>NC_135590.1:16722500-17347500 GCF_965152235.1 Eretmochelys imbricata | reverse complement strand
CCTCACAGCAGGAAAGCTCTAATTTCAAACCAAGAGCATCAGGCCATGCCAGCAGGTTTGTAAAAGTTGCGCCAGTCTGCAGGTCTGCACTGCTGGCCCCGGCTAACAGGACAAGGTGAAGCAAGCTTTCCAGATCTCCTGTGTACAGAAAGGGAAACTGAGGCACAGAGAGGTGTTGCAACATACCCAAGGTTTCAAAGGGAGTGTTGGACCCAAGAATCTGATCATCATCAAAGGGAGTCAGCAATCTCAGAACTCTCTCTGGCTGCCCTTTGGGCTCCACCTCTCTGTGCATCAACGTCATGCATGAGTCTCATTATTTGCTAAGTGCTCACAGTGGGCTTGGCCATCCCCAGGGATCCCCACGTCCCAGGATAGCCCCCCAGCCCCAAGGAGGCCACGGTCTGAAAGGAGCCAGTGTAACTGCCTCACAAAAGAGTCTTGAAAAAGTGAGTCTTGAGGAGAGATTGGGGTTGGGGGGGTGACAGGTTGGATCACAGAAACCCCCTTTGGGACTGCCACCTGATGTGCCTAGTCTACCTCTGAGCCTGTTTTCCTTGCCAGCTTGGGACTTCAGTGCCTTGCATGGTTTGAGCCAGGCACGCTAGCCTGCTCCAAACACAGATCCAAGTCTGAACCACGTCCCCCACAAGCTGCAGGCTTAACTGAAAACAGCTTAAGAAGTGCTCCTGTCTCCAGCCCTCAGATACCCAGTTCCCAATGGAGTCCAAACCCCAAATAAATCCATTTTACCCTGTATAAAGCTTATACAGGATAAACTCATAAATTGTTCGCCCTCCATAACACTGATAGAGAGATATGCATGGCTGTAAGCCCCCCCCCCCAGGTATTAATACATACTCTGGGTTAATTAATAAGTAAAACGTGATTTTAAATACAAAAAGTAGGATTTAAGTAGTTCCAAATAATAACAAACAGAACAAAGTGAATTACCAAGCAAAATAAAATAAAACATGCAAGTCTAAGCTTAATACAGTAAGAAACTGATTACAGATGAAATCTCACTCTCAGAGATGTTCCAATAAGCTTTTTTTACAGACTAGGCTCCTTCTAGTCTGGGTCCAGCAATCACACCCACCCCTGTAGTTACTGTCCTTTGTTCCAGTTTCTTTTAGGTATCCTTTGGGAGTGGAGAGGCTACCTCTTAAGCCAGATGAAGACCAAAATGGAGGGGTTTTCAGGGGCTTGAATAGACTTTATCTTGTGGGTGGAAACCCCTTCTCCTCTCCTACACAGAATCCAGCTGCAAGATGGAGTTTTGGAGTCACATGGGCAAGTCACATGTCCATGCATGACTCAGAACTTTACCAGCTGATGCCACATTCCCAGGAAAGCTCAGATGTGGATTGGTGTCTCTCAAAGTTCATTGTTAGCTTAAGTTTTTTTTTGATTGGGCCCCTACTGAGAATAATCTTTTCGCAAGAAGCTGACCAACTGCTTCACAGAGGCTACTTAAAATCAAACAAGTACATAGCCAATATTCATAACTTCAAATACAAAAATGATATATGCATGTAAATAGGATGAATATATCCAGTAGATCATAACCTTTGCAGAGATATGTTACATGGCATATCTAGCATAAAACAGATTCCAGTCATGTCGTATTTACACTCATAAGCATATTATTTATATAAAGCATTACGTGGTGCAACGTCACAGGGGGCAAGAGTGGGCCTGGCTCATGCAGAGAGGGCAGCATGGATGAAGGTGCAGAGATGAGAGTAGGAGAAGGAAACACAGGGAGTGTTGCAGCTGCACCATTGGGAGAGAAAAGGGGTAAAGGAGGTGAGATTAAAGGATAGATCTAACTCCTGGGCTGGGACAGAGCTGGCAGAGCCTAGAAGACAAGAAGGGTTTAGGTTTGATGCTGTGGGCAAGGGGGAGCCAGTGGAGTTACCCAAAGAGGGGCGTGATGCAGTTAGATCCTCAGCCAAGAAAGATCATTTTGGCTTCTGCAGTTTGGATGGAGTGGAGGGAATGACCTGAGTGAAAGGCTGGCCAGACAGGAGGGGCAGGGGATGACAAGGCCAGGAGAAGTGTCTTAGTTCGTAGACCAGGAGGGGTGGATGGATCCCTGAGATAGTGCAGGGAGTGAAGAGGGAAGGTCTGGGGAGAGTGGAAAGCAGTGGAAAGAGGAGCCAGAGCTAGTGCCAAGATGGCCAGGCTGGCAGAGCTTGTCAGCAGGGAGGAACATTTGGGAAGTGAGAGCAGACACTGAGAGCAGGGGCCAGGCAGGGTGTGGGCAGCCCTCACTAATGGTGCCTCTTGAGGGCTTTTTCGTTATTGTGTAAGTATCAGATACGGAATATCTAGCCTGAATGCACAAAAGGAATTAGGCACCGTCGTCTCAGTTTGGGGACCACTGTGATGCGCTGAACCCTGCGAGTGCTTAAACTCACACCTACATTTTTGCAGTAAAAGTTCCCTCGGCACTTGTTTCTACCTCTGAGCACACACATGGCCTCCTCCCTCAAGGTGCCCGAACACCTGTCTCATGGATAAGCCCAGAGCCATTCACAAACCAGGGGAGATAGGCATTACTCTGCCTAACTCACGTTCAGGGCCCAGTCTAGTTGGTCTGCTCAGAGGGTGCCTCTGTAGGAAAGCTTGCACCAAGTGGTTGGGGTAGGGGGAGAGGACAACCTCCCTCACTTTTAGCCCAGTAGCTAGGGCACTCACCTGGTCCAAGCTCCCCTTCCCCTGAGGGGGAGAAGGATTTGACCAGACATCTGTCACCTCTCAGGTGAGTGCTCTAATGACTAATGGGCTATGGTAAGGCTACGATTATGTCACAGAGGTCAGGGAAGTCACAGAATCCATCACTTCCAGAGACCTCCGTGACATTTTCTGCTTCAGACCCAGGGCTGCGGGGCTGCAGCTGTCCGCCCTGGAGCTCCCAAATGTGGCAGGGCCCCCATAGCTCCCAGCCACCGTGGACATAGGGGCATAGCGAGCAGATTGAGGGACGTGATCGTCCCCCTCTACTCGACATTGGTGAGGCCTCATCTGGAGTACTGTGTCCAGTTTTGGGCCCCACACTACAAGAAGGATGTGGATAAATTGGAGAGAGTCCAGCGAAGGGCAACAAAAATGATTAGGGGTCTGGAGCACATGACTTATGAGGAGAGGCTGAGGGAACTGGGATTGTTTAGTCTGCAGAAGAGAAGAATGAGGGGGGATTCGATAGCTGCTTTCAACTACCTGAAGGGGGGTTCCAAAAAGGATGGAGCTCGACTGTTCTCAGTGGTGGCAGATGACAGAACAAGAAGCAATGGTCTCAGGTTGCAGTGGGGGAGGTCTAAATTGGATATTAGGAAACACTATTTCACTGGGAGGGTGGTGAAGCGCTGGAATGGGTCACCTAGGGAGGTGGTGGAATCTCCATCCTTAGAGGTTTTTAAGGCCTGGCTTGACAAAGCCCTGGCTGGGGTAATTTAGTTGGTGTTGGTCCTGCTTTGAGCAGGGGGTTGGACTAGATGACCTCCTGAGGTCTCTTCCAACCCTGATATTCTATAATTCTATAATTCTATGTAGGTTCAATCAAAACATCTCTACTCATCACACTGGCATCTTGATCTTATCTTTAAGATGGGGCAGCATGTTCCTGTTATCTTTGGGGAATGTGCTTATCAGGGTTTTCTGGTACCACTCTTCTGGAATATGCTTGTGTGAGTGTTTTGTGCCTAGCACCTCTTAGGAATATATGTTTTTACAATATCAACCCTATGGTTGCCAAATTCTGTGAGCAGGGCCTGCCTCTTGCTCACAACCTAACTTTACTTGATACCAGCAAGGTTTTAACTATTTTAACCCAGGCCTCAGGCCTCACACAAGGCTTCTGATACAAGGCCTTATGTTTCAGGCCCTCTTCCTACTATACCTGCCAGGTGACCAAAGTGTTACAGAAGGTGACACTCTCATCTAATCTCAGCCAAGTTAAAGCTGTTATGAGCTGGGTTAAACCAGCAATGGATTTGGATTTACCTTAGAGATATAGAACTAGTGCTCGGAGAGCTGGCCTTTGAATCCGGCTCAGATTAACCCAGTTTTTCAGCATCACAGTCTATTCCAGGCCTGGATTGTACAAGACTCTGTCAGTGCAGTCCCAGAGGTGGCTTAGGGGTTTGTGGGTCCCTGGGCCAGAGCAAGGGGGGCCCCTTCCCATCCAGCCCTCCCCTCCCCAGCGCTCCTGCCAGGGAAATGGGGTCAGGGTGTGGGGACTTGCCCCGCCCTCCCGGCACTCCTGTGCGGGAGTACGGTCAGGGTGCAGGGGCACCCATTTTTATGGGTGCCCCACAATTGGCCAGGGCCCCTGGGCATGGGCCCCACTGGGCCAGCGGCTAATCTGCCACTTCTCAGTCCTTGTAAGTATGCTGTAGCCTCTGTACTTTAGGAGCCCAGACTGAGACCAGAGATATAACATTGAGACCAGAACTCTGTTTATTAGGTACATGATAAGATGGATCATGTTAAAGAATATTTAGATCTATTTATATATTTTTATATATATATATATATATATTTAAGAAATATTTAGATAAGTTAGATGTATTCAAGTTGGCAGGGCCTGATGAAATTCATCCTAGGGTACATAAGGAAGTAGCTGAAGTAATCTTGGACCCACCAACAATTATCTCTGGGAACTCCTAGAAGATGGATGAGGTCCAAGGAAACAGGAGGGCAAACATAGTACCTGTCTTTAAAAAAGGGAACAAAGAGGATCAGGGGAATTATAGATCAGTCAGCCTAGCATCGATATCTGGAAAAATACTGGAACTTATTATTAAACAATCAATTTTTAAGCACCTGGAGGACAATAGGTTTATAAGGAATAGCCAGCATGGATTTGTCAAGCGCAAATCATGCCAAACCACCTAATTTCCTTCTTTTACATGTTTACTGGCCTGGTGGACAGGGGGAAGGAACAGATGTGATAGAACTTGGTTTCAGTAAGGCTTTTGACACAGTCCCAGATGACTTTCTCATAAGCAAACTAGGGAAATATGGTCTAGATTAAGTTACTATAAGGTGGACGCACAACTGGTTGAAAGACCGTACTCAAAGAGGAGTTATCAATAGGTTGCTATCAAACTAGGAGAGCATATCTAGTGGGTTCAGTGTTGTATACAGTAATATTCAATAGTTTCATTAATGACTTAGATAATGGAGAAGAGAGCATGTTTATAAAATGTGCAGAAGATACGAAGCTGGGAAGGGTTGCCAGCACTGTGGATGACAGGATTCGAATTCAAAACAACCTTGACAAATTGGAGAATGGTTTTGAATTCAACAAGATGAAATTCAATAAAGACAAATGCAAAGTACTTCACATAGGAAAGAAAAATCAAATGCACAATGATAAAATGGGGGATAACTGGCTAGGTAGTAGTACTGCTGAAAAACAGTTGGGGGCTATAGTAGATCACAAATTGAATATGCGTCAACAATGGGATGCAGCTGCGAAAAAGGCGAATATAATTCTGGGGTAACAGGAGTGTTGTATGTAAGACATGGGAGGTAATTGTGCTGCTCTACTCAGCACTGGTGAGGCCTCACCTGGAGTACTGTGTCCAGGTCTGGGGGCCACATGTTAGGAAAGATGTGGACAACTTGGAGAGCAACAAAAATGATAGAAGGTTTAGAAACCCTGATCTATGAGGAAAGGTTAAAAAACTGGGCTTGTTTAGTTTTGAGAAAGGAGGACTAAGAGGGAACCTGATAACAGTCTTTAAATAGGTTAAGGATTTTATAAAAAGGACGGTGATCAAATGTTCTCTTAATAGACTTAATCTGCAGCCAGACAAATTTAGGTTAGATATCAACAAAAACTTTCTACCTATAAGGGTAATTAAGTTCTGTAATAGCCTTCTGAGGGAGGTTGTGGAATCCCCATCATTGGAGGTTTTTAAGAACAGGTTAGACAACCCCCTGTCAGGGATGGTCTAGATCAGTGTTACTCAAAGTGTTGGTCCGCGGGCCGGGGCCGGTCCGCGAGCCATTGGCTGCCGGTCTGCGTGCAAATTGGGAAAAAAAATTGCCAGCCCCCCCCCCCCCATCAGATAACTTGAGAAGCACTGGACTTCAGTGCAGGGGACTGGACTAGATGACCTACTGAAGTCCCTTCCTTTCCTCCATTTCTACATTTAGGATGATCGGGGAATGGAGGGCCTATCGTATGAGAGGAGGCTGGAAGAGCTGGGCTTGTTTAGTCTGGCACAAGGGAGGCTGAGAGGGGATATGACTGCTCTCTGGAGCAGTTTTTAAACTAACAGCAGTGGGAGAGCCAACAGCTGCAGAAGAGCACACAGTTTGGACAGAAAAGTTCCTTAGGGGAGAGTTTATTAAAGGAGATACTCTATATCCTAGTCAAAAGGAGAGCATAGAAGTTGATAAAGTATAGGTAGGAACTGAAGAGAAACAGTCAAATGAAAAAGAGTCTAATTCAATTACATCACATGAAGGCCAACAACTAAATATTGTAAAAGTCTAAATGATAACATGGGTGAACTTGAGTGCCTGATATTAAATAAGGATACTAATATAATAGGCTTCACAGAAACTTGGTGGAATGGTAATAATCAATGGGACATGGTAATACTAGAGTACAAAATATACAGAAATGACAGACTAGGTTGCGCTTTTGGGGGGAGTGAAAGAAAGCATACAGCCAAATCTAGTAAAAATCTTAAATAAATCAAACTGTACCATAGAATCTCATGCTTGAACAATAGGAATATAGCAGCAGGGATATATTACCGACCACCTGGCCAGGATGGTGATGGTGTCTGTGAAATGCTCAGAGAGATTAGAGAGGCTACAAAAACAGAAAATGTGATAACAATGGGGGATTTCAACTATCCCTATATTGACTAGGTATAAGTCACCTCAGGAGGGGTGCTGAGATAAAATTTCTATACATCGTTAATGACTGCTTCTTGGAGCAGCTAGTCCTGGAACCCACAAGGGGAGAGGCAATTCTTGTTCTAGTCCTAAGTGGAGCGCAGGATCTGGTCCGAGAGGTGATTATAGCCAGACCGCTTGGTAAGAGCGACCACAGTGTAATTACACCTCCCCGTAGGGGGGAAAATACCAAAGAAACTCAGCACAGGAGCATTTCACTTCAAAAAGGAGAACTACACAAAAATGAGGACTCTCGGTAATGGAAATGCAAAGGAGGAGTCACAAGAGTGAAGTGCCTGCGAACTGCATGGAAATGGTTAAAATACCATAAGAGAGGCTCAAACGAAATATATACCCCAAATAATAATAATAATAATAAAAAAAAAACAGTAAGAGGACCAAAAAATGCCACCATGGCTAACCAGCAGAGTAAAAAGAGGAGGTTAGAGGCTTTAAAAATTCGAAGGCAAATCCTACTGAGGAAACTAGAAAGGAGGAAAGCCTGTGGCAAGACAAAAGCAAAGGTAACGCTGATCAAAAAAGAATATGAAGGGTAACTAGCAAAAGACACAAAAAGAAACAGCAATTTTTTTTAAGTACATCAGAAGCAGGAAGCCTGCCAAACAATCAGTTGGGCCACTGGACCATCAAGGGGCTAAAGGAGCACTGAAGGAAAAGAAAGCCATTGCAGAGAAGCAAGTGAATTGTTTGCTTTGGTCTTCACTGCAGAAGATATGAGAGAGATTCCAACACCTGAGTCATTCTTTTTAGGTGACAAATCTGAGGAACAGTCCCAGATTAAGATGTCAACAGAGGAGGTTTTTGGAACAAATTACTAAATTAAACAGTAATATGTCACCAGGACCAGATGGTATTCACCCAAGAGTTCTGAAGGAACTCAGATATTAAATTGCAGAACTACTAATTGTGGTATATAATCTATTACTTAAATCAACCTCTGTACCAGATGTCTGGAGGATAGCTAATGTAATGCCAATTTTCTTAAAGGGCTCCAGACATGATCCTGGCAATTACAGGCTGGTAAGCCTAAATTCAGCACCAGGCAAATTGATTGAAACTGTAGTAAAGAACAGAATTATCAGACATATAGATGAACACAATATGTTGGGGAAGAGGCAACATGTATTTTGTAAAGGGAAATCATGCCTCACCAAGCTATTACACTTCTTTGATTGTGTCAAAAAGCATGTGAACAAGGGTGATCCAGTTGATATAGTGCATTTGGACTTTCAGAAAGCCTTTCACAGAAGTCCTCAACAAAGGGCTCTTAAGCAAAGTAAGCAGTCATGGGACAAGAAGGAAGGTCCTCTCAAGGATCATGATTAAAATATAGGAAACAAACAGTAGAAATAAATGGTCAGTTTTCACAATGGAAAGATGTAAATAGAAGGGTCTTCCTAGGTTCTGTACTGGGACCAGTGCTATTCTACATATTCATATATGATCTGGAAAAGGGGGTAAACAGTGAGGTGGCAAAGCCGGCAGACAATACGAAATAACTCAAGATACTCAAGTCCAAAGCTGACTGAAGAATTACAAGGGAATCTCACAAAACTGGGTGACTGGGCAACAAAATGGCAGATGAAATTCAATGCTGATAAAGTGCACAGTAATGCACATTGGAAAACATAATTCCAACTATACATACAAAATGATGGGTCCTAAATTAGCTGTTACCACCCACGAAAGAGACCTTGGAGTCATCATGAATCTCTGAAAACATCTGCTCAATGTGTGGCCACCGCCCAGAGAGCTAACAGCATTTTAGGAACCCTTAGGAAAGGGCTAGATAATAAGACAGAAAATAACATAATGTCACCCTATGCCCACACCTTGAACACTGCGTGCAGTTCTGTTCGCCCCATCTCAACAAAGATCTAGTAGAACTGGAAAAGTTACACAGGAGGGCAACAAAAATACTGCGGGGTACGGAACAGCTTCCACACGAGAAGAGTTTAAAGAGACTGGGACTGTTCAGCACAGAAAAGAGACGACTAGGGGGATAAGACAGAGGTCTATAAAATTGTGAGTGATGTGGAGAAAGTGAATAAGGAATAATAATATTTACTCCTTCATATGACTCAAGAATCAGGGGTCAACCGATGAAATTAACAGGCAGCAGGTTTAAAATAAACAAAAGAAAGCATTTCTTCATACAATGCACAATCAGCCTGTGGAACTTGTTATCAGGGGACGTCGTGAAGGCCAAAAGTATGACAGGGTTCAAAAAAGAACTAGATAAGTTCATGAAGGATAGGTCCATCCATGGCTATTAGCCAAGATGGTCAGAAATGCAACCCCATGCTCTGGGTGTCCCTAAGCCTTTAACTGCCAGATGGATCACTCAATGATTTCCTGTTCTGTTCATTCCCTCTGAAGCATCTGGCACTGTCCAGTGTCAGAAGACAGGATACTGGGCTAGATGATCATTGGTCTGACCCAGTCCGGCCATTCTTATGTTCTATGTTCTATAAAACAGTTAGGGGATAAATACCAGGGAGAGTGAAGAGTTATGTAAGCTTAAGGGCAATAGTGGCACAAGAATAAATGAACATAAACTGGCCATGAACAAATTCAAACTGGAAATTAGAAGAAAGTTTCTGACCAGAAGAGGAGTGAAGCTCTGGAATAGCCTTCCAATAGGGGTTGGGAGGATAACTTCATTAGTTGTAAGAGAGAGCTGAACACGTTTATCCTGTGATTGTATGATAGGGTTGCTTTTGAAGGTAGGGGCATAGCTCAGCGACCCTGTGGTTCACTTCTGGTTTATGTTCTCTGTTCCTAAAGCTCATACTTCAGGGTTTTAGCCAGTCACCTATAGGGGTCAGGAAGGGACTTTTCCTCCCAATGTATTCTGGGTTTTGTTTTGTTTTATCTCTTTCCTCCAAAACATCAGGGATGGCCAGGGATAGAGATGGGGCATTGAGCAGGGAAGGTCAGGACTCTGAGGTGGCACCAAGCATCCTTTCTCTCACGTACTTGGCTGTCTGCTTCTTGCTCACATGCTCAGAGTCTAACCGATCACCATATGTGTGGACAGGAAGGAATTTTCCCCAGGTCAGATTGGAAATGACCTTGGGGTTGGGGTTCACCTTCCTCTGCAGCATGTGGGTGTGGGTCATTTGCCAGGAATATCTGGGTATATCTCACTTAATCATTTCCCTTCCATTGCAGGGACTTCGGGTACTAGTGCACCTCGGTCCCCCATGTTCTCTTCCTGTGGCCCATAATGGTCTGGTCTCCTGTGGGCTGGGATACTTTGGTCTAATTTCTGTTGTTGGGGTTAGTGTGTGGGTGCTGGGTGGGGTTGGTGTAGGGTTGCCAAACATCCAGTTTTTGACCGGAATGCCTGGTCAAACAGAGACCCAGGTGGCTCTGGTAGGCACTGCCCACCGGGCTGTTAAAAGTCCAGTCAGTGGCGCAGTGGGGGCCCGGGACTAAGGCAGGCTCCCTGCCTGCCTGTCCTGGCTCCGTGCAGCTCCCAGAAGCGACCGCCAGGTTCCTGCGGCCCCTAGGCGGAGGGGTAGCCAGGGAGGCTCTGTGCACTGCTCCCGCCCCAAGTGCCAGCTCCGTGGCTCCCATTGGCCAGGAACCGCGACCAAAGGGAGCTGCGGGGGCAGTGCCTGCAGATGTGAGGGCAGCGCGTGGAGCCTCTCTGGCTGCCCATGTGCCTAGGGGCCACAGGAATCTGGCAGCCGCTTCCTGGGATCTGCGGTAAGCACCGCCAGGACCCCGTACCCACTTCTGCATTCTGCCTCTCTGCCCCAACCCAGAGTCCCCTCCAGCACCCAAACTCCCTCCCAGAGCCCACACCCCCCACACATCCCAACCCCCTTCCCCAGCCCAGAGCTCCCTCCTGCACCCTAAACCCCTCATCCTCAGACCCACCCCAGAGCCCACACCCCCAGCCAGAGCCCTCCCCCTTCCTGCACCCCAACCCCCTGTCCCAGCCCGGTGAGAGGGATAGTGAGCGATGGAGGGAGGGGGGATAGAGCAAGTAGGGGGTGGGGCCTCGGGAAGGAGCAGGACGGGGGTGTTCCATTTTGTGTGATTAGAAAGTTGGCAACCCTAGGTTGGTGGCCTGTGATATACAGGAGCTCAGACTAGATGGTCTGGTGGTGCCCTCTGGCCTTAAACTCTATGACTCTTCTGCATGGCCAGCCTCATGTACAATATGATGTAAAGCTGTGTGTCCTCCTTTAGTCTGTTTAACAAATCTGTGCTGAGTGTAGGGGAACCCTCAACTGCACAGATGACCTCAGATTTCATCATCTGGATCTCTAGTATGTAAGTTCTACTGCAGCTCTTCATCACTTTTCTGCAATTAACATGTCTTTACCAGGGATCTGTGTGACCTTTAGATGCTATTTCTGTAACTGAAGTAACACCTGCTGTCGCCTTGCAGGTGCTTTCCCAAGAGGTTTGGTGTCTGCTGCCTCCAGTGGTTTATGATCAGACGGTACCACAGCCTGTTCTCCATATATGCATTGTGACATTCTTCTGAATTCTTGAATGGTGACTGGCTTGCTGGGATCATAGAATATGAGCACTGGTGCATTACAGAGCACTATCTCTAGTTGTTGCAGTGTCTTGTCATGTTTCCATGACCATTGCCACATTGTTCTTAAGTAGCAATTGTCTCAATGGAGCAGTGAAAGGTGCTTCACCTGGCTATGTACTGTGCAAGGAATCTAATCATCCCCAGGATCCTCTGTAATGGCTCTTGTCCTGCGAAGGTATCATATGAGCTATAGCTTCAACCTTACTGTTATCTGGTGATGAGAGAATGTGTCCCATGCATTTGACTGCGGGTAGCATGAGCTGGATTTTATCTGGGTTGAACTTGATATTCTCTGCTTGAGCCCTTGCCATCATTTTCCTCTGTGTCTGATCAAGTTAAGTTGATGCTGCTGTTATCACGTTGTCTGCTATTGTATGGACCTTGCAATATCTCCAAATGTTTCATTATTCTTTTGTTGAAATACGTCACTAACTAACTTTGCTCCCAAAGTAGATGGAGAAACTTGTATCTATCCCAGGGTGCATTGAACTCAGATGACCCCTTATCTAACGTGCCTTGCCAATTTCCATCTTTCTTGTTTACAGTAGTGAATATGTGTGTTACCAGCTAGTCAGTATTGAACAATGGCTGGTGTGGGGATGGAGTAATGTGGCCTTAGTGGAGCCTTATTAAGGTCTCTAGGATCCACACAAATCCCAATCATGCTATTTGTCTGCTCAGTTTTGACCAAACTGTTAACCCATGGAATGAGTATGTTGAATTTGGCTAAGACATTTTCTTTTTCTACCTGCCTAAGTGCATCTTTGAGTTTGTCTGTCACTGCAAAAGGTATATTCGGTAGCTGTGTGTGACAGGGATGACTGCTGGGTTCATAGATATGTGGTGCTTCCCATGGAATTCTCCTGGTCCCTTGAAGACCTCTGGTATTGTGCAATCCATCCTTCTTTAGTTCTGTGTGCCTGGGTGTGCGGCCTACCTGCTCTGTGTAGGGTTAGCTTCCCTCCGAACAGTGGTGGTGTGGATTCCTCATTGGTGAAGACTGAAGACTGAGCTTGTTCCTGACTGTTACTGCTGTTAGGGTGACTTCCTTCACAGTGAGTTCTGGAACTGCCTGTATCTGTGTCTAGTTGGGACCTGGTGTCTTTTTCAAAAGGTGAATTGGTAAAATATTAGCTCAGTATCAAGCTTTGACTTTATTGGCACATTTCTTACATACAGCATAGAATAGCAAGCAGCGTTTGACGGAGTGTGTTGTACCATTTCTATTACCCAGTGATGCTGTATCTACCAGGAGAGATTGCATCGCATTCAAGTTCAGCCAGAGAGGTGTGGCTTTGTCCTTTGGGTTCGTTTGCCGCTCTGCACATAGAAGAACAGTAATTTAAGTTTCCACATTTGCGACACATTAGGCTTGGCAGCCTCTGGGCAGTTGTGTCTTCCCGCAGCCTGTGCAGTTTCTTTGTGTGAGTTGACGGTGTGTCTGCTTTGCTCTCTCAGGTGTCTGGGCCTGCCCATAGTGTTCTGGATACTCTTTTGACCAAGAGTCTCTGTGGCCCAGACACAATCTCTATTTGTGTCTTTATGGCTTGTGAGGCTCTGCAAACATCTATTGCTTTTTGCTCAGATCAGATTCTCTCAACAGCCTTTCCTTCAGCCCCGTATCAGTGACACCAAAGAGAGTCATTATCAGTATTTCCAAACTCACTGTTTCTTGCTTTTTGCCTCAGCTCTATGACATACTGGCTATCTGCTCTTCTAGGTGTGGGGGACACCAGAACTGGTTTCGTTCAAACACCACAGTTTTCTTAGGCTTACAATAGTTCCTAGGCATTGTTAAAACCTCATTCAAAGAGGGAGCATTTTCATTTGGCTGCTGTAACAATATGATAAACTTCCAGAGCCTCCTCCCCCACTGTTTGCAATGAAATGGCATGTCCTCTTCTCCTTTATCTGCTCAGATGGAGATAGTCTCAGCGATTACCAAGGAAAGATGAAGGTGGGGGTGGCTTGCAACCCTCCACATTCCGAATTATTCTTGCTATTATTTTCTATTTTAACTGCATTCCTTTTGGGTTCACTGTTGCTGCATACTCACAGGGTCCTGCGTCTCAGAACTCTCTTCCTGCTGGGTGGCTCCTGCTGCTCTGCGGATTGCAGTTCTTGTCTGTGTGCAGCCTTTTACATCATTTGCTGACCCACTGTTTGTCTGCCAAAGGCAGCCACTTCTTGCATCATACAGAAGGTGGTCACTGCTGATACCACCTTGTGCTTTCTAGTGTGGCCCAGGCATGTCTTCCTCGTGAGTATGCTGCAGACTTTGCACTCTAGGAACCCAGAGCGGGTCGGGGGACCAGGGTTATAAAGTTTAAACCGCAATACAAAACAAGAGGTCTCTCATGCTGATGACTATGCATGACTAATTTTAAATAGATTGCAACCCTTCTGCCCATCAGAGTTGGCAGCAACAAGGGCCGGGTTCAATATCTAGGGGATCCATTCCAATAACACAATGCAAACCGGCTCGAGCCCCCACCCAGTGACCTGGGACAAATACATACCACCCCCGCTGGGCGCCTCCAAGAGGCAATACTTCTCTCGCAAGCACAGAGTCTGAGTGTAGCAAAAAGCCTTTTAATAACAGAGAGAAACAATGTGGCATTATGTTGGGGAAACACCACCAACAGGATTCGTAACACAACCCATGAGCAAAAAAACCCACCCCAAGCAAATTGGGGCATGCCCCTTTCCCTTTGGTTCTTGAGTCCAGCAACCCCAAATCACCCAAAGTCCCAAAAGTCCAATGACCCAAAAGTCTCTGTCCCTGGTCAGGGCAGCCCCAGAGTTCGAAAGTTTATCTGCAGAGCTTTACCTCCCAACCTGGGTGGAGATGGGACGGGGGTAAGAGGCACCTTAAATGATCTGAAACTGACCGCCCCACAGCTCCATAGGCCTTCGCTTCACTCCGCCAGCCGCCCCACGAACTCCTTCGCTCAGCGGCCCACCAGCAGCTCCCACCGTCCCACAAACTGCTCTACAATATATCTTCAGGCTCCCCCACTACTTAACACAACGCTCAGTGATTTCAGCTCTTACATGAATTCAGCTTGTAGTAGGAGAGCCTCAGTGCTGGTGCACCATTAGCCTAAAGTGAGCTCAGCAGCCTGTAACTAGACTCCTAATGGAATCAAAAGTAGCTCTAATATTCCACAGTGGAGAGATGAGGAAATGCAATTAGCATGTAAGGCCCTCACCCAGGGACAGGGACAGGGACAGGGACAGGGACAGGGACAGGGACAGGGACAGGGACAGGGACAGGGACAGGGACAGGGACCCATATTAATACTTGTCCCCAGCCTCTCTCAATTCACTCAGTTTTAAAACCCATGACCCTTGCCTAGCGAGTGCTACTTAGTTGATGGCGAGTCCCTCCATCATAACAAAAGGCCAAGTACAGTTCCAAGCACAGTTCCCATAATCAGGGTAATAACAATTTATTCTTCCTGCCCCAATAACAGAGACACTGGGGATCCCACAGCAGCCAAAGTGACCATTTGGCCAGCTATGGCCTCATTCTAGGCGGGGTGGGTGTGCCTATGCAAATGAGATCGGCCCCTGAAGTTCTTTTCCACAACTTGCCACACCTCACCACCAGATGTCAGGGTGGAGCTCATCCTGACACTGCTTACAGATGATACCACAATACACTACAGGCCTGCCCCACAAAATCTCTGCTCTTCCAGTCCTCAACTGTTCACAGCTCTGCCAATGCACCTTGGTCCTGCCCCCACAGGATCCCTGCCACTCCAATCCTACATGGTGCATGGCTCTGCCAATGGGCCTTGATCCTGACCTGGCATTTCATTTCTTCCAGCACAAGCCGTTAGTGCAGCACAGAGCAGCAGTTACAGTTTCATTTTTCCTTTTGCCGTTTTGTCATTTTTCCAAAATAGGAGAATTTTAGAAAAGTTACAGAGAAGTGAGAAAACAACCTCAGCCCCTGGAAGTTGCTCATTTCATTGCCCTCAATGGTGACAAGCGGAAAAGTGAGAATCTGACATTTCAAAAATTAAACATTATTCAAAAATATTTCACTTTTTTTTGAAAAAACAAAAACAAAAAATTGTTCCCTTTGGCACCCTACAAAATGGAAACAACTTTAACAGCCCAACATATTCTGTCCAATTGTTCTTCCATTTTCCCACTAGCTCCACTCTACCCAAGGCTTTGGTGTTGTGGACAAACAGTCAGGATGTGTGACTTGTGTGAGACCCCTGAACTCATTTCACTTGTGACTGAAGGCAGCTTCTTGCCAAGGCCCTGAGGCAATGCTCATGCATGAGCTCACAGTGCCACCTCCCCTGCCTTCCCTCAGCAAACAATATTACCTGGGAGCTTCTGGATCTGCCAGCCTTCACGTGGTGGATACAGATTCCCTGAGCACCAGGGGACCACCATGGAGAAGTTGGCAAGGGGCAAACCAAGGCAGTGTCCCAAAGGGGCCCCCTCCTTACACCCCTCCCCCTTGTGTGCACAGAGCAATCACTATGTGGCAAAGTGCTCAGGGGAAAATCTTGAGTCAAAGCCCTGTGTCCTCCTAGCAACATGGTCCCTGAAGCAGTCTCTGTTGTGGAGCAACCCCAGCCCTGGGGCTGGCTGTCAGTGCTAATGTATCCCCAGGAGGAGAGGAAGAACCATGCAGCACCACTCAGAGCCCATGCGGCTCACCTTCCCTGCCGGGGGACCAAGTCCCCTGCCTTGTGTTTGCTGCTGGCTGGGGCTGGGGCCAGGGAGAGCACTTCTTTGGGAGCTGGTGAAAGGCCCAGGGCTGGAACGCGGCTGAGACCGTCTCTAATCAGCAGGGCTGGGCTTTATGGGGAGGTGAGGCGGCTACAGTGCGAATTCCCTTCCCAGCTCCCAGCTGAGCAGAAAGAGCGGATTAGTCATTCTTTCCTCTCGGTGCTGGCGTTGAGCTCCGGCATGCTGCTGCTAATGCAATGGCTCCAGGTCCACGTGCTGGGAAATCCCAATTCTGTGGCCTTTAAGGAGCTGAGAGCTGGTGGGGCACGGGGGACGAGTCTAAGGTTGCTGTCACCAAGCCAGCAATGGGATCCGGGGTGCTCTGGGCGCTTGACCCTCATGCCTAAGGGAGCTGTGCGAGCACCATGATGCAGAGAACCCATGGGGCTTTGCCCTCTCTCCCCCTCAGCCGCATACCATGGCAATAATCCCAGGCAGTCCCAACCAAGGGCCTGCTCAGGCAATGCTGCAGCCAGATGGTGGTGGGGAAGATGGGGCAGATTGGTAGGGGAATGAGAGGGAGGTTGGGGGGCTGAAGGGGCAGATGGTGAGGGGGGCAGGTGGGGCAGAGTGGGAAGGGAATGGCGGGGAGGTTGGGGGGCTGAAGGGGAAGATGGTGAGGGGGGAAGGTGGGGCAGAGTGGGAGGGGAATGAGAGGGAGGTTGGGGGGCTGAGGGGGCAGATGGTGAGGGGGGAAGGTGGGGCAGAGTGGGAGGGGAATGAAAGGGAGGTTGGGAGCTGGGGGGCAGATGGTGAGGAGAGAAGGTGGGGCAGAGTGGGAGGGGAATGAGAGGGAGGTTGGGGGGCTGAGGGGGCAGATGGTGAGGGGGAAGGTGGGGCCGAGTGGGAGGGGAAGGAGAGGGAGGTTGGGGGGCTGAGGGGGCAGATGGTGAGGGGGGAAGGTGGGGCCGAGTGGGAGGGGAATGAGAGGGAGGTTGGGGGGCTGAGGGGGCAGATGGTGAGGGGGGAAGGTGGGGCAGAGTGGGAGGGGAATGAGAGGGAGGTTGGGGGCCGAGGGGGCAGATGGTGAGGGGGGAAGGTGGGGCAGAGTGGGAGGAGAATGAGAGGGAGGCTGGGGGGCTGAGGGGGCAGATGGTGAGGAGAGAAGGTGGGGCAGAGTGGGAGGGGAATGAGAGGGAGGTTGGGGGCTGAGGGGGCAGATGGTGAGGGGGAAGGTGGGGCAGAGTGGGAGGGGAATGAGAGGGAGGTTGGGGGGCTGAGGGGGCAGATGGTGAGGGGGGAAGGTGGGGCTGAGTGGGAGGGGAATGAGAGGGAGGTTGGGAGCTGGGGGGCAGATGGTGAGGAGAGAAGGTGGGGCAGAGTGGGAGGGGAATGAGAGGGAGGTTGGGGGGCTGAGAGGGGTGAGGGGGGAAGGTGGGGCAGAGTGGGAGGGGAATGAGAGGGAGGTTGGGGGGCTGAGAGGGGTGAGGGGGGAAGGTGGGGCAGAGTGGGAGGGGAATGAGAGGGAGGTTGGGGGGTTGAGGGGGCAGATGGTGAGGGGGGAAGGTGGGGCAGAGTGGGAGGGGAAGGAGAGGGAGGTTGGGGGGCTGAGGGGGCAGATGGTGAGGGGGGAAGGTGGGGCCGAGTGGGAGGGGAATGAGAGGGAGGTTGGGGGGCTGAGGGGGCAGATGGTGAGGGGGGAAGGTGGGGCAGAGTGGGAGGGGAATGAGAGGGAGGTTGGGGGGTTGAGGGGGCAGATGGTGAGGGGGGAAGGTGGGGCCGAGTGGGAGGGGAATGAGAGGGAGGCTGGGGGGCTGAGGGGGCAGATGGTGAGGAGAGAAGGTGGGGCAGAGTGGGAGGGGAATGAGAGGGAGGTTGGGGGCTGAGGGGGCAGTTGGTGAGGGGGAAGGTGGGGCAGAGTGGGAGGGGAATGAGAGGGAGGTTGGGGGGCTGAGGGGGCAGATGGTGAGGGGGGAAGGTGGGGCTGAGTGGGAGGGGAATGAGAGGGAGGTTGGGAGCTGGGGGGCAGATGGTGAGGAGAGAAGGTGGGGCAGAGTGGGAGGGGAATGAGAGGGAGGTTGGGGGGCTGAGAGGGGTGAGGGGGGAAGGTGGGGCAGAGTGGGAGGGGAATGAGAGGGAGGTTGGGGGGTTGAGGGGGCAGATGGTGAGGGGGGAAGGTGGGGCCGAGTGGGAGGGGAAGGAGAGGGAGGTTGGGGGGTTGAGGGGGCAGATGGTGAGGGGGAAGGTGGGTGGGGGCATGAGAGAGAGGCTGGGGAGAGGCTGAGGAGAATACGATGGGTGAAAGACACCCAATGGTCTCTGCTCCCCAGGGGTCCCCTTGGCGCTGCAGGGGCAGAACGTGAATTGATGGCCCAGCCCCCCGCTGCACTCTGCAGGGACCCAAACCATCCTCCCTGCCTCCTCCCCTCCGCCCTGGGTGCCCTGCCCACAGTCACACCTGACTGTCTTCTCCTCTTCGCTGTTCCCCTGGGGCTGATGTGGGGCACTGCGAGTGCCCCGGGCTAGGGGCTGGGCCACTGGTTTTTGCCTCCCCCTGAGGCGCCAGAGGAAAGGAGCCGGCCTCTCCGCCGCCTAGGGAGCCCGCAGCCTGTGCGGGGAAGGGGTTCAGTTACAAGGGCCCCTCCAAAGGGGTGTGATTTGGGCGAGCATCTGGAATTCAAATCTTTGTGAGCCCTGACAGGCCCCGATTAAAGAATTTGGGGGGCCCTGGGCACTATATAAATTGGGCCCCCCATACCTTCCATAAACTAGACAGCAAATTGCCCCCACCCCATACGTACCTCAGCCTACAAAGACCCCCGACTGCCACTCCTGCCCTGCCCCATGCATACCTTACCTCACAGAAACCCCTGAATGCCCTTCCCACCCCAGATACTGCAGCTGTGCTCCACCCGCCCCCTCTTATCCCAACAGTCCCCCCCACATCTCAGCTGCCCTGACACACCCACCCAGTACCTCAGCCCCACCAGCCACAACTCCCAACATCCCGCACGCAGCTACAACTCCTTGGCCCCAACCCTACCACACCCCAATATCCGAAATTCCCCCCACAGCCCCCACAACTCAGCCCACCCTACCCCCGACATCCCCCACAACTCACCCAACCCCCAATCATAGAATCAGAGAATATCAGGGTTGGAAGGGACCTCAGGAGGTCATCTAGTCCACCCCCCTGCTCAAAGCAGGACTAACATCAACTAAATTATCCCAGCCAGGGCTTTGTCAAGCTGGGCCTTAAAAACCTCTAAGGAAGGAGATTCCACCACCTCCCTAGGTAACCCATTCCAGTGCTTCACCACCCTCCTAGTGAAATAGTGTTTCCTAATATCCAACCTAGACCTCCCCCACTGCAACTTGAGACCATTGCTCCTTGTTCTGTCAGACCCCCACAGCTTACCGCATCCCCCAATATCCCCCTCTTCCCCCACAACTCACCCCACCATCTCCCAACTTCCCCCCTCACCCGTTAGCCTACCATCAATTTGCACCCAGCTCCTCACCCACAGGGCACCTTCTGGCCACTCACCAGCTCAGCTCTCTGCTCCCACCGCAGGCTAGGGCGACTCCTCCTGCTCCTGGCTACCCAGTTCCACCGGCTCTGTTCTCACACTGCCCCGTGCCGCTCAGGTTCAGTGCAGCCGCCCCTGGCCAAACCTCAGTGAGTGATATTGGGACCTGGCACATGGGGTCACAGCGCTGCTCAGATTTGGCCCAGCTGCCCTCCATCATGATGGAGAGGTAGCTAGGCCAATTTGAACTCAGGTTCCCCCCGCCTCGCACCCCGGTCATCAGGGACCCCCTGAGATACACAGAGTGCCCATTGATTAATCTGGGCCTGATCCCAGAGAATTTGGAGCCTGATCCTGAATCCCTCAAATTTCAGGGCGTGTTTGGATCCTGGGTTTTGATTGGGCCCAGTAGAGGGATAGCACACTACTCCCACTCCAAACCATTGAGAGCTCAGATTCTGGCTTGGGCCTGAGTCTACACAGCCTCTGAGCAGGACACGGCGGCTGAAGTGGCTCTCCCCAGTATGGTGCAGGAGGACCCATCCCTGCTGCTGTCCGGGCCAGTGACCCCCACAGAGAAAGGTGAAGGCTCAGCTACATAAACTAACCAAGCAACTCGAGCAGCAGCCCTGTTCAGGCCGCCAGCCCCTCGGGGTACTGATTTGAGTGGCACGTGGTGGAGGGGGTCAGAGACCGTTCTCTGAACCGCAGGGCAATCAGTTGTTAGTGGAGCGTCCCAGAGCATCCCATTTACAGCAGCACCTGCCTTGCTGAGCAGCACGCTACGTAACCACCTTGAAATAGACACAAGGGAAAGGCTTCTTCACAAAGCCTATTATCTGCCCTGAATGCCGGATTAGAGAGCAAAGCCTTCCCTGGACTTTGAGAACACGCCGCGAAGGAGGGAGAATTATCTCCCACAGTACCTCAGGGTACCGCTGCGGCGGAGCCAGGAGCCAGCCGCGACTTCTGCCATTTGACATCAGCAGGCGTTGGGGTGGGGAGGGGTTTGTTTCCTCAGTCACCGGCACAAAGAGTCAAGCAGTCCTGGAGCTTCCCAGCCAGCCTCCCCTGTCCCACTCCCTCACTATACATCCCCTCTTTCCCTCCCCACAGAGCTGAATGCCCATTCCTGCAATCATATCCATTACCCCTCAGCATTTGCCCAGTGGTCTGATGGGTGACTTTCACCCTATGGGTTGTTCCTTTTGACTATTCACATCGTGTGACTGGTCACCTAAGTCACATAGAGTTTTTCCCACTCACTGATTGGATGGATGAACCATTTTTTAAACAGGAAAGTGACTCATGAAAGGCAACAGGCAGCAGCTTCCAGAAGAGGACTTTCCGGAGAGATGAAGGTTCGTGGTGAAAGTCATACAGATTTGGGAAGTGGCTGAGGATCGGTGTACGAGACCAGCTGTAGCGCTGATGGAGAGGAAGCATGAGCCCAGGTCCCGAGCATGCAGAGCATGTGGCCAGCCAGCACCTCTCCCATTTCTCTAGGCCTTGCCCAAAAGGGCGATGGGGCGGCCGAGCCAGAGGGAATTCTCAGTGGATTGAATGCGAGGAATAGAATCAGGCTGCCAGTGCCTGCATTCCCCGCACCACGCGCTGGGCAGAAGCAGTATAAACTCCCTCCTCAGCACCTTGCTCAGCCTGCCCTGCTGGGACCCTCTGGGCTCCAGGGACACAACTCACAACGCCTCAGGGCCTCTCTGGATGTCCCCTGGCAGTGCCTGTAGCTTCCAAAGGACAGATTCCTTTCTCCCCCGTCACAGTGAGAGCTGGCTCGAGCCCAAGGGAGCTGGCGTGGGAGCAGGAAGCTGGCTCAGTCCACCCTGCTGAGCTCTGTTCGCCCCTCATGCCCTGGCACAGTCTCACAAACCAGGTCAATTAGGGAGGCGGGGGGGGGGGGGGGGGCGGAGAAGCAGCGCAGGCCAGAGCACTCTTTCTCTCTCTCTCTCCTTGGTTTCTCTTTCAGCCACAGATTGGTGTGTTTAGCCTCCCTGTAGCATCAGCACATTCCCCTAATACCATGGAATAAATAGAAGGATGACTTATGGACAGGTGGCTTTATTTCAAGTATGGAAGATCCCCTAAGCCAGAGCACATAAGGTGTGAGCAAGTTAAAGGAGAATCTCCACTGGGCCTTGCTAAGCTCATTACTCATAACTCACTCCTAATCATGGGATATTAATGGGCTTTTTGGATTAGGTCTCCTGGCTGTATCAAGCACATGTGCAAGGCTGGACTAGACATTTTATAGGTTACAAAGAGAGAAAGGGGGAAAACCTCACTCTTTATGGGGCAGATTTCATGCTGTGCAGTTAATGTACACATTTTTACTGTCTGCAACCCTAAACCCTCTCAATCCAGATCTGACACAGGTGTAGGAGCCCAATCAGAGCAGAGATAGTGAGTTGAGAGAGAGAGAGAGCTGCTGCAGAGGGGCACATGCAGCAGGGACATTGCCATCCCAGGGGCTACTGGGGACAGGGGCAGGGATTTTGCAGTGCATTGGATGTGTATGGGATTAACAGCAGGGGCGGGGTGGGTATTGAGACCCCATCCACTTTGGACACAAAGGAGAGTAACCCCTTGCCACTCTGAATGAATTCTTCTGCTGGCTCCGTAGGTGCTGGAACTAGGGGTATGGGGAGTGTTGAGGGTGCTAGCACCCGGCCTGACTTGAAGTGGTTTCCATCATATACAGAGATTACAGTTTGGTTCAATGGCTCTCAGTACCCCCACTATACACATTGTTCCAGCACCCCTGGCTGGCTCCTTCAAGTAGAACAGCTACCTACGCATAGTACAGCCAAGTGAGCAACCCAGAGGCACTCAGGGATCTCAATGGAGCAAGCACTTGAAGACAGGATTTTAGGAAGTGATTCATAGAATTCCAGGGTTGGAAGGGACCTCAGGAGGTCATCTAGTCCAACCCCCTGCTCAAAGCAGGACCAATCCCCAACTAAATCATCCCAGCCAGGGCTTTGTCAAGCCTGACCTTAAAAACCTCTAAGGAAGGAGATTCCACCACCACCCTAGGTAACCCATTCCAGTGCTTCACCACCCTCCACCCTCAAGCTCCAACTCTGGCTGTGGCATGTAGGAGGGAGAAGGTTCATAAGGTAGTGCCTATAGACCAGCTAAGAACAGACCCCATTGTGTTAGGCACTGTGCAAATGCAGAGAGGTAGACAGTCCTTGCCCCGAGGAGTTTGCAATCTTCATTAGTCTTAATTACTCTTCAGGAAAGATACACTGAGAGCGGGCTGGGCTGGAGCACAGGAACCATCATCCTCACATTGGGGTGGAGCTGGGATTTTGGATCCACCTCGACTCAACAACAAATAGGCCACTTGGAAGCCTGTTCCAGACAAATTCATAGATACTAAGGTCAGAAGGGACCATTATGCTCATCTAGTCCGAACTCCTGCACATCGCAGGCCACAGAATCTCACCCACCCACTCCTGCGAAAAACCTCTCACCTATGTCTGAGCTATTGAAGTCTTCAAATCGTGGTTTAAAGACTTCAAGGAGCAGAGAATCCTCCAGCAAGTGACCCGTGCGCCATGCTACAAAGGAAGGTGAAAAACCTCCAGGGCCTCTTCCAATCTGCCCCGGAGGAAAATTCCTTCCCGACCCCAAATATGGCGATCAGCTAAACCCTGAGCATATGGGCAAGATTCACCAGCCAGATACTACAGAAAATTCTTTCCTGGGTAACTCAGATCCCACCCCATCTAACATCCCATCACAGGCCATTAGGCCTATTTACCATGAATATTTAAAGATTAATTAATTACCAAAATCATGTTATCCCATCATACCATCTCCTCCATAAACTTATCGAGCTTAATCTTAAAGCTAGATAGATCTTTTGCCCCCACTGCTTCCCTTGGAAGGCTATTCCAAAACTTCACTCCTCTGATGGTTAGAAACCTTCGTCTAATTTCAAGTCTAAACTTCCCGGTGGCCAGTTTATATCCATTTGTTCTTGTGTCCACATTGGTACTGAGCTTAAATAATTCCTCTCCCTCTCTGGGATTTATCCCTCTGATATATTGATAGAGAGCAATCATGTCTCCCCTCAACCTTCTTTTAGTTTGGCTAAACAAGCCAAGCTCCTTGAGTCTCCTTTCATAAGACAAGTTTTCCATTCCTCGGATCATCTTAGTAGCCCTTCTCTGTACACTGAGCTTGCACGTTTACACATTCAGAATCAGGAAATAACAAAAGTAACAGTGTCTTGGCAAACCTAACTCTGCCCTTTGTGCATATGCATCATTATGATACAGTCTTCATTTACTTGATCACATACTATTTCCATGTACATTGTAACATACTGTTTCTCAGCTCTGACAATAAAACCTCACATAGTTTGCTTGGCAACCTTTAGATACACACATCTTGTAATGTTTTTTTCATCCTTTCAGAATTACATTAATTCCCTTGCCATAATGGTCCAGTGTATCATTATTGATAGACTTGAATATCAATTCTCAGCTCTCTAAGGAATGCATTTTCTTTTCAGCCAGCAACACAGCCTTCCAGTTCAGGGGATGAGGGCTTTAGCTGCAAAGCTAGTTTAGTACACGTACATGCTCCGTAGCTGTGCACAAGTGTGCACTAAGTGAGCTCTGTAGCGAACGGCTTAATCCCAATGAGCTGGGAATTAGGTAATTTACTATGCAGCTAAATTAGTTACAAACTAAGAGCTTGTCTACATGGACATTTACTTAGTGGCAAGCTGGGGTATAAATCTACCCTGCACTACTGCTACACACTACGTGTGTCTGTGGACTCTGCTGCTGTGCACTAAAAGTCCCCTAGCGTGCTTTGATCTACTCCTGTTTCAAAAAGGGGTATGGAACTTTTCGTCCACATGGTCACTTAGAGTGCGGCAGGCTAGGGCGAGGTGGATTGACAGCCCAGTTCTCTGCACACTAGTTGGTCATATAGACAATCTTTAAGGTCCTGTACACTCTCCCTCATGCATGTCTCCCTCCCCGCATCCCCTCCCAGCCCCGTTGCAGTGGCTGGGACTCCGTGAGGATGCAGGGATCCATTGTCCAGGTCAGCTGGCACAACCAGGGTTGTCTATGCCAGCGCAGTTTCACCCAGACTCTGTGTCGTGTGCTGTGGAATTATGCTGCACAGTTTGCACCGACATGACTTTCATGCCTCCTGTCTGGTGTACACAGAAACATGCTCAGTTCTGGGACATGCCACACGGGTATCTAAGCTTGTGATGTCTGCTGTTAGTCGAGCTGTAGAATGTCTATCATGTAAGCCAAGTCTGTCATATAATGAGGGATATTCACAAGGGGGCAGAGTAAACGCTGAGCATGCAACCTGAATTTGGGGATTTCCTGCCTTTTGAGTGCTTACCCGTGCAGTCTCAGTGCTCTACTGAGGTAGTTTTTTGTATGGACAATGGGATGGATCACTCAATAACTGCCCTGTTCTGTTCATCCCCTCTGAAGCATCTGGTACCGGCCACTGCTGGAAGACAGGATACTGGGCTAGTTGGACCATTGGTCTGACCGCATGTGGCCATTCTTATGTTATGTTCTTATGAAATGTCCTAGTTATTTTAAGATGAGAAATCCTTCCCCCCACCCCGCAAAAGGAGGTGGTTCAGCCAGGTTCGCTCTTCGGGACTTTGAAGCCCTGCTAACTTGCCTTTGGTTTCTTTGTACTGTACCATTAAATGTCTGTAAACTCTCCCAGGCTGTGGAGTTCAGCAGCTACCTTGTTGTCTGAGTTGCCCCAACCTGTTTCAGAGAAGCCACGCCAGGGCTTACCATCTATATGCGATGCATGCATTGAATGCCCAAGAATTAATTTCTACAAGAATATGAAAGCCTTGAATCTGACTTCCTGACTGGCTGTGCCCACTGCACGATACTGTCCAGTCCCTGAATATGCATGTAGAACAAAATGGAGTCCTCTGTCCAGCGGGACCACACGCGTACAGTGCATGTGAGGTCACGCCTTTGCATAAGTGTAGACTTGCATGCCTGACTAAAAATGTCACATGATACCACTGAGCCACACACACTGCACTCTCTCCTGGAGACTTTATTTAGATGACGGAAAAGAACAAGAAAGAACTAAAGTAAAGTTAGTTTAGATTGAAAGTGCCTGGTTGATCTTTGCACTTGGAAAATTACAGGGAGAAGTTTGGGGAGTCTCAGTGACTCTGGGAGGTGCACAGGAACACATCACTCTCACGAATGCAGCACCATTACAAAAGCCGCTGGCACCCACACAGCATAAAGTCCCGCTGACCTCAGCACATGGCTGCTGTTGCTGTTTGGCAGCAAGGGCTGCTGCTCAGTGCATGTAATTCCTGGCCTGGTTTTTCCACCTCCATAAGACAAGCACAGCCTCATTGTCCGCAGGGCTCTGAGCCCTTGGTTCAGAGGCCAAGCCACTGAGCACTGCACAACTTCTTAGGTGGCTGTCACTTTGAGACAGCAGTGACGATGCAGCAGCTCAGGAAAGCCATGAACCGGGATCCAAGGTTTTCAGCTCCAGAAATATGAAATGTGAGGGTTTGGATGCGGTTTGTCACTGACATCTCCTTGACAGCAGAATCCACCTGTGACAAGGCAGTTAGTGTAAGGGTTGTGTTGCCACCCTCCTGCCGCTCAGCTTTGCCATCCCTGGGAACTCGCTGATCCCTGCTATGCATTTGTTCCAATGCAGCATGTTTCTCAGGTCAAAGGGAGCTTAGCACTTAGTCCTGTCCATATTCCCGCACCATGAAGGATAACAGGTCACTTAGGTAGATGGATTTATTTATGTACTCTAACAATAAAGGCTAGGAACAAGAGAAGGACATGAAACACATTGTGAGTAAAAAGAAAAGGAGTACTTGTGGCACCTTAGAGACTAACCAATTTATTTGAGCATGAGCTTTCGTGAGCTACAGCTCACTTCATCGGATGCATACCGTGGAAACTGCAGCAGACTTTATATATACACAGAGAATATGAAACAATAACAAAACTTCAAATCCAGACTCCAGCGAGAAACTGCTGAATTGGAATTCATTTGCAAATTGGATACTATTAATTTAGGCTTAAATAGAGACTGGGAGTGGCTAAGTCATTATGCCAGGTAGCCTATTTCCTCTTGTTTTTTCCTACCCCCCCCCCCCAGATGTTCTGGTTTAACTTGGATTTAAACTTGGAGAGTGGTCAGTTTGGATGAGCTATTACCAGCAGGAGAGTGAGTTTGTGTGTGTATGGGGGTGGGTTTTTGGAGGGGGGTGAGGGAGTGAGAGAACCTGGATTTGTGCAGGAAATGGCCCAATTTGATTATCATGCACATTGTGTAAAGAGTTGTCACTTTGGATGGGCTATCACCAGCAGGAGAGTGAATTTGTGTGGGGGGGTGGAGGATGAGAAAACCTGGATTTGTGCTGGAAATGGCCTAACCTGATGATCACTTTAGATAAGCTATTACCAGCAGGACAGTGGGGTGGGAGGAGGTATTGTTTCATATTCTCTGTGTATATATAAAGTCTGCTGCAGTTTCCACGGTATGCATCCGATGAAGTGAGCTGTAGCTCACGAAAGCTCATGCTCAAATAAATTGGTTAGTCTCTAAGGTGCCACAAGTACTCCTTTTCTTTTTGCGAATACAGACTAACACGGCTGTTACTCTGAAACCTGACATTGTGAGTAGTTATGCTCCAAAGCAAGAACATACTGGACTCCATGAAGTTCCTGGCTGTCTCCAAGATGCATGCTGTGACGCTAGGAATTCCACCTCCCCAGCAGGGATAGAAAACATCCTTCTGCCCCTCCCCCCCCCAGGCTTCTATACTTGAGCTAAAGGAAACCTCAGCTTACTCCTTGGACCATAGGATCTATGACACACCACTCAGCAGTTCTGATCCCATCCAGTAGAGGGCAGTGGAACACACACGCTAGCCAGCACTTTGCAATACATTGGACAACATGGAAAAGTAGCATTAAATATATAAGAATGTAAGAGTGACTATACTGGATCAGACCAATGGTCCATCTAGCCCAGTATCCTGTCTTCAAACAGTGGCTGGTGCCAGATGCTTCAGGGGGAATGAACAGAAAAGGACAATTTATTGAGTGATCCATCCCTGTCGCCAAATCCCAGCTTCTGGCAGCCAGGGTTTAGGGACACCTAGAGCAGGGGGTTGTGTCCCTGACCATCTTGGCTAACAGCCATTGATGGTCCTGTCCTCCACGAACTTCTCTGATTCTTTTTTTAACACAATTATTCTTTTGGCCTTCACATCTCCTATCAATGAGTTCCACAGCTTGACTGTGAAGAAGCACTTCCTTAAGTTTATTTTAAACCTGCTGCTTATTAATTTCATCGGGTGACCCCTAGTTCTTGTCTTATGTAAAATAGCACTTCCTTATTCACTTTCTCCTCACCAGTCATGTGTCATAGCCCCTTATCATACCCTCCCCTAGTCGTCTCATTTCTAAGATGAACAGTCCCGGTCTTTTTAATCTCTCCTCAGATGCAAGCTCTTCTATCCCCTTCATTATTTTTGTTGCCTTTCTCTGGACTTTTTTCAATTTTAATAGATCTTTGTTGAGATGGGGCGAACAGAACTGCATGCTGTAGTTAGGGTGTGGATGTCCCATGGATTTATACAGTGGCATTATGATATTTTCTGTCTTATGAAAATATAAACTCATTCTGGACACGCACACAATGTCGACCAGTGTCTCAGTGTAACCAGCTTCATCCAGCTCTCACCTGCCACACACATCTTCCCTGCTGTGCTTTTACTTCGTGAGCATGCCTCTGCTCTGCATCTTCTGCAGGATTCACAGTAGCCGAGGCCCCATTCCTCCTTCCATGAAGTTCCAGGTTACTGAACTCCATCCTACCACAAGAAAACACAACTTCCTTTATCTCTGCCTCGATCCCAACTGACTTCAATTCATCCTCAAAATACTGGAACATTACCTGACTCTTACCCCTCCCTCTCCCCAGTGCGATAGCTTAGGCTCTGCCCGTGCGGCCTGCTAGCCCGGGGCCAGCACTGCACAGACAGGGGCAGTGGTATTTTATATAAATAGATGGGCCAGAGATGTTAACATAACCCAGCCACAGTCCAACATCCACCAGTATTAACTAAGGTCTGGGGTTTGATATACAGAGACCTCAGCCTGCTTGGTACCATGGCAAACACCCCATTAAAATCCTTTTTAACCTTTTACTAAACATATAAAAAAGAAGGAAAACAGTTAAAACATTTGCTCACTTCAGTAGCATCCCTGTGTTTTTCTGTCTGCTCTGTCCCTCCCCAAGTCTCTCTTTAAGGACACAGCAGAGGAGTGATGAGTGGAATAGCCCATCCTCTTATTATTTTGTGCACCAATTAGGCTTAATATCTAACACACCACTTTTGGTTCATTAATTTCTGGCTCCATATCATCTGTTTTTAACAAGCATTATTTCAACAGTTTTTGGTTTATATTAACACGGCCTTTTTGGTTTAGACTAATCCATTTCCTCTGTCTGGTTTCCTTGCACCTAATCCCATCAACATCTTTTATTATAGTTTATTGTGGTATTTTATGAACATATACTCACTTTTTAAACTCACAATTAGGGTAAAGATGTAGGGCCACTTATCACAACAGGGATTACCCCTCTTGTGTTCAGTGTCCCAGAGTTAGCCATGTAGAGAGCTGAATAACTACACAGTGGATTAAAACGAAGGGTGAACTTTTCAAAAGTGCCTAAGTGATTTAGCACTTGTACACCTTCTTTCCAGTCTGAATTTGTCTAGCTTCAGCATCCAGCCTCTGGATTGGTTTAGACCTTCCTCTGCTAGATTGAAGAGCCCAGTATTAAACATTTGTTCCCCATGTAGCTACTTATATAGTGTAATCAAGTTATCCCTTAACCTTCTCTTTGTTATGGTAAATAGATTGAGCTCCATGAGTCTATCACTCAACTGACAGCCTCCCTTTACTCACAAATCTCCTTTGCCTGCTGCGCCAGACACTGACCGGGAGGACCCAGCAGACGGGAAAGCTGAGGATTTTCCCAGTCGTATCCTTCTAGCAACACGGTGGACCCTTGGTTTCTCCTGCAATCTACATAGTCCTAGTGTCAGCCAGTGCCCGGCCAGAATGGCCCCTGATTCTTCTGTGCCTGGGCTCACTCCTGAGCGAGATCTCCTGCTTAGCATATCACAAGCTGTCGCTAAGCCAATGTTCAGCCTTTTCATTACCTTCGTATGTGTCCATGTGTCCTCATGACCAAAAATCCACAATGTGATCATAGGGCAGGAGCTACTGCAAACTCCTATTTAGTATTGTGATTATGATTATTTTATTTATTATATGTACGGTTGCTAGGAGAACCTGAAAAGGTCTGGTAGTTCTGTTTAGATACACACTCAACTGTTCCTTAGAACCTTCTCTGGACCTCCAGTTACACACTAGACTGGAAGGACTGGATGTTCTTTGGGGCAGGGACTGTCTTTTTGTTCTGTGTCTGAACAGCACCTAGCACCACCAGGTCTTGGTCCAGGGCTGCGGCGCCGAGGTGCTACCATAATTCACCTAATAGCAATCCAGGTGTACAGAACAGAGCACAATGGATTTCCTGGTCCCTGATTGGAGCTTCTAGGTGCCACCACAGCAATGAGTATAGATCTCTCTCCCCAGTAAGCATCACAACTGTTTTATAATAATAATAAATTAATAATTCACTTCTATAGCTCTTGTCCCCTGAGCATCTCAGAGTGCTTTACAGCATCAATTAATGAAGCCTAATCACATGGATGGAAAGTATTTTACAGGAGGGGAAACTGAGACAGAGAGTAAAGCAAGATTTGCCCAAGTGGCTCTATCTATCTATCGCTCTGTCCCCACACACCCCATCTATCTGTCTCTCTCTCTATCCCCACACATCCCATCTCTCTCTCTCTCTCTATCCCCGCACACCCCATCTCTCTCTCTCTCTCCCCCACACACACCCCTCTCTTTCTCTTCCTCCGTCTCTTGCCTGTGCCCATCACTTGGCAGTTAGGTACCTGCTGGGATAGCTTAAGCTCCTAGAATACCAGCGCTCTGTTTCCCAGGCCTTGCTCTCACCTCTAGATGATGGTATCCCAATTTTCAGTGCCCTGTTTTCTGGGGATTTTCCAGGTTATCCCAAGGCCTTGTACACCATTGTCTCTGCTTGTCTCACCATTGTCCACCTCTTGGTCCCCAGAGATGGGAGGCATCACTGGGACGATAGGAGGGACTCATCGGCGGAGTCCAGCGCAACTCATTGACTGGAGACATAACATAACCTTTGCTTAATGCGCCGAATGGCATTTGTGTTTATGTGTCTTCCTAGTCTCCTAAATGAAGCTGTAAAGGGGAATATATGAGGATGGGAAAGAGATTGCCTCAAGCCTCTGCTCCCTGCCTCTCCCCCAGCCTCGGTGATTGATGGCTGAAATGGTTAACGAAGGCTGAGTCAGCTCCCAGGTGACCTTCGCAGAATTCCTCCAGGTCCCCAAATTCCCCATCTGTTGCTCAGTGTCACTCAGGCTCGGCAGATTGATGGCAGCTCACGGTCAATTTCTCTGATGCACTTTAGCTGAGAGACACTCGTACATCTTCCTGGTGTCGTCTCTCCATATCTGAGGTCAGGCTTTCAACAGGCAAGAAATGTTCCGAAATAAATCACCAGCCATCCCCCTCCGAGGGCTCTGCTGGCATGGAGAGAGCGAGCGAGTGAGAGCAGCTCTAAGTGGGGCAGGGGCACCCCAAGGGGCCTAGTGGGGAATGGGACCCCATGCGTTTTACTACAGGACATTGCAGGGCTGGAATGAAACGGCCGGATCTGGGGTAAATCAGCAGCACACTAGTGTAGTCAGTGCAGCTACACCAATCCCCCCACCTGGGGATCTGGCCCTATGTTTCCAGGAGTTCGGCGAGGTCCCTCACGTGTGGAATGGGCTCTGTTACATTCCTGTTGTAGGGGCTGAGCTGAATGACGGGCGTTCACTTTGGGGCCAGAGACCTAGGGCCAGGTTTTCACACGAGCTCAGCACAGAGGGTGCACGAGGATAAATCGGGCCCCAATTGTGGGTGCTGAGCCCTGGGCCTGAGCTTAATGTTCAGGGTGACCACAGCTTTGGTGGTATAATATCCAGCCAGGGCCTCCACCTGGCGTATTGTACCAGGCCACTCCCTGCCGGTCCCATCCATGTGCTCGTTACCGTGCCTCTATTTCCTTCTAATGAAATTTTGGCTGCTTATGAAGTTCTTCTACCAAAGTCAACGGGCCAGGGCCCTCTTTGCCTCCTATGTACCAACAGTCTCATCACCGGCCCCAGGCATTCAAAAATTATGAGTCGGGCCCCCCCAAACACAGGTGTTTTTAAACACAGTGTATTGGGGGTTCTTTGTATCAGCCTCCAGTTCTGAGCTCAGGACGCCTGTGCCAGGGTGACTCTGCCGACAGTACGCCTGATTCACAATGGGGTGAGCGAGAGGGGAGTCCGGCCCTGGGGCTCTTCTTTGCCGAGACCTGATGGCAGCCAAAGGGCCTAACACTGAGCATTTCACTGCGTCTTGCCCTGCTTCGGGTGCTCGGACTGTCATTAGGCCAAGTTCATCCACGGCCTGACTCCACTGGTGCACTGCTTCCCGATTTTCAGTGGGGGGTGCAGATTTCTGCCATAACTCCTGTTGCACAGCCCTGGGCCATGCAGGGGCCAGCTCAGGAGCGCGCTAGCCTAACCAGATAAACCAGTGGAGGGACCCCCCTGCCGAGAGATCGTTGGCTGGTGTACACGGCCCTCCCCCGCCCCCCAGGAGGGCCAAAGCCAGGTGTGAGCTGCTCCACTGAGGCTCCACTGTGCAGCCAGGAGACGCCCCAGCCAGGCCAGATGGAGCCACTAAGCACTGCGGCTCGTATCATTCTGGAAGCCCCTCCGAGCAGCCCTCCCACTTGCTTCTGTCTCCTTCGCCGTTTGCTGCTTCCCCCCTTGCTGATGACAACAGCCAGTGCAAGGGTTGACACACGCACCGTCTGCCTGCCTGCCAGCCTCTTCCTTTAGCTGGGTAGGTGTTTTCGAATGTGTCCATCATCGTGACATCGTGGCACCTTCAAAAGGTGGGTGTATGTAAAGGCTGGCCCCCTGTGTGAGGCTGAGCGCTGGGAAGAGTGAGGGGTGGGGGGCATGAGAGGTGTGCGGGGGGGGGAGGCAGGGCAGGAGGGAGGGAACTGGGCAGAGGACTGGCTGGCAGCATCTCTCCTGGAGAGGCTGAGTGGGATGTAGCCCCTCCAGAAAGCAGCCCGGGGCAGCCCGGCTCTTCAGGGACAGTCTGCTGCTGTCTGCATTTCTGCTGGAGACACCTATGTACTATATTGTACGAAGACGGACAGACAGCCTCAGCTAGCACCAACCCCCCTCCCCCAGCACTCCCCTGCTCTGCGTGTGCGTCGGGAGGTCCTGGCCCCCCTTGCATACCCCAGGCATGTGCAGTAATTTGGGAAACTTTAAAGAAAAGGAAAAGGACACCCCCGAGAGCTGACTTCACTTCACGCCCCGGCCCCACTGCTGATGCTGCTGTGCCAGGGGCTGCCTGTCCTGCAGCAGGGACTGTTCTCCAGTGTCGCACCCTGCAGACACTCCCAGCACAATGCTCACGCTGCAAGGTGTCTGGCGGGGCCTGGGGCTGGCCGGAGTGACCCAGAGCAGGGCCCATCCGATGGCTGCTTAGGGCCAGTCCAGCCCAGAGCCCTAGGAAGAGATCGTTCAGGAGTCTCTGAAATGGCCCTCGAGCACATTGTCACCTGCAGGCGTGCAGCTCTGCAGAGCTCCGCTGGGCAGCGGGAACGTGTGTCTAGTGGATAGGGCACGAGCCTAGGACTAGGGAGATGGGTCGAAGTCCTACCTCTACCGCAGCGGTGAACCGAGGCAGGTCACCTCTCCTTTCTGTTCGTCAGCAAATGGGGCTGGGGTGGCACTGCCCTCCCTCCCTGGGGAACTGCGAGGGTGCGTGTATGGAAGATTGGCAGGTGCCTGGCTGCACTGGTGTAAGTATGGTGCACGGATGTGAGAGCACCAGCAGATGCAGCTATTGGGACAAGCAACGTAAGGCATGAACTCCAAGGGTGAAACACGGGCTCCCACCGGGCTGTTCCTTGCGATAGGCGTGATACCTGGCAGTAAGTGCCCGTGGGCTTAGACCCAGAAAGTAAGCAGTACAGGAGGCCTTGTCTCTATATGGGCTCCCTAGAGCCTGGAGCATGTTTGCCGCACTATCTAAACACTGACTAATACTTTGCAGCATCTGAGCGGCAGAAGCTGGCTAATCGTCACTAATGGCCGGGAGTCCCAATGGGAGCTGCTGAGTTCAGGGACCCAGGACTGTGCACACAGCAATTGCAGCTCACGCTTTGCCAGCTGCAGCTCAGCGTTAGTCCCAGTGTCCGGGGGATGCTCAGAAAGCTGCTGTAGTTTTTGTTTGGGGAGGGGAAGAAAATCTCAGTGACAGGAGACCGTGCGGCTTGACTGCCTGCTAAATCTTTGCTGAGCAGTGGGGAGAGGCCAGCGACCTGCCCTGTGTGGTTAGAAGGTGGGTGGGGCAGTGCGTTCATTCGCCTGTTTAAACCAGCCCACGGGGCAGTGACCCGCGCCCATGGGATTAGCCCGGTGGGGACTGGAGGCCTCTGGAGCCGCGGCCATGGGCTGTGGAAGTCGCTGGGGAGTCCCAGTGGCAGCTGTTGCTCTTGCGGGTACTCTCAGTATCCGTCTCTTCCCACCCCCTCCACGCGCAGCAGGTTGTTTTGACATGGCAGGTTCTGGGAAACTCTCTGCTTTAAACCAAGGGCCACTTGAAACCTCCAGCCTGCATCCCGCACTCAGCCCTCCGCTGGCAGCTGCCTGCCCTTTTGATACAATCACAGTGCCCCCTGGTGGTGCCGGCTCAACACTGCTGCTGCTCCTGGGCCCAGCCAGCTCGCCCAGGCTGTTTGCTCTGAGAGCAGCAGCTGGCCCAGCGCCCGGATTTGCCTTCGTAATCTGTGCTCTGGGAGCTCATGTCACCCCTGCATTCGAGCCCTGCTTGCTGCCCCTCATCACTAATCCCCCTCCCGCCATGGTGGGCGGCTCCATTGCGTTGGCTGCTGTCTGCGGTGGGGACCAGACAGCTTGTTTGCCTCTGGCTGGCACCATACCTCCTGCTCGCCAGGCTGGGCAATGCTGTATGTGGCATCATTTCTCCGCTGACTCTTATTTGGGGGTGTCCAGCTCCTCAGGGCAGCACCAGCATGTCTCACACCCTGGTCTGAATGGCCTCCCGCCACCCCATTGCCCTTCTCGCCCCTTGCTCCTGTCTCTCCCCCCCGGCCCCTGTTCTCCTGCGGTGCTGGCTCAGGAAAAGCCTGCCGGAGCCCAGGTGGTCTGGCAGTTGTACCAGGACTGGATCTGAGGGAAGCTCCTCAGCCAGGTTCTTACTCGCATCGCCTTTCGTACTCCCCTGCCATCGCAATGAAATCTATGACACCCGCACTCACCCTCCCAGACTCAGGCTGTGTCGACGGCCCAAGTGCAGGCAGGCGCCCATGCCAGGGGTGCTCTGGGGCTGGAGCACCAAACAGCTGTTTGGCAGCTTGGGGAAGGGTTTGGGGGAGGGCGGAGAGCAGCGAGTGGCAGACAGGAGCCTCGGGGTGGGGGTGGGGGTGGAGCGGGGACAGGGCCTTGGGGGATGGGTGGAGGGGGGGGTGGAAAGAGGCGGAGCAAAGGTGGGGCCTTGGGGGGAGGGGCGTAGTGGGGGCAGGGCCTCGGGGCACAGTGGCGGTGGAGCACCCCCGGGGAAAACTGGAGGTCAGCGCCTATGAGTGCAGGTTTGATGGCAGCACAGGTAGGCGTCCCCACGCTAGCTTTAACCTAGCCCGTGTGGGCAACGATGGTGGCACAGGCTGCAGCATGGGCCTGCCGCCCCAGGACTAGCCCACAGGGACCCTCGGGACGTACTCTGGTGGCTGGTCTGGGCTGGAGTCTGTGTCCCACCACTCTTGCTACCCATGCTGGAGTGAAGCCATCGTGGGCATGCTGCATCGCCAAAATGTGAAGCAAATGAGACCGACCAGCTCAGAAACCCAGAAGGCAAAGGAAAAGAACACACCATTAATTCTGTGCTGTAAAAATCTCATGATTTTTAACAGGTTTCAGAGTAACAGCCGTGTTAGTCTGTATTCGCAAAAAGAAAAGGAGTACTTGTGGCACCTTAGAGACTAACCAATTTATTTGAGCATAGGCTTTCGTGAGCTACAGCTCACTTCATCGGATGCATACTGTGGAAAGTGTAGAAGATCTTTTATACACACAAAGCATGAAAAAATACCTCCCCCCACCCCACTCTCCAGCTGGCAATAGCTACACTTTCCACAGTATGCATCCGATGAAGTGGGCTGTAGCTCACGAAAGCTTATGCTCAAATATATTGGTTAGTCTCTAAGGTGCCACAAGTCCTCCTTTTCTTTTCATGATTTTTAAGCCAGTCTCATGATCTTTGGGGCCTAATTCCTAATTTTTGAATGCTGGGTGTTGGCCATAGAGTAAGTGGAGCCTTTCCTGTGATTTGCAGGTTATAGCCATTCAGCAATTTCCCCTCTTTCCTGTTATCATCAAACCAGCTAATATTCTTCCCGGATGGATTCTATTACTATCAGCATTGTACCTGCTGAGACTGGGTCTTCACTGTGCAGAGACGGAGTAAGAGACAGCCCCTGCCTTGAAGAGCTTCCAGTGAGAACACAGACACAGGGTGGGAGGGGAACCAGAGGTTCAGAGAGGGGAAGTGACTTGCCCAAGGTCACTCACCAGGTGAGTGGCAGAGATGGGAACAGAGCCAAGCTTTCCTGACTCTTAGTCCACCTCTCCTGGCAGTCAGCGTTATCCTGTAAATAGCAAGTGCCTTGCAGATCATCCACAAACAGGTCATTGTGAATGTTTGTTCACTGAAATTCGAGCTTTGCTGGTTAATTTTGACTGGATACAGAGGTCAAGTGGTATAGTTCTGTTTCTTGGCTCATAGGTTGGAATGTCAAGCATGAACGCTGTGGAATGGTTTGACACCATTTGAAGGTTTTTTCTTGCATAGGTGTCACCTGCATGGAACAGTTTCTAAAAAGAACTGCACTACAACTAACATGAAGTGTTTCTCCAAGGCCTAGCTGCCCATATGTTCAGTTCAACAGAACGGGACCGTCTGCAATAGCGCCATCTGGGGCCTCCAATGGCATTACAGCATTGAATTTACAAATTCAAGATGTCCTTGAACGTTCTCCAGCAGCTGTGGGGCCGGTGAGCAGGCTTACCTTCGAGCCGTTGGCTGGCATGCGAGCAGAGGGCAAATACAAAAGGGCCATGAACGCCATCCAAGTGAGATTGTTCCAAAGATCTCAAACAAATGTGCAGAAACCACTTTGCAGCTTTTGCCCAGCTCTGGAATCAGAACAGGCGAGACCCGGCTGATGCAACAGAGATTCTGCTGATGGGAGACTCAGACAACTACAGTCTGTCCACGCGGCCGCAGTGCTAGCAGCAGCTGTCTGTTTAGCACACAAGAGGGAGCGAGCTGAGAAGGCCCGGGGGTGCCATCTAGGCAGAGCCAAGGGGTAGTTGACACAAGAGACACTTTTCTGTCTAGGGCCTGACAGAGAAGGACAAAAGGTCTCTGTGTCTGTGAGGGCGAGAGGTGCTTCTCAAAAATCTCCTGCAGGGGCTTCTCTTCAGTCAGCGGGAGATGGGATGAACTGGGAAGGGCCTCATCACTCCTAATAATGGGTCTGACCTTGAGTCAAAATAAAAGCAGTGTATGGGGAGCAATTGGAGTGCTGTCCTTGGATGCCCCCGGGATAATGCTGGTGTCCTTTGCATGTGCCTGTGAACTGGTGTTAGAATTAATAATTTGCCCTTTCAGAGCACCTTTCCCCCAAGGATCTCAAGGCACTTCAGAGACATTAACTAATGACTCTGCCCCATTTAGAAAAGCTGGACGAGCACAAGTCCATGGGGCCGGATGCGCTGCATCCGAGAGTGCTAAAGGAGTTGGCGGATGTGATTGCAGAGCCATTGGCCACTATCTTTGAAAACTCATGGTGATCGGGGGAAGTCCCGGATGACTGGAAAAAGGCTAATGTAGTGCCCATCTTTAAAAAAGGGAAGAAGGAGGATCCTGGGAACTATAGACCAGTCAGCCTCACCTCAGTCCCTGGAAAAATCATGGAGCAGGTAGGTCCTCAAGGAATCAGTTCTGAAGCACTCAGAGGAGAGGAAAGTGATCAGGAACAGTCAGCATGGATTCACCAAGGGCAAGTCATGCCTGACTAATCTAATTGCTTTCTATGACAAGATAACTGGCTCTGTGGATGAGGGGAAAGCAGTGGACGTGTTGTTCCTTGACTTTAGCAAAGCTTTTGAAATGGTCTCCTACAGTATTCTTGCCAGCAAGTTAAAGAAGTATGGGCTGGATGAATGGACTATAGGGTGGCTAGAAAGCTGGCTAGATCATCGGGCTCAACGGGTAGTGATCAATGGCTCCATATCTAGTTGGCAGCCACTATCAAGTAGAGTGCCCCAAGGGTCGGTCCTGGGGCCAGTTTTGTTCAATATCTTCATTAATGATCTGGAGGATGGCGTAGACTGCACCCTCAGCAAGTTTGCAGATGACACTAAACTGGGAGGAGAGGTAGATACGCTGGAGGCTAGAGATAGGATACAGAGGGCCCTAGACAAATTAGAGGACTGGGCCAAAAGAAATCTGATGAGGTTCAACAAGGACAAGTGCAGAGTCCTGCACTTAGGATGGAAGAATCCCATGCACCGCTACAGACTAGGGACCGAATGGCTCGGCACCAGTTCTGCAGAAAAGGACCTAGAGGTTACAGAGGATGAGAAGCTGGATATGAGTCAACAGTGTGCCCCTGTAGCCAAGAAGGCATTTTGGGCTGTATAAGTAGGGGCATTGCCAGCAGATCGAGAGACGTGACCATTCCCCTCTATTCGACATTGGTGAGGCCTCATCTGGAGTACTGTGTCCAGTTTTGGGCCCCACACTACAAGAAGGATGTGGAAAAATTGGAAAACGTCCAGCGGAGGGCAACAAAAATTATTAGGGGGCTGGAACACATGACTTCTGAGGAGAGGCTGAGGGAACTGGGCTTGTTTAGTCTGTGGAAGAGAAGAATGAGGGGGGATTTGATAGCTGCTTTCTACTACCTGAAAGGGGGTTCTAAAGAGGATGGAGCTCGGCTGTTGTCAGTGGTAGCAGATGACAGAACAAGGAGTAATGGTCTCAAGTTGCAGTGGGGGAGGTCTAGGTTGGATATTAGGAAAATCTTTTTCACTAGGAGGGTGGTGAAACACTGGAATGGGTTCCCTAGGGAAGTGATGGAATCGCCTTCCTTAGAGGTTTTCAAGGTCAGACTTGACAAAGCCCTGGCTGGGATGATTTAGTTGGGGATTGGTCCTGCTTTGAGCAGGGGTTTGGACTAGATGACCTCCTGAGGTCCCTTCCAGCCCTGATATTCTATGATTCTATGATTTCCCTTTGAAGTAAGCAAAGGTAACCATCGTCAGTGAAGCCAGCCACTAGCCACTGTCATGAGCCTGAGAGGCAGTGTTGCCCAATGGCTGGGACTTAGGGAGCCAGAGCCCTGCTTTGATTCCTGGCTCTGCCACTCATTCGTGACCTTGGGCAAGTCACTTCACCTCTGTGCACCGTCCCTTTGCTGGGGATCCCAGGGAAGAAGCAGAGGCGGGCGCCTTCTAGTCAGCTGGAGATGGAATGAAATGGGAAGGGCCTCGTCACTCCTAACGATGGAGCTGAGCTTCCGTCAAAATGCAGGCTGTGTGCGGAGAACAAGACTCACCAGGTGCCGCTGGGTTAGTTTAGCCCTGTCCCAGATGGCGTGGCGGTGTGGCCTAGTGGAACGAGCACAGTGGCAGGAATCGGGCTGGCCTCAGTTCTGCCTTGGGTGACTCGCCTCATTTCGCCATTGGTAAAATAGGGATCCTCCCAATCCCCTCCCTTGCCAGGGTGTTGTGAGGGTTTAGCTGCAGAGGGCTTTGAAGACGTGGAGGCTTTCTGCCTTCTGGGGGGTGTTACTAAGAGAGGGAGGAAGCAGTGTCCACACCGGTGTGGGCATAGTGCCAGCTCTTCTCCTGACCGGCTGTGCACAGCCACTGCTCACTCTGGGGCTCCTCCTCCCCAGCCGTACGACACCGAGAGACCTGGTGGTGATGGGGGCTCCAGCCGGGCCCAGAAATATCATCATGTGGGTGGGCTCTGTAAAGTCAAATGATGGTCATAGAGCCCGAGATACCCAGGCCAGAAGGGACCAATGTGACCATCTAGTCTGACCCCCTGCTCAGCACAGGCTGAGACCTGCCCCGCAGTCACTCCTGGAGCCGAGCTTTTAGACAAACATCCCAGCTTGATGTAAAGCTGGTCAGTGACGGAGGAGCCACCACAAACCTGGGTACGTTGAATTTTAGGAGTTAGAATTGTATTTTATCAGCAGTTTTAAAAATGGTTTTCTCTCCTATCACCCACCCCCCCCCCACACACACACAAACTCGCAGTCTCCCAGAGGTAGAAGCTCTCTGCATACTCCAAACAGGGCATTCTCAGTGTCTGTTCGCTAGAGAGCTGATCCCAGATGTTTCATCAGTGTCCGACAAAATGTCAAAATCTCCTGTTGATTTTCTGTTCCCTTAGCTGGGTCCCATAGTACACGAGCACATCACAATCTTTACTTATCCTAACAGCAGCCCCATGAGGCAAGGCACCACTATTCTCCCCGTTGTACAGATGGAGAACTGAAGCACAGAGAGGCTAAGTGACTTGCCCAAGGGCACATGGAAAGCCTGTGGTAGAGCAAGGACTTGAACCCAGGTCTCATGATAGTGCCCTACACACTGAACCACCCATCCTGAGCATGCCCATACATTCCAGAACAAAATGAAAGCCTCCTTGAAAGGGCGCAGGGTGGATGTCTCCTGTATGTAACCCTTCTGCCTGTCAGAGTTGGCAGCAACAAGGGCCGGGTTCAGTATCTAGGGGATCCATTCCAATAACACAATGCAAAACTGGCTCGAGCCCCCACCCAGTGATCTGGGACAAATATATACCACCCGCACTGGGCGCCTCCAAGAGGCAATACTTCCCCTCTCGCAAGCACATAGTCTGAGTGTGGCAAAAAGCCTTTTAATAACAGAGAGAAACAATGTGGCATTATGTTGGGGAAACACCACCAACAGGATTCATAACACAACCCACGAGCAAAACCCACCCCAAGCAAATTGGGGCGTGTCCTTTCCCTTGGGTTCTTGAGTCCAGCAACCCCAAATCACCCAAAGTCCCAAAAGTCCAATGGCCCAGAAGTCTCTGTCCCTGGTCAGGGCAGCCCCAGAGTTCAAAAGTCTATCTGCAGAGTTTTTACCTCCCAACCTGGGTGGAGATTCAGGGGGGGGGGTGTTAAGGGGCACCTTAAATGGTCCAACGCTGATGGCCCCACCTCTCCATGGGGCTCTGCTCTGACAGCTGCTCCACTCGCCATCCCGCAAACTGAACTGCTCCGCCAGCCGCTCCGCTCGCTGTCCCACAAACTGCTCTGCTAGTCACTCCACTCACTCTGCTGCAAACAGCTCCCCCCTACTTAGCACAACAGTCAGTGATTTCAGCCCATAGTAGGGGAGCCACAATGCAGGTGCACCATTAGCCCAAAGTGAATTCAGCTCAGCAGCCTGTAACTAGACTCCTAGTGTAACCAAAATTAGCTCTGATAGTCCACAGTGGAGAGAGGAAGAAGTGCAATTAGGATGTAAGGCCCTCACCAGGGGGCCCATGCCACCAGGTACTAATACCTGTTCCCTACCACTCTCAATTCACAGAGAGTTGGAACCCATGTCCCTTGCCTAGCCAGTGCTACTGAGTTGATGGCGAGTCCCTCCACCATAACAAAAGGCCAAGTACAGTTCCACTGTCCTTGATTCCCATAATCAGGGTAATAACAATTTATTCTTCCTACCCCAGTAACAGAGACACTGGGGATCCCACAGCAGCCAAAGTGACCATTTGGGCAGCTAGGGCCTCATGCTAGGCGGGGTGGGTGTGCCTATGCAAATGAGATCGGCCCCTGAAGTTCTTTTCCACAACTTGCCACACCTCACCACCAGATATCAGGGTGGAGCTCATCCTGACTCTGCTTACGTGTATAACAGACAGAAGCAGCTCTGAGAACAAGATGGCAGCTGGGTCGGCTCGCAGGGGAAGTGCTCTGCAGGGTAAAGCTGCATGGCACAGTAAACGACAGGTTCACACGCCCCACCTAAGCCTGCTTGTATCGGGCATGTCCGAGCTGGTTTGGCTGTAAGCACCAGGACCCTCTGCTAGATGGAATCACACAAGGGCAAGAATCGTCATGTTCGCTCCTGGCTGCGGGCCAGCAAATGAGCTTCACAAGACAGTACTTCTAGCAGATGGTGAGGCCCCTGGTTTCCAGACAAAGCTCCCGCGCTCTGTTCGCCATCCTGCAGGCTCCCTACCCAGCTAGCGTCTGTGGATAAGCCTCCAGTGGCTGTGCTCAACATGCCAACAGCGCCATCGTCCCCGGGCCCAGCTGACAGAGCCAGGACTCCGCCTGCTGAGTCTGATGCCCCGCCCATTAGGCCGTTCCGGCTGGGGACCATGCTCCGTGCTCCCAGCTGCTGCCTGAGACACTGCTGCCACTCCATCGCCCCTGCCCCTCCTGTGCCAGGGCCCTCGCGCGGGGCCACTGACAGCTGCTGAGCTCCGCATCGCCCCACCCAGCCGGCGGGGAGCAGCAGCTGGCTTTTCTTTAGGTCACCTTGTGATGATGAGGGGGCAAAGCACCGATCGGAAGTTATTCTGGGAGCGACTATTCTGCTCCCAGGCTGCCAATCTCTCCCCGAGTCCCTGGGCGAAAAGGAATAAAATAAAACACTGCAGAAGCCCCCCAAAGCCCCAGGGTCTGAAGAGCACCTGTCCGGCCCCGCATCCATCCGCTCGGCGCCTACGAGTATGCTGGCTAGAGTGCCACCTCGTGGCTGGTCCTCCCCAGAGGGGCTACTCTGCACTCTCCAGCAGAGAGGCACCAGGCACCCCCGAGCCTTCGCTCACCCTCCAGAATTTTAACCAGTCGGAGGAGGGTTTTGAAGTTGGTTCAGTGAGACGCTGTGTCTCAGACCTTCTCTCAGGGCCTCATTAAAATGCAGACTGCAAATTCAGATACTGTAAACAAGGTCACTGGAGAATGAAGATCAACAGAGTGCAAGAGCAAGTAATGCAGAGTATTAATATTCTGATGCGCGAGCCCGTCCTAAATATTTTATCAAGCTAAGCCTTTCTGTATTGAGGCATCCTTCCCCGAATCGTCCTCCTCCTCCTCCAGCTTATTCATCTCCTTTTTTCTCGCATTCAGCGCCATTTCACAAAAAGCACTTTGTACTTCGGCTAAGGCTTGAAATGTACACAAGTAAATAAATAAATAACAGAGAATAAAAACCCTGCCCCTCTTTCGGTGGTGGGGGACGATTTCCTGATGGGATTACTTTTGTGTCAATGTCTCAGCTCTGCAGAGGGCTCAGGGCGTGGGACAATGTACTGACCACTGTCCGTGTCTTACTGCCAGTGCCCCTCCCTCACAAACTGCCCGGATCCTGCCAGGAACACAAAAGGCCTGTGGGGGACACGTCCATTGTGTTTTCATGTCACTGTAAAGGAGTGCTGAACATTTCATATTGCAGTGAGCTGCTATCTGCTCTATGTTATTTCGACACTAGGGGTGAGCCAAGAATCTGTGATCTGGTCTCAGATCATGGGGTCAGAGTACTTAGCCCAGCTTCTGACAGTCGTTAAAACCCCAATGCTTCATGGGAATGTGAAAAGAAAATCCAGCCCCTAATCCGCATGGCTAATTGTGCAATAGTGTGCATAGTGGGGAAAGGGTCCTTCCTGACCCCTGAAATGATCACCTTGTTTCCTGAAGCATGAGGTTTGATTTTCCTTATCACTCCTTTAGCTGCACAGGTACAAATGTCAAATGGTCATGAATTTATTTTTAAAAATCCAGCTACAATGTTTGTCTCCATTCACTACGGGCCCAAACTGGGAAACATGGACCTGGATTTCACTTCCCCCTTCACTCACTGTGGGTATATGTGGGAGGTTAGTCTGAACAGTGATCCCTGTGGTATCATTTGATTCACAATATTTCCATTCAGTTTGCTGTGATTAGTGTGGTTGTGTTATTTGCTGTTTGCGGTTATTCAGCTGGCAGCCACAGAATCATGAAAATGTGTCCAAAGCCTGAAATTTTCACAAGTTTTAGCCTGGCCAACTTGATTTATTCATCAAACTATTCCATGAGAAAGTGTATCCTTCCTTATTGGCTGGTCACTCTTCATTAGTTTCTCTTTTTTAAAAAAGGCAATCATCCAATTAGGAAGCAGGAATAATAACATGTGATTTAAGTGGTCAATCACACAACTCAATACACAGCCAAGGGTTGAAGTGAACAGTTTGGGAATAGCCAATAGGTTGAAAATTATTCATGCAAACTATATGGTGAATTCCTTCAAATATCACAGGTATGCCAAGAAAATAAGGGCATTTATGTAATGTTAGTTAGTTAGTTAGTTAGTTTAGTTTAGAAAATGATTACTAAAAATTGCAAGATAATTAAAACATATATTTTCCCAGCACAAGTTTCCAGAAAAGTGGTAACATTTTTCCCCATAGGGGCATAAACTGGGTTTCCGTTGCCTGGAAAGGATCTCTTGGGCTTGAATCAGAGAGGAGAGTTTGGCCCAGAGTGAGCATTTAAAATGTAATTTGGATTTATGGGCTGGCTTTTTAATAGGTGAAATGTTGGGGCCTGTACAAATTGACCTGGCTGATCATAAAGAATTGTACACATTCAAAATCGGTTTATAATTGAAATGTCCTGGCTATATGAGCATCTTTTCAATGTACAGTGTGGACATGGTTTCTTAATAAAAAAAATGATAATAAGTACCCCAATAACATCCCCAGCACCTGCCCAGGATGGTGTATAAAATACATAAATAAACATAAAAGTTATTATTATTAATTATTATTGTTGTTATTGTTATTATCAATAAGAGCTTTAATCAGCATCTGGCACATTCACCCCCAGGCCTATGGGGACCATGTAGTAATCTGTGTTTTGCACATTGACACCTCAGCACCTGTCACCGGATTTTTGAACATTTCTTGGAGTGAGCATTTCTATAGGTAGCATGATGATGAGCACAGTATACAGGTTAAGTAATTAGATAGATAGATAGTGTCAAAGTTTGACTCAGACTCACAATTTATCAGACCACTCTGTTTTATTAGCAAAGCTGCTCTGCTAATACATTTAGAAGTGAGCCCCCCGAGTGGGGCTTGTGTCTTTTAATTTATACAGTTTTTTGGAGAACAAGTTACAGAGAAGTTATAGACAAAAGAAGAAAAAGATTTTAGTCACCACCCTTCGAGATCCCTGAGACCAGTCACGTATCTTCAATTACCTGCCACCCTTAACAATCTCCTTTAACAGCTTCCAGTTAACTTAACTAATTGCCCTTCACACCTTCCATTCTGATGCCTGCTTCTTAGACGTGCTGGCTCTATCTTAATTGCTTCTCCATTCAAAAGCTAACTGTCCCTACCTGTGCTCCCTCAGATACTTTGTAACATGTTTTGACATGCCCTCTCATATACAATGTATCCAGCATGTCCCCTTATACAACGTTATACTTATACAATGTTATACTTCCACAATCCCCCCTTTTGGTCAAGGCTACGCCCATGACCAATGACTTACTGGATTCCATACATCAATCGTTCTTTTTCGTTACTTTCACTGGTGACATTTAACAACATTAGATTAGCACTCTGGTTAGGGGTAACCTGATGGATGGTGTGTCTTGTGCAGTTTTGGATACAACAAGAAATCAATTGAAAACACACAAAGATTATTAGAATTCCAAATAGGATAGTCAGGATTCCTTGAAACAACCAGTTTCCCAGACTAGAGAAATTGAATAAGTTACTTATCCATTTCCACAAGGAACTTGGTTCTTCGTGGGGAAGGTATGCAATTTGCTCCAGATGGCTAGCACGATTTATTACCTCAATAGTATTATCAGGTATGTATACACAGCATTCTGTTCCAATTAGAGCACAGGTCCCTCCTTTGGCTGTCAGTATTATATCTAATGCCTGACGGTTTTGGAGGGCCACTTGTCGGACCGCTCCTGCTTCTTTGGCTAGAGCTTTTAAGCTCTCTCCTGTTTCATTGGCCATGATCTCAACCACCACTTGTAACCTTAAAAGCCTTTTTGCATGGTGGATTACCCCCCCTACTGGGACTAAAGAAATGCCAACAGCTTCTTCCCAAGTTAGGGGGCTTATGTTATCCACATACCATTTAGCATCTGGCAAGACCCTCCTTTTTCGCCTGAAATTACGGAGGCGATTTTGTGGGAGGGATTGAAGCACCCGGAATTGTGGGAAAAGCTGAGCAGGATAACAGATACCTGACCAATTTGCTGGTAACACAGTGTAAGCATTTTCCCCACAAACCCAATGATGTCCCATTAAAGCTGGGAACGGTTGACTGCAACCCTTTGACATGTAAGAATTTACGAAGGAGGAATAGTATCCCCCAAAGGGCACAGGATGATTTTCACTGGGAGAAGGGGTAGCATTCACATGACATTTGTAGATGGTGCTGTTTTTCTCAGGGAGGCTGTAGGGGGAGCAAGAGATTGAATCTTTGGTTTGATCCCAGGTTGAGAGGAAGCTTATCTTTCCATACCAGGTTCACCATTCTCCAACCTTGTTTGAATAGTCCCATACACCATGGGACACGATGTATTGGAGACAGCTGCTCCTCCCTAGATTCAGCCCTGTCCCATTACACACCCAGCACCAGTGGCCCTTTCCTTTCACCATACTTATAAGTTTAGGAACATATGTTTTCCCCAGCCCCCAAGTGTCATTTTCCTTCCATGTCCTTTTAAGTGGATAGGGTTCTCCAGCAAGCTCTGAGGAATTCAAAGGGATTGCCATGGTGGGGATACTAGCTTGTGAGTGAGCTGGGATGTGGCTGCAGATCCAGCAATTAGAAATATTCAGGATCTGGGCTATCTGCACCTGTTGTTGGATGAAAGAATTGTCACTGTCATTCTGGATTCCCCAGACCCTCAGGACACAGGAGCTGAGGATTAAGCTTCACAAAGGACACATTTGTTGGAAGCAGGACCCTTTCTGGTTCCGACAACCCCTTTCGAGGGAACCGCAGTCACGGTTTTACGTCCACCAGGCAGCAGGCGCTAGGCTCACTACTGCTTCTTGTTTGTTGGGTCCTGCTGTCTGCTTACCCTCTGCTTCTGGCAACCCTTACGAGAGCGCAGATTGTAAGGTATTGCAGGCTGTTCCTCTTTGTCTTCTGGGGTTGAAGCTGGTTCTGTGTGGTCTTGCAGAGGTGCTTGGTCCCCTTGAGGTGGCACTGGCTTACACTGTGAGGCGTGGATCCATGCAGCGATGCCGGATAATTTCACTGCTGTCTGGGTGGTGAGCAGTACCTGGTATGGACCCTCCCACCGGGGTTCCAAGGCGTGCTTCCGAAGGTGGTGCTGCAGGTAGACCCAATCACCAGGCTCAGGAGTGTGACAGGCAGCAGAGGTGGGTTCCCTCGGCCAAGCTGCTCGCACCTGCGAATGGAAGGAGCTCACAGCTTGCATTAACCCTTTGCAGTACTGGAGGAGCGTGCTGTGAGTTAGGTTTAGGTCTGGGGCTGGGGTAATAGTAGCCATTGTTCGCATAGGGCGTCCCATGATGATTTCAAATGGACTCAATTTGTGTCTCTGGGATGGGGATGACCGAATTTCCATAAGGGCCAGTGGTAAAGCAGCTGGCCAGTTTAACCCTGTGGAACTATAGATTTTTGCCAGCTTATTTTTAAGCACACCATTTTGCCTTTCAACTGCCCCTGCACTCTGTGGATGGTAAGGGCAGTGCAACAGGTGGGTGACATGTAATACCTGGTTTAGATGTTGAACAATTTTTCCAGTAAAATGTGTTCCCTGGTCACTAGACAAAGTGGCAGGAATTCCCTTGGTAGGGATAATGTGGTTTAACAGACATTTTGCAACGGACAATGAATCAGCTTTGCGACAGGGAAAGGCTTCAATCCAACCCGAAAACAGACATATTATAACTAAAATGAATTCATATTTCTGACACTTTGGCATTTGTACAAAATCAAGTTGCCAGTGTAGGAAAGGTGCTTGAGGCAAACCCCGGAACCCTTGTGTTACTTTTACAGATTTGCCTACATTGTGGCTTTGACAAGTAACACAAGCGGCACAGTGGCGGGTTGCAAAGGAGCTGAAATGGGGAGCCCACCACCCCGCCTTACTCATAGCAGAGACCATCCCCTCCTTGCCGACATGCGAAACACCATGTAGCAGGGCGGCTAGAGACGGGTAGGGTGAGAGGGGGGCTACAAAGGTACCGGTGGGCGATCGTCAAAGGGAATCAGAATGCAAAGAGCAACCCAAAGCACTCCAGGAGTCTTTCTCTGTTTCTGGGGCAGAATCCTGGAGCTGAGCGAGATGAGACAGGGATGGTGGCGTTACAGAGACAGAGAGGGGACCAAGAAACGCTTCTGGTGAAGGTTTTATAGTGGCGGCATGTTTTGCAGCAGCATCAGCAAGGGCATTACCTTTTGCCACCTCGGTGTCTGCCGCTGAGTGGCCAGTACACTTAACAATTGCCAAGGCAGACGGTAGTAAAACTGCATACAGGAGGGCGGCAATGTAGGGGCCATTCTTGATAGGGGTACCAGTAGAGGTAAGAAAACCTCGAGCCTGCCAGAGGGTGCCAAAGTCATGCACAACCCCAAAGGCATACCGAGAATCAGTAAAAATAGTGGCAGAGAGCCCCTCGGCTAGAAAGCAGGCACGGGTTAGAGCAATCAGTTCAGCCACCTGGGCAGAGGTCACAGAGGGTAAGGGCGCAGCTTCTGTGGTCTCAGAGAGAGAGACCACAGCGTACCCTGCAAGAAGGTGGCCTTGATCATTTCTATAACAGGACCCATCAGTGAATAATACCAGGTCAGAGTTAGGGAGAGGTACATCTGAAAGGTCGGGGCGCGGGACAGTGATAGCGGAGACAGTTGCAAGGCAGTCATGGGGTTCACCATCACTAGGTAAAGGAAGGAGGGTAGCAGGGTTTAACCGGGAGCAGCGCTTAATAGTGATATGTGAGACTGAAAGCAGCAAAAGTTCATACCTAGTGAGGCGAGCAGAGGAGAGGTGAGCCGTGTTGCATTGCAGAAGGAGAGTTTCCACAGAATGGGGAACCATGAGAGCGAGAGGAGAGCGGAGGACAAGGGACTCAGACATCTCGACCAGGCACACTGCAGCAGCTACAGCGTGTAGGCAAGGGGGTAAACCCTGGGCTACGGGGTCCAAGATTGCAGAAAAATAAGCCACCGGGCGATTTCTGTCACCGTGCTCCTGAGTAAGAACCCCGAGGGCTCAAGCAGATTGTTCGTGACAGAAAAGGGTAAAAGGCTTGTCATAGTTAGGTAACCCTAAGGCAGGGGCAGAGGCTAAATTCTGCTTAAGGGAGATGAAAGCAGCATTTGCTTCAAGTGGCCATGGCATGGGGTTAGGTACAGAGGATCGAGTGAGTTCTTGGAGTGGTTTAGCCAGAGAAGCATATTGGGGAATCCATTGCCTACAGAACCCTGTCATGCCTAAGAATTTTCTGACCTGGCGTGGAGAGCTAGGCTGGGGAAAGCTAAGGATGGCTTGTACCTGGGCTGGAGAGAGTGTACGGGAGCCCTGGGAGAGAAGGAAGCCTAGGTATGTGACAGAGGTTTGGCAGAGCTGCAATTTTGTGCGAGAAGCCTTATGACCCTTGTTTGCTAAAGCTGTGAGAAGTGTTAGTGAATCAGTTTCTGAGGCAGACAGAGAGGGGGAGCACAGGAGTAAGTCGTCCACATATTGGATCAGTGTGGATCCTGATGGGAAAACCAGATCAGCGAGATCCCTGGCTAGGGCTTGAGAAAAATAGGATGTACTCTCTGTATACCCCTGGGGAAGGGTAGTCCATGTATATTGCTGACCCTTGTAGGAGAAGACAAAGAGATACTGGGATTCAGAGTGAACTGGGACAGAGAAGAAAGCGGAGCACAAATCTACAACAGTAAAGTGGGTTGCATTTGGAGGAATAGACACTAGTATTGTAGCAGGGTTAGGAACCACTGGAAAAGAAGGTATGACAATACGGTTAATAGCTCGAAGGTCTTGAACAAATTGCCACGATTTGCCATCAGCCTTTTGAACTGGGAGGATAGGGGTGTTACAGGGGCTGGAACAAGGGACAATAATTCCTTGTTCTTTTAATGCAGATATAACTGGAGCAATCCCAGCCTCTGCCTCAGGATTCAAAGGATACTGAGACAGGCGAGGCAGAGGTTTGGAATTGTCTACAGTAATCCGAGCTGGGTCAGTATTTAATCGGCCCACTTCAGTTGGGTGAGATGGCCATAGGGAGGAAGGAACGTGAGAGATTAGGTGCTCTAGGGATGGAGTTAAGGGACAGCAAGGGACCAGAGTGGAGAGGGAAGTTTCAGACAGCAGGGAGGCTACAGAATCACATAAGGAAGACTGAGGGATTTGCAGATAGACACCATCTGGGGAGCAGTAAATAGAACAGCCAAGTTTGCATAGCAAGTCCCGTCCCAGAAGGTTTGCAGGGGTGGAATCAGAGGAGGAATGCATGCTCCTCAGAGAGGGGACCAACCTGAACAGACAAAGGTTTTGAGAGGGGAAAAGAGGTAGGGATCCCTGTAATGCCAACAGCAGACACAGATTTTCCAGATCGGGGAACCTCAGGCAAGTCAGTGGTGCGGATTGTAGAAAGAGAAGCTCCAGTATCAACAAGGAAAGGGAGAGAGAGATCATTTACAGACAGGACACATTCTCCAGTAGGGGACAGAGGTAATAAGGGAGCTAAAACTTTGTGAGGTTCCCCAGCATCCCGTCATTGTTGGGGTGAAAAATAGGGTTGGGGATCAGCTGGAGGAACCAGCGGGGGGTTCACTTGATTTCCCATACAATTATTAGGTCGTCTTGGACACTCTTTTTTCCAGTGTCCAGGCTGTTTACAGTAGTTACAAACCCCAGTTAATCCAGCCCCCCGCCCCCTTCCGCAACCCCGTCCCTGTCCCCGGTGTGGTCTGCTTAGTCCTGAATAATGCTGTATCTGCAGAGCCATTAACCTTTGGGGGGACTGTTCCTCCTTTCCTTTTAAAGTGCGGTGGCAAGGCTCTGCTACTGCCAGCAATTTGTCCATGCTTTCAGTCTCCCATCCCGCACTTATTCGTTTTAACATGCTGCCTGAGGCAGGGAGAAGACCATCAACAAATGCATGTGCCAAGGCCCCCTGCCCATTTACATCGGGCTCTTGTATTCCTGAATGTTGTAGGAAAATATCAGTTAGCCGGGACCTATAGTCGCCTGGGCTTTCTCCTTGCCCTTGCTTACAGCAACGTATTGCTGTCCAGTTTGTTTTAGGAGACCACACTTTGGGAATGGCTTGATGCAGGCGCTTCCAAAGAGCCATACACCGGTCTCTGTATGCCGAATCTGGGCCAGTACTTTTTATGGTTGAGTGGCGTGCCTCAGCTGGCCAGTCTGCGGCAGCCAACCATTTTTCATAATAACTGGCAGGAGCTAACAATTTACACAGTTGGAGGAGATCTGTCTCAGAGGGTTCATAGGTTTCACAGATTAACAGAAACTCCTCAGCAAATTTGACAGAGTTTTCCTGTGGTTTGGGAAAACTTTTAACTATAGATAAAAGTTCCGTACGAGTCCAGGGCTTATAATCCCATATGGACTCACTCTCTCCCATCTTAAGGACTCGTAAGGGTGCCACAACAGTTTGATCAGAGTCTCTCATTAACCTCCCATCAGGTTCTCTTTTCCAAGAAGAGATGTCAAGAGAATCTTTGCAGTCTGCTTTGGATTTCTTCTTCATAATATTTTGCAGAGCTGCGAGGCCAATGAGGGTATCTTCTTCACTTTCATTATCTGTAGTCACTGAAGATTTTTCCTTTTCTGATTTCTTATTTGCGCAGGAGTATGGTGGGGGTCGGGTTTGATCCGGATCATTGCATAGGACTGGGCAAAGAGGAGCGCTCGGACTCGTGGTGGGAGAGACTGCATCCAATTGAACTGTTAGTTTTTTGATAGAATTTTTAAGAGAGGTGAGTTTTGACTCAGTCCATCTACGATTTGCCTCTTCCTACCACTGCATGAAGCAGTCTACTTCTCCTCTCTCCAATTTGGTTTTTGGGAGGACGAGTTTGCTTTTTAAAGCATCCACTCGATCCTTGTCCCAAGAACCTAACAGTGGCCACTGTAATTTGGGGTTCTCTAGAGCTAATTTGGACCATTTTTCAAGAAACCTACAAGAGTCCAGACCCCTCCTAAAATACATAAAATAAGCTGGAAGAAGGAAATTTGGGCTCAGCAGAGCGGTACCCGGTGCAACACACAGAAAGGAGCCCACAGGCTACTGCCTCAACTGCCCTTGCTTTCACACCAGGGGTTATACCCAAGGCGTGGTGCGGCTGCAGCTGTGCAGATTCCACTTATTCAGACCATGGGGACGGGGACCCCTTGGTCAGCCAGTCTCCGGGCAGAGATGGCTCCCAGATTCACACACACACCACGGGGAAGATGGATAGACACAAAGACAAGACAGTCCTCCAACCGGTTAAAGCACAAAAATAATAATTACCTGAGACGTCTGATTCCAGAAGCTGGATCCAAAGACCCCTACCCGAACAGAGTGGGGACCAACAAGTTCAATGGCGTAGACTGCGCTGCTGCTGTGTAACTTTCTGTCTTGTGGAGGATCGCTTGGACTAAGCGTCCAGGCGCCGGCTGCCACGATCGTCCTGCAAGGCAGTCAGGGATCACACAGCCTCAGTGAAGCCGCTTGCCATCTCGGTGGAACCTCCAAATTGTCAAAGTTTGACTCACACTCACAATTTATCAGACCACTCTGTTTTATTAGCAAAGCTGCTCTGCTAATACATTTAGAAGTGAGCCCCCGAGTGGGGCTTGTGTCTTTTAATTTATACAGTTTTTTGGAGAACAAGTTACAGAGAAGTTACAGACAAAAGAAGAAAAAGATTTTAGTCACCACCCTTCGAGATCCCTGAGACCAGTCACGTATCTTCAATTACCTGCCACCCTTAACAATCTCCTTTAACAGCTTCCAGTTAACTTAACTAATTGCCCTTCACACCTTCCATTCTGATGCCTGCTTCTTAGACGTGCTGGCTCTATCTTAATTGCTTCTCCATTCAAAAGCTAACTGTCCCTACGTGTGCTCCCTCAGATACTTTGTAACATGTTTTGGCATGCCCTCTCATATACAATGTATCCAGCATGTCCCCTTATACAACGTTATACTTATACAATGTTATACTTCCACAATAGATAGATAGATAGATAGATAGATAGATAGATAGATAGATAGATAGATAGATAGATAGATAGATAGAGGGGGTGTATGGGGATAGATAGATAGATAGATTAGAGAGCAGAAGTTTTCAGGAGACGTGTAGTACAATGAGAGAGCTGCCCAAAGGGAGACAGGACTCATTCAGGCACTAGGAAAGGAGACGTTTTTCAGACCAACTTTCGACCTGGAGGAGCCAATGTCAGTTTTTTGGCCACCTCCTGCACGTAGCCAGTTCATTCCAAGTTCTCCTCTCTCAGCCATATTTTCTTTCCAAACGTCCGTCCCTTGCACGTTGGAATCCAGACTGTCACAGCAGCGATGATGGTTAGCCAGCCAATCCGTTGTTTTGTCATTCGAAAGCTGTCTGCCAGCTGGGCACATACCCTCCCTGTCTAACTCTGAGACTCGCTGATAATGGGAGGGAGTTGTCCTCATAGGAGGCAAATAAAATAAATTGCCTAGGGAGGTGGTGGAATCTCCATCACTGGGGATTTTTTAGAGGAGGTTGGACAAACACCTGTCAGGGGTGGTCTAGAGATAATACTTAGTTCTGCCATGAGTGCAGGGGTCTAGACTAGACTAGATGACCTCTCGAGGGCCCTTCCACTTCTACAATTCTTTCATTCTATGATTCTATTCAGCAAACATTTCTTTCACTCACTCAGGTATTATAACCAGTCACTGCAGTATTCAAATACTTGTGTCTTCATTTCATTATTCGTATTATTTTATAGATTCACAAGATCTATGGCCAGAAAGGGACTTTTGTGATCAATCTAGTCTGACTTCCCGTATAGCACAGGTCGCAGAATTTCCCCCAAATAATTTCTTTTTTAACTAGAGCAGACCATTTAGAAGAACAGTGTTTTCAGTAGGACTGCAGCACCAGAGGCATTGGCCAGCTAGGGCCCCTAGTTTGCTAGGTGCTGTAGAGACAAACTTACAGTCGAACTAGGAAAGGCAAAGACTGGGAAGGGAAAGAAAGACTCAGAGAGATGAAGCGACATGCCCAAGGTCTCACAGCAGACGAAACAAAGAATTAGGGTTACAGTCAAGCACATCCACTGCTACTATGGAGAGAACGACCCTCCAATCCCCGCCCCACCCGCCGCAACCCCAACCTCAAGAAACCCAGCCCAGCCCCGTTCGCTGGCTTTGAGAAGAATGAAGGAATTAAACGTCTCGTTTTCCCAGGTGAACTTGGTGGCTCTAGAACTTGTGGAAAACCCTGAAACATCCTTAACTGCTTCTGATGCTAGAGACTGGCCACGTTGCTCATTTTCCTCTTACCCACCTTCGGAGAGAATTGAATTTGTGAGAATTCTCCAAAGGAAGATAGTTAGTTTCACCTCCAGTGTCAGCGACGCCTCCCTTAGGCCCAGAAAGAGGGGCTGTTCGGGACAGAGATATTAACATTGGGAGTCTCCTGGCCTGCACGCTCCTCTCTTTTGAAATGCAGCAGGGTATTGATTTGTATTTAAAAGGGATGAAATGCAACATATATCAGTATATTAGACACACATGACACAAACAGAAAGGCCACAGCTGCCTTGCCATTGGAGCGATCTGTCATCTACTAGAGCTCTCCACAGAGTAACAGGCGAACAGCCCTGAGGTAGGAGGCCTTACAATACGGACCCTTTCCAAGCAAACTTAAACCCCCAGCAAGTGATGCTTTTAAGAAAAGGCTCGGAGAGGTGGAGCAGATAGTGCTATTGCTCTGTCTTCGGTACCTCCCAACCTCTGGTGGGTATTAGCCCCATTTCACAAAGAGAGAACTGAAGCCCAGCAAGGCTAAGGGACATGCCCGTGGTCCTAGAAGACATCAGTGGAGAAGCAGGGAGTTGAACGTCAGTCTCCCAAGCCTTAGAATAAGGCCCCAGTCACTGGACCATCCTTCCTCCAGCAAGTGCCCCCTAGGACGCCTTAGATGGGATTCTGGGTTACTCAACAACCCTTCCATCAAGCAAGACAGACTCCTGCGCTGAACCGTGCCATGCCTCAGCTTCCCAGCTGTAGAATGGGGTTGGTTGTCGCTGTGGTACATCCCCTATTGGCTTGCTGTTGAGCTTGCTCACTGGGTGTACTGCACTTTCAGGACAAAGGGGGAAGGTGAAAGCTGGGATCTTGGAAAGCTGGGATCTTGTTAACCTTCCAAGCCATATGTGAGTTTGGGGAGCATGCTTTTCCCTCAGCTCCGCCCAGTGTTTTTAAAGGGAAATGTAAGAAGCCCTGATCCACCGCCGCGCTCAGTGGGAACCTGCCCGTGCAGACACAGAGGCTGTTTGAAAGTGATTCTTGCTCAGCTTCTAGGATGACTTGGCATCAAAATAAAAATCATGCAACAGCCCCAAACTCACCCTTTGCCAGAGGCAGAGAGAACTCACACTTCCAATAGCTTGCATTTTCTTCAAGAACCTGAGCCCCCCCATTCTAGAGCTGGTGCTAATTCTGGCCAAAAAAAATAATAAATCTTTCCTTCCTTCCTTTGCTGCCAGAGGTAAGAAGTGTGAGACTCCCCTTTCTTCTCACTTGCAGCACACTCAGAGCTGGCTGGAAGGTGCTGACTGGCAGCTCCTCTGTTTAGCCACAGATCTGCTACATCATGGGTAACAGTGCAAGCTGCTCACACGTGCCGCCCCCCAGAATGCACGAGCTGAAGCTTTTGGGGCCCAAATAAAGTCTTCTGTATCCCTCTCTCCTGACATCATGAATAACCCCGAGGGCAGACGGGGTGAATGCAGTGGGGAAGGCTGCACAGATTCAAAATATAGGGTGCTAAAACTACAGCTTTTCTCTCTACTTGCGCACCTAGATATGTGGGTACAGTTGGCAACGGGCTTGGTTGCAAGGATAGGTTCCTGGGTTAGTGGTTCTGTTGTGTGGTGTGTGGTTGCTGGGGAGTATTCGCTTCAGGTTGGGGGGCTGTCTATTGGAGGGCTGCCACATATCTATTCAGGGGACACCATCACAGGGCCCAATAACATCAGCCGCACTATCAGAGGCTCGTTTACCTGCACATCCACCAATGTGATATATGCCATCATGTGCCAGCAATGCCCCTCTGCCATGTACATTGGTCAAACTGGACAGTCTCTACGTAAAAGAATAAATGGTCACAAATCAGATGTCAAGAATTATAACATTCCTAAACCAGTCGGAGAACACTTCAATCTCTCTGGTCACGTGATTACAGACATGAAAGTTGCGATATTACAACAGAAAAACTTCCAATCCAGACTCCAGAGAGAGACTGCTGAATTGGAATTCATTTGCAAATTGGATACAATTATCTTAGGCTTGAATAGAGACTGGGAGTGGCTAAGTTATTATGCAAGGTAACCTATTTCCCCTTGTTTTTTCCTACCCCCCCCCCCCCCCCCCGCCTTCCTCAGACGTTCTTGTTAAACCCTGGATTTGTGTTGGAAATGGCCCACCTTGATTATCATACACATTGTAAGGAGAGTGATCACTTTAGATAAGCTATTACCAGCAGGAGAGTGGGGTGGGGGGAAAGAAAACCTTTTGTAGTGATAATCCCCCATTTTTTCATGGTTTGTGTGTATAAAAATGTCTTCTGTATTTTCCACATTATGCATCCGATGAAGTGAGCTGTAGCTCACGAAAGCTTATGCTCAAATAAATGGGTTAGTCTCTAAGGTGCCACAAGTCCTCCTTTTCTTTTTGCAAATACAGACTAACACGGCTGTTACTCTGAAACCTTTTCTTTGGCACACGCATGTGCTGGGGCTCCTAGGAACGATACAGGCGGGGGGAGTTTGCGTATCATGTTTGCCAGCCACAGAAGTGACATTGGGGCAATACGAATATCCAGTGGTGCAAGTATGTCGGTAGGGCGCAGTACGTTGTACCATAAGATATTTGTCGCCGAACGCCCTATTGGAAAGACACAGGAGGAGCAGAACATGGGGCTGCTGGGAGACCCCTCGCTGGCAGCTTCTCTGGTACAGCCCCCAGTCCTTCCACACAGCTGTGTCTGCTGAGTGCTGTCTGGGGGCAGCACAGCCGCGCTGGGGGGGACAGGGCTGGGGGGCAGGGCTGGGGTCAGGACTGGGGTCAGTACAGCCGTGCCGGCGGACGGGGCTGGGGGCAGGGCCGGCGGATGGGGCTGGGGGCAGGGCTGGGGGGCCGGGGGCAGGGCCAGCGGACGGGGCCGGGGGCAGGGCCGGCGGACAGGGCTGGGGGCAGGGCTGGGGACAGGGCTGGGGGCAGGGCTGGGGGCAGGGCCGGCAGACGGGGCTGGAGGGCAGGGGGGGCAGGGCTGGAGGGCTGGGGGCAGGGCTGGGGACAGGGCTGGGGGCAGGGCCAGCAGACGGGGCTGGGGGCAGGGCTGGGGACAGGGCTGGGGGCAGGGCTGGAGGGCAGGGCTGGGGGCAGGGCTGGCGGACGGGGCTGGGGGCAGGGCCAGCAGACAGGGCTGGGGGCAGGGCCGGCGGACAGGGCTGGGGACAGGGCTGGAGGGCAGGGCTGGGGACAGGGCTGGCGGACAGGGCTGGGGGCAGGGCCAGCAGACGGGGCTGGGGGCAGGGCCGGCGGACAGGGCTGGGGGCAGGGCTGGGGGCAGGGCCGCGGACGGGGCTGGGGGCAGGGCCGCGGACGGGGCTGGGGGCAGGGCCAGCGGACGGGGCTGGGGGCAGGGCCGGCGGACGGGGCTGGGGCAGGGCCGGTGGATGGGGCTGGGGGCAGGGCCGGCGGATGGGGCTGGGGGCAGGGCTGGGGACAGGGCTGGGGGCAGGGCCGGCGGACAGGGCTGGGGGCAGGGCTGGGGGCAGGGCCGCGGACGGGGCTGGGGGCAGGGCCAGCGGATGGGGCTGGGGGCAGGGCTGGGGACAGGGCTGGAGGGCAGGGCTGGGGACAGGGCCGGCGGACAGGGCTGGGGGCAGGGCTGGGGGCAGGGCCGCGGACGGGGCTGGGGGCAGGGCCAGCGGACGGGGCTGGGGGCAGGGCCGGCGGACGGGGCTGGGGGCAGGGCCGGTGGATGGGGCTGGGGGCAGGGCTGGGGACAGGGCTGGGGGCAGGGCCGGCGGACAGGGCTGGGGGCAGGGCTGGGGGCAGGGCCGCGGACGGGGCTGGGGGCAGGGCCAGCGGACGGGGCTGGGGGCAGGGCCGGCGGATGGGGCTGGGGGCAGGGCCAGCGGATGGGGCTGGGGGCAGGGCTGGGGACAGGGCTGGAGGGCAGGGCTGGGGGCAGGGCTGGCGGACAGGGCTGGGGGCAGGGCCGGCGGACAGGGCTGGGGGCAGGGCCAGCGGACGGGGCTGGGGGCAGGGCCAGCGGACGGGGCTGGGGGCTAGGGACAGGGCTGGGGGCAGGGCTGGGGGCAGGGCTGGGGGGCCGGGGGCAGGGCTGGGGGCAGTACAGCCACAGTGGAGGAGCTGCTGGCAGACGGCCCCAGGTTCTGCTCCTTTCACTGCTGCAGTAGAAGTCTCTGGCGCAATGGGAGGAGGACAGAGGCCTCCCCCCGCCCCAGTAACATGGGATAGATCATGGGGTGGGGAGGGGGAGAGCATGGGGCCCTGGGCTGCGGGCGGGGCCACATGGGGAGGTCTCATGCCCCCCCCCCTTTAGCTGGTGCAACGTACTGGTAAGAAATGACTTCTGCTTGCCCACTGCAGAGATCGGGTGGTGCACTAGCATTCCAGAGAGATGAGGGCAAATCGCAATCCACACACAGGGCAGCTAAGTGCCGCAGAGAGCAGGGAAAGGGCGTAGACACGTCCTGCCCAGCCAGTACTTGATATCGGAGTCCAATTCAGGCTGCTGTCTTCAGACCTGCCTTGGATATACTCTCCCCCGGAGGTATGATAGACACCTGTGATTATCCTGACTCGCCATCCCATGTCACTGAGCTGCCCTGAGCCGGCTCAGCGAGGGACAGCATTATTTATCTGGCAATAAACAGCCTCCTGGCTGCAAGCCGTGGGCTTTGGCAAGGAACAGAATGGGCAGCTTCAGCTCAGCTTGAGGAGCTGTGGCCAGAGGTGAACCTGGCGGGGAAGGGGTCTCCTGGATAGGAGTGAGAGATGCCCTGTTGCCTCCTGCCAGCAGTGCTTTGACAAGAACACAGCAAGGACATGCCAGGCTTGGTCTGCTCCCACAGAAGCAATGAGCGAGCCCCAAGTCTGGACTGTTTCAGTGCTGGGGGGTGCACGAAGCTCATGCAGGGACTGTCCTGCCCCATGGACTGCCAGAATGGCCACCAAGAGTCTCTCTGGGCACAGGAGCTGTTAGCAAGGCCCGGAACTGGCATCCCCCTCACACTTTCTCCCCTTGTCCCTATTCTTTCTCCTCCTGGTGCCCTTGACCCGCACGCATCCCTCCCTTGAGCTCCCTGCTTCCTCCACCTGCAGCATGGGAACAGTGGGTCCTGCCTGGCTGGGGTTGCCTTGCAGTGGGAACTGCTTGTTAGTGGTAGCAGGAACAAGGTGAGCTGGGTTCCCTGCCCCACGGTCAGACCTATCAAGGGCTGGGCAGCACCTTCGGGGCCCTGGGACTTGCTAAGGGTGCATCAAACTCACTCTGCTGCTTTGCACGGGAATGAATTTCACCCAGACCTGCAGGGTTTACTCACCCTGCCCTGGGTGGGCTTGAGGCTTGGTTTTCAGCAGCGAAGGGGTTAACACCAATGTATTTGGGGGCAGGAGGCAAGTGGGAGACTTGGAAACCATCAACTGATGGGGCTTTGTGCCATTTCCCTTCTGCAAAACAGGGCCAATGGTACTGACCTCCCTTGTGAGTCGCTTTGTTGAACACAGATGAAACGGGCTATATAAGAGGTATATTATTATTAATTACTAGTATTCCCTAGACAACCCCTTCCACCTTGGATTGCTGCACAATGGAGCTGCTGGGAAAATGTTTCTTTACAACTTTTTTCCAACCAAAAAGATTGGCTTTTTGACTAAACAGAAATTCTCGCAATAAAATTTCCATTTTCATTGACCTAAGGTTTCCAGCTGAAAACTGAAAAACTTTCCATCCCCCAAAATGTTCCATTTGCAGGTTTTCTTGTTTAAAAAAAATCCACAAAAAAATTCATCAAAAACAACCCAAACCAGGTCATTTTCCCAGATGTGGACAATAAAGTATGATTTTGACCAGCTGTACTGGCAAGAAAGCCAGAACCCCATGAACCCACTGCAGAGGGGTGACCCAGCTCAGGGGACAGAGGAAATGACCCAAACTCCACCACTTCTGGGGTCTAGGATCGATCAGGTGACTTTGCTAACTTGAGGAGAAGGATGATCCGATGGCTAATGCACCTACCAGGGGATCTGGGTCCTCTTCCTGACTTCCTGGGTGACCCAGGCTAAGTCACTGTCCCTATCCATGCAGTGGTGAGAACAGTGATTACCTTTCTCATAAGGCACTGGCAGGTTTAATTAGTTAGAAATGGCTCAGTGCTTTGCGTAGGTAAAGTGCTGTCTAAGTGCAAAGCGTTGTGATTAATAATACCCTGCCTGCTAAAGCAAAGCACTTAGTGGGATTCCACAAGGGTTAGACATTCATATGAACATACAAAATTGCTACAGTTACAAAGTTACATTAAATAGGATAAAAGTCTGCATGTGATTGAAACTCGCATGCTTCAGGGCACAAGGTGCTGGGGATAGGAGGAAACTTCTCCTATGGGCAGGTTAGTGCATAACTGTTCACCCTGGATATTGAGCACCTTCTAAGAAGCACCTGGTGCTGGCTGCCCAGGGACAGGACCCTGGCCTAGATGGACCACCTGGTCTGACCCAGGTGGGCAATGCGTTTGATGCTGTTATGTACGTTGGTACAAAACCCTTCCCTTCTCTTCTGAACACATCGACCCAACCACTCACCATCACGACCATTCACCTGCTCCTGTAGCCAGCCACACCTCCTTCCCCAGGCCATTCGCTCGCCACACTCCCATGCTGGTGCTACTGGGGGGCGCTGCAGCTGCCCTGAGAAAAGCCCACTCTCACTGCCAGCAGGCAGCTGCACTGGGTGGAGATCCCATGCTGACACTGCCAGGTCTCTGGGCACAGTGGTGCTGGGCGAAGAGACACAAGGTCCTGCTGTGCCTGAGGGATGGATGCTCCTTTCCCCATTGGAATGACAGGCCAGAATAAAACAGGAAGCCCAGGCCCTTTCTCCCACCCCCACCCGCTGTAGCTCTGCACAGGACGGGAGGACGTTGGCGCCTTTAACACATTGCAGCAGCTGTAAATCACTTGTGCACTCAGGTTGTTGCTTGGTTCGGAGTCCATCAATAATGATGCCTGGCTGCGTGGGTAGGAATACCCCCTCTTCTCAGGGGCTGGGTGTATCGCTGGGCACTCATTCCTATCAAAGAGCAAATCTTCCTGTCAGGACCTGGCCCTTCCTGGGCACACCTCTTGTTCCACAGCCCTTCACTCCTCTATGCTTCCTCACAGGACACTTGCCTATAAACACGAGGTGATCCTGGCTGCTGAGCCTGGCTCTACTTCCAGGGCCCTGCCGATCTCCTCAAAACCCACCAACTGACCAGGTCTCTGCCCTAAAGTTTGAAAAGCCCTAAACTTCTAACGATAGCCTGCTCCCTCGCCTGCCACTAGGGAAAGCGCAGCCGGGTTTCCCTTCCTGATCACAGCCTCGCTCCCCGATCCCCGCTGTGTTCCTGCTGCCTCTTTCCTCAGGACAATCGTTCCATTCAGCTCGCACCCCAAGTTGCAAACGAGCTGTTTCCAGCCTGGAATCCCAGCCCCCGTGTCTCCACGCGCCCAGCAGCATGTGTTCGCTTTGGTCCTCATCCCACAACACATCCCATCAGACAGTCTGGCGTAACACATCCTATCACGACAGCTCAGAACAACCAATTTCAAGTGAATATAGTCCCCTGCCCACACTATCTGGTGGCTCCTTGTCTGCAAGCCTCAGTAGCCTTCATTATCCCGGGGGAAATGCAGCCAGGCATGCAGAGGAAGGATGGTCTAATGGCCGGCGTGCGAGTCTGGGGCTTAGGAGACCCAGCTTCAATTCCCTGCTCTGCCACAGGCCCTGTGTCTCGCTTCCCTGTACAGTGAGTGTAACAGCACCTCCCCGTCGCCCAGGCCTATGGGAAGGAGAACACAGCCCTGCTCAGGTGATGAAGGCCAGAGGAATACCTCCCATACACTGCAGAGCCGGACATCAAACCGAAGTGGGATTGCTGCCTGCTTGGCTTGCACTGGGGTCCTCCAGAGTGAAAAGTTGAGCTGAAGACAGGGGCTGCAACAGCACCTGGCCTCTGGGCAGTGAAAAGGGAGGGCCTGTAACATGCACTCACTGGGTGTGACATAGATACCACTTAAGACCCACTCCTTAAAGATGTAAGTGGGACTTATGTAGTGCCGAACCCGAGGCCAGGTGCTGAGGCTGTGTCCAGGGGTGACTTTCATGCTGATTGAGTAACGCTTGGTCTGTACATTGCAAATCTGGTGAAAAAATATTAAGTTTCTACATTTCTTGACAAGCAAAGGGACTTCCCCCCCCCCCAAAAAAATGTTCACAAGAAACATTCCCATCTTTCAGCCAGCTCTAATCTATTGTTCACCAGCAGTTAGCAGCAAATGCTCAATATTCAATTTTTCTTCATTATTTTTACTTTCTTGCCTCTGCATTTCCTTTTGGAAGTGAAAATGCCTCAGGAAATGCTGGGTTTGATACTGGTTGGTTTGTTTGTTTGTTTGTTTGTTTGTTTGGTGGTGGTATTTCCAGCCCAGGTGGTAAGCAGGAAATACCAGGTTAGGGTGTGACAGCCTGCTGAGAAGATTAGCCAGTTCATGACACAAGAAATTTAAAGACAACACATTTACAGTTAATAAAAAGAACTATGTTTTTATACCATGTGTTGTTGGTCTATGGAACTCATTGCCACAAAACATTTAAAAAACGTTAGATATATCTGTGAATACCATCATCTGCAGTTAAGAAAGAGCACATAGGCCTTGTGCTGGTGAATTTCGCCCTCAGAGCTCACTACCCCTTCAGGAACAGGGGCTCATTGTCTCTGGACAGAGAACCCAGATTACCTGTGTCCTCCGTGTATTTCCCCCTTGCTGGGCTCCTCCTAATAACAGGGGAGTATTTATTTACTGAGAAAGAGCGATGCCCAATTTGTGTCCTTATTACAATGGAGACTCGGCAATCCAGCTAGAACAGAACAGTCCCAACAGAAAAGGGTGGGGTCCAATTTCACTTGACTTTCCTTCCAATCTATCTAAGGCAGGGTAATGGCACTGCTCCTAATGAACACACGCAGAGTCGTCCTGTAGACGTCCTGAGGACTCCCTTTGTGATGCAGCATCGGATAAGTACTGGTTAATGTGCACTTAACATAAAGTGGTACCTGAAAAGGCTATTCAGTAAGATGGAGTAGACACAATGCAGTATCATCTATTCCTTTAGAATAGCATCCTTCATCGGCATTATAACAGCATATTTAGCAGGGAGACATTTGTGAGCTGCAGCAGAAAGGGAGGGTTTAAGAGGAGATTTAAAGAAGGGAAGCCGGTGAATGTCTTCCAGGAAAAGGAGACAAGAAATATCTGCCCTTCAGCTGTGAGGGGAGCAGGGGGAAGAAGGGAGCCCACAATTAAGAGAAGCCTCAGTCTTCATGGCAGATATTCCTCTTTGTGCAGGGGGCTAGCAAGGTGGGGGGTTAGTTTCAAGATGGGTAACTTTATCATTAACCAAGGGCTGATCCCTCCTCAGGGACCTTCCAGCAGGGTCATACTCAAAACTGGAATAAGCTCTACTGGCAAAAGTGTGGTTTTGCCGGTATTTGCCGCCTCCATGCTGGATGGTCCTTGCCGGCATAGTGTACCCGTATAACGACATCAGCAAAGTGCTCCTAGTGTAGAGATTTGGGCTAGCTTCCTAGGTTGGCTTATGGGTGCCATTCACCCCTGGGCAAAGGCCTATGAACTACTCCAGAGCCACTTGAACCCGCAGTGCTAGCCCTCAGTGCTGTCATACACTGTGGATCTACAGTGTTGCCTTGGCCTGCTGCTGGCCCTTGTAAAGGCCTGGATTTCCCTTTGAGTCGGTGATAACATGGCAGCTCCTCAGTGTCTGTCGTGACAGCTGAGTGTGAAGGCCTCCAAGCCTGCTATAGAGAGGCCATCCGCTGTGGAAGGCTTAGCCGCGGGTGCCCTGCTGAGCGGGGCGAACGAGGGGCACTCAGCATGTCCCCGGCAGGGCGACTGATGGCCCGTCTCAGTGTATCGATGGCCAGGCAGGCAGGGCTGGGCCAGCTGGTGGTGGCAGAGTTGGAAACATCATTAAGTGTCCAAACACCCCGAGGCGCACGCTGGGGAGAGGCCTAGGAATGGGCGATGAATTTCACTAGCAGACAATGCAAAGCGACGCCTCGCCTTGCGCCCACGCAGGCCCCTGCAGCCCTCAACTCAACACACCACTTCCGATGGCACTGACGCCACGGAGACACCATCGCTACCCCAGCGACCTCACTCTCGACTTACACCCGTCGGAGGGCAGAGGAGAACCAGGAATTCATGCCAGAAAACCAGATGAGGGGAAGGGACCCCCCATTGTCCCAGTGTCTTCTCCCCTCTCCTCATGGTCCCTGTGCGCAAAGCGGGTGCTGAAAGTGTCTGGTAACCTGCTGCTCCCCTCTCCTTCCCACCTGGCAGGATGCAGCCGCCACCAGTGCAGCTAAAGCTACACTTATAAATCCTCTTTGCAATTTCATTCATTTCAAAGCTCCCTGTTACCAGCTCCAGCCCTTAATCTCACACTCCATAAATCAATCAACCAGGAAGCTGGGTGGAATAGGAAATCAGCTCCTTTTACCCATAGCCCTCTTCAGCTGAGCAGAATAGGGCAGTGAGTGACAGCGTTGTGGGTGTGTGTAAGGGGGGGGGGGTCTCCTACTGCTGCAGCCCACCCTTTCTGAGAGCTAACAGGCAGTGGAGAGGGAGGAGGGGCACGTGCAGCATCGCTCGAGAGTAGGCGTGGGTTTCTCCAGTCCCCAGAGCTAGCCCCGGAGTCGATTTGCTGAGACTAATTAACTCTCCCTGCTCTTGAAGTATTGATAATTGGAAGGCACTTCGTCATTTTTTGGTATAAATTCCATCCCAGCTGAGGTGCACAGGCTGCAGCATCTCTCCTGCCTGCGAGCGCAGCTGAGCGTGCCCAGCCATCTCAGCCTACAGAGCTACCCCGCAGCGCTTGACACTTGCTGCAGTGACAGATTTGCTTCAGAGGAAAATGCCCCTTTGGCGACCATTAAATAGACACATTGTTTAGATATGTGCTGAGGAGTTTCACGGCTGGGCTGGGGCTGGCAGGGAAACAAGGCTGGTGGACTTGCTGCGGCTCTCAGAGAGAGGAGGCCAGGCAATTATTGCTAGTAATGCAGAGGGGTGTTATTGCAGAAGGTCAGGGGATTCAGTGCTCCAGCTGCAAGTCCAACGCTAACGGTTCCAACAGGCCCTGAGCGGGGCAGTAATGCAGCCTCTGCATATTTCCGGGGGGATGTTCTCGGACGTACCCGGTGATATACATTCAGCCACAAACACCAGGCACAGGAGACGGTATTTATCTGCAGCACGTATGAGTAAGGGGCTCAGTATTTGTGTTTCTTGACTCTCTGTGACGCTTTCTCTGCAGGGCTGGGATCACCATGTAATTTCCAAGGTGTTTTAAACGACAGAAAATCCAGTCAAATGCAAGGAACATCCTGATGCCTAAGAACAAAGCGGGTGGGTCACACGGTATGGATGGCTGCAGGCCAGAAAGCAGGAGCTCTGAAAAGGCCCTCGGGGGCATGGTGGGTAACAAACTGAGCACTGTGAACTCCCAGTGTGACCAGCAGGGCTAGTACTATCCATAGGGGTATAAACAGGGGAATCTCAAGCAACAGTGGGGAGGTGATGTGACCTCTGTATACAGCATTAGTGAGACCATCCCTGCGTACCGTGTCCAGTTCTGTGCCCACACTTCAAAAAAGATTTTGAAAAACCAGAAAGAAATTGAGAGAAGATTGACAAACATGATTCGAGGTCTAGAAAGCCTGCCTATGGTGAGAGACTGGGAAGCTAAATCGCCCCACTGTATTTTCCACAGTATGCATCCGATGAAGTGGGCTGTAGCTCACGAAAGCTCATGCTCAAATAAATTGGTTAGTCTCTAAGGTGCCACAAGTCCTCCTCTTCTTTTTGCGAATACAGACTAACACAGCTGCTACTCTGAAATCAATCTATTTGCTTATCAAAGAGAAGGACAAGGGATGAATTGATCAAGTATCTACCTGGGGAGAAGATTTCTGACTCTAGCAGTGGCTGGAAGTTGAAACGAGGCAAATGCAGACTGGAAATAAAGTTCAGGTGTGTAGGAGTGAGGGTGATTAAGCACTGGAACAATGTCAATGGGGATCCGTTGGGCTTTCCATCCCTTGGAGTCTTTCAGTCTAGGATGGATGTCTCTTTCTGAAAGATCTGCTCTAACTCAACCAGAAGTTCTGGGCTGGACGGGAATCAATGAGTGACGCCCTCTGGCCTGCGTTATAGAATCATAGAATCGTAGGACTGGAAGGGACCTCAAGATGTCATCTAGTCCAGGTCCCTGCACTCATGACAGATCTAAATATTAGGAGTTATACAGGAGGGCAGACCAGGTGATCATAATGGTCTCTTGTGGTCTTAAACTCTATGAATCCAAGAAAAGACAAGACCAGTTGCTCTGCTGGTCATGGAACTCATGAGTGTCACGGAAGCTGAAACAGGAAATGCATCTCTCCTCTTGCCAGTGTTTATATTGTCTGAGTGTGTATGTGCACTGGGACTCCAACCTTCACGGACGACATGATTGTCCAGATAACAGTGCAGCCAGCCTGCCTCCATCGTGCAGGTGTCCCATGCACGAGATGTTATTCAGGAATGCAGCCTCGGAACATCGTCTTGCTGTTTCCATCTCTGTGTGAACAAATGGCTGCCTGGAGGTCAGTTTAACACCTGTGGGCGCCGTGTCTTGTGCTTGTGCAGCCATTTCTGCCACGCCCAATGAGAAAGGGAGAGAGAGAGTGTGACGGGGGGTTCTCCTTAGCGGCGAAAGGAGGAGGGAAATGACCTGCTTCAGGGGTATTCAGATAAATCCTATCTCTGTTGTGTAACCTGCCAACTTTCCAGCCCCCAGGACACTCACACGGAGCATTCATATCCCAGTCCCACAGCAAATGGCTTCTCACTCACATTCACATGAATAACCGGGCACGAGAAGGGGCATCACTCCCTTGAATCTACCGGGAAAAGTAGGCAAGGGCTGAGCTTCCTGGACCGAGGCAGAGAGCACTGGAGTCCGCTGCTGTCAGTGCTGGGCACCAGGCCAGTACGGCAGGGAGGAGGGGTGGCTGAAGAGTGGAGCAGGAGATCGACTGTGGGAATGGAGCTATCGAGAGGGGAGGCTGGAAGGGGGATGCTGCAGGGCAAGGGGAGTTCTTGTGCCTAGTCAGATTGGGCCATGCTTGCCCAGCCTGTATTGGGGACAGCTCTGAGTACAAGGCTGCTGGAGCTGCACCAGCTTTGGAGAGTTGTGGGGAAGTGGCCCTGCCTTCTACCTACCCCTCTCCCCGGGGGCGGCTGCCCCAGGCACCAGCAGGGAGCAGTCCCTTCAGTCCATGGCCAGATTGTGCCTTGCCCCTATAAAGGGGGAGCAGAGGATGAAGGGACCTTGTGGCCTTTCCTGCCCCTTTATACACCCATGGGGAAGCTGGCCAGGTGCTAATCATGGGGACACTGAGCTGCTGACAGTGGGCTGCACAGCAGCCATGGAGGGTAGCCACAGGACAGAGCTTACGGCTCCCCTGACCCATGTGGGAGCTAACCACGGGCATGAGACTGAGGCCACCCTGGCTACTGACCCTTAAGGGTGGCACAAGGCTGGAAAGATCCTCCTCCCCCCCACACTCCCCCATCCTTATAAATGAGCAGCTTCCCCCAGCCTTGTGTTTTGCAGCCTGGTGCCTCATGTCCTGTAGCAATGCTGCATAGATCATCCTTGCCAGCCGCCCGGCAGCAGTCGGCACTCAGAGCTGTTCGAGGGAGTTACAGCGGCAGCTCCCCCACCCTCCCGCCTCTCTGAAGGGCGGAGCTTTAATCACACGGGTGCGGAATCACAATTTCAAACTTTGCATCTGGTGTCTGTGATGTGCTTCCTGGGACTGGCTTTGGTGCTGATGAGAGACGCCGGGCTGGTGGCCTTGGAGACTGAGGCTCCCTGCTCTCCGCAAAAGAGCTGCTGGCCAGCCTTCCCCCTCCCCCACCCCACACTGCCTCTGCAAAGTACCCCTGCCCTGAGCTGCAGTGCCCCGGCTGGTGCAAGGGGAGTCTGCTCTCCTGGCCCATTCACCACGGTGGGCAGGGGACCTGTACTGGGCCACTAACTCTTCTGCCAGGAGGAGGCTGTAACTTCCAGTCCCGCCCAGCGTGAGCTGGGGATTGAACTGGCGACGAAGGGACGACAGGCCCATCTCCCATGCCCAGTGCCTGAGGGGCGTGGACTCAGAGACCCTCCTCAAACTGAGGGCAGAAGGTGGCACTTTTGTCTGGGGTTTGGGGGATGTGGCCGCTCCCTCCTGCTTCGCATTATCCGCCGATGGTGGGGGGACGTCTACACAGCCCTGGCCGCAAGCTCCCAGCCTGGGCGCAGACTCGGCTAGCCGGGCTCGTGCTAGTGCTCTGAAAAGAGCTGGCAGACAGGGCTTTGAAGTTACAGCTGTGGCTGAGCTTGGGCTCTGAAGCCTGGGGATGGGGGTGGGCGTCGCGGCACAAGCTCCAGCCTGAGCTGCAGTTAACTTCGAAGTGCTGGCCGCAAGGCTCCTTTTGGGGTGCTCGTGCGCGCCTGTCAACCGGGGAGGGGAAGCTGGCTGCTGGGGCTGTGCAGATGGACCCTACACCTCCCCAGGGCTCTCCCAGCCTCCCCAGGGCTTTCCGCTGTTGGCCTAGATCCTGCCATTCTACCATAGGCAACTCTTTTCTCCGGTACTTGCTGGGAGCTGAACACCCACTCCTTTGCCATCCCTCCCGGCCCCACTGCCAGGAGGTCTCCTTCCCCCAGCCTTGCTCTCTTAGTCTGTGATAAAGCCTTCGAACTGACCAGCAAGTGGGACGTCAGCAACCACTTCCTCGCCGGGGGCCGCTTCACCCATTTCGCCGGCTGGCGGTTCATCCACTGTGCCCGGCTCAACTGCGTCCCGCTCAATGGAGCCGTCCGCCACGGGAATTGAGACAAGCATTGCAGGAGTGCGGCTACTCCAACGAGACCCTGCCCCACGTCCTGTGCAGCTGCAAGCCCCACTCCAGAGCCTGGCAGCTGCACCACAACGCCGTCCAGAACCGCCTGGTGAAAGCCATCGCACCGCGGCTGCGGGAGGTCGCTGTGAAATGCGCCATCCCCAGGACTGACAGCCAGTTGCGACCTGACGTGGTAGTCACTGACGAGGCCCAGAAAAAGATCATCCTTGTCGACGTCACAGTCTCCTTTGAGAACAGGACCCCGGCCTTCCACAAAGCCCAAGCTCATAAGCTGAAAAAATATGCTCCCCCCCCCCCCGGCCGACACCCTGAGAGCAAAGGGCTACAAGGTGCAGATGGACGCCCTGATCGTTGGAGCCCTGGGTGCCTGGGACCCCTGCAACGAGCGTGTGCTGCGGACCTGCGGGATTGGTCGCCATCCGATGGTCCAGGGACATCTACATCAAACACATCACCGGCCACCGACAGTACCAGGAGGCGAGGCTAGAACGACATCGTCCACCAACTATGAGATAGGGACTGAGAGATTTTTTCCATTGGACCATATGAACTGGAACCATAAACTCACTGAACATTAAATCTCACCAAATGAGGGTAAATCCATCCTCATCATTGTATCCACTCATTACACTCCACACCTGAACATAGCCATTATATGAACAACATACCCTCATATCTCAATGTCTGTACTTTGACCCATTAACCTTTTACCCCTCAATCAGGGATATTGCAGATTATGTATTCCTTACGCCATCTGGTCCTAAACCGAACTTCGCACCCCTTGATAATCTGTACCTTATTCCCTGATAACCAGAAACTTCTACGCTTAAACTCTGTACCATTTCTTTTATTTTAACATCATCTAAATAAAATTATTAAATTTGTTTATCTTGCAGTAGCATCCTGAGGCCCTAGGCACGGCTCAGGGACCTGGGGTGCTGGGCGTTGTACAAACGTCTGATGAAAAGCCAGCCACTGCCCCAAAGAACTAGCAAGCTCAGTATAAGACAGGAGTGACTCTCACTTCTGACACCAACCAAGTCACTAGAAAATATTCTTTGGAAAAGTTTCAGACCTTCCCATACTGTGATGCTTTTCTCGGTTTTACAGCATCTTGCCTGTACGTGTAAAATGCTGGTTAATAAACAGTTTTCTTTAACAAGCCTCCAAAATACCCCATACTGATCTGTGGATGGGGAGTGAAAAACCATCTTTGCTGTGTAGTTTGCACCTACCCTTTGACCTCCAGTTTCAAATCTGCTCCGACTAGCAGGACACATAATATCTAACTGATCTGCTCTGTTTGGGGAGGCTGGGAGGTTAATCATTGCTATTGCTTTTATTACTACCATCCAGCTGTAATAAAGGATTACATTCAATATATGTAACAGCACCACTTATTGCTCTAACGGCTCTTTGGGCTCTAACTTGCTTTTGCTGAATATGTCCTTGGCACAAATCATATGAAAACAGCTCTAGGCAGCAGTATTGGAGCAGGTCCTGAGGGTAGGAGTCAGTTTCTTGGGAGATGGGAGGTGATGGATTGCATGCCATGGACTCTGGTTAGCACGGCTGGGCAGAGGTATAGCGCAGCAGCAGGGGACAGGCAGCTACAAATACAAGCTCATCGAGCTAAGTACAAGTAGCCAGCTTGTGACCCAGAAATAACACACTGCACCAGTGACTGGTACCACGCTGGATCCTGACAGCTGAGGCAAGGCAAGCTACGGAGCTGCCTGAGAAGGGATCCTTTGGCGAGCAGTGTTCATTTTGACTTGGAGTCCGGGCAACTGTTAAACAATTACATGTGACCACCCTTTGCTTTATCATTCCCACTTCCCTCTAGGCCAGCTCAGCGTGCAGCTAACCTGAGCAAAGGCGGGATTTTGTGCTTTCCACCTCTAGTCACTCAATCACGGCTGCCATCTTCCTGGCCACCCACCAGTGGCCTTTCCCCCGGAAAGCAGGCTCTGTTCAAACGCCAGCAGCAAGGTCCTTCTGCTGCCCAAATACGTCCCAGAATTCTCTGCGGGGGGGAGGAGGAGGGATAGCTCAGTGGTTTGAGCTTTGGCCTGCTAAACCCAGGGTTGTGAGTTCAATCCTTGAGGGGGCCATTTAGGGATGCGGGGCAAAAATTGGGAATTGGTCCTGCTTTGAGCAGGGGGTGGGACTAGATGACCTCCTGAGGTCCCTTCCAACCCTGATCTTCTATGATCTATGAAGAAGTTTGGGCAAATGATTCTACAGTATGTCTGTAAACAGATGCCCACCACACTCAGCTGAGCAGAGAGAGAGAAGGCAAAATTTGTGCCCCTAAATGCAGGACCCAGGACCTGTTTGCTGGTGACTGAGCAGGACAGTCCAATGGTTTGATTGAACGCACTGAGCGGTCACATGGGATTCTCTCTTCCTTGACTGGGTAAGTGTAACGCTAAGGTCTTGCTACACAGGGAATTTAACCAGTCTAATTACCATCCAGTGCTGGTCTGATGCTGCCCCCTTACATGTGGTGCTCGGATTTCTCTATGCCAAATGTTGTCTCTGGTGCTCTCACCTCTTCCCCAGCAGAGAGACAGCCAATCGGGTGGCATTTTTTCATCAGAATATACTTTAATGAAAATGAAAATTTCCATGGGGTCCTGAGGGTCTGGGTCACGAGCGCTCTTTGAGGTCCAGAGGAACCTGGGGCTGGATAAGGAAGGAATTGAGTAACTGTGTGCTGGTTTTCCACTGAATGCATCCGATGAAGTGAGCTGTAGCTCACGAAAGCTCATGTTCAAATAAATTGGTTAGTCTCTAAGGTGCCACAAGTCCTCCTTTTCTTTTTGCGAATACAGACTAACACAGCTGCTACTCTGAAACCTGTGTGCTGGGAGGAGATCCCACAGTCCACCCTCAAACTAGCCCATAAATCAACCAGCAGCCCCCTGTGTTCTCATTCCCCACGGGTGCTCAGTTGTGCCTCCCGTTTGCAGGGACCGACTTTGCATGAGACGTCTCCTTGCCCCTGGCTCTCCTGTCAATCTGATGTCTTTGTCCCTCACTGGTGACAGAGATTCAAGTGCAAAACCTCTTTGGGTTTTTTAAAGGTTTCTTTTGCAATAACCCTTCTTTATTCCAAAGCACTGAACCACCCAGCTTTCTAAATCCTGATTACCCTGGCTCAGAGACTTTGCTTTAAGTATGACTTTGAATTAAGGATCTCAAATGTGCATTCAATTTCAGTTTAAAAGGGGTAGTTAACACATTTTACACAAAGAGCTATTATTAAATACGTTCGCTGAAGATTAACAACTGCTGAGTGTAATGGATACATGTCTGAGCACTAAGATATATATTGAATTTCCCCATTATATAGGGGCTGGATGTGTGTCTGTTAGAACAGAGCTAAGAATTCACAGCGAATAATTTAGCAGATGAGTGGAGCATCTCTTTCTGCCTGTGGAACTGCGTGGTGCCCTCAAACACATTCTGCATTGTTCTTTCACAGAGGCCCAGCCATGCATGCAGGGGCGTAGTTGGCTAGAACTGCATCACACGGGGACAGCCCTAGATGTGAAGACTCCTGCTCCCAGGCCTGTTGAACATCATGACCACCAGCATCCTGAAAGATCAAAGCCGCCCCTGCTGTGGCACCCGCCCCCCCCTTTGAATCTGTGTATGTCTCTGACCCCTTCCTGCAGAGACAAGCACCCTGACCCCCAGCTGCCAGAACATTGCTGCATCTCTCCTGCCTGCCTGGACCCCTGTATTTTACCTGGGTGAATGTGTCAGGGACTTGGGCATGGGTGGTCTGACCTTGTGGTTAGAGCCAGGAACAGGAACTGGGATCAGAACCAAGGGTCAGAGCCAGAGGTAGAAATGGGCCAGGGAGCCAGGCTAGCGCAGGACAGGAACAAGGCAGGAGCAGGATTGGAGCAAGGCTGGGAACAAGACAGGAACTGGAGAAATCACAGCTGTGGGTGTAAGCATTGACAATGACCTGCCACCAGTGATAAGCTGCCAAAATCTTAATAACGGGTTCCCTCCCTCCATCCCCGTTGGCCATCCCCGCCCCCCAGGACTCCTGCCCCATCCAGCCCCCTGTGTTCCTTGACATCACCCCCAGCACCCCTGCCCCATCCACCCCCCTCCTTTGTCCCCTGACTGCCCCCAGAACCGGACAGGAGGGTCTCGTGGGCCACCGCAGTGGGTGCCCACGCCACCCCTAAGAGCCAGAGGCACCTGCTGAGGGGGCGAGGTGGGGAGTCCCGGCGGTGCTTACCTGGGGCAGCTCACAGGAAGCATCCGGCAGGTCCCTCTGGCTCCTAGAGGTGGGGTAGCGTAGCTGGGGGAGAGCAGGGGGAGCGGCCGCTCCCCCCACTGATCACATCAAAAGTGGCGCCTTAGGTGCTGACTCCCTGGGTCCTCCAGGGCTGGAGGCCCCACAGGGAAAATTTGGTGGGTGCAGAGCCCCCACCGGCAGCTCCCCGCCCCGCGCCCAGCCCCAGCTCACCTCCGCTCTGCCTCCTCCCCTGAACCCACCTCCTCGCTCTGCTTCTCCACACCCTCCCCCCCCCGGCTTCCCGCGAATCAGCTGTTCGGCGGGAAGCCTGGGAGGGCTGAGAAGCAGGCGGCGGCTTCGTGCTCAGGCCCAGGGTGGCGGAGGTGAGCTGGGGCAGGGAGTGGTTCCCCTGCGCCCCCTCCACGGTTTACCTGCTGCGGCGCGGGCGACTCTCCTCGCGCCCCCCCCCACTCCCCTCCGCTCTGCCTCCCTGGGCCCGAGCGCAAAGCTGCCCCCTGCTTCTCAGCCCCCCGGCTTCCCGCGCCAACAGCTGATTCGCGGGAAGCCGGGGGGGGGGGCAGAGAAGCAGAGCGGGACGGCGCGTTCGGGGGAGGAGGCGGAGCGGAGATGAGCTGGGGCCGGGGAGCTGCCAGTGGGTGCTCTGCACCCACCAAATTTTCCCCGTGGGTGCTCCAGGGCTGAGGCACCACTTTTGGCTGGTTAAATTTAGAAGCCCTTTTAGAACCAGTTCTCCCTCGCGGAACAACCGGTTCTAAAAGAGCTTCTAAATTTAACAAACAGCTCTAGCAAACCGGCTCCAACTCACCACCGCCTGCCACTGCTGCTGCGCTTAAATACAGACCTGCTGGCTCCTTGAAGCCAATCAGGTGGGTCGTCCGAGCAGGCGAGTCTGCTGCAGCCCAGTGGGGCTCACTAACCGGCCCGGAGGGTGAGCTGGCTAGTCCCAGGCTCAGCTGAGGGAACTCTGGCCCATCGTTCCTGACAGAACAACACAAACTTTTTCCCTTCTGATTTTTATCTAAGTTTGCTTTCTGGTGCTTTGCTCTTTCTCCATTTGTCGTCTGCGAATGTCTTGGCAAATGAGTTCACTGGAGGGAGTTGGCTCATTTGAAAGGAATTTTGCAGGATGTTTGCAGAAAGCAAACTCTGAATTAGCATCACAAGCCTATGCATGGAAAACCTGATTCTCAGGGCTTGTCTCCAGGGGGAATTTTGCTTTTATAATTGTATGGCTATAACCCATTGGGGTACATTGTACCAACGGGGTACACTCTTACTCTAGAATAGTGGGAAGTTATACTGTTTAATTACAGGTTCAGAGTAGCAGCCGTGTTAGTCTGTATCCGCAAAAAGAAAAGGAGTACTTGTGGCACCTTAGAGACTAACAAATTTATTAGTCTCTAAGGTGCCACAAGGCCTCCTTTTCTGTTTAATTACAGCAGTTTAACTTTACTGATATGATTATAATGGTAACATTCCTTGCAGCAAGCGCTTAGAGTTACACTCAGCCAGTCGGGGAAGAGAGACATGCCATGTTACCTATCTGTGCATCTAGTCGAATCAGCTTGAATTTGAGATCTGGAATAGCTCCAAGCTACAGGCCACGAATTATCCACATAAATTACTCCGCGAACGTATCTATATAAAACCAGGAAAACTGCAGCATGTTGGTGGACAATTTGCAAAGAGATAAAGAGGCGCTGAATTGTGGTTGAATAAACTGCTGTGAAATATTTGCCCAGTGTGGCCTCATACATCTTGTTTTTCACAGGGCGCCCAGTAAACCTGCATTGATTTGTGAGGCCTATGGAAAAGAAACAAACAATCCATCAGGCACCTTTCTGGATTGAGCACTTGAAAATCTGACCCAGATGTGTTTGACGGGGCAGAAGAAATGACCAGCAGTATCTCAAAAAAAGGAAGCTTTCCACTCCCGTTACTGCAACGGCAGGAAGCCAGGTCTGTTTGCTAAGCTACCCCAAAACAGTGCCAGGGGCTGCCAGACTCATGGTGGGTTGATTTAGCTGAGAAATCAGTTCCCTTTTTTGTTTTGTGCAACCTCAGATTATCGCTCCTCCTTGCTGCTCAGTAATTTCTCCCTCTCCTGCTATGCCTGGCTGGCTTTGGCAGTTTCTAAGCTCTCCAATGGGTGGGTGGGTTGGGAGGATGTCTGACGGTTTCTAAAAGCAATTCAGAGATGCCATCGCAGCTTAGTGGGAACATAATGCGCCTACCAGGTTTGTGTAGTTCCTTCCAACTGGAGTAGAGGAAATAAAATACCCGCTTCTCCCTCCCCCGCCCCCCGAAAAAAAATAAGATTTAAAAAGGATTTCAGATTAAAATAACTAGCTCAGGCGTGTCCTCTGTTCTGAGAAGATCAAGTGCTAATGATGGTTCTGTTGCGTCGGTGACAGTTTTGTCTGTTGTATGTATATATATTTAAACTGTGAGACCACATGGGAGGTTCTTTATGCAGGCGTAGTGCCTTTGACAGCCGCTGAGAACACATTGGCTCCTTTCTGCCGGCAAAAGGCTCATCCCATTAAAGGCTGTCGATACGGGGAAGGGAAATGACAAGAGTGCTTGGGAAGGGAGCGAGGCAGCAGGAGGAGACAGGAGCTGCCACCACCAGTGTCGTTACTGGGAAAGAGAACGAGCTCCGGCATAAATGTACCATGTGTTTTCATTAGCAGCAGCGGGGAGTGAGCCACTCTGAAGAGGCAGCATTTATACCGCTGAGGGGGAAAAGATGCCCTGCAAATATCACGTGGACACCAGAGGGATTAGCTGGCTCAGCATGTGAGCGTAGTCCAGTCCCCTTCTTGTCCCCGGCACGGGGACTGCTGCGCAAGCCCTGCAAGCCTGCACACCTAACCAGCCTAGGTGTGCCGCCCCTGGTGCGGGTGAGAAAGCTCAGGCCAAGCTCCAGGCCATCTCACCGGAAAGCACCTCCCTGAAGCAGCCTAGAAGCACGCTTTCCTGTCAGTACGACCTGCCAGCATGGAGACCTCACATTCAGGCCTCACCGGCTCCTGGCTCAGGGTGTAGGTTCTGCGTGCGCTTGTTAGGCAGGATTCTCCCAGCCTGCAGCTGGGCTGAGGTGACAATTTGTCAGAAGCAAGAGCTGGTCGGAGCTCGGGGGACAGGTTTTTGGCTAGGACTTGCGTAAAAGCAGTTTTTCCAGGAAAGAGCCTGGTTCCCAACTCCTTCTGGGACAAAGACCTGGCCAAGCCTGTCATCCAGCGTGCACAGATCAGGGTCTCTTTCCTCACACAATCTATTTATTATTATTGTTGTTATTGTAAGCCCTGTGGCCACAAGCCTTAGGGAGTTCACTATTGGTTGTTGGTGAACAGGGGGAAAAGCAGCCCAGAGCTTCTTGCAAATGCCAGATGGGCATAGGTGACAGAGTTCTCTGCTGCCATCTGTTGGTGAGCAAGGGGAAGTGAGTGGGCCAGGCCTCATTTGCATTTCAGTTATGTGAAAGTTTGGGCACGTTGATCAAAATACAGTTAAGGTTTGAGTTTGGGGATAATAGAACATTGTCATCCCTGTTGTGTAACAACAGGACAAAAGAACTGCACCAGCTGTGCCTAGATTGAAGGGTCACCCTAACCATAACTGTAGGCTGGTTTGGTTGGGTTGAGCCAAGACATACAGGAAGGAAAGGGACAAACCTAACTGAACTAACTTTGTTTAGAGTATTCTATGTCAATAATCTGTCTCTGAAAATGTTATGAAGAAATATCTTTTCCTGATACTATGGAGGGCAGTAGTGCAGCTGGAAACTTCTAATAAGCTTCCTTCCTCCCATCCAGTAATCTATAATAGCTGTAATTATTACTGCTGGACAGGTGATAGAATCCCCTCAGCAGAGTAAGTAGTGTGTCTCTTGAGCTGGAGATAGAGCTGTCTGACCCCTTACTCTCCTAACCCTGGATGACAGTGAGTGGGGATGCAGAGTGGTAGGGGGAAGTGCCTATTGCAGGAACACATTGCTGTATAGAAGGACTGTGTTTAAGACTATTGCCAAGACACCTTGGGGTGTGGTATGGCTAGAGTCTTACTTAATAGATATACAGATATTGTTGGTTTGTTATTTCTGGCTTCCCAAAGTTTATTCTGTGGCCCCTTCTTCCCCCAATAAAGTTTTCTTTGTTTTGTACAGTGGACTCAGTGCTTGCTTGGGGGAAAGCATTGTCTGGCAAGGGCACCTGGGGGGGTATTTTGTTTTCCCAGGTTTCCGGGCTCAAGCCAATGCTATTTAAGTTCTCAGAAGGGACCCCCCCACCCAGGTAATTGAACCCAGTCCTTTTGGCCACCAGCAATACCTGGCCAAAAGGTGACATTATTATTACTGGTAGCTCTGATGGCCCTAACTGAGATCAGAGCCCCATTGTGTTGGGTATTGCACATGTATAAGAGACAGTCCCTGCCCCAAAGAGCTTACATTTGAAATAGGGTGGGAAGAAGAAGTAATATTATCCCTCTTTTACTGAGGGAGAACATACTCGCTTCTTCACCTGCTCTCATCTGTGCTGAAATTTGGGGATTCCCCTGCCTTGGAATACAGTGCTTTGGGGCATGATCCCATTGGCCATCATCGTACCGGAAACCAAATTAGACCCCCCTGTGGTTGAGACTCCCCAGGAATTGGTAGACATCCCTTTGCTTGAAGGGTCTAAAAGCTCCTCATACTCTGCAATGGGAGAATGTCCCAGAATGTTGTGATTTTCTGAGAGATAGAGAAGCTAGAGGAATGGGGGGAGGGGAGGATTTGGGGTGAACTCAGTTCAGGGCTCTGCATGTTGTGATGGCTGGGAAGCCCTGTTTCCTTTCCTACTAAGCTAAAGTTGAGTCCACAATTTATTTATGAGCCCTAGGTGCATTCACCTGAAAAACCCAAGAATCCACTTGGGCAGCAGAGGGTTCTGACTTCCTAGAGTATGCATGCACCCAGGCAAACTCCCTTTCCCTTCCCCCCCCTCCCCAGAGATGAATTTACCTAGTTTTTTCTGTCCCATGTCCCTCTGCCTCCTCATCTGAGTCCTGCTGGCTCCCCTACTTCATTGGGTTATGTAGGAATTTTGGAGTAAGGCTGGCATCTCTGTATCCCCATGGATTTCTATTTCCATGCTTATTTGGCTCTAGAATCAGCCCTCTTTATATGCTCTCTATGTGCCTCCCTGGGGGAGCAGGGGCCTGTTCCTGCTCCCATTTAAATTGATAGGAGTCTGCTTCTGACTTCAATGGAAGTAGCTTGCTCTGTTGACATGTGAGGCACATGTCTCCCTAGATCCATAGATTTTAAGGGCAGATGGAACCACTGAGAAGATCATCTAGCTGACCTCCTGCATAACAGGCCAGAGAATGTCACCCAGGAATTCCTGCTAGGGCCCAGGTCCAGAGTATCCTGAAAGGATGATATCAAATCAACACATCACACATTAAATGGATTAATAATTGGCTAACGGATAGGTCTCAACACGTGATTGTAAACAGGGGGAGGGATAGCTCAGTGGTTTGAGCATTGGCCTGCTAAACCCAGGATTGTGAGTTCAATCCTTGAGGGGGCCATTTAGGGATCTGGGGCAAAAATTGGGGATTGGTCCTGCTTTGAGCAGCGGGTTGGACTAGATGACCTCCTGAGTTCTCTTCCAACCCTGATATTCTATGTTTCTATCATCAAGTGAGTTAACAACAAATCATCACTAAATGTTTATAGTGGGGTCCCACAAGGATCAGTTCTTGGCCTTACACTATTTAATATTTTATTAATGACCTAGAAGAAAACATAAAATCATCACTGATAAAGTTTGCAGGTGACACAAAAATTTGGGGAGTGGGTAAATGACAAAGAAGACAGGTCACTGTGATCTGGATCACTTGGTAAGCTGAGTACAAGCCAACCATCTGTGTTTTAATAGAGCTAAATGTAAACATACACATCTAGGAACAAAGAATGCTGGCCATGCTTACAGGCTGGAGGACCTATCCTGGGAAGTAGGGGTGAGGGTGGCTAATCAGATGAACATGAGCTCTCTGTGCGATGCTGTGGCCCAAAGGGCTAATGTGATCCTGGGATGCATAAACAGGGGACTCTCATGTAGGAATAGGGAGGTTTTTTACCTCTGTATTTGGCACTGGTGCAACCATTTGTTAAATACTGTGTCCAGTTCTGGTGTCCACAACTGAAGAACAATGTTGATAAACTGGAGAGGGTTCAGAGAAGACCCATGAGAATGATTAAAGGATTAGAAAACCTGCCTTTTAGAGATAGGTTCAAGGAGTTCAATCTATTTAATTTAACGAAGAGAATTTTAAGGGTAACTAGATTAAACTCTATAAGTATCTACAGGGGGAACAAATATTTAATAGTGAGCTCTTCAATCTAGCAGGGAAAGGTCTAACATGATCCAAAGGCTGGAAGTTGAAGCTAGATCAATTCAGACTGGAAATAAGGCATACATTTTTAACAGGGAAGATAATAAGCCACTGGAACAACTTCCCAAGGGTTGTGGTGGAGTCTCCATCACTGGCAATTTTTAAATCAAGATTGGTGCTTTCTAAAAGCTCTGCTCTAGGAATTATTGTGGGGCAGGTCTCTGGCCTGTGTCATACAGGCCAGACTAGATGATCACTACGGTCCCTTCTGGCCTTGGAGTCTGCGAATCTATGAACTAAAAGCTACAGCTGATAGTGACACAGGTGCCTGTGCGTTTCTAAGTGAAATAAGCGTATGTGTTTAGGTGTGTGTGAGAGCCAGCTGGAGCATCGCTGGGTGCTAGGAGGGGTGCAGGGGTGTGCAGGACTCAGGGTCCCATCTGGAGATGTGGGTGGGTGACCTAGACTGCAAGAGAATTTCACAGTGATAATCATGTAGGAGAAGCCTGCAATAACCTCTGTTGCCATGCTCACATTGTAAAATGCAAAAAACACTTGGAGAGAGCACTGGGCCAGATCCTTAGCTCAAATCTATTTCCAGGAAATTAAAAGTGAAAATGAACAGGTTAAAAATGGGAAACTACAATATTGTAAACAACATGACAAACCAGTGGGCCTGCTTGTGCCCCGCACCAGAGCCATCTCCCCTGGCCTGATCCTCCTCGTGCTTACACAAGTTGCTAATGTAAATGGATACATGTATAAAAGGTGCTGAAGTGATCATTCATCTGGCTTCTAGTGTTACAGAAAAGACATAATCAGGCTCTGTGATGGGGTGTACAAACCCCACACTGGGCAACAAGGGGTTAAGGGATTATTTTGGGCTCAGCCAGCCCCGCCCTGCCACACCTGCAGCAAATGCTCCACCTGCTGGAGGAATTAAAAGGCCAGGAATTAGCTCATTTGGGTGGTAGAGCTGGAGGTGAGGAGAGCCGACCCGACTTGACCCGACCCTAACCTAACCTAACCCAAAACTCTGACACAGCTGCCCAAAGGGACCCTCCCTGAGGGAAGGGTGGACCCACCCCAGAGACAACCTGAGAAGGAAGTATCCTGTGGAACTTGGACATTGGAAATCCCCTTTATTTATTGTGGTTTGGCTTTCCACACCAGGGGAAAGCCTTGGACTAAGCTAACCCTAGGGGAGTGGATGAGAGGAAGAGGCCCAGGGCTGTCATCTTAAGCAGCCTTGGTTGCCAGACTACTGGTAGCCCAAAGGCCCCTGCATCAAAGCCCAGTGGAGTGGGAGGGCCCGGGCTCCCCTCCCCACATCCCCCTTGGCAGTCAGGAGTTGCAGCCATGACCACTAGGCCATGCTCCTGAAGAGAGGACCATTACAGGCTCCCATTCAAATCAATGGCCAAACTCCCTGAGGATCTGATTTTGATCATACTTATACTGGTATGAAGCACCAGTGATGTTGCTGAAGTCAGTGGAGTTGGAATCGTGACTTGGAATGGGCCCCAGATCAGGCTGAAAGTGTCTGTCTTAGCAATATTTAACCACATCCTGGAGCTGAGTGCAATAGGGCTTCCAAGGGGGTGGGAGGGGGGGATAATTAGCTGTCACAAGGGACAAAAGAAATACCCAGATCTGCAAATCTTGAAAGTTCAAGGAGTTACAGAGGAGTTCCTGCAGAATTGGCTGTTTTTCTGCAGAACCTAAATTTTCATTCAAAAATTGTTGGTCCAATTACAGAGTGGTGCACTCCAGTGTTCCCAGCTGGCGGAGGGTCCCTGGCACAGCTCCTGCTGATGTAACCCTAGTCAGCCTCAGGACTGGGAGAACAACCTCCCTCCTTCAAGTGCTCTGCTAGACCCAGGCATCCAGCCCATTGGACCTCATTCTGAGCTCAGTGACACTGATGTATAGCAGGAGTAACTCCACTGAAGTCACAGAGAGCAGAATTTTACCCTTTTTCCCTAGCTCCCACTAAAATCAATGGCAAAGCTTACATCAGTAGGAGTAGGCAAACTCTACATATAAAGACAGGTTTCAGAGTAACAGCCGTGTTAGTCTGTATTCGCAAAAAGAAAAGGAGTACTTGTGGCACCTTAGAGACTAACCAATTTATTTGAGCATGAGCTACATATAAACACGTCTAGTTGCAGGAAGGAAGCATGACACATTCTGTAATGCTGCTTTAGTGTAATGTGTAATGTGTGAGACACGGGCCGGACATACCAGGACACTACTCACACGGCTCTGCTGACACATGGCAACTGTTACCTTGGGTTTAAGATGATTTTGCACCATTGGAGCAGCACAAAGCAGCTGGTGTGGACCAGTGAGTCTGGCCCTATATGGATGCAATCCTTAGGGTTTTGCTCTGGAAAACCAGCTAAGCACGGGTCACACCAAAAAATGCAAGCAACAACTTTGCCCATTTGCAGGGTGAATTTCATAGGCTGTCTTGCCTTTTGCACACGCATGTACGTTTTTTTTGCCCAGTGCATGGTACATTTTTTCATACACTTTAAAAATTAAATGAATACAGTACAGATGAATTGATATTCCCTTGTAATGTTTTCTAACCCTTTGCAATTACTGAACAGATAAAGCCATATCTCAATAATAATTATTTGCACTACCACAGCACTTGCCATCCAAGGATCTTGCAGTGATTTACATGCATTAGGACCCTGATCCTCTAAACTCTTAAGCAAGTGTGTATTTATAGGATTGGGGCGTAAATGCCAAATGCTGATGTTCTTCATTAAGCAAAATTTCATTGAAATCAGTCAGAGTTTTGTGCAAATGAAAATACCAGTATTTGCCCCAATGGTCTGATTCTGATCTCGTTCCACTGAGTTACTCCTGATTTGCAGCACTGTAAGACTCTGATTCTGCAGCTGGTAGCGTGTGTGCAGATCTCTGCATGCACAAAAAGCCCCACAGAAGTCAATGGGGACACCTTCATACAGGCACAGGGGGCTGCCCCCAAACAGTAATGTGTTGGATCAGGGCCTAAATGAGAGCAAAATCGACACTTGAGAGTGCATATTAAGTCTCACAAGTCCCTGTGCACTAGGTAATTTTTATTATGGGTGGGAAACTGAGGCACAGAGAGTTTAAGTGACTTGCCCAAGATCCCACAGCGTGAGTCAGTGTCAGCACCAAGAATAGAACCCTGAAGTCCTGACCACCTGTGTGCTGTCTCTGAGACCCTCTGAATCTCTCAGTGCAATGGGCAAAGCATTCACTGCTCTGTGATAGCAGATCGTAACAGGCCTGACATATGCTCCACATTTCTGTCATAGCAGTTACTTGTAAAGAAGGTTGTGTGAGATATTAAGTGAAAGGTGATAGCATACAGATTGGCATAAGCATTGTGAGATATATGTATGAGTGTTATTCAAGAAGTTACATGTATGTATTAAAATATGTTTGACCCATGTAATCAGGCCGGGTTGATCCATAAATAAATCTTTCCCAGACAAAGGAATGGTAGTTTACCTGTCTGCCTAGGCCCCTGTGTCAATGAAGCAGGGTAAGTCAAACACAATGGGAGGCCATTTGCATCGGAGGTAAACAGGAGAGACAATAACACAGGGGGAATCAGAGTAGCAGCCCTGTTAGTCTGTATTCGCAAAAAGAAAAGGAGTCCTTGTGGCTCCTTAGAGACTAACCAATTTATGTGAGCATAAGCTCTCGTGAGCTACAGCTCACTTCATCGGATGCATTCAGTGGAAAATACAGTGGGGAGATTTATATACACAGGGAACATGAAACAATGGGTGTTACCATACACACTGTAACAAGAGTGATCACTTAAGGTGAGCTAATACCAGCAGGAGAGTGGGGGGGGGCAATTTGGGGACAATGTATACCTTCAAACCAGAGGCACTGCTATGGTACCCGCATGGCCCCACAGTATGCCACCATTTTTATGGCTGACTTAGAACAACGCTTCCTCAGCTCTTGTCCCCTAATGCCCCTACTCTACTTGCGCTACATTGATGACATCTTCATCATCTGGACCCATGGAAAAGAAGCCCTTGAGGAATTCCATCATGATTTCAACAATTTCCAACCCACCATCAACCTCAGCCTGGACCAGTCCACACAAGAGAGCCACTTCCTGGACACTACAGTGCTAATAAGCGATGGTCTCAAACACCACCCTATACCAGAAACCTACTGACCGCTATTCCTACCTACATGATTCCAGCTTTCACCCCGACCACACCACACAATCCAGTGTCTACATCCAACCTCTATGATACAAGTGCATTTGCTCCAACCCCTCAGACAGAGACAAACACCTACAAGGTCTCTATCAAGCATTCTTACAATTACAGTACCCACCTGCTGAAGTGAAGAAACAGATTGACAGAGCCAGAAGAGTACCCAGGAGTCACCTACTACAGGACAGGCCCAACAAAGAAAATAACAGAACGCCGCTAGCCATCACCTTCAGCCCCCAACTAAAACCTCTCCAACGCATTATCAAGGATCTACAACCTATCCTCAAGGATGACCCATCACTCTCACAAATCTTGGGAGACAGGCCAGTCCTTGCCTACAGATAGCCCCCCAACCTGAAGCAAATACTCACCAGCAACCACATACCACACAACAGAACCACTAACCCAGGAACCTATCCTTGCAACAAAGGCCGTTGCCAATTGTGTCCACATATCTATTCAGGGGACACCATCACAGGGCCTAATCACATCAGCCACACTATCAGAGGCTCATTCACCTGCACATCTACCAATGTGATATATGCCATCATGTGCCAGCAATGCCCCTCTGCCATGTACGTTGGTCAAACTGGACAGTCTCTACGTAAAAGAATAAATGGACACAAATCAGATGTCAAGAATTATAACATTCCTAAACCAGTCGGAGAACACTTCAATCTCTCTGGTCACTCGATTACAGACCTAAAAGTCACAATATTATAACAAAAAGACTTCAAAAACAGACTCCAATGAGAGCCTGCTGAATTGGAATTAATTTGCAAACTGGATACAATTAGCTTAGGCTTGAATAGAGACTGGGAGTGGATGTGTCATTACACAAAGTAAAACTTTTTCCCCATGTTTATTTCCCCCCCCCCCCCACTCCACTGTTCCTCAGACTGTCTTGTCAACTGCTGGAAATGGCCCACCTTGATTATCACTACAAAAGGTTTTCTTCCTCCCCTTCCCCCTGCTCTCCTACTGGTATTAGCTCATCTTAAGTGATCACTCTCCTTACAGTGTGTATGGTAACACCCATTGTTTCATGTTCTCTGTGTATATAAATCTCCCCACTGTATTTTCTACTGCATGCATCCGATGAAGTGAGCTGTAGCTCACGAAAGCTTATGCTCAAATAAATTTGTTCGTCTCTAAGGTGCCACAAGTACTCCTTTTCTTTTTGCGAACACAGGGGATGGATCACTTGGTGATTACCTGTTCTGTTCATTCCCTCTGGGGCACCTGGCACTGGCCACTGTCAGAAGACAGGATACTGGGCTGGATGGACATTTGATCTGACCCAGTCCGGCCGTTCTTATGTTATAGCAGGTGGGCAAGAAAGCAGCATGGTGTCAAAATACCAGGACACAAGCAGTGGGGGAGAAGGATCGTATCTCGGGGTACAAATTACAAGGACACACTTCGAGGTTTGCTGGACTAGAAGAAGGCGGAAGAGGAACCCTGTTGGTTATTCATTTCTGAGGGAGAAAAAGGGACATTGCTTTTAGCATCCCTGAACACTGAATCCTGGCCCTGGGGCTCATGACGCTGAGAGGTTGCTTTAGGTGAGAAGCTTGTCTGAGACAAAGGTTTGATGCTGCTAATGATATGATTAATATCTTAGAAGTGTGTTATACCTGTGTTTTGTTTGTAACCATTTCTGTTTCCATGATCCTCACTTTCTATCACTTACAGCTCTAGCTTTGTTAAGAAACTTCTCCTTGTTTTGCCATAAGTACAGCTCAGTGCTGTAATATTAAGCAAGGGGTGATGTCTTAGCTCAATCACACAAGTTAGTGTGTGCCCTGTCTCTTCAGAGACAGCGACGTCAGTAATTGCTGTGCGTGTCCAGAGACAGAGGCTGGATCCTCCAGGGGAACGCTCTTCCAGGGGGCTTGGGAAGTGGGGTGCCCCACGTGTTACCTGCAAGGCACAGTAAAGGCTGGCGGAGCTTTGGAGGAGATTGGTTGGGTGGCTGACTGTGAGCTGGGAGGGAACTGGTACACAGTTTAGTACCCGCAAGTCTCAATTTTGCTCAGGCTGAGGGGTAACTTCGCTGTCACAGCCCAGCAGACGGTTCTCCCTCAGCCTGCACATGCACTGTTGCTATTAACGATGGGTGGGAACGGTTACATGATACCTAATAAACCTGCAGACACGATGCTGCCTGCTCAGCTCAGCCGTGGGTAAATTAGCACCCCGGGGGCCGGAATGCTGACAGGACTAAGAAACAGTCAACTCATTAAACTGGTGATGCAACCCCAGCCCTCAGTTACACTGTGTTGGGCAGGCATCCCTCCATCAGAGGCTTTATACAATGCAAGACACCTGCTGCTGCGGGATCAATGGGAGACATGGCCTCTTGTTACTAATTTCATGAATCCTAATGAACAGTAATAATCATCATCAGAGTTACACTGTGCTATTTACCCAGAGCACAGCAAAGTGCCTTCCAAAGTAAGAATACAGAGGAACAATAAAGTAACAACAATAACCCTCAGAACTAACAAGCCTCCCTGCAGACAGAACCATTTGGCCACTGGCTTTCATTGCAACACAAAACATTAAGATGATGTCGTCTAGAGAAGAAATGAATGCAAGAGGACATGTGAGAGGTAAATAAACCAGTGAGTGGTGGAGAGAAGGTCCATTAGCTTGCTCACTTACCTTCCCTGATAATACTAGAGCAAGAGACACCTAGTGCAATTAGGAAGCAACACGTTTCAAAGTAATAAAAGGAAATACTGCTTTGTTTAGAATACATTTTCAGCCTGTGGAACTCATTGTCACACGGTTTCACTGAGGCCAAAAGCTTATGAAGATTAAAAAACAATCAGACATGTATATGGATGACATTCACATCTGTAATTATATTGTCATAACCAATTTAGAAGAGTTATAAATCCTCATGCTTCTGCCCATAATCCAGCTGGTGACTGCCTGGGGTCAGGAATAATCTCTCCCCTGGGGCAGGTTCGTTCAGAATTGCCCATTGTGGGGGGTTTACATCTTCCTATGAAGTGTCTGATGCTGATCTTTGTTGGAGACTGGGTTACTGGACTAGATGGGCCATGGATCTGAGTTGCTCTGGCAATTCCTGTTTTCCATGTCACATCCCTTCGTGAACTCTGCATGTGTTTTGTCTATTTGGATTGTTAGCTCTTTAGAACAGGACTTGTTTTCCTTGCACGTCTATCCTTGGACCAACCTGGCTACAACAATACTACCAACAACAATGTAAAGCACCACACTTGCCAACAACATAAAAATAAAGGTGGGCCTTCATAAATGCAGCCACCTCTGGATCAGAACATAGCAACAGTTTAACAGCACACAACACCACGACCAAGCATGTTTGGAGAGGAGGTGAAAAAGAATAGAGTCTCTAGCTGATCCCATGACAGGAACTGCAGGTTGGCAGGGTGCGATAACTCCCACTGCCATGTCTCCAGCGAAGAGAAGAAAGGATGGAATGAGGGAAAAAGGAGACTTCAGGTCTTGAATACGCGGCTGCAATTTCTGGGACCCAAAAGTGAAAGCACCCAGGCTGCTCCCCCCCTTCCCCCCCCGGGGGCCTGCAGCAAAGACTCAGAAGTGTGGCTGGAGTGGTAACGATCACCTCTGGGCTGCCTCCCGCACCATCTGTCAAAGCAATAACTTTAATTTAATAAGGGGCTGAGATTTCAGCCCACAGGGCCAGAAGCAGACAAAGCAGGGACTGCTGCACTGGGAAAGGGGAGGGCGTAAAATAGGAACCCCCCAGCACCCTGGAGCCAGAACTGTGGAGGCGGGAGCCCTGCACTCGGGTGGCATTTGGAAGCAGGTGGGAACTCTCCTCCCCCCTCCATGGGGTCTTGGGAGAAAAGTGCAGAGTGGCACCAGGTGAGTCTCCAGGGTCAGAGCAAGAACAACGGGCCTGCACAGAACTTCCTACGGGGGCGTAGCTGGATGTGGAGCTCTGGGCGGGCCTCAGCTTATGGTGGATGGGCCCACCTGTCTCTGGGGGATGGAGACCACATTTCCTGCATGGGAGGGCCTTCTCCTACTCCTTCCTACTCCTGCATGGGAGGGCCTACATGTGGGGTGTCTTCCTGTGGGTCCAGGGGCATAGCCATCCACGGGCAGTGGAGTAGGGAGCATGGGAGGCAGAGCACGGATGTGGAGGTGTCCTCAGTTGCTGTCTCCATCTGGAGGCAGCTGAAGCACCTGCCTTGCGGCGAATCCCTGCCCTGTCCCCAGGACAAGTCCAGGGAGTGGGAGATTGAAGCCCCGGCCAGGCTGTTCCTTGCACTTTGCTGCTAAGCAGATCCTGCTCCTTTCCACCCCACACCCATGTGCAGGATTCAACCAGGAGCTGGCATAGGATCCATCCAGGTCCCTGGAGTTGGACAGACTTTCCTTCCTGCCCGGGCTCTGCATCTTCCCTGCCATCCACGCTCTGGAGCTGCCCCAGCCCAGCCGAGGGAAGAGTCTGGTCACACCTGGGCATACCCACAGACAGCTGCAAACCAGGAGGGACTCCCCGAAAACAATGGAATTGCACTGAGGTAAGTGAGAGGAGCTTGGACCCAGGTTCCCAAGAGGCGTAAATCAGCACCATTCCATTGATTTCAATAGCATGACACCGAATTACACCAGCCAAGGATGTGGGCCCTGATTTCAAAACACCTTGGAAATTGTAAGGTACCTTCTGCAAAGCCTATTCATTTCCCCTTCTCTGCACTGAGCCACCCTCTTCTCCATAGCCAGTCGGCTGATTAGAGGAGGGAAATTCTTTCGTAGAAGAGATGTTGTTATAATCAGGTCAGAAATCTGGGACTGACACATGATGCTGTTTAAAAAAAGCAACCCTCCGTCTGATTTTTTTTTTTTTTGGTCTCTTTTTTTTCCCGGCCATGTGGCGCGATTGCGCTTTGTTAACATAAATAAAAATCATCATCATAATTCATTGCAAAAAATGCAAAAGGTCACCGAGATATTTTGGGAGACGCTGGTGAATCAAAACAAATTGCATTTTCAGCAGCTGGCATTTCCAGCTCTCCACACAGTGCAGACTGATAGGGTGGCGGAGGAAATAAATGGAGAGGCAGAAAGATAAATCGAGAGCACTAGAGAGACGGGTTTATATGTGTTTTCATGTATCGTTGTTGTGCGACGCGGTGTGAGTTATCTCTGTAATTTAGGCACTGCCCTCTTGCCAGCAGCCCGCTCCCAGGACCTGGGCACCGCGGGTGCCAGCAGCTGCATGGCTCCTGTGGACTGCTTGAGCAGCAAGGCAGAGAGCAGTGATCTGACCCTGCTTGGAGGTGTCCAACATGCCCACTGTTATTAGGGCTAGTTGGGCTGGGACTGACAACTTGGCTACCCCATAGGCCCCACTCCACCCTCTGTTCCTTTAAAAAGAGACACGAACAAGGATTTAACAACTCAGCCTGCATCTCTTCTTGCCTACCAGTGGGTGTAAATCAGGAGTAACTCCAGGGAAGGCGCTGGGGTCACTCTGCTGTAAAACGGATAGATGTGAAATACAATTCCATTTATTTTCAGTTTGAAAACTCCCCAGCAAAGACTGATCCAAAATCCCACTATTGCCTCTGGGCAATGTACATGTTTCCATAATGAACAGTAAATTAATGTCATTAATATTTATTAGAGGAAGGTGGTGTGGGTCTGGAACGGCTTCCATATGAGGAGAGATTAAACAGGCTGGGACTTAGAAAAGAGACGACTAAGTGGGGAGATGACAGAGGTCTATGAAATCAGGACTGGTGGAGAGGAAGTGAATAGGGAAGAGTTATTTACCCCTTCACATAACACAAGAACCAAGGGTCACCCAATGACATTAATAGGCAGCCGGTATAAAATTAACATGAGGAAGTACTTCACCCAATGCACAGTCGAGCTGTGGAACTCATTGCCAGAGGATGTTGTGAAGGCCAAAAGTATAACCGGGTTCGAAAAAGAACTAGATAAATTCATGGAGGACAGGTCCATCAAAGGCTATTAGCCATGACGGTCAGGGACACAATCCCAGGCTCTCCGTGTCCCTAAACCTCTGACTGCCAGAAGTTGGGACTGGATGACAGGGATGGATCACTTGATAAATTATCCTGGTCTGTCCATTCCACTGAAGAATCTAGCACCAGCCACTGCCGGAAGACAGGATACTGGGCTAGATGGATCATTGGTCTGACCAACTACGGCCATTCTGATGTGTAGTACATAGAACTCTGGACTGGGACTCAGGTGACTTGGGTTCAATTCCCAGCTCTGGCCTGCTGTATGATCTTGAGCAAGTCATGTCCCCTTGCTGTGCCTCAGTTTCCCCATCTGTACAATGAGGATGATACTGGCTTCCCCTTTGTCAAGCAATTTGAGATCTGTGGGCAATAAGGCCTGTGTAGGAGCTAGGCATTACTGTATTAATAATCAATACCAAATACTGTTACAGATCTATTACAAATACAGTTTCACACACCATCACCTCTCCAGTAAAAGCGCAAGGAAGCAGATGGATATTACACCTGTGCATTTGATTAAGAAACTCAGGATCAGGATAGAGGGAAGTAAGTTGTAGTGTCCAGTTCCCATGAGGAACTGGAGACTTGGTCTGAAATCAGTAAGATAAAATTCAATAAAGACAAGTGCAAAGCACTGGTGAGGCCTCGGGGCAGTACTGTGTTCAGTTTGGGGCACCACACTTTAAGAAAGATGTGGACAAACTGGAGAGTCCAGAGAAGAGCAGCAAAAATGATAAAAGGTTTAGAAAACTTCACCTGTGAGGAAAGGTTAAAAACTGGGCATGTTTAATCTAGAGAAAAGAAGTGGAGGAGAGACCAGCTAACAGTCTTCAAATATTTTAAGGGCTGTTATAAAAAGGACAATGATCAGTTGTTCTCCATCTGAAGAAGAGTTTTTTTACCCATGAAAGTTTATGCCCAGATAAATCTGTTAGTCTTTAAGGTGCCACCAGACTCCTTGTTATTTTTGTGGCTACAGACTAACACAGCTACCCCTCTGATAGTTGTTCTCCATGTCCACCAAAGGTAGGACAAGTAGTAATGGGCTTAATCTTCAGCAAGGGAGATTTAGGTTTGATATTAGGATTTTTTTCTAACTCTAAGGCTAGTTAAGCACTGGAGCAGGTTACCTACGGAGGGTCGTGGAATCCCTGTCGTTGGAGGTGTACAAGAACAGGTTGACAAACACCTGTCAGGGATGGTCTAGGTTTACATAGCCCTGCCTCAGTGCAAGGCGCTGGACTTAATTATTTCTCCAAGATCCCTTTCAGCCCTACATTTCTGTCATTCTATGACGAGAACACTTTGCCAACAGAGCCCAGATGTGCAGAATTTAGGAGTGCCAGGCAGAGCAAATCAGTTCCTGCAGGAAATGGCAAGGGAAGGCATCTCGCAGGTAGGTCGGGCCCACACCATATGGGGAAGTACAGCCTGACCCTGCAAGGCTGAGAGTCCTCAAATCCCGTTGAAGCTACTGAGAGGAGAAGGTGCTCACCATCTCATTGGAAGACCCCCAAAAGATCAATGGCAACGGCTAGATTTGCACCGAAAAGCCAATGCACCCTGCAGAGCAGCAGAGCAGTGATTTCCCTGTGGCTAGCATCCCTCTCCACTCACCTTGTTGCATTCTGCACCATCTGTGGCCTCCCAGTTTCCACCAGTGATAATCCCATGTCAGGGATATTGCTGTAACCCAGCCTGGAAGTCACAGAGGTTTGGCGTATTGGGACAAAGTCCACAGGAGAAGTAAAGGGCAGCAAATGTCCAAGCAAGCACAGACCCCAAAGGCCCTGGGGCTTTAGAAGCCATGAGGGACCCATGAGTATCCCTTATCTGTGAACTATGGGACAATGACCTTGTTAATAGGAGCAGGCCCCATTCCCAACATACACTCCAGCTGCTTCCCTCAGCCGTGCAACATCATCTCTGGAACGTCACCCTAGCCTCAGTCTGGGGCAGGAGGATTATTGGTTGCGTCCAAAGGGCCAGAACTCTGAGAACCAGCCTCCCACATTGGTTATGCAGAGATACACAAGTATTTGTGTGTATGTGTGTGTGTGTGTGGGGGGTGTAACAGAGCTAGTGGGGGTGGTTCTGAGGGGGCTGCAGCCATTTGAACTTGGGACAGAATGTGGTGGGAGCCTCTTTGCTCTAGACATGCCAAACCAGACTGGACAAAACAGCTTGTGGTGTAGGGAACAATCCTGCAGGGCTCAAGATGGACTGGATGGGCCAATAGCTCTTATCTACCTCTCGTTGTGATGTGCTTCTAGAATGGAGCAGTAGCACATCGCCCTGTATTGCATGTTTGGGGTGGGGGCTTAGAGAGACATAGTGGGGGGAATATCTTTTTATTAGACCAACTTCCGTGGTGAGAGAGACAAACTTTTGAGCATACACATTCTTCAGGTGAAGGGGGAAGGAGTGATAGTTAAAAGAGTTGTGGATTGGAAGGTTCAGGCAGACGGACCCGAAGAGGCAGGCTGCTGTACAAAGGACTACAATTTAAGAGTGAACCACTTGTCTGCCTGGGAGGAGCAGCAGCAACCAACTTGCTGGCAATAGTCCAGAAACTGAGTCTTCAGTGCGGGCCCCAGACCCAAGTGCTCTGAATGTGGGGAGCAGAGAAGAGGAATATGCCACTGGGCTCTGCAAGGGTGGAAGAACTACTGATCATAATGGTCCAGATGGGCCAATAGCTCTTATCTACTCTCGTTCTGATGTGCTTCTCTTATGGAGCAGTAGGACGTCGCTCTGCATTGCACACTGGGGGTGACATACGCTTTGTGTTTGCAGTGTATACAATGCAGTATATAACAGTGTCTATAACCGAGTATAATGCAGAGGGAGGACGGAGCTGTCTCTCTGGGTGATCACAGGGATGACTGTTTCTCAGGTCGGCAGACTGGCAGCGGCTCTCACACTGTGTCCATGTTTGGAGAGGCTCCTTTCCTGAACAGAGCAGCAGCTGTGACAGAGGAAGCCAAGGAACCAGCATACCCTCCTAGCCCAGATCAGAGCCACATGTAGAATACGTGAGGATTTTGACTTTCCCCAAACCCCTCACTTAGACAGTGTGGATAGAAGTCCCAACAGAGCCTAGCCTTGGTTTAAATCTGCTTGCACTGAAACCAGTGGTAAAATGCCCATTGACTTCAATGGGAGCAGAGTCAGGCCAATGTGAGAGCTTCCGAACATCCCACACTGGAAGAACGGTTTAGCTGATGAAACAGCTTTGTTTGGTTATTGTATTCGATTGGCTTGATGTTTTGATGGCTGAGGGGCAGTAGTGACATCTGGTAATTCCCTTGTTCTCAAGTTGCTGTGTGACACACGCTGTTATATCATGGTACCACCACCAGTTGCTTGTATCACTATGTGAGTGTGGTAGATTGTTGAGAAACCCATGATGCGTGGGATCTGGGCCATATTTGTATGGAGGAGACATGAATGAACTTCTCCTACTTCATGAGGCCTTAACTGAACCCAGGGGTGAAAGTAAGTTAGAGGATTTACCGGTACGCCGGAGTCCTGAGCAGGGGGCGTGGCCTCAACCGGAAGAGGCAGGGCCTTAAATCCCCGGGCCCTTTAAATCACCCCCGAGCTACCAGCTGCAGAGGTGGCTGGGAGCCCCGGGGCTCGGGGGCGATTTAAAGGGTCCAGGGCTCCAGTTGCCACTACCGCAGCAGAGCCCTGGGCCCTTTAAATCACTGAGGAGCCTTGGGGGCTCCCAGCTGCCACTGCTACCCCGGGGCTCTGGGTTCTGGCGGAGCTTTAAAGGGCCTGGGGCTCCGCTGTGGTAGCAGCTGCCGGAGCCCCGAGCCCTTTAAATCCCCGCCTGAGCCCTGCTGCCCGAGCCCTGGGGTAGCGGTGGCCAGGCTCCATGGGGGATTTAAAGGGCCCCGGGGCTCCAGCCGCCGCTACCACCCTGGCCCTTTAAATCCCCTCTGGAGCCCCACCACCGCTACCCCAGGGCTTCGGCAGCAGGGCTTCGGCAGCAGGGCTCCGGCAGCAGGGCTCCGGCAGGGATTTAAAGGGCCGGGGCAGTAGGGATGGCTGGAGCTCCGGGGCTCTTTAAATCCCCGCCAGAGCCCCTCCACCCCTACCCCAGGGCTCGTGCAGCAGGGCTCAGGCAGGGATTTAAAGGGCCCCGGGGGGGGGGGTAGCAGCAGCTGGAGCTCTGGTGCCCTTTAAATCCCCGCCGCAGCCCTGCCGCTGCTACCCCACGGCTTTAAATTGCCCTCTGGGAAAGCCGATCCTGGTACGGCGCACCGGCTCTTACCAGTACGCTGTACCAGGGCGTACCGGCTTACTTTCACCTCTGACTTAATCCCATTTCCCAAGAGACCTAGCTAGAAGTGACAGGCCCACAAGCCATTTCTCCAGAAGAAATGTCAGTATATTTTTCAGTGACTTGGCTGTAATTTGGTTTGTGTCCCCTGTGGGTGCCAAGAAGAAATGTAATTGTTTTCCCTCCCCTCGCCTCTTCATTCACAGCATTTCATACTGCTCAAACGCATCATGAATGCTGAGGTAGGTGTTCAGATACTGCAGAGATGAGGGCCATATAAGTACCTTGGGAGATATAGCCCTGGTCTACACTAGGAGTTTAGGTCGAATTTAGCAGCGTTAATTTGATGTAAACCTGCACCCGTCCACACGATGAAGCCCTTTTTTTCGACTTAAAGGACTCTTAAAATCAATTTCCTTAATCCACCTCTGACAAGTGGATTCACGCTTAAATCGGCCTTGCCGGGTCAAAATTGTGGTACGGTGGACGCAATTAGATGGTATTGGCCTCCAGGAGCTATCCCAGAGTGCTCTATTGTGACCGCTCTGGACAGCACTCTCAACTCAGATGCACTGGCCAGGTAGACAGGAAAAGGCCCGCAAACTTTTGAATTTCAATTTCCTGTTTGCATGGTCACCTGCAGCTTGCCACGCTGGCCAGAGCTCATCAGCAGAGGTGACCATGATGGAGTCCCAGAATTGCAAAAGAGCTCCAGCATGGACCAAATGGGAGGTACAGGATCTGATCGCTGTGTGGGGAGAGGAATCTGTGCTATCAGAACTCTGTTCCAGTTTTCAAAATGCCAAAACATTTGTTAAAATCTCCCAGGGCATGAAGGACAGAGGCCACAACAGGGACCCGAAGCAATGCCACGTGAAACTTAAGGAGCTGAGGCAAGCCTACCAGAAAACCAGAGAGGCAAACGGCCGCTCCGGGTCAGAGCCCCAAACATGCCAGTTCTATGATGAGCTGTATGCCATTTTAGGAGGTTCAGCCACCCCAGCCGTGTTGTTTGACTCCTTCAATGGAGATGGAGGCAACGCAGAAGCAGGTTTTGGGGACAAGGAAGATGATGATGAAGTTGTAGATAGCTCACAGCAAGCAAGCGGAGAAACCAGTTTTCCCGACAGCCAGGAACTGTTTCTCACCCTGGACCTGGAGGCAGTCCCCCCCCGATCCTACCCAAGGCTGCCTCCCAGACCCGTCAGACGGAGAAGGGACCTCTGGTGAGTGTACCTTTTAAAATACTATACATGGTTTAAAAGCAAGCATGTTTAATGATTAATTTGCCCTGGCATTTGCGGCTCTCCTGGATGTACTCCCAAAGCCTTTGCAAAAGGTTTCTGAGGAGGGCAGCCTTATTCCACCCATGATGGTAGGACACTTTACCACACCAGGCCAGTAGCACGTACTCGGGAATCATTGTAGAACAAAGTATTGCAGTGTATGTTTGCTGGCATTCAAACAACATCCGTTCTTTATCTCTTTGTGTGATCCTCAGGAAAGTGAGATATCATTCATGGTCACCTGGTTGAAATAGGGTGCTTTTCTTAAGGGGACACTCAGAGGAGCCTGTTCCTGCTGGGCTATTTGCCTGTGGCTGAACAGAAATGTTCCCTGCTGTTAGCCATGGGGGCGGGGGGGTGAGGGGCTAGCCATGTGGTGGGGGGAGGCAAAATGCGACCTTGGAACGAAAGCACATGTGCTGTGTCTGTAATGTTAAGAGCAAAGTTCATCGTGAAAGAGTGTAGCCATTGTTCTAGAAAATGTGTCTTTTTAAATACCACTGCCTCTTTTTTTTTCTCCACCAGCTGCATGTGTTTCAATGATCACAGGATCTTCTCCTTCCCAGAGGCTAGTGAAGATTACAAGGCGAAAAAAATGCACTCGTGATGAAATGTTCTCTGAGCTCATGCTGTCCTCCCACACTGACATAGCACAGACGAATGCGTGGAGGCAAACAATGTCAGAGTGCAGGAAAGCACAAAATGACCAGGAGGAGAGGTGGTGGGCTGAAGAGAGTAAGTGGCGGGCTGAAGAGAGTAAGTGGCGAGCTGAAGAGAGGGCTGAAGCTCAAATGTGGCGGCAGCGTGATGAGAGGAGACAGGATTCAATGCTGAGGCTGCTGGAGGATCAAACCAATATGCTCCAGCATATGGTTGAGCTGCAGGAAAGGCAGCAAGAGCACAGACCGCCGCTACAGCCCCTGTGTAACCAACCGCCCTCCTCCCCAAGTTCCATAGCCTCCTCACCCATATGCCCAAGAACGCGGTGGGGAGGCCTCCGGCCACCCGGCCACTCCACCCCAGAGGATTGCCCAAACAACAGAAGGCTGGCATTCAATAAGTTTTAAAGTTTTAAACTTTTAAAGTGCTGTGTGGCCTGTCCTTCCCTCCTCCACCACCCCTCCTGGTGCTTCTCTCCTCCACCACCCCTCCTGAGCTACCTTGGTAGTCATTCCCCTATTTGTGTGATGAATGAATAAAGAATGCATGAATGTGAAGCAACAATGACTTTATTGCCTCTGCAACCGGTGGTCGAAGGGAGGAGGGGAGGGTGGTTGGCTTACAGGGAAGTAGAGTGAACCAAGGGGCGGGGGGTTTCATCATGGAGAAACAAACAGAACTTTCACACCGTAGCCTGTCCAGTCATGAAACTGGTTTTCAAAGCTTCTCTGATGTGCACCGCGCCCTCCTGTGCTCTTCTAACCACCCTGGTGTCTGGCTGTGCGAAATCAGCAGCCAGGTGATTTGCCTCAACCTCCCACCTCGCCATAAACGTCTCCCCCTTACTTTCACAGATATTGTGGAGCGCACAGCAAGCAGTAATAACAGTGGGAATATTGGTTTCGCTGAGGTCTAACCGAGTCAGTAAACTGCGCCAGCGCACCTTTAAACGTCCAAATGCACATTCTACCACCATTCTGCACTTGCTCAGCCTGTAGTTGAACAGCTCCTGACTACTGTCCAGGTTGCCTGTGTATGAGCCATGGCATGAAGGGGTAGGCTGGGTCCCCAAGGATACATATAGGCATTTTAACGTCTCCAATGGTTATTTTCTGGTCTGGGAATAAAGTCCCTTCTTGCAGCTTTTGAAACAGACCAGAGTTCCTGAAGATATGAGCATCATGTACCTTTCCCGGCCATCCCACGTTGATGTTGGTGAAATGTCCCAGTGCTTGCAGCACTATTGAAAAGTAACCCTTGCAGTTTATGTACTCGCCGGCTTGGTGCTCCAGTGCCAAGATAGGGATATGAGTTCCGTCTATGGCCCCACCACAGTTAGGGAATCCCATTGCAGCAAAGCCATCCACTATGACCTGCACATTTCCCAGGGTCACTACCCTTGATATCAGCAGATCTTTGATTGCGTTGGCTACTTGCATCACAGCAGCCCACACAGTAGATTTGCCCACTCCAAATTGATTCCCGATTGACCGGTTGCTGTCTGGCGTTGCAAGCGTCCACAGGGCTATTGCCACTCACTTCTCAACTGTGAGGGCTGCTCTCATCTTGGTATTCTTGCACCTCAGGGCAGGGGAAAGCAAGTCACAAAGTTCCATGAAAGTGCCCTTATGCATGCAAAAGTTTCGCAACCACTGGGAATCGTCCCAGACCTGAAACACTATGTGGTCCTACCAGTCTGTGCTTCTTTCCCGAGCCCAGAATCGGCATTCCACCATGTCCCCCATTCCACCCATTAGCACCATGATGCCCACATTGCCAGGGCCCCTGCTTTGAGAGAAGTCCGTGTCCATGTCCTCATCACTCACGTCACCGCGCTGACGTCACCTACTCGCCCGGTATCGCTTTGCCAGGTTCTGGTGCTGCATATACTGCTGGATAATGCGCATGGTGTTTAATGTGCTCCTAACTGCCAAAGTGATCTGAGCGGGCTCCATGCTTGCTGTGGTATGGCGTCTGCAGAGAAAAAAGGCACGGAACGATTGTCTGCCGTTGCCCTGACGGGGGGAGGGGCAACTGACGACATGGCTTACAGGGTTGGCTTACAGGGAATTAAAATCAACAAAGGGGGTGGCTTTGCGAGAAACTGAATGGCCCCCTCAAGGTTAGAACTCAAAACCGCAAGGACAGAACTCAAAACTGGGTTTAGCAGGCTGTTGATTTCACAGAGGGAAGGAGGGAGGGAGGAGAAAATTAATACAAAACAAATCTGGTCTATTTCTTGTTTTGAGCCACTTCATCTATCTTTATACATCTTGCTGGCAGCAGACTGTGCGGTACGACCGCTAGCCGTCATCATCTCCTGGGTGCTCTGCAGAAGACGGTGCAGTATGACGATTAGCTATCGTCTTCTGCTGGCTGGAGGTTAAAAGACAGCGCACTGCCAGTAGGACTGAATCGCCACGAGACGAAACAAGGGGGAAATGACCTGGCTGAGTCACTCCCATGTTTGCCCAGGCGCCCAATTAAAAGAGCACCCAGGACTATGTTGATGACAGCTACCAGTCATGCTGCACTGTCTGCTGCCAAACGGCAATTAACTGCTGCTGTGTAACAATGCAGTATCGCGTCTGCCAGCACCCAGGAGACATACGGTGACGGTGAGCTGAGCGGGCTCCATGCTTGCCGTGGTATGGCGTCTGCACGGGTAACGCAGGAAAGAAGGCGCGAAACAATTGTCTGCCCTTGCTTTCACGGCGGGGTGGGGGGCTGACGATATGTACCCAGAACCACCCGCAACAATGTTTTAGCCCCATCAGGCACTGGGATTTCTACCCAGAATTCAAATGGGCGGTGGAGACTGTAGTTACCCACAGTGCAACACTCCAGAAGTTGACGGTGGCCTCAGTACTGTGGACGCACTCCGCCGACGACATGCACTTAGAGCACTTGTGTGGGGACACACACCATCAACGGTATAAAACCGCTTTCTACAAAACCGACTTCTATAAATTTGACCTAATTTCGTAGTGTAGACATATCCATAGATGTTTCACCTTCCTTTAAGCAGCGAGTGTTGACCAGTGCAGGAAGCAGGATACCGGACTCCAATGTGCCTGATCCAGAATGGAAAATCTTGTGTGCCTCTAAAGTAGGTGCCGAGTAACATGGAAAGTCAGAACAAACACAAGAATGGCTATGGAGCTAACAGGAACCTCCATCCCTGCATTCCCAACACTCCTGAGCTGCACGTCCCAGAATGGCAATACCATAGACATGCCCCATACCTCCTAGTATTGCATTAGCACCATGGGGAAGTCCATGCACAGAGCATCAATGTGGATTCCAGAGCCCCATGGACTAATAGAGGAGAAAAGATTAAACACACCTCTCCTGCCATTCAGATCCGTGAAGTTAATGGGATTTTTTTGTTGGCGAGTTAGGTTAGACTGAGTGGCTGACAAACATTCCCTCTCTCTTTTACACATTGATAGGGTCTCAGTGCTGTGGGGACAGGGACTCAGATTTACTCCTGCAGTGGTATCTCGACCTTTGCTCTGGTCCTTAGACCCCGGGGTGGCGAGATTGGAGACGGACAAACAGACTTAATGGCAGTGCCCACGTACCCCCTGCACCTCCGTTTCAGGACGGGATGTGCATACACTACCACAGTAACCTATAAACTGATGGAGAGATTAATCCTGATATGGATTAACGAGGGTGTCAGACCTCAGCTGCCTTGCATTCAGGCTGGATTCAGGAGGCCACCATCCATGCAAGATCAGATACTCTGTCTGACTCGAGACACAGAAAATACATTTGAGTCAGGAAAGAAACTTGGTGCTGGCTTTATTGATCCTACGACACTGTCTGGCACATTGAGCTGACTGCCAAGCTGCTGCATGTGCTTTAGACTCATAGACTTTAAGGTCAGAAGGGATCATTGTGATCATCTACTCTGACCTCCTGCACCTTGCAGGCCACAGCACCTTACCCATCCACTCCTGAAGTAGATCCCTAACCTCTGGCTGAGCTACTGAAGCCCTCAAATCCTGACACGCTCATTCCACAAATGATTAGTAACGAAACTTCTTCCTGAAAGTCGAGGAGACAGATCAGTCGCTTTAAACACCTCCACAATGGCCTTCCTCAAGGGTCAGTTTTGTTTCCCCTTTTGTTCAATATATACAACCTTCCTGAAAAGCAAGCCAAGAACTATGTGTCTGCTGATGAGATCTGTATGGCTGACACTGGAAATGATTTCCATAGGATTGAAGGGAATCTCAGCCAAGACATGGATATTTTGACCACGTTTTTCCAGCAACGGAGACCAATTCTTAGTGAAACCAAGAAAGTGGCAACCACTTTCCATCTAAACAACCATCTTGCCAATCAATGCACCTTGATACCTGTACCAGGACGGTTATTGCCATTCCAACCACTTGACACATACTTCAGAGTAAAACTCGATCGTAGCCTGACATATCAGCTGTCACAGTTCAGCGAAACTGCACCTGTATGCCCCTCTGTGGTCCCTCAAGGGCACTCACTCTAGGCTCCTGGCTTCTCAGATGTCACCTCTCTTGAACAGAGACCCATGTCTCTCTCTTTCCTGACTGACTGAGGTTTTTCCAGGCTGCACAGTGCCTGTACTGCAATATCCCCCACAAGCCAGACTGCCTACATCGGTCAGCGTCTGTCTTTGCTTTCTCTTCAGAGGCTATAAAGAAAGTAATTGCTCACAGTTGTAAATTACCACGCAGCTCTTTGTAAGCAAACACATTTATTATTAAGGTGAAGGCCTTACAGAAAAAAAACATAATAAAAACAATAAAAGAACTTACACACCTTAAGCTTACCAGAGATCACTCGCCAACTCCAGGGAGGGCTCTGGAAGAAGTCAGTACGCCAAGTCCACCAAGGGCTTTTTATGTGGTTACATATTCATAACAGCTGTAGCTTGGAACAAGCACACAGACTGCACAGATCAGCCTGTATCTTTAAACAACTTGGGCCTTTGATCTCCAACCTTTGGGAACAGGTGATCAGCAGGCAATTGATCTCTCAGGGAGTAGCTTCAGAAAGTTGGGGTTTTGAATAACTAGGGTAGGGGGAGTGGGGAAAAATCTGCATTAACTTCCCCCTAGATATTTCCCAGGAAATCCACTTCATATGGATTGCCCCAAAAGATCATTTTTGTCTTCCACATTCTTCAAATATAGTCTTTTGTCATCCAGGCTCACAGTAATACAGAAACTTTAAGTTTAATACAAGAGACTCCAAAGATACTTAAACTTAATTCAATGAGGTTTTCCAATGATATTGAGGGAAATTGCCACATCAGTCACATTGGCCTCACCTGGGACACATGAAAATGAAGATTTCTTCACATACCACCTTCATACAAAGCGTATTGGGAACCTCATGGGGAGCAGAGCCTTCAGTCCTCCATACCTCTGTACTGGCCCTGGCCTTTGCCGCATGTGAATACTGCTCTGAGTCTGGGGACACAGCTGCCTCACTCAGCTTGTTGGCTCAGAGTTGAATTTGGCCACTCGTCTTATTAGTAAATGCGGGTGGCATTGTCCACCAACCTCCAGTTTGGATGTGCTAGCACACAGCTCCGCCAGGCCTTGGACGAGATGCCATTACTGTGAAGTCTGCTTGCAGAGCAGTGACAGAGGAAACCAACTTATTACATCGCTGGTTGACTGATGCCCTATTATCAGACAGGAAACAACGCACAGCGCCAAGCTGGCGGTTGGCTCACATTCGTGAGAGGAATCCCACTCCTGCCAACTGGCATGTGACATGTGACTGGTCTCTTGACACCACTTTGCTATGGCAGCTCACGCACTACTGACAAGAGCACTACTGGGCCTTCACGCCCAGATGGTGAGCACCACGCGGGAGCTGCCAGCTGCATTCTTGTAGAGTGGAAGCGTGGTGGGAAAGACACAATGTTTGGCTTTAGCTGCAACTTCAAAGTGCTGTCTACACAGTTATTTTTACAGCATGAGTGCAGGGCCCACTTAGCGCAAGTCTGTCAACCTAGATTGAAAGGCTCACTGCCGGGATGCGTAAACATGCACTAAGTAAATTCATGAGTCCATTGCTGCCTCCTTGTCCACTTGATGGTAGATGCTGGACCAGGCTCAACAGGCTGCTCTCTGGCTTTTCCAGAGTTGTGCGACTATGCACTGGGTTGGCCTGGTTTCTTCTCCATACTGTGACTGTGGGGCAGCATCACAGACAATAACTCATGGTGGAAGAGTACCCAGCTTGACCTCTGGAGGGCATTTTACACCACCTAACCTCTCTTGATACAGAGGCTGTCCTCTGGTTACCATGAAAGAGTAAACTAGACAAGCTCCCTCCTCCCTGCTACCTGCTAAGGAGCTGAGGAGCAGCAGGAAACGTAAGTTACACCACTGGGCCAGCTCCTCAGTGGGCATAAATCAGCACAGACCCATTGATTTTGGTGACACTACACTGATTGATGCCAGCTGAGGCTCAGGGCAAATGTCCAGTGTCTCATGTCAGGGATGCTGGTGTAAATATGGAGTAACTCGAGCCGCTTCTATGGCGATCCTCAGAACTTACTTTGGTGCACTGAGATCAGTATCTGGCTCCAGGGAGTCATCCAGAATGGGGTGTAAGTCTGCAAAATCAGGCTGTACGCTGTCTGGGGAGGAAGCCTGTCTTCTTCTGGGCCTGCTCCTGTTCTGACACAGAGTGACTCCAATGCTATTGACTTAGTCTGGATTTATACCAGAGGAGAATCAGGGCTAAGCACTCTGCTGGGGCTCAACACATAAACAGTAAATTCATGAATAATTGTGAGGTGCTGAGATCCTACGGTGAGCAGGGCCACAGGACAGACAGACTGACAGTACTAAGAGCCTATTGGTGCTGATCCAGCGTGCACTGGGATCCCCGGCCCAAAGGGGCTTAGCCCTGGATATGTGTCTGCCCCTACAAGCTCCCCTGTCACTGCTTTCAATGAAACCCCTCATGCAAATGAGCCCAAATCCCCAATGGGCTCCCATCTTCCCCCATATCATCCAATCAGATCCCCCGAAATGCAAACCCTGTGACACAGACACCAAGCACGCCACCTTTGAAGGGAGTTGCCATAGTTACTGGTGCCTCGCAGCAGCAGGCTGAGCTCATTAAAATGATTCGACTGGCTACCCTATAATCAATCCGCAGGAGGAGGGAGAAGGCCAGTGGGGAGAAGGGCTGCCAGCGAGGGGCTCAGCCCTGTGTGACTGCAGGAGAACGGGGCCTGTCTGACGGCCGCCGGAAAGCTCAGGCCCCAGCCAGGCTCCGTGCAGATGTCCCCTGAGTGACAAACACTGCTTAGCACTGATCCAGCGCACCCCACCCAGCTGGAGAGCCCAAGGACCTGGCCTGCCCCGAAGGATGGGCAACCTGTGAAGGGCCCTGCCCAGACACCCCAGGGACTGGGGCAGTTCTGGGAATGGCCCCAGAGATCCCTGAAAATATTTGCCTGAGAGAATCATCCCCCTCCGGAGGAGTCCCCTCGTCCCACAGCGGCTGTGATGCATTCTAGGGGCCAGGGGCCTCTCGCACGCACTCACCCACTCCCACGTGTGCCTCTTGAGCCGCTGTCTTCTGGGTTTCTGCGCCCGTGGGAGAGACCCCTCGTTGCCATAGGGAATATGGCCCCTGGTGCTGCGTGCTGCAGGCCTGGCTCCTCCACAGAAGCCCTCCTGACTGTGGCTGGTTGGAAATTAATCTGCCGAGCATTCTTTTCCCAGCCAAAACAGGACTTTTCAACCAAATCCATTTTTTTTTACCAAAATTTCCTGAAAATCCAGAAACCAAAACCACTTTTTTTTTTGGTTAAAATAAAAAACAGTGTTTGGTATGAATGTTCCAGATTTGGTGGTTCATTCACTACACATTTTTTGCCCCCAAATGGGTTTTGAAAAGCGAACATTTTGGTTTAGTTTTTTCATGGAAAATGTCATGGAAAAGCATGAAACAAACCCAAAGGTTTTTCAAAATTTCCAATGCAAAAGAATTGACATTTTTCAACCAGCTCTTCCCCAGAGAGAATTCCCATCTGACCAGGACATTTAATACCACTCTAGAACAGGCAGAGTTCATAGCTGGCTCTTTCTGGGCTCTCCTGTTTATATGCTTAGAAAGCTATAAAGACAATCCGGAGGGGATGAAGGCTCCAGGCTGCTTGGTGATGGGAAGCCATTGCAAAGTCTGCAGGAGCAGGGCTCTTAGGTTGCTGTTGGAGTTGGCGCTGAGTAATTCCCAGCAAGCAGCTAATTCAGCCTCTCTTTCTGCTTGTAGAGCATTTCCAAGGAGATTGCAATTCCCTCAAAGGTTTGTTACATGCGGAGATATTTGCTGAATATTTTTATTCTGTGGATTGATTGTGACCATCCTATAATGGAGCAGTGTTTCTGCATTGTGATTAGTTAAGGGTTTTTTTTTTTTGGCCTTCCTCTGCAGCATGGGATTTGGGTCATTTGCAGGTTTAAAGTAGAATAAAAGGCGGACTGTCTGTAACCTGAAGTCTTTACGTCATGATCTGACTGCCTGCCAGCCACAGTCAGAGGGTAGGGGTCTATTCTGGCATGCAGAGAAGGCTCCGGTTACCTATGCTGTGGTTAGCCATACCCTGTTCCACAGCACAGCCTGACTCTATTTCAGGAGTGGGTGGGCGAGGTTCGATGGCCTGGAAGTCAGACTGGATGATCATGACGGTCCCATCCAGCCTTAAAATCTATGAGATAAGTCACATGGTGCTCTTTTTGTTCCCTCATTGGATGAGCAAAGAAGTGCTCCCAAAACAAATTCAGGAATGTCATTTGCAACTTGATTTCCATGAATGTTTGTGCCTGGAACCAGGCTGGCTCAAGCAAGTACAGAAACCTAACACAAACAGCCCTGTGGAGCTCACTTCATGCTCACAGTCAATGTAGCAAAGAAGAACATTTGCAGCATTTGTCCAGCTCTCATCTGTGCTGGCCCAGTGACGACATTGCGAGCTGGGCAGGCTGCAGCGCTTCTCTGAGTCTGCAGTGCTGATGCTGTGCTAGCAGGGACGGGTGCCAGACTCTGGTACAATTTTAGACAGGGGAAGACAGACCTTTTGCTAACCCCCACAATGCGGCGTGAGGCAGAAGCGAGCCACTCTGCAACTTATATGACAACCATCACCATAGCCAACCCATTGGGCATTGAACCAGGGACCTCCAGAGCTAAAAGGAGAAGCTGACTATGGTTTGAGCTAAGGAGAGAAACCTACCTAAGGGGAGGGGAGATGTAAGAGATTCACATCCTCGGTGTACTAGGCAGTGTGGGGGACTTGTAACATCCACTCTCCAGTCCAGTGTATCACAAGTTCTCTTTATGGCATCTGTGAAGCATCTTACGGAGAAATGGCCTGAGTCATAAGGCTTGAATCAAGACCAGTGCTTAACCCTAACTGTGAGATGTTCATAGCAGGGAGGGGGGCTGCTTTGGACCCATCTTGAGTTTGATCTGCATGCCTGGAAGGTTGTTGGTGGCTTCAGATCACCTTTGGAAAATGCAACAGCGGCTGCTGCTGCAAAATTAAAGCACTGGACCCGAACTAAAAGCTGCAAGCCCCACCGTATTCTGCAGCAGGCAGATCCATGTGGGGAGAACTCCTCGGGGAATTCTGCACCAAAAAATTAAAAATTCTGTGCACAATGTTTTAAAATTCTGTGTATTTTATTTGTGAAAATAACACAATATAATCATGTCAGTTTCAGTTATTTTGGTAATTTATTTAAACTATGATACAATGGCTGGAGAATGGGAGTGTGGAGCATTGGAGGAAATTCCCAACCCCCTCCCTTGTCTAATAGTAATGTAGCTAGGTTTGACCCTTTATTTCTAATTATTAATTAACAAATATATGCAACTATATGCTCAATATTACATCACAAGCAACTGAAGAGCATGTGAGGGCTGGAGAATCAAACTCACAATTTATATTGGCTACGGACCATCTCCAGAAAAGTCAATAGTAGACAGTTTGTGGACCACATTTGGACAGGAAAATTTTTCTGTCTCAAGATTGAGACCAGTTCTAACACCCCAAGGCCCTGCTTCTCCATGACTGGCATGCGACAATAGGAGCTGGAGGGACAGAGTCTCACTTGCTCGCACACCCACCCAGCTCCACCCCCTGGTGGTGATTGATGCCTCCCTATGCACGAACACCCAGCTCCCTCCCCCACCGCCTTGCTGATTTATGTCTACATTGGCAGCTCGGGAAGGGTGAGTGACCATTCTTGCGGCTTCCCTTTGCTTTCTCTTGCTCTCCCTCAGAAGTTAATTTTCTGTGGGAAAGCAAAGAAATCTGCGGACGACATGAATTGTGTACCTGCACAGTAGCGCAGAATTGCCCCAGGAGTAGGGGAGGCTGCAGTCACCTTGAGGACCTGGGTCTGATGCAAAACCGAGCGGCTGTCTATCCTCACACAAGTGGTGCCATGTGATGCCAGGTTCAGATTTCAGTGCAATCCAGCGTCGCTCCACAGGATTTATATCAGTGTAAACGAGCAAGACCTGGCCTATGGTGAATAGGGGTTGGGGGTGCTCAGTCACTGGTTAAACTCCTTGTGTGACCATGCTGAGCAAGCAAACCCTCTAGACCAGGTCCTCTGCTGCTGAGGATCAGTCCAGCCCCATTTAAGACAACAGAGCCACCCCAAGTTACAGCAGCTGGGGATCTGGCCTGCTCTCCTGTACTGGCAGGTACCCCCCTGGCATCTGGGCTACTGTAGGCAAGATCCACCTCCTGAGCCCTGCGTTCTGCCAGCAGATCAGCAGCAGTGCTGTCAAGCTATTTTACATGGGTTCCTCTCCCCCCCCACTACCGTGCTCCCTCCCCCCATTATCCCCACAGCAGGTGCAGCCCTGCACCTCTTGCTGGGCAGACAGCTACCAGGGTATGCAGATAATCTTTTATTCAGTACAAATAATTTATTACATTAAAATAACTATTTTTTTTTTCAAACGAGTACTTTGGGAGTCATTCTGGCTCTCCTGCGGAGGCATTTTTCAAAGTGCCATAATAAGCACTTAGAAATGGGTGGTTATTTTTATTCTCCAAGCCTGTCAAGAAGCTGATGGATCGAATTGGCTGATGACAAGGCAGCTGAATGCTCATACATGGAGGCCCCAGCATGAACACAGAGCCCCTTACAAAAGAGCAGCCAGGGCAGAGCGGAGCTCCCTGCTCCTCTGTTCTCCCATTGCTTCAAGGGGAGCATGATGGGCCAGGTAGGCCACGGATAAGCTCTGCACATTCCCCAGCTCCCCACTGCCAGCAAAGTGACAATGCATCCCCAACTGTTCTCCCCAGCTCATCCCTTTCCCGCTGGAAACACAGTACCAGTCATCCCTGCTCCTCCCCAGCCAAGAGGACATGCTAGCCAGGGTGAGAGCTTTGCTCCACGCTGGCAGAAAAATGGGTAAGGAGCTCCCAGTCATGTCCCCAGGGACAGGGTATGCTGGACTCTTCAACACCCTCCTTCCACGGTAGGGTGATCAGATGTCCTGATTTTATAGGGACAGTCCTGATTTTGGGGGCTTTTTCTTATATAGGCACCTATTACCCCCCCCCGTCCCGATTTTTTACACTTGCTGTCTGATCACCCTATTCCATGGGGACCTGCCCCTCCCAGCTGCAGTTCCTCACTCCAGCTGCCTCCTGCCAAGGTGGTACAGCCCTCCTAGCTACTGCCCCACTAATTCCAGCTGCCATGCACCCACCATCTAACAGGTACAGGCCTCTCTCAGCAACCATCCCTCGAGAACATGAGCACATCCCAGCCCCACCAAGCCCCCCACTGCTCCTGCTCTGGGCAGGACACGCTCCTGTGAGTTGCTGAGACTAAACTGACATGGGATGGGGGGAGGGGGGGAGAGAACAACCCAGTTACAGGGTGTCACAGAGTCCCCGGGCGATGCTCTGGAACTGCTCCCCATGAAACCAGTCAGGACTCTGGGGCAGTCGCCTTTCTGTGAGCAGCCTGTCTGCAGGACACACAGCTCACACAGCTTCCACCTTCCTGGGTCTGACCTCAGAGCATTCAGCATCCTCTGCCCCTCCGTGCGCTTCCCACAGCGAGTCCGCTCAGGCGGGGCTCCTGGGGAAGCCAGAGGGTCCTGCACCCCAACTTCACAGTCAGACGTGACTCTCAGCCAGCCAGTAAAACAGAGGTTTATTAGATGACAAGAACATGGTCTAACACAGAGATTGTAGGTGCAGAGAACAGGACCCCTCAGCTGGGTCCATTTTGGGGGCCAGTGAGCCAGACAACCACGTCTGCACTTCACTCTATGTCCCAGCCAGCCCCAAACTGAAAACTCCCTCCAGCCCCTCCTCCCCTGGGCTTTGTCCCTTTCCCCGGGCCAGGAGGTCACATGATTCCTTTGTTCTCCAACCCTTTAGCTCTCACCTTGCAGGGGGGAAGGGTCCAGGCCATCGGTTGCCAGGAAACAGGGTGTTGGCCATTGTCTGTGTCCAGACCCCTGCACACACCTGCCCTCTGGGGCTCTGCAACGATCATACACCCTTATCCCACCACCTAGATACTTAAGAACTGCATAGGGGAAACTGAGGCACCCCCACACTATTCAGAGGAAACATTAAGAACAGTCCCACTTCATCACACAGGGGCCTTCTGCTGACACAGGACTAGCCATAGGCTTGAAAACCCTGGCTGCTTATTCCTGGAGCTATGTTACACACCTTCAGCGGGTGCCAGGCAGGCTGCTGGGTTGCTTCCTGCATTTACAGACGCGTATCTCGGTTTGCAGCAGCCTCCCTGCTGCTGTGATTCCTGCCGCCCTCACTGAGGTCACTGAATAAAACCTCGTCTGTCTTCCTTGCCCCAGAGTGAGTGAGGGCTGCTGCAAAGGTGGCAGGTTCAGGCAGTCCAGGTATTACTGTCCTCAGTGCCCCAGAGGGGAGAAGGAGAGAAAGACCAGCCTGCCATGCTCAGAGAACCCAGGGAGGATCCATCTGGATACACCTGTGCCAGAGGCAGCAGGGTGTGTTTAGGAGCGCTCTCGCGGTGGGGTTTGCCCTACTGCTTGCTGAGCACCATGGATCTTCTGGGGAATGTGAGCAAATAACACTTCCAACCTGTCCAGTGCTTCCTCTTGGGGATCTCAAAGCAGCCCACAGATGACACCTCACAATAGCCCTGTGTTAGCCGGGTGTCATTATCTCCATTGAGCATATCAGAACGTCAAACTGCGAGCCTGTGGCAGACTCGAGCCAGGACTTGACAGCCCAGAATCCTCGTCCAGTACCATAACAACACCACCACCTTCTTCCTTGGGCTGAGCTGCCAGCAGAAAACTAAACCCAGCTTGAGTAACAGACCCACAGCTCCCTGCCCTGCCACTGTGCTGCTCAGACCCCCGACAACAGCAGCAGGAATCGCCCCCTAACACTTCCGGCCTTTGCCACCCGAGCTAGCGGAGAATCACCCGTTAATGCGTGTAAGCAGAGTCAGGATGAGCTCCACCCTGACATCTGGTGGTGAGGTGTGGCAAGTTGTGGAAAAGAACTTCAGGGGCTGATCTCATTTGCATAGGCACACCCATCCCACCTAGAACGAGGCCATAGCTGCCCAAATGGTCACTTTGGCTGTTGTGGGATCCCCAGTGTCTCTGTTATTGGGGTGGGAAGAATAAATTGTTATTACCCTGACTATGGGAACTGTGCTTGGAACTGTACTTGGCCTTTTGTTATGATGGAGGGACTCACCATCAACTAAGTAGCACTCGCTAGGCAAGGGACATGGGTTCCAAAACTCTGTGAATTGAGAGAGGTTTGAGACAGGTATTGGTACCTGGTGGTGTGGGCCCTGAAACACCAATTGTACCTCTGTCTCTCTCCACTGTAGAATGTCAGAGCTAATTTTGGGTCTATTAGGAGTCTTGCTACAGGTACTGTGCTGAATTCACTTTGGCCTTATGGTGCACCAGCACTAAGGCTCCCACTACTATGAGCTGAAATCACTGAGCACTGTGTCAAGTAGTGGGGAGCCGGAAGAACTAGAGTGCAGTGGTGCTGTTCGTGGATAGGCTGGTAGAGTGTTCGTGAGATGGTGAGGCGAGCTCTGCAGAGCGGAGCCGTTCTTGAGACAGTGAGCTGTGCAGAGTGGAGCTGGTCGTGGTGGAGCGGAGCCGTTCGTGAGACAGCAGAGCAGAGCCCTCTGGGGCAGTCAGCTTCAGGTCACGTAAGGTGCCCCTTACCTCTTTCCCCCCCCACACAGGCACATTTTAGCCAGACTGGGGAGCAACACTCTGCAGATGAACTTTTGAACTCTGGGGCTGGACTTTTTGAACTTTGGGTGATGTGTGGATTGCTGGACTCAAGAGACGTGTGGGTTCTGGGACTCAAGAACCCGAGGGAAAGGATGTGGCCCAATTTGCTGGGGTGGGTCTTTGCTCATGGTTTGGTTAATGAACACTAGTTGTGGTGTTTCCCCAATTTAATGCTGATGTCGTTTACCTCATGTTATTAAAGATTCTCTGCTACACAAGACTGTGCTTGCGAGAGGGGAAGTATTGCCTCTTTGAGGCGCCCAGGGGATGTGTAAGATTTTCCCAGGTCACTGGGTGGGGGCTCGAGCCAGTTTTGCATTTGCTTTGATGAGAGGGAACCCCTGTGTAGTGAACCCGGCCCTTGCTGCTATCAACTTGGCCTGGCAGAAGGGTTACATGTGGATAAGCTGAGGACCCATGACCCCAGCAGGATGCAGTGATGGATACACACTGGTTCATTAACGTTTCCCAGGAGTGGGATTTTTGCTATTGGCTTTTATAAGGCACGTGTATGAATGTAAAATGCCCCAGTTTCAAAGATTCAAAAGCTGAAGCCTTGAGAGACCTTTCCTCCTATAGGGCACAGGAAACAGAGATTGAAACTGCCCCTGCAGGAGTCGGCCTTATCCAGGCCATGCATGCGAGTGAGGATCACAGCCAGCATGGAGGGAGTGCAGAGAGCCCAGGGCTACGCACCGTATGCAGTCATTGACACCAATGCAAAGTGAATACACGTTACTGTTTGGATGCTGACAGTTGTGCGAGATGCCGGGCAATGGAGAAGCAGAGCCCTGGCATCTTGGCTGAGTCAGCCAAAATTCCTTGTGGGCACGACCAAGGCACATGCTCCCAATCCTCAGCTCTGCAAAACTTGGGACCAGATCCTGAACTGGTGCCAATCCAAGTAGCGGCGTTGGAGTCACAGCTGAGTACACGGCCACAGGAGAGAGCTCCCCCTGCCGTCGTCCACCCAGCCCTGAACACTTCCAGGCAGCTGGCTCTCACGGGGGGCTGGCAGGAGCATTGCCCTGCTGCGCTGTAACTGGCATGCAGAGAAGGCTCTGGATCCCTGTGCTGGGGTTAGCCGTGCCCTGTGCCCAGCACAGCCTGGAATGAATTCCCTGCAAGCCCAGGGGCACTCAATAGATTTCAGCTGCTTTCCAAAATCTTCAAATGGGAAACATCCAGCTGATCACTTTATCTAAGAAGTGATGCTAAGAAGGGAAAGGGATCACTTTATCTAGAAGGGATGGGATCACTTTATCTAGAAGGGAAAGAAGGGATCACTTTATCTAAGAAGGGATGCTAAGAAGAAGCATCTTCCAGTGATGCTAAGGAGGGAAATCAACACTGGGTGAACAAGAGGGGCTGGGACAGGGAAACAGAGACTTTGAGCTGTATAAATAACTGGATGCATTTGAAAAGGTCTTGCTCTCACGCTGCTCAGCCCTGGCATCAACCCAAGCCCAAGCCAAGCCCCCATGGAGTATTTTCCCCAGCCAGTAACTCTCACCTGCTCCAAACAGACCAAGACACTGCAAATAGCAGATCCCGGTGCCACCTGACCCAGGCTGACCTATGGATTGCAGCTCTGGGTTGTGTACAGACAACATCTCACACCTGCCTCATCTTCTTTGGAGGATTCATAAGAGCCCCTTGGGTGCAGCTTTGCTCAGGGAAAGGTTCAGGGCAGAGATACTTTTCTGCACAGCAGAACCAGACCTGCTCTCACTCCCACCAGTGTGTTTCCACGGGGACACATTCCTCCCTGCCTTGGTGCTAACAGGGGTGCTGGGCTAGAAGGGAAGCAGGCTCTGAGTGCTTGGGGGACACACACCCCACCACAGCTGTTCAGATTGGTGCTGCTTCAGCTGTGACTTTTTTGCCCAATTAATTAGCTAATGTGCATATCCCTATATATTTTATCTGGTGGTCATCAAACCTGACCCAGATAGCAGCAGTGGGAGGGTAGGGAGAGGCACAAAACTTAGCAGCAGCAGTGTGTGTAGGGGGCTGTGCTGGAGAGCACTAGGGTGTCTGGGGGCTGCAGGGCAGAAAGCTGGAGTGTGACTGGGGGAAGCTCAGTGAGCCTGAGGCCAACTCCTGGCTCTCCCCTACCCCTTCCCCTGCTGCTTCTAGTTGCCACCTGCACAACCTGGCTGTTCCTTCCCCCCATGAGAGGGAGGTAGAGGAATTCCTGCTCAGTGCACATCACAGGAGCTGGTCCTGCAGACCCGTAGGCTGTGCGAGATTTCCCTTCGCTGCAGGAACACATTCCTGGGGCTGCCCTGTGTGTGACTGTCACACAAGATGCCAGACTCACGGCCGCCCGCCCTGCTGGTGGCTGCATCCTGTCCAGCCTGACCAGCTCTCCCCACCTCCAGCCCCAGGCCAAGCTTCTGTCTTCCTCTGTGCAGAGGGGTCCTAGCCACAGCCAGGCCCTCCCAGCAGTCCAGAGAGGTCTGGGCCACTTCCAGCTTTTGAGGTCCGTAGCCATAATAAAAATAAAAAATGACGACACATGAAAACAAAATAAGGTACCAAAAAAAGAGTGAGACGACAATTTTTTTATTTAACAAATGCTTTTCTAGCCTTTTTCTGTGCAAATGCACTAATTATTGAGGAAAAAATCTAGCTGTCGTACAATGTCACAGTTGATATTAAGCATGGGGAGCCCATTCAAATGCTCTTGTCCCCTAGTTGAACAGTGATAGTCTCTTACCTGCTTCAACATGTTGAAGGTGTGTTCATCTGAAGCCACTGATGCAAGCAAACTGACAAAAATACACAATGCAATTGTGACATTAGGAAACACCCCAGAGAGTCCAAGTTCAAGTATTTCTTGAAGTGATTCCTTTGGCTTGCAATCCAATTTAAAGTTCATGGAATATATTCGTTTAAGGAAGATAACCTTGTCACTGAGATCTTTTGAGATTTCTTTATTGTACTGTTGCTGAAATTATTCAGCTGCAGAAAGTAGATCTTCATTATTCAGCCTGTTGAACTGCCAAAGAAACCCAAAAAGGTACAAATTAGTCGCAGTGACTCAAATCGACATGTAAGACCTGATTGAATAGAGTCAAAGATGACAAGGGAGACACTGACCCAATAATGCTGCTCAGCATCGGATTCAGTAGGTAAGTTGCAATTGGTGGAGAACTCAGAAGAAATGACGATATTCTGTGCTACTAATTTGGACTCAGTCAGGATCGCATCCCGTTGTTCATGAATCAGTTGAATGTCATTGATAAGACTTTCAATGTTATCCCTCTCAACATCAAGGGAAGCATTGCATGCTTCAATTACCAGATTAGTTTGGTGGATCATTGTAAGTAGCCTCATCCACAAAGATGACATCAGAATGCATTAAAATTTGGACATGTGCTTCTGAATAGAGTGAAGTTCAGTTCAAGCCTGTGCAGTGAGATTGAGAGGTTCAAGCTCATTTAAAGCCTTTCTCACTGAATTCAAATACTGTGCAACTGGTTGAACACCATCAATCCGTGCAGACTGTCTAGTTTTGGACATCCCATGCAGTGAAACAGGAAGATATTGCTTCAGATTTTTCCACCTTTGTGGACTGCTACTGAAGAGCTTGTACATTTGCTGAACAGTTCCAAAGTAAGTAATTGGCTCCTTGCATGATTCAACACAGTCAACACCTACAAGGTTTAGTGTGTGGTTCCCACAGCTGGAGAAAATACAGTTTGAATTATACTCAAGCAGAACTGCTTGTACACCTTTATACTTCCCAGCCATAGTAGATCCATTGTCGTAGGCTTGACCAACGCAGACTTGAAAATCTCACTTGATTTTCTGGAATTGCTAGTACTCAAGCAGCAATTTCTTTTCCAGTTTTTCTCGTGACATTGTCACACAAAATAAATGTTTCTTCAATTGAAAATTTTGAGCTGTCTACAATCTTAACATACCGAATAACCATAGTAGTCTGCTCCTTGTGAGAACAATCTGGAGTGGCATCAACAATGACTGAAAAATACTTAAAAAGAAAAGGAGTACTTGTGGCACCTTAGAGATGAACAAATTTATTTGAGCATAAGCTTTTCTGCGCTACAGCTCACTTCATCGGATGCATGCAGTAGAAAATACAGTGGGGAGATTTATATACACAGAGAACATGAAACAATGGGTGTTACCATACACACTGTAACGAGAGTGATCACTTAAGGTGAGCTATTTCCAGCGGAGAGCGGGGGACCCTTTTGTAGTGATAATCAAGGTGGGCCATTTCCAGCAGTTGACAAGAACGTCTGAGGAACAGTGGCGGGGGGAGGGGGAAATAAACATGGGGAAATAGTTTTACTTTGTATAATGACACATCCACTCCCAGTCTTTATTCGAGCCTAAATTAATTGTATCTAGTTTGCAAATTAATTCCAATTCAGCAGTCTCTTGTTGGAGTCTGTTTTTGAAGTCTTTTTGTTATAATATTGTGACTTTTAGGTCTGTAATCAAGTGATCAAAGAGATTGAAGTGTTCTCTGACTGGTTTTTGAATGTTACAATTCTTGATGTCTGATTTGTGTCCATTTATTCTTTTACGTAGAGACTGTCCAGTTTGGCCAATGTACATGGCAGAGGGGCATTGCTGGCACATGATGCCATATATCACATTGGTAGATGTGCAGGTGAACGAGCCTCTGATAGTGTGGCTGATGTGATTAGGCCCTATGATGGTGTCCCCTGAATAAATATGTGGACACAGTTGGCAACAGGCTTTGTTGCAAGGATAGGTTCCTGGGTTAGTGGTTCTGTTATGTGGTGTGTGGTTGCTGGTGAGTATTTGTTTCAGGTTTATGGATCTTGGGTAGTAGATAGAATATCCCAGGTCGGGGTTCCAGGGGTGTGTCTGTGCGGATTTGATCTTGTGCTTTTTCAGGGAGTTTCTTGAGCAAATGCTGTAGTTTCTTTTGGTAACCCTCAGTGGGATCAGAGGGTAATGGCTTGTAGAAAGTGGTGTTGAAGAGCTGCCGAGCAGCCTCTTGTTCATATTCCGACCTATTCATGATGACGACAGCACCTCCTTTGTCAGCCTTTTTGATTATGATGTCAGAGTTGTTTCTGAGGCTGCGGATGGCATTGTGTTCTGCACGGCTGAGGTTGTGGGGCAAGTGATGCTGCTTTTCCACAATTTCAGCCCCTGCACATAGGCGGAAGCACTCTATGTAGAAGTCCAGTCTGTTGTTTTGACCTTCAGGAGGAGTCCACCCAGAATCCTTCTTTTTGTAGTCTTGGGAGGAAGGTCTCTGTGGGTTAGTATGTTGTTCAGAGGTGTGCTGGAAATATTCCTTGAGTCGGAGATGTCGAAAATAGGATTCTAGGTCACCACAGAACTGTATCCTGTTCACGGGGGTGGAGTGGCAGGAGGAGAGGCCCCAAGATAGGACAGGTTCTTCTGCTGGGCTAAGAGTATAGATGGATAGATTAACAATATTACTGGGTGGGTTAAGGGAAGCACTGTTGTGGCCTCTTGTGGCATGTAGTAGTTTAGATAGTTTAGTGTCCTTTTTCTTTTGTAGAGAAGTAAAGTGTGTGTTGTAAATGGCTTGTCTAGTTTTTGTAAAGTCCAGCCCTGAGGAAGTTTGTGTGGAAGGTTGGTTCTTTATGAGAGTATCCAGTTTTGAGAGCTCATTCTTAATCTTTCCCTGTTTGCTGTAGAGGATGTTGATCAGGTGGTTCATCAAGAACTGTTGTTTGTACGATTGACCCACATAGCTCAATAAACTCATTTTGTATGTGTGTGAAGAGATAATGGACTTGCATGCACTTTTGACTTTCTTGCGATTCTCGAACACGTTTAAAATGCTCTAATAAAAGTGGGTCATATTTGCTGAGGAGCTCAACTATGCCTAGAAAGTTTCCATTAGCATGATCACTAATACGTTGACTGGAACCAAAGAAAGCCAGAAAGAAAAAGGATGACATTCAGGATGCGCTCAAGAAGTTTTTTCCAGTTATTAGTTTCTGTACGGAGTTCAGTCAGGAGTAAATTCTCAACTGAACTTTCAGCTGATGCTGCCCTACTGGCTGATTTCAATGCAACAAAGTTTTCTTTGTGTGATGTTGAACTCTCATGTGATGGTATTCAGTCTTTCAACTTCCTCCAACCTCTATTGATGCTCCATCCTGATTGATTAGAGAGAACTGATGCATTTGCAGCACTTTTATTCAAAATGAAGCAGAGTGCACAGTACAGAGATTGTTTTTCCGTACTCCAACATAACCAGTCTCTTGTACAGGTCTCACCATTTGGAAGAATTTTTGTCAGGAGACGAGTAGGGAAAGCATGATTATCAGCATCTCATGGAATGTTACTTGGAATTTCAAAATTTTCAAAACTAATTTGAAGAAAATATTACATTTGAGCAGCATTGCTCTTGTCAATAATTCCAATATCAGTCACAGTCAAACCTGTAGTATTCATGAATTGCTCTTACTGCGTAAGATCTACATCTTCCTGTTGATTGTACACAGGATCTTCTGCTGCATCTGTTACTGTTGGCACATCTGCTTCTTGACTACTGTCCTCATGTTCAGGGGTTGGCATTGAAATATCACCTGTTGCATTTGCGGATTTTTCATGATCTGTAGCATTGTTTGTTGGGTAAGGTGTGTTTTCCAATTGCTTGAGAAATGAAGTTATTGGCTTTGTGCTCTTAGCTGGTGCTTCACTCAGTTGTTTTCACCATCTTTTGCTTGCACCACTTTCAAATCTCCTCTTCATAGTGATCTATCTGGTTAATAAGTAGCCAATCCACACGTGAAATATTCTGCTGTAAATAAGTAGCTTATCTACACTTGAAATCTTCTACTGTAAACATGTACACAAATGCTGAAAAGTCTTAAAACAAAGGAATACTAGTTAAGAACATAAAATGAAACAGTCAGACAGGTTATTATCCTTATCACTGAATCAAAACTCAAGCACGCAAGGTATAATATAACAGGCTGAGCTGAAAACAAAGGGATGACATATATATAGTAAACACAGACACGGATACAGACAGAGGGATAATGTCCAAAAATTTCAAATGTGTGTCCTCACGAAACTCACTGTACAAGATTGTCCTCACAAATTTTCACCTTGAATCTGGGCCTATAGACTACAAAAGCCTATGACAATGGCCAAGCTACCAAGCTAGGGCTCAACCAACCAACCAGTCACCTCTCTTAGCTACCCTATGAAGATAATAATGAGGAATTTTCACACATAAATAATTCTTTAGTCAACTAGACGTAAAACTATAAAGACACTAAAATGTAACAATCCCTTTCAACATGCACCTGATCTAGCACCACCCACTGATAGTGGATTGTTTATATAATTGGCTGATCTGAGAGAACACGATCATCACGGTCTAATCTTATGCCATCAGAACTGATATATTTTTATTAATATTTATGAACATTTTTAACTCTTTAATATGACAAAATCTATATCAGTTAACAAAAAAAAAGTATGTCTTTTACCAAATCACATCTCTTATTTGCTTAAATTTGCAGCTCTAAGCTGAGAGAGTGTGTCACATTTTGGTCCAATAGGGATGCTCATAAAAACAAGTTGCGAAACTTATCAAATGCCAAAAAAATAACAAGTTTCTAAATTTGAGGACCCCGTTGAGCTTGAGGCCCCAGCCAAATGGCCCTCCTGGCCCGCCCTCTGATTGGTCCTGGCTGCAGCCCCTGGCTCAAACTAGCAGCCGGACTGCTCCCTGCTGGCTGCTCTCCAGCCAAAAGCTGGGAGAGAGGGAGTCAGTGTCACCATTTCCACTGCCACAGCTGAAGGTTGTGGGGTTTGTCCCCCCTGTGCTGGATCTCTGAAGTTAGGCAGTTACAGGGGAGAGGAGAGGCCTAACATTAGGCAGCCCTGAACCCAGGGTGCCGCATTGATTCCAGTGACTCAGTCATGGGATGGGCTGCAGGCAGAGGAGAAGTGAATTCTGATCTATCGAGGGGAGTACATGGTGCCCTTGCTGTGGTATTGAAGCTCCTACCAGCGGATCATGGGGCAGGATCACTGTCACCCTGGGAGCAGGCAGGGCAGGACTATCCTCCCACATTTTATGCAGCAGGAACTAGAGAGGTTTAAGTGACTTTTCCATGGCCACGCAGGGAGTCAGTCACAGAGCTGAGATTCAAATGCAGATCTCCAGAGTTCAAGGTCAGCCCATTAATCACAAGACCGCTTCCCCCAAATTTAGTCTCTCACTGCCTCAGTTTCCCTCCTGCAAGTGGGGATAATACCCAGGAGTAAAATTAAGGAGAAGAAATGAGCAGCAATAGTCTTCCAGCCTCTGCTCACAAACCAAGCTCCCCCTGCTGAGATGCCACTTGGTGCGCAGCCTGGATTCCCCTTGGGGCCCTGGCTCACCCGTTAGTGGATGGGCTGCTTCTGCCCTCTGGCCTGCCAGCCCTGAGGGCCAGGGAAGGGGGATAGGTAATGGAATTACCAGCTCATCTATCAAACGGGTCTTAGGATTTTATCCTGCCACTCATCACCATCATACCCGAGTGCCTTTCACATAAAGTCGGTAGTAACAGCCATGTCCCTAGTCAGCTCCATGGAGTCTCTGGCACGTCTCCCTTTATAGGGGTAGGACTCACCACTGCAGCGCCTCCTGCTGGATGTCCCAGGAATCAACTCTGCTGGCTGGTGTGCCCTCTTCTGGCGGCATCTCACTGCCATCGCTTCTGCGCCAGGGACCTATGTCACTCCCAGGCCCCCAGTATCCTCTTCCTCACACAGCCCTCTGGCTGTGCCGCACTCTGTGCTCCCACCTTCTGGGTAAGCAGGGTCTGAATGAATTCTCCCCTGACAGCTAGCTGGGAGGGGGAGAGACTCAGGAGTAAATTGTATCTGCTCTGCTCAGATACCCAGCAGATAGAGTGGTGTTGCTCATAGTGATCAACTTTGGCTGGTGCTGGGTTAGAAATCACTTTAGTAGTGAATGCAGAGGTGGTGAAATGTTGTTATCAATGTTGTTGTCTTTATTGTATGAATAAAGGGGAGCAGAACTGTGCTTAACCTGTCCCAAATGAGGGGGTCACCCTCAGCTGGAAGGACCTCATTAAGCCAGGGGCTCGAATGCCAGAGCCCTGTGAAAGTAAGTGAGAAAGGGACAGGTGTTTAGGGTTGCCAACTGTCTAATCACACAAACCCAAACACCCTTGTCCTGCCCTGCCCATTCTCCAGAGGCCTTACCCCCCACTCACTCCAGTCCCCCTCCCTTAGAATCATAGAATCATAGAATATCAGGGTTGGAAGGGACCCCAGAAGGTCATCTAGTCCAACCCCCTGCTCGAAGCAGGACCAATTCCCAGTTAAATCATCCCAGCCAGGGCTTTGTCAAGCCTGACCTTAAAAACCTCTAAGGAAGGAGATTCTACCACCTCCCTAGGTAATGCACTCCTTCATTGCTCACTCTCCCCCAACCTCATTCACTTTCACCAGGCTGGGGCAGGGGGTTGGGGTGTGAGATAGAGTGTGGACTCTGGGCTTGGGGGTGGGGCTGAGGGGTTCAGAGTGTGGGAGGAGGCCCTGGGCTGAGCCAGGGGCAGGGGGTTGGGGTGCAGGAGGGAGTTTGGGGTGCAGAAGGGGGGTCAGGACTGGGGCAGGGGGTTGGGATGTGTGAGGGGGTGCTGGCTCTGGGAGGGAGTTTGGGTGCAGGATGGGGCTTAGGGCAGGGGATTGGGATGCAGGAGGAGGTTCAGGATGCAGGCTCTGGCCAGGCGGCGCTTACCTCAGGTGGCTCCCAGAAGCAGCAGCATGTCCGGCAGTGGCTCCTAGGCTCATGGGTGGCCAGACAGCTCGGCACACTGCCTCTGCCCGCAACTTAAGCACCACCCCCACAGGTCCCATTGGCCACGGTTCCTTGTTCCCAGCCAATGGGAGCTGCAGAGTTGGCACTGGGGGCGGGGGCAGCACCTAGAGATCCCCTGGCCACACCTCCTCCTAGGAGCTGCTGCTGGACATGTCACAGCTTCCGGGAGCAGCGTGGAGCCAGGGCAGGTGGGGAGCTTGCCTTAGTCCCGCTGCACTGCCGGACTTTTAGTGGCCTAAAATCTCCCAGATTGGCTTCAGTGGCCGCCAGGAGATTAAGCCCAATTCTGGGAGATTCCCAGCCAAACCGGGAGGGTTGGCAACCCTAAAGGTGTCCCAGCCAGGAGGTGCGGACTCTCCCTAAGGGTCCCCAGTCTGGTTGAACCTGTTCCTTCCCTGTGTTCAAAGATAAAGCTAAATACGCTGCATTATGAGCCTTTGTTATTTTCAGAGCTCAAATGAGAGCTGACATCACTTGTGGTGGGAGAGCGTTTTTGCCCAGCCTGCTAAGAGCTGACAATCACAAACAGTCTGTCCTGCAGAGGTCACAGCAGAGAGGCAGATGGCAGCAGAAGGTAACTGACAGTCGGCCAGTGGGAGCAGCGAGCAGTCAGCTTGCAGGAGAAACGAGCAAGCAAAAGGAGCAGCTGGCAGGGCAGCCAGCAGAGAGGAACCACGGCTGGCTGGGCAGCCAGCCAGAGCAAGTGCTCAGATGGCAGAGTGAGCAAGGTGCCTTCTTCCCCAGGTGGGAGGGGAACTCACACAGATGCACCTCTGAACCCTGGGTCCTCACTGACCAAGGACAACTCCTGTGCATGGGGTATGATGAGGGGGCAGTGAGGGGCACAGAAAAGGAACTTTTGGTTGTAGAATTCAGGACCATGAGGCAGGAGGCTCTGCCCCATGCACTGTGGGGTGAGTGTCCTGCTCACAGTTTTATGATTAGGAATCCTGCTTGCAGCATTTCCCTTTTTACTGTTGAGTGACTTCCTTCCTTTCACTAAAAGTTTCTTATTTACACTCAGACTCTGTGCTTGCGAGAGGGGAAGTATTGCCTCTCAGAGACACTCAGTGGTGGTGTGTAATTTTCTCAGGTTACTGGGTGGGGGCTCAAGCTGGTTCTGTGTTGCACTGTTGAAAAGGAACCCCTGCATATGGAACCCGGCCCTGGTTGCGGTCGGCGCTACATGGCAGAAGGGTTACAGAATCAAACACAAAACTCACTAGTTTTTAAAGCTCAGATACTTAGAATGTTGAGGCTTTTAGCCATTTTGGGTTTTTTGGGTTGTTGTTTTATCTTTCACGTTCCATCTTAGTCTACCTTTTTGTTGTTAAGATTGGTGCCCTTTTTAGATGCCTATTTTTCTGATTGGTTAAAATATAAGCCTAATCTACCTAGCAACAGTAAAGGCGGGAAGGGGTCATTTGACTCCCAGTTATTCTGCCTACTGACAGAGTCTATATAAGGGGGTTTCATGCTCTGTCAAGTACTGTCCACCCAGAAGGCAGCCCGTATTCAGTTCAACCTGCGTTCGCGCTCGGTCGTGCAAAGGAGGAAGAGGAACATCAACAGAACACCTGTTCTTACCTGGTTGTCCATCATCGAGGAGGGTCTCCTGTTCAATCTCAAGTTCCTGATTCCAGTTGCTGTCCTCAGGGTCCTGACCTGAGATACCTGAGAAGCAAGATGAATGAGAGTATCGTGAGCCATCTACATCTGAGCTCCTGTTACTCCTAGAGACTGAGTAACATTGACATTTTATTTGTTTTGTGCCCATATTGGCTAGGGGTTGGGTCTGGGCTCCAAGCCCACTGTACTTGGAAAACCACCGAGCTATTTTCTGCTTAATCTGTTTCATGCTCTTTTATTCTGTTTTAATGTTTTATTCCCCATTCCCCTATATTATGTTACTTACCCTTTAATAAAACCCTCCTGCCTGTTTTCACCTTTTAAAATGACAAAGTTTCACTTGACCTGCGACTAATCGGTAATAGACCCTACAGGGGAATCAATCCTTTCTGGGAGGTGGAGTCCTTAAATCAATTCCACTAGTCTCTTCTGGTAACAAGAAGATGTCTGGCAGCCAGTGCTGAAACACTTGCATTGTTGGGATGGAGGACGGATGGCCATAGGTTTGGAGAAGCTATTTGCAGACTGGCTGATCAGAAGGACAGCCAGTGGCTTAGCCGTGGCAGAAAACTTTATCCCACAATAGTCCAGATAGAGCAAAAGATACATACAGACATTTGAGGAGGGGAGGTTCAGGTTTAACTCTAATTGTGGAATTCGGCGGCTTGGGTATGTCATATATTATGGTGATGGGGCTGGTTGTGGAAGGTATAGCCTTAGCAGAACCTGGTAGCATTTGGGGTGGCTGTGAACTCTCCTCAAGGCATTTAAGCCAATGTGGCACCCACACAGACAGGTTAGATAAAAACATAAAATACTCTTACTAGAAGCGGCAAAGAGTCCTGTGGCACCTTATAGACTAACAGACGTATTGGAGCATAAGCTTTTGTGGGTGAATACCCACTTCGTCAGATGCATCCAACGAAGTGGGTATTCACCCACGAAAGCTTATGCTCCAATATGTCTGTTAGTCTATAAGGTGCCACAGGACTCTTTGCCGCTTTTAACATGGCTACCCCTCTGATCATAGAATATCAGGGTTGGAAGGGACCTCAGGAGGCCATCTAGTCCAACCCCCTCCTCAAACCAGGACCAATCCCCAATTTTTGCCCCAGATCCCAAATGGCCCCCTCAAGGATTGAACTCACAACCCTGGGTTTAGCAGGCCAATGCTTAAACCACTGAGCTATCCCTCCCCCCATACTGATACTTGACATCTTACTAGAAGGTTGCAACATAACAATACTTATTCCTTAGAATTCAGAACCTTAACACACAAGAACCCAAAACCAGAGAGAGACAAAGCAGGCTGCTCCCTAGAGCAGTGAGGCACAACTCAGCCTACAGTAAGATGGGGTATCTGTCTGCTGACTAACTCTGCTTGCCTGCTTCCCTACAGAGCCAGCTGTCTGCAAGCAGGACCAGGAAAACTCCTGAGAATGTAAAGTGATTGATCACAATTATAACACAGTTTTCAATATACCACACCCAATAATGGCACCTCAGCGATTCCAAAGTCTGTAGCAGCTTTAGGAACCAAAGCTGACCCTCTCTGCATGCATGGGGAAGGAGTGGCTTTCCCTACAGGCCCCACAGGAGCATCAAAGTCACAGAGCCAAAAGCAAGTGCAAGAAGGGACCATCCCCATGGACTGGTAGGGAAGATAGGGAGTCCCACCTACAGCTGGTCAGGAATTTTTTGACAAATGTTTTTTCTTCAGAAAATGCCAATTCATCAAAGCCAAAACTGTTTGCAGGAAAAGGTTTGGTGTTGCTGAACTCACTGTTTTGGAAAAAAGTTTCGAGGTTGTTGAAGTGTCCCGGTTTGATGTATTCAGAATGAAAAAAGTTCCACTTTCTTGCTTGAAGTTATATTGTTCTGAAATTTAATTTCTAGTAAAAAAATGTCAAAATCAAAACAAAAGATTTGATTGACTGGATCCATTTTTTAAATTTTATTTTCGGTTTGCAAAAATTTCAGCTGGGCTTTTCCTCCCAGCTGGGATAGAAAGAGTTTTTGAAATCTCACATTCTCACAGGACAGGAAAAGTGTTCCCCGCTCAGCTCCAGTCTCAACCATTGCAGGGTAGGAGCGCCAGGAGTCTGACTCAAAAATGGGTACTGCATCCAGCTCCCAAACATGTGGGTGTTAGTCCTCAGGAATCCCTCTCTCCCACTGTCTGAACAACCAGTGTCCCCCAGTGAGTCACTCACCCCCTCACCTGCATAGGCAGGCAAGTAAAAGAGTGCCCGATCCCACTGCCAGAGTTATCTGGCGATGCACTGATCAAGCCAGGTGTGTGCAGTGGCCACCATTACCACCCTACACAGTACTGGCAAAGTCTGGGACTAATTGGGAGTCATTGGATCCGAAAGCTTGTTCCAGCTCAGCAGCCCCACTGAACTAGAGAGCTGTGCAGATTGGCCCCTCAGTGGCATGACACAGCACTGAATGCTTAAATGAAGGATTGGCAATCACCCCTCCACAACCCTTTCTGAAGACACAAAATGACAGCTCCGGGGGACAGGGACAGTAGCCACACTTGGGGCTCCCTGCCTTAGGTCATTTAAGATTTCGGGTAGAAGAAAATAAAAAAGCCTCTCATGGAAAAACCAAATCAGCCAGGAAAAAGATACGAGTAATAAAGTCCTCTCTCACATCTCCTGGGGAAAAGGACCCAGCTTCTCCTTGGCACAAGAGTAATGGGCAGCCTTTAAATCATTTAGTCACAGAAAAATTCAATGAGAAATGGTTCCCGGCTTCTAGAGCAGGCGATGCTAGGAACAGAACTCTGACTGAGAGGATGGCCAGGTAGAACTTATGCCCAAACACAGCTAGTCCAGCCCAATACAAACAGACAAATGTACCCCTAAAACCTCTCCTGTCCTTCCTTCCCACCCCTACTCACAGCACACCCAACATGAGCCAAGTACCTTGTGACGGGTTCAGTCACAGAGATTCCCTTGGGACTATCACCTGATGTGCTGAAATTACCTCTGAGCCCATTTCCCTGCCAACTTGGGACTCCAGAACCCTGCCTTGTTGAGCCAGACATGCTAGCCTGCTGCTGCCATGCCCCCAAAGCTGCAGACTTTAACTAAAAACACTTCAGCAGGTTACCTGTCTCCAGCACCCAGACACCCAGCAACCAATGGGATCCAAACCCCAAATAAATCTGTTTTACTCTGGATAAAGCTTATACAGGGTAAATTTGTAAATTGTTCACCCTCTATATCACTGATAGAGAGATATGCACAGCTGTTTGTTCTCCCAGGTATTAATCGCTTTCTCTGGGTTTATTAATAAACAAAAGTGATTTTATTAAGTATAAAAAGTAGGATTTAAGTGGTTTCAAATAATAACAGCCAGAACAAAGTAAGTCACAAAGCAACATGAAACAGAACATGCAAGTCTAAGCCTCATACATTAAGAGACTGATTACAGGTACTATGTCATGCTCAAAGATGTTCCAATAAGCTTCTTTTACAGACTAGACTCCTTCCTAGTCTGGGCCCAATCCTTTTCCCTGGTACAGTCCTTGTTAGTTCCAGCAGGCATTTTAGGTGGTAAGCAGGGGATTTCTCATGACTGACAGCCTCTTTTCTCCTGCTCCATCCCATTTTATAGCTCTGGCACAAGGCAGGAATCTTTTGTCTGAGCTTGTTCCCACCTCCACCTCATGAATGGAAAAGTACAAGGATTAAGATGGATTCCAGAATCATGTGACATGGTCACATGTCACTGTAAGACCCCCTAGTCTCCATTCTTCCTGGGTTGGTCCACAGGTACACAAGAAGGCTTGCAGGTAAATAAACCATTTACAACCAATTGTCAAGAATCTAACCCACCATTAATGGCCCACACTTTGCATAATTACAATAGGACCTCAGAGTTACACTTCATATTTCTAGCTTCAGATACAAGAATGATACATGTATACAAATAGGAGGAATATATTTAGTAGTTTATAACCTTTATTATGATATCTTACAAGAGATCTTTTGCATAAAGCATATTCCAGTTACATTATATTCACACTCATAAGCATATTTCCACAAAACATATGGAGTGCAACATCGCATGCCTCCTAAAAGCACTCCCCAAGCAAGCCTGTCAACCACAGCTTCTCTTCCAGAACCAGGCACTTCATTTGCAATGGCATTAGGGGGGCAGTTGCCCACCTCCTCAACCTTTGTTTTCCCCCTCTCAAGTTTTCATAGGTCTACATGCTCCACTTTTTGGCCCTCCCCTGACTTTGCGGGATATAATGTAATATAACCACATAGTAGTGACACAACTTTGCTCCTCCAAATTTTTCTGAAATGATACTCCTGACCCAAACCATACTGAAATCCTGGGAAATTTTATACAGTCCAGTTAACCCAGAATTCCCTTCTTCAGTGTGATGTGAGCATTTCTGGCCAATCAAACACTATGGCTGGGAAGTCTGTTGCTCTGGAGTTTGGATATGAACAGGTGTCCCTTGAGTGGCAGTTTCCTCACTCAATCAGAATTCTGATTGGTTGAGGAACTGTCACTCAAAGGGTAACCGCTGTGACTCCCCACTTTCTGAGATGAGGATGTCCAACAGTTATGATCTGATTGGATGACAGTTTTGTACCTGAGTCCCATGGGCCTGAGCGGGATTCTGGGAAGACTGCTACAGGAGTTCTATAGGGCAGTGGCTGAAGCTGAGCAGAGTTCTGCATGTAAAGCAGAATTCAGCCTTGGGAGCTGTAAACTTTCCCCATGGAAAACTGAGTTCGGGCTTCTGCCACACGACTCTCTCCAGGTTTGGCCAAGTTTCCAGAAGGCCTCTCACCATAAAGACCATGGGTGGAAGCTGATGCTAGATTCATGACTCAAAACTGGAGCTAGCTGTGGAAGGGTGGTCTCATCGAGGGGATTAGCCTCTAGTCACCGACCTTTGTTCAGGTCCCTCTTCCACCCCAAACTGGTCTATGTCACTGAGTCTTTCTGTGCATCACTTTCCTATCTGCGGGGATGAATGCTTTACAGCTTGTGAGATGCTCTGATAGTATGAGGTAATGGAGCCATACAAGTGTCACAGGTAGAGATAAACTCAGGCTGGAAGTAAGGTGCAAATATGTAACAGCCCGGGCAAGTAACCATTGACCAATCTACCAGCCAAGGGCCAGGGATTCTCCATCTCGCGGAATCCGTATAGCAAGACAGGAAAAGCCATTCTCCAGCTCAGCCACAAGTTACAGGCTGGTGGCAGGAGTCACTGGCCTGTGCTCTGTGCTCTAGATGATCCCAGTGGTCCCTTCTGGCCTTCAAATCTGTTCAATCTGAGCATTTAGCCATTTGGATAAAATCTCCACATTTCTGCACTGTCCCCCTGAGCGGTATTTGTAAATGGGACAAAGATAGCTTCCGCCCTGAGGCGGGGATTTGGGGCCCTGCTTACAAAGAGTTATGGCACACACGACTGTCCCCTGCAGTCCATGGGCAAGCTGGGGTTAGTACACACACCCTTTGCTTTGCCAGTCAGGACCCCTTCTGCCCAGGCTAGATGGTATGTGACTGGTGTCTCCCTTCTCCCCGCCCCCTCCCATTTGTCCTGGAAAACCTGCCAGCGGTGGGAGTGTCACATGAGAGGTATGATGCTATTAAAGTGCCAATAGGCCAGCCCCGACCTCTCCACACTGAGAGAGGCCGCCACGATCGCCAGATGGTGATCCGAGAACAGGGCCAGACGGCTGCTGGAGGAGTGGGCCCATGAAAGGTGACAGCGTGATAAATAAATGTGGTCCAACCAGGAGTGGCACGACCGATGGGCCTCCATGTAAGATTTTTTTTTTTAATGTTTACGCTGTTTATTTTACAACAAAATGTTCTATAGCAGAGCATCTCCGGTTAGAAATTCTTGAAAACAATCCCATCATTTTCTGCCAGACGCAGAATAGAATCATCAGATTCACCCACCCTACGAATTGCTCCACAAATGGCATACATTTGAACTGGCCATTGGCTCTGCCTGTGACCTGGTCAACCTCAGAAATATTCATTTGAATGGAAGCCTGGCCCTTCGCACCAATTATTCGGTTGCTAGCAGAGCATTTACGAGGCACGTACAGGTCCACAAATTCCCCAGCGTCATTCTGCATCTTATTTTTCTATATCTTGCCACACAGGGATGTGCAAGAGGCGATACCTCACCGCCAGCCCATGTAAGACGCTGGGCAGGTACAGATCCCTCAGGGCTGCCCTGTTGTGCTCTGCCCACTACGTAGCACTCTGGCCATGCGTGACGCTCAGCGGACAGCTGGCTCTCCTAATCTGCCCTCATCCCAGAGCACTTCCTGCTCCAGGGGGAGGCACAGAGCTGGGGGAACTGGCTCAACCCTCTGGCAGAGGCTCCCTGCTGTGATGTTACCTGGTTTATGACCCTTCTGCTCCAGCATAGCCAAAGCAAAGGAGCCATAGGACAGCTACCAATCTGGCTCCCAATCCTGAACTGATGATAGGTGCCTTTCTGGTCTCACAAATACAAACCTGTCACTTGATTTTCACAGAACCTCACTAATCTGTAAAAAGAAAAGGAGTACTTGTGGCACCTTGGAGACTAACCAATTTATTTGAGCATAAGCTTTCGTGAGCTACAGCTCACTTCATCGGATGCATACTGTGGAAAGTGTAGAAGATCTTTTTATATACACACAAAGCATGAAAAAATACCTCCTCCCACCCCACTCTCCTGTTGGTAATAACTTATCTAAAGTGATCACTCTCCTTACAATGTGTATGATAATCAAGTTGGGCCATTTCCAGCACAAATCCAGGGTTTAACAAGAATGTCTGAGGGGGGGGTAGGAAAAAACAAGGGGAAATAGGTTACCTTGCATAATGACTTAGCCACTCCCAGTCTCTATTCAAGCCTAAGATAATTGTATCAAATTTGCAAATGAATTCCAATTCAACAGTTTCTTGCTGGAGTCTGGATTTGAAGTTTTTTTATTGTAATATCACAACTTTCATGTCTGTAACTGCGTGACCAGAGAGATTGAAGTGTTCTCCGACTGGTTTATGAATGTTACAATTCTTGACATCTGATTTGTGTCCATTTATTCTTTTACGTAGAGATTGTCCAGTTTGACCAATGTACATGGCAGAGGGGCATTGCTGGCACATGATGGCATATATCACATTGGTGGATGTGCAGACAGATAGCCCCCCAACCTGAAGCAAATACTCACCAGCAAACACATACCACACAACAGAACCACTAACCCAGGAACCTATCCTTGCAACAAAGCCCGTTGCCAACTGTGCCCACATATCTATTCAGGGGACACCATCACAGGGCCTAATACCATCAGCCACACTATCAGAGGCTCGTTCACCTGCACATCTACCAATGTGATATATGCCATCATGTGCCAGCAATGCCCCTCTGCCATGTACACTGGTCAAACTGGACAATTCATTTGCAAATTTGATACAATTAACTTAGGCTTGAATAGAGACTGGGAGTGGCTAAGTCATTATGCAAGGTAACCTATTTCCCCTTGTTTTTTCCTACCCCCCCCCACCCCTCAGACGTTCTTGTTAAACCCTGGATTTGTGCTGGAAATGGCCCACCTTGATTATCATACACATTGTAAGGAGAGTGATCACTTTAGATAAGCTATTACCAGCAGGAGAGTGTGTTTGTGTGTGTGGTGGGGGGGCGGGGGGGGTGAGAAAACCTGGATTTGTGCTGGAAATGGCCCAACTTGATTATCATACACATTGTAAGGAGAGTGATCACTTTAGATAAGCTATTACCAGCAGGAGAGTGGGGTGGGAGGAGGTATTTTTTCATGCTTTGTGTGTATATAAAAAGATCTTCTACACTTTCCACAGTATGCATCCGATGAAGTGAGCTATAGCTCACGAAAGCTTATGCTCAAATAAATTGGTTAGTCTCTAAGGTGCCCCAAGTCCTCCTTTTCTTTTTGCGAATACAGACTAACACGGCTGTTACTCTGAAACCTGTCACTAATCTGTGCTGCAGTAATCCACACGGGTTATAATTCATGCCAGACAACATCTGTCTTTTCCCCAGGTCTGCAGGCAGAGAGGGCAGCAGCGGGGTCTCTCTTCTTAGTGAGACATACTTGTTTCTGACAAAAACACTGCAGCGCATCCATCAGCCCATTATGGAGAATTGCTGTAAATAACTGGGGCCCTGTCATCAAATCAGTGAGCGAGCCCTGTTCTGTGCTGCACCATCCATGCTTCTCCCTTTCTCATCATGTTTATTCGCTCACTAATTCACAGAGATGTAGTCCTTCACCATGGGTTTTCCAGTCACTAATAGGAATTGGCAAGATTGGATGAACCAAGAGACACTTCACACCCTTTGGAGACTGGGCATATAGATAGCAGATGTTCTCCTAAGTATATGTAAGTCTGGCAGCCTGGAAAATGCCAGCATCGTCAGGGTTAATACATTCATTCCCCTCCAGCTGCACTCCCTTTCCTTTGGTGCCAGTTCACACACACTCACCACCACCTGAAGCTGCTTCATCTGTTGATTCTGCTTCCCCCTAGTGGACTTAACGGTTTCCCAGTAAAAAAACCTTTCAAATCTTTCCCTGGTTTGCCCTTATTTTAGTCTTTCCTGGCTGCTTCCAAGGGGCTCAAATATCAGGTGGATGAGTGTGAGACAGGCTCTCTGCGATGCACAAAGAGATGCTTTCAAACAGATTTTCTCAAAGACAGGCCATGACACCTGGAAGTTTGGGGTGAAGATGCCACCTCACCTCAGCTGCTGACACTAGAGCAAAGCACAGCTTTGCATGGCTCAAGAGTAACTTGTTTGTCAAGCTTTTGTGGCTTCACACAAGTGGAGCTTCTTGTTAAGATTCAGGTCCTGGAAGATATGTCACATGATCAGATGTTGCAATTTTGTTACATAATAAAAATGAAATTACAACATTCATAGAGCCCTAGATTCCCAGGCCAGAAGAAAGCATTGTGATCATCTAATCTGACCAAAGGAAATTGAGTATCAAACAACCGATGTCTCTTAGGGGATGTGGAAAATGTTTCGCTCTCTGTTGCAGTGAAAGATTTGGAGGGTGCCCAAAAAACCAAGGCTGGTTTTGTATCCATCCTGACCCCCCGAAGTGGCTGTATTTTTGACTGGGGTTCCCTGAGATAGGTTCCCCTCGATCTGCTTCTCAGTGCCCTCCTGTCCAAAAGCCAAAAAGACAGTAGGAAAGGGAACCGACTTTCAGTGTTAGCCGAGGGCCGTAACCACAAGCCCAGCCTGCCTCTGTGGAAGTCTTGCTCTGTTGGATTTTAGTGCCAGGGCACCGCTGGTTCACCCCCTTTCCCTGTGACAGCCAGGAGCTTCCCAAACCACAGGACACCAGCAGTTCTCATTGTTCCACACCGTTTTTGGAAGCTAAAGTTGTAGATGGCGAAAATGATGAGTTTCTATTACAGGGGCGGGTAAACTTTTTGGCCTGAGGGCTGCATCGGGTTTTGGGAATTGTATGGAGGGCCGGTTAGGGGAGAGGGGCATGGCCCGCCCCCCCATCCACCCTCCCTGATTCTGGCCCCCTGACAGGCTGCCCCACTGGACTCCTGCCCCATCCAAACCCCACTGTTCCCTGATGACCCCCCTGGAACCCTTGCCCTATTCAACCCCCCCTCTCATTCCTTATTGCCTCCCGGGACCCCTGCCCCATCCAACCACCCTTTCTCCCTGTCCCCTGACTGCCCACAGAACCCCTGCCCCGACTGCCCCCCGCCTCCCATCGATCCCCCCTCCTTCCTGACTGCCCCCCCGGGACCCCTGCCCCCATTCAACCTCCCTGTTCCCCGCCCTCTGACCACCCCGACCCCTATCCACACCCCCACCCCCTGACCACCACCCCGAACTCCCCTGCCCTCTATCCAACCCCCCTGCTCCCTGCTCCCGGCCCCCTTACCACGCTGCCTGGAGCACCGGTGGCTGCCAGCACTACAGCCGTGCCGCTCGGATGGAGCCAGCCCCACCGCCATGCAGCCCAGAGCACCGGGTCAGGCCCCAGGAGCTCACTGCCCCGCTGCCCAGAGCATCGCACCAGCGGCACAGTGAGCTGAGGCTGCGGGGGAGGGGGAGCAGTGGGGGAGGGGCCGGGGGGGAGCCTCCCAGGCCAGGAGCTCAGGGGCCAGGCAGGAGGGTCCCATGGGCAGGATGTGGCCCGCGGGCCGTAGTTTGCCCACCTCTGTTCTATAGGCTAAAAATCCTGCTTGTAGGAAAAGATCTCTGGGACGCTGGGTTCTGGGCATTTCATTGTCAGCAATCTGTATATAACTCTCCTAATGACACAGGAAACATGCAGGGCTATTCGTATCTGGACCAGAATTCACTGGAGAGATTCAAAAATCCCCCCTGCCAGGGAGTTACCATATCTCAGACTATCTCCTGGAAAACGTGATCACTAACAACTGTATCCGAAATCATGGAAAGGGAAAGTGCCCTGGTTACGGGTTTCCAGATGTGCACTGTCATGCTGGGTGACTTTTGCTTTCCAGAGAAAGAAAGATCAAGTTTCCAAGAAAGAGCGAGAAGAAAAGATGGGCTTCCCACTCACACACCAGCCACTTGGAAGGAGCTCAGTGGGTGTGTTTCTGCAGATAAGTTAACTCCTAAAGGTGCACGACCTAGAAAACAGCACCATGGGTACATTGCTGCACGACTGGGTTGGGGTTGGTGGGAGAGCCCTGCTGTGTGCGCTGAACGTTTACCGAGGGGTGGGAATATTAAGAAACGCACTGAGGAAGCTCTCTTAACACATGTCCCATAACGGTCTGAGCCCCTCGCTCCTCAGGAGTAGGGTTTCCCATAGATGTTCCCTCAGCAAGCGCCTGCTGGGCTGTCTCCAGAGCCCTTTTCAAGGTGACAGGAAGCTACCGCCTGGCTTTGCCAGACCTCTGACTGTCACAGGGAAAGGGAGTGTATAATGTACAGAGGGGGACGGAGGAGCAGGTGGGTAGCTGGGAGAGGAAGAGTGCCTCAGTGGCTAGGATGACATCTCATGACTCACAATACATAGATTCCTTTCCCTTCTCTGCACAGACTCCTTGTGTGACCTTGAGCAAGTCACTTAGCCTCTGTGTGCCTCAGTTTCCTATCTGTACAATGGGAATACTAGAGGTGTTCTGAGGATAAGTATGTTGAGGACTGTGAGCCATGGGGGCCATACCAATACCAGAGATAGATAGGGACAGTGTTGAAGGACATTCCCATTTTGAGTTCATGCTATCTCACAGTTTGACCAGTGGTCCAAAGGAGTCGCTCTGAAGTGTGTGAGCCAGAGACAAATGCCAGCTGTGCAGACAACTCACCATTGCAAAATTCCCTCACACAGATGTGGCCCTTTCTAAATGTTGTTAGCTACTTCCACCATCACCACCAGCATGGTACGGGGGGTGGAGCGGTGGCGAGAAAATGAAGCTCCTGGCCTGGCAAATTTTCTTGATGATTTTGCAAGGCTGATCACGCTTGATAATTAACGCTGAGAGCAGTGAGCTCATCCACTTCTCTTAAACTCAGCATTGTCCTTGTCTGGCTACATTACTTTTTGGCAGTGGCCCAGCCAGCACATGCAAGATATTGAACTGACCTTATAGCAAGGCAATAAAGCACACCCAAAATAGCAACACCTCTCAGAGCTCATTTCAGACCCTCCCAGCCCCTAGAAGTCAGCAGGAAGCTTCCCACTCAGATCAGGTCTTGGATCAGGCCCAAAGCCCTAAAGAAGAGACAGCAGCTTGTGGGTAGAAAAGCACAAGAGGACAAGGGAAGGAACTGGAGTGACCCGTGTGGCTGCCATTTTGGATTAACTCCATCCATGGAGTCAACGTATCTGGCCACTTTGGAAGCTTTAAAAATTTAGCCACTCTTAGGAACATGTGATTTGCCAAAGAGATCACTGAGCTTCTAATCTGGCTTCCTGCCTGCTGTCACTGCTTGATGCATCCAAGGAAACAATACACATATTATAGCAATGCTCCTGGCCACTTGTACAAAGCTGCATCTGGGGCACAACTTGTTTTCTCGGCACAAAAAACAACTGCATGCATGTGCTTTAGAATAAAGGGGTGGGGGGGGACAAGAAAAAAACCCAGTAAAGTTTCCATGAGAGAGCACAGTATGTATGTCTCAACTGTAGCATGCTGCATCTGAACTGAACACAAAGGGGCCCCTGCCTGCGAATGTAAAAGGGTCAGCCTCACAAGTCATAATGGCAGCAGCTGCAATGTTAAACATGCCACATGGCGGGAAGAAGTGGAAGAGTTAAAATTCCTTCCTGACCCCTGCAATGATCAAGCACATGCCTAGGACCATGAGCTCTGATCACTTTCTTAGCACATGTACCAACAAGTATTACTCATAAAATCACCTAGCTCCTTGTTAAAGCCCAGTGACAGGATTTGCTGTCTCATCTCCTGGCTGGATACCTGCTGCAGGAAAATCAATTTTCTTTTACCTGTTTCAGATCTTCTGTCTGTCCTGGAGTGATGTGGCCAAGCCTCGCTTTGCTATGGACAGTATTCTCTGATGCCTGCCCTTTTAATTGTTGCAGCCATGCAATATGCTACTCTAACTATGTGACTTTTAGACACAACAAATCCTGCAGCTTGGCAGGGGATTAGAGTAGATGACCCTTGCGGTCCCTTCTAGCAGTAGGATTCTACAACTTTGCTGCTGACCAGTTGGGCTCTGTGCCGTCATGCTCAGTTGTTTGCCTCCCCTTTCTCAGGCTTCAGTCATTCATCACTGTGCCGGCTACACTCTTCGTCTGACCTTCTCCCACACCCTCTTCTGCCCCCATGAACTCACCACCATCCGTTGTCCAAGCGCATGAGCTCCCGGGTCACTCCCACCTCCCCTGACACTCATGCAAATGCCACTGTTAGGATATAGATATTCAGGCCTGTCTGTAAAGGCCTATATTCTAAGAATTTAGGTGTATTCTTATCACTTGGCTAGTTCTAGAGGTATAAAAGAAAGAAATCACTGTCTGCCGGTGTAAGAGCCTTCTCTTACTGTGACAGTTTGTGGCCCTGTTCTTAGGCTAAGGCCTTTGGCTAAGCAGCAGAGGCAGCCATAAGCTGGGAAGCGAACGGTCACATCCTCACATTCGAAACTAGTCACACTGAAATAAGGTGCTATTCGGCTGTTAGGAATACAATCCTGTCCTGATAGTTCCTATCACCTCCAGAGAAAGGGAAGTGCCTAGAAAATGTAAAAGGAAACTTAGTTTGATAGCATCCTGTCTGGCAAGAACTCACTTATCAATAGCTGGGATGTGAAATCCTCGCTTCTGTGTTGTCTTGTCATTGTAGTTCCCACTTTGCTATTGTTTGTCTGTATAATCTCTGTCTGGTTCTGTGATTGTTCCTGTCTGCTGTATAATTAATTTTGCTGGGTGTAAACTAATTAAGGTGGTGGGATATAATTGGTTACATAATCATGTTACAATATGTTAGGATTGGTTAGTTAAATTTCAGGAAAATGATTGGTTAAGGTATAGCTAAGCGGAACTCAAGTTTTACTATATAATCTGTAATCAATGAGGAAGTGAGTGGGTGTGGGTGAGGGTGGGCATGGGCATGTGGGTAAGGGAGATGGGAACAGGGAATGGGGGTAAGAAAACTGGAATCATGTTTTGCTAAAGGGGGAAATGGGAACAGGGAATGGGAGTAAGGAAGTTGGAATCATGTTTGGCTAAGGGTAGGAATGGGAACAGGGACACAGGCGTAAGGCTCTGTGGTGTCAGAGCTGGGAAGGAGGATACTAAGGAAGGAAACTGGAATCATGCTTGCTGGAAGTTCACCCCAATAAACATCGAATTGTTTGCACCTTTGGACTTCGGGTATTGTTGCTCTCTGTTCATGCAAGAAGGACCAGGGAAGTAAGTGGGTGAAGGAATAAGCCCCCTAACAGCCATCTCACCCTCCCACGTCCTCTGCTTTGTCCTGTTGCATTAATTTAGATGGAATATATGGGCCAAAGGTATTAACAGAACCCAGTCACTGTCCAACATACAGCCATGTTAAACAAGCGTTGGAGGCTGGTGTCCAGGGACCTCAGCCTGCTTAGCACCATGGCAAACATACCATTAAACATCCTTTTAATCTGTTATTAAAGATAAATAAAAGAAGGAAGAACAGGGAAAACATTGGAAAAGTGAAGTATTAATAAGACTTTCATTTTAACCAAGTCCCTTCTTCCCATTCCCTCTAGTTGGAGAGAGTTTTTAAGGGAGAAACCGTGTAGTCTGACAATCTTCTCGATGGTATCAAAGATGGCAACAACCATTGTTCAGTGGGAAAGAGAAGCAGGGAGCTGGACGGGGCTGGGGCTGTAGTTGTTGTGGCTGCTGTTGAAATCCGATCCTGTTTCACGCCAGGTGGTGTCTGGGTCTCAGATGGAGCTGGTAGAGATGGCAAAGTCACCTGGGTCTCTCTCTTCAGTCCAATCTGGCCAGGACATCGCTCAGGATTAGGATGAAAAAGTCCCACGGTCCGTGGAGATGGTGGGGGCAGCAACCATGATTGTGAAGCTCACTCCAATAGCCAATTTTTCTCCCCCAAAGGCCCCATCCAGGAAGCGATGGGTGTTTTGTCTCCCAGTTAAGCCTAGTTTCCAACACAGCAATTTGGTTCACTGATTTCTGGTCCCACACGGTTCTTGTTTACAGGCATGATCTTAACACCATCCTTGAGTTCTACCAGGAACCTCTTTGTTTGCATTTATTCAGTCATTCTCCTTTTTATCCTTTTCCCCATCAACATTTGTTATTATGGGCTATTCTGGCATCTTATGAACTTGCCTGTACTTTTTACAGTTGAGCTCACAATTAGGGTAAACTTGTAGGCCTAATTATTACAATGGGCCAGAGCCAGTCCCTCCTTCCTTCCCCACCCTTATCTATCCCATGCACCCTTAGCCCCAAGCCTGTCTCCTCCTCCCTCTACATCCCATCTGCTTTGTCTCTGAGACACTCACCTCCCATCCAGCAGCACTGTGAGGCCGATGCAGAGTCACTGCAGGGCACTGGGAGGCAGGGTGCCTGGATTCTTCTAGTCTTAGCTGTGCCCACTAACTCACTGGGGCATCTTGAGCCCTGATTTACTCATCTGTAGACTGCCTAGGGATATCCACCTCATGGGGCAGCGTGATGGTTAAGTACAGCCTGCGCTGTGGTCTGAGGTCTGCAGGTGGCAGGTGCTGTATAAATGCAAAGTATCATTAGCACGTCTCTTGCTTATTAGAGCTCAGAAGTGGCAGTGTTAGAAATAAGCATTGAGTGCACAGGACTTCTGCGCAAGGTGCTGCTGATGGAATAACCCCCCCCCACCCCCTCTCCCGGTACTAACCAGCAGATGTCACTGAAGGCCAGGCTGTATTTTTAAATTTCTCCTTTGTTCCCAGTTTCTATTAGAAAATCTAGAGACGGAAAAAAATCCCACCACTGTTCTCTCCAGCTGTAAAGCGCAGAGACTCCAGAAGCTGTGATAAATGAAGGAGTCCCAGTGTGCCCCCAGCCCCAGTAAATCCCTCTGGTTGTGTCAGTAACAGCGAAATAACAGTATAGAGAGTTGCTGTGTGGACAGAGAGATTTCCATTGAATCTGTAGGGACTCTCTCTTTTCCCCACCTGATCAGTCCCTCTCCACACACTCCTCCATGTAATCCCCTCCACAGCAATCCATCCATCTTGCCTGCATATCCCAGACCACGTGGAGACACATGGCAATGCCTAATCCTCCCAGAGCAGGGCCAGCGTGACATTCTAGGAAGAGACGGGGCTGTGAACCGGGGATTGTGATAAGCTCAGAGGGATGAGAGTTAGGGTACCGGAGGCTGGACCAGACGTTCCCCTGTTTGTGGTCAGGCCCAGGGGAACTGGTCTCATGCTGGGCCGCTTTTCCATTGGCTGAGAAGTGAATGCATTCTGGTGACTACATGCCCTGGGATGGGAGAGGGACAGATTTATTTTTATGCCAGGGTCCCGTCCATCAATAACCTTTTATAAACAGCATCGTGTATAAGAGACTTCCCCTGACGTTTTTTTCCTTCAGAAGGGCTGGGAGCTCCAGAGGGGACCACATCAATAACTCCTCTGTTAGCCTCTTCAGTTCACTTACAGGCCTTTCCACCTGCCTGGCAAGGGAACAGGCACAGGGCTCAGGGGATCGTGGCTGAGCGACTTGGGCTTAGCAGCTCCTGTGCTGGGGGCTGGCTGGTGAAGGGGATTGGTAATAAAAGATGGAGTCTTTCCCTCCTAGGTCACCTGTCCTGACCCTCCCAAGTCGGTAGGGCGTGAACACTGTCACCAGTTAATGGCTATCCTGGCCTCCTGGGGAGGGTGTGAGCTCCAAAGCCTGGGTCTAATTCCAAACCCTCTGGCTGGGCCACTGGAGGCTCCATTCTCTGATTGTTTCCATCGCACCTGGGAGGCCCAGAAATATCAAAAGAAAACCCATTACGGGCAAGATTTCCAGAGCAGAGCAGTTCAGACATCTCTTTCCCTGCAGAGTCATAGGTTATGTCTGGGGCACACAAATGCCGTGGCTATTTATTTGGCAGCAAATCTGTCTTGTAGGTGACTGGTTGGAATGGAGGGTATCAGAGGGCAGGTGTTACCTAGGGATAGATCAGCTGAGATAAATTAACACTTCCAGGCACCTCCAAAGTGATCAACCAGCACCAGCCAAGTGAGCCTCTGAGAAGCAGATATCGTCACCACCCCCTCCCAGAAACGGCAACCAAGCCACAGAGAGTGTAAGTGGCTTGTTTCAGTCTGGAGAGGCCGTAGCAGGACTAGAACCCAGGGTCCCTGCCTCTCAGTTCCACACAAGCCCTACGAGAACACACCTCTCACAGGAACCAGCCTGAACGCTTAAAGCAAACAGGAAACCTGTGCTGTAGCCTCCCTCTCACACCTGCCCGGGTGTAAGGGCCCAGCCCTCTGAGGCAGAAAGCACCTGGGAGTGGAGGACGCTCAGTACCCTGCATGTATCAGGCCCTTAATGCACTAGAAATGCCGCTGGGGCAAACTGGCATGGATCCTTTGACGTTAATGGAACCAGCTCGATTTACACCAGCTGAGGCTCTGTCCCACTGAGTTAGATTCTGCACTGATAATAGTGTAAATCAGAAGTATCCCCACTGAAGCTACCCTGGTATAAAGTGTAAGGGAGAGGAGAAGCGCTGAAAAGTGTAAAGTGTTGAAAATCTGTATTGGTCTGTGTGGTGTGTCCCTCAATACCGAGCCTTGAGCCAGGCCTGATCTTCTCTCACTTACAGCCGCTTTACACTAGTGTAGCTCTGTAGACTGCAGTGGAGTTACTCCTGATTTACACTGGTGTAAGCATTAGGGAGCTATCAGTGTTACTGGCTATTCCCTATGAGCCTGGTCTCTAACTAGAGCCACCCAGAGTGCCTGGCTGCGCATGCGTTTGGTCTGGTGTCAGTCCTTGAAGTGTCTGATCCGTGTTTCTAATGAATTTGTGATTACTGATCCAGATGGTAGGGGTCCAAGTGGGGTCAAGAGCCTAATGGAGCTGCACGTGTGAGCAGCACTTAGGGGATTACTTGACGGGGTCAAATAAATTTTCAGCTGCTGGAATTGCTCTGAAAATAACCACAGGCATCTGGGAGCAGCGCATGGGGGCTAAGTCTTCAGACAGCGTGGGCAGGACACACACCTTTGCCTGCTAAACTCCTGCAGTTTCTTTCTCCACTTGGAGTCTGAAGCAGACTTCATGCTACTCGCTCAAAGGAGTGCTTCTCCAGCACAGGCTTCACGTCAGTCTGAGGTTAGCCTCTGTCCCTACTTCGGGGATGTCTGCTCTAAAGAGATCCCCATGATTTAAATATTTAACTGTGTGGCCCAATTAGCCACATAAGAAATAGCTTTGGGAGGGCTCCCTCTAGTGCTCAGGTTAACACAGGCTCTCAACATTTCGCTGCAGCTCTGTGGATCAAGGTGAGGCTGGAATATCGAGCTCTTCCACAAACGCCCGATTGCTCCAACTGCTGACACACCGCTCCAGCTGAAGCCAGTGGGAGCTGCATCTGCTCAGCTGCTGGGAAACTCAGGGCCAGAGCACTTCTCCTGCCTGGGTCTCCAGGCACTTTACAAAGGGACCTTAACAGCATTACTACAAGTTGCACAATTTGTTGTTTACCTGGGTCAAGCTGTACGCCCCATCTGGGCCTTTGTCCTTCCCACTCTCCAGCCAGGCCCCTCGCCCCCACTCTGGTCAGACCCTGTTGATTTTGGTGGAAATGGGAAAACCATAAAAGCCTGGTTTGCACTCAAATCAGGCTCAGAGAGTGCCCCGATGGTGCTGCATGCGAGGAAGCTCTGCAAGGCCCTGTCCCTAATCCTGAGGTCACGGCCTCACCCCTGCATCCAGAGTGACTCTGCTCCCCTCCCCCAGCCTCTGCCAGGTCACTGCCTTGGATTTGGCTACAGTGACCAAACTGAGATTTACAGGGTTTCCGATTTTCGCCCAAATCAGTCGGGTTCTGCTCATCCATACCAAGAACATTCCCAGAAATGTCGGAACTGACCAGATGCGGTTTTCAGACATTATCACGTTGCCAGGTGAGGGAAGGGCCTGGCGTTGCTCTGCCACATATCCCCCTTTACAGAGGGAGAAGGAGGAGCCCAGAAACAAGAGGAGCCCGGTGTCAGATTTAGCCATAGATAGAACAGACGTCTCCTCACTAGGCTACAGTGTGTGGCCACACTGGCTGTGGGTGTGAACTCATTTTGAATGAACACTTTGGGGCCAGACCCTCAGGTGCTGTGTAGTACCACAGCCCCACTGACTTTAATGGGGCTGAACTGACTTACACCAGCCGGGGTTCTGGCCTTCTAGGCGTAGTTTATTTGCCCATGGTGTGGTGTGTTCTACATATCCCCAGGTTACAGGGCAGTAGATGGAAGGTATGGCCTGGGGGCTGGAACAGCAAGTGAAGTTGTGAAGATACTGGATGGTATTTCGCAAGCCAGGTAGCTTTTCTCTCCTCCCTGTTCTTTGTGTAACTTTAATCCAAGTTATTAGTCTCTCCGCTTGTGGAGACAAATGCTACCTTGGGGCAGCTCTCTCATGCTCTCAGGTGAGGTTATTGTGCAATTCTAAAGCAGCTGCACTAAAACTAAGGGACAATTATCTAATAGCGAGATAGTAATTAATTCTGCCAAAGGGAAACATTTACCCGTTCAGGTCTAAATGGAGCATAAAAGGGAAAGGCATTTGCAGAATGAGAAGGGAGAGGGAAAGCGCTCAGTGACGTTCACGCACCATGCCTCCGAGGGTGTCGGGCACAGCCAGCTGGAACACACCTGGCTCCTGAACAGATGAAGTGGGATGTGCCTGCTGGGCTGTTGAACATTCCAGGTACAGCCAGGTAGCACCCACCTGCTACACTGCTAAGTGCCCCTTTCCCCCAGGCTGCGTGAGTGCCCTGGGCAGCTCCCCCTTGGCTGCTCTCCCCAGGCAGCACTGAGTGTCCCCAGGCAGCTCTGGGTGGCCCAGGCAGCTCCCCCCAGGCAGCTCTCCCCAAACAGTGCTGGGTACCCCTGGCTATTGAATGTCTCATTCCAGCGGGATGCATGCAGAGAGATGGCAACCGCCCAGGAGGCCCATGAGAGGAAAGGGTTAAAGCGATGCAATTCCCCTTTCCACTGCAAATAGGTTTTTCTCCCCTCCGGCTGTAATACTGTTTATCAGCAATTGCAGGCTTTAAAATCCGTACTTTACAAGTGCAGCATAACCTGCCAGTTATAATTGGTTGAATTATACCTCATCCCTTATGCAACTCCTGATGACTCTCGGCCTCCGCCAGAAACCTGACGGGAGACAACTTTATAGCTCTCTCAGAAAACACAGTTATAAACTGCAGCCACCCCCCAGGCCTTGGGAAAGGTTAACTCTCTCCCTGCAATGCTCTGTGCAGCCAGCTTTTACGGTGAGGGCCTGAAACCACGGGAACCCCACATTTACACTGCCAGAGTGGTGTAGAGGGGCCTGGGTCTCAGTGAGAATTAGGTCCACTGGGCTTTAGCAGGACCTGCAGAAAAGAGAGCCCCGGACCACCTGCTGATCTAAGACTTTGCATGGACCAGGGACTGGCTCTGATTTCAAGTCCCTGCTGAACCTAGTACAAATCCCTAGTGCGGTCAGGATGAACAGCTGAACAGTGCAATCTGCCTGGGGGCTGCTCACCTCATTTTCAAGCACCAATGCAGAAAGTAGCCTTTTTTCTCCAGATCAGGGTTGGAGCAATTGCAATGGCAGAAATTGGGACACCTCCTCAATGCAGACAAGGCCTGCTGACCCTCCCCACATCTCCACAGTAGTGTAAGAGCATTAAGTAATACACAGGTCCTTGCGATGCATTTGCTGTTTGCACTTTTGTCACGGTGCTTAGAGTTTCCTTTCAAGATTAAAATCTTCTGTTAGAACTGGATGTGACCTGTAACTGAGGACTTAATTGAAACACTCTAGCCTCATGGCATTAAATCATGGCACCCTCTAGAGGTGGTGCACAGTGCTTGCAACTAGCATTGGTTAGAAATTTTTCACTGAAATGGTTCTTCGACAAAAATGTTTTTTGTCAAAATAGAGATGTTTAAAAACCACCGTCAATGTCAATGATATTTCATTTTTTAAAAAGAAATTCAGCATTTTGGGAATGTCCAGCCATCCTGTTTCAACAATTTCAGAGTAGAATGTTTCAATTTTTCATGTTTAAATGACTTTTTGAAACAAAACAAATGGTTTTATTTCACTTTTTAAAAATAAAAGCAAAAAGTTGAAATCAGAATGAAATGCTCCAAAGTTACCTAAATGAAATTTTCAATTTCATCAACCACAAACTAATTTTTTTAAAAAAAATATTTTCCATAAAATTTCAATGATGGCAGGCGGGGGGGGGGGGGGGGGGGGGTTGTTTTGTTTTTTTCTTTTTGTTCCATTTCAGAACGGAAAAAATTGCAGAATTGCCCACAAAATGGCTATTGCCCGCCCAGCTCTAATTCTAACAGCCTGCCACTTCCTCACAACTAGCCGAGGTATCCTTCATCCTTGAGCTCACGTGGCCGGAGCATGGACTTTTGGTGCTAAAGGGCTCAGATTCTATGTCGGCTAATGTCCGCAGTATTTGCTGGTGCCTCCATGGTTTGTTATAAACACTCCTTCTCTTTGGGAAAGTTTGAATCTGATCCACATTTGAGGTTGGGTCCAACCTATCTAATGGGCTGATCTGAAAACACTCTAATCCAGGTGAAGCGAGGATCCAAATATGAATCCCAAGTTGGCTGCTTGGGCCCAGCTCTGCTTATTATTGGGAGGTACAATGGGACTTGGATGAGGGAAAAAAGAGACACCTGAAGATACAAAATGCACATGCCTAAAATCATCATCGGACCTAATCCCACAAGAAAGACCAGCCTTTCTACCATATGTTCAGTGCTAAGGGATGGTTCAGCATTGTATCTCTTCCCCTGGCTGTCTTCTCTCCTTAGCATTCTGAGGGGAAGAAAGAAATCCACCAGTACCAATTGCTTCAGTCATTGAGCCATGTAAAGCTGGGTGGACACAAAGCTGAAGCGCAGACTGTAGGGACCAATCCTGGCCTGGCCTGCAGGATGAGCCAGCTGACCGAACAGGTCTTGTCTGCTGATGATCAGAGAGCATCGCCCTTCGGTAAGGTGGGTTATGTCCCAGTGTGAAGAGCAGTAGAAAGCCTCCTTATTGCACAGTGCTTTGCAACAAATGAATGTGGCCTGTAGCAAAATACTTTGAGGAATAAACCTGATTGAACTACATGGTCTGATGGGCACATGCTGGACCTCAATCCATCCTGTGGTGCCAACGAGAGTGGGAGCTGGATATGGCTTCGAAGGAGCCTTTCTTGTGCCCATGATGACAAGCCAGGGCAATGGCACCAGCTGAGCCCCTTCTCCCTGACATCCCCAGGTGGGCCGAGCTGGATCTATTTTTGCATGTTGACCTTCTATCAAAGCCTGACAAGTCCACGCAGCCAGAGAAGGGAGCCGCCTGTTGGCTTCCCATTTGGGAAAGGAGCTTCAGAGACAGTCACTGGGTGCCGTCACCAGCGCATTAGGCAGCTGTGTTCATGGAAATGGCAGAGATGAAATCTTCAGGCCACGTGTGAGATCTCTGTGCAGGAGGCCTGGGCTGCAGAGAGCAACTCCTATTTCCAATCCCTCATCTCCAGAACATAAAGGCAGCCGGCACTCTTCCCTGTGCATTGCTGCAGGCACCCTGAAGACTGCACTGCTCGCACCAAACCACCAGAAGTGCTGATCCATTGGAGTCAACAGGAGTGGCAGGTGCCCATCACCTCTCAGGATTGGCCCTCTTTATTCCCCTCTGCTTGGCGGAAGAGCTCCCTTCATGCCCCCATCAATGGACCCGAGGGTCCCCTCCTCCCACTGAACCCCACCCATGCTGCACGTGGTTGTCATGGTATCAGCCTCCCAGCTCTGGAGGGACTCCCACTAGAGCCTTCTGTACAGTAACTAGACTCACTCTTGTGGAGTATGGAGTCTTTGTGCACACACTGCCTCCTAGCCCTGCCTCTGCACCACTCCCCGCTTCTGCTGACTAAGGGCACAGAAGCAGCCTGACGCCAATCAACCGCCAGTCTCCTCATTTCGAGCCCTCTGAAATATAGGCCCAGAAATATTTACAGTCTCTCCACCTGTCCCTGACCTTCAGTTTTTATTTGCGTTCGTATATTTTGTTCTATTTGAGGAATGCAAGTTACATATCAGGGCAGTTCAATCTTTATGAGGATAAAGTGTTTGCAGTGCTCTTAAGCTGCTTAACGTAAGCATGTGTGTGAAAGATTAACAGCTTTATAAGTCAGAGCAGTTAAGTGACAATATAAAGAGGAAGGAAGGGAGAAAACATCATCAATCTAAAGCTGCACTAGGAATATTTGTGAGAATTACTGAATGGAGCTGGCTGCCAAGTCCAACCCAGTGCCTCAGTAGCACACAGGAGTGACCCACGCTGGAATCATCTCAGGGCAATGGAGAAAACAGACCAGTTTAAAGGCTCAGTTTTCTCCACAGTCCTTGAGCCACTAGGAAAAAGGAAACTCTCCAATTATCAGTCAGTTTTTATGACCAGCCTTTTGTGTCCTGTTCAGAGCTGACTTCTGAGTGGAGGAAGGAAGAGACAAAGTCTTTGCATACAGCTAAACATGTGCTTCCTAAAGCAATCTAAAAGTCCACGAGATCAAAGACAGCACACCGCCTGCGAGCATGCCAGAAAGGTTGACACCACGTTGGCTTGCTCCCTCTATAGAGGATATGCTGAGGAGGGCTCATGCTTCTTTTTGCTGATTCCAGGGAGGTTTTTGAAGAGATTTTCCATGGGTTTGATAGATGTTGAGCCAAACTCGTGAAGAAGCTAATTGTTCTGCCTGACCAGTTTGGGCCCTTTCATGTGCCCTGGGATGAGACAAACAGAAACAAGTACAAGGAACGTCTGAGGATAAGAGTGGAGGCCATAAGACCACCACTTACCTGACCTCCTCCCACTGCAAGTACACCCCGGTCAAAAACCCCATTGAAGATTTTAGTTATAACCACGTGGATCTGGATGAGATCTGAGCCGGGGCAGATTCTGGCCCAGTGTATCTAAATGTTGACCCAAATGACTGAATATCCGCAGTTCTGAGCTTTGTTCCTGGCCCTAGCACAGCTTCCTTATAGCACAGGGGACAGGTTGGGGACAATATTTCGTAATGAACATTTGCAAAGCATTCTGAGCTCCTCTGACCCAAATGGCTCCAGCAAAGGTAAACCAGTCAGTTGACACCGAATTATAATCTCAGACAAAAGAGCAGTGCTCAAATTATGGGGAAGAGGGAGGGGGGACCCTGAATGTCAAGTGGCTTGCTTCAATTTTAACAGTAGTGAGAAGTAAGAGCCCATAAGACAGAAGGGCGGTAGCCTCTAAAACTAGTAAGGGCCGTAGCCTCTAAAACTAGTAAGGGCCCCCCAGTCCCTCTGTAGTTTGAGCACTGAAAAAAACAGCCATTCATCTTTGCTGAGCCATGCCCATGAAAGAGGAAACCCGAGGCAGGGTAGGGAACCAAGAACTCTGCTAGATATGACTGAACAAATGCTGGAGTAGTCCTTTGCTAATGTCAGATCTCAATAAGTCTGCCAGGCCAGGTGTCTTCACATTACACTAAGAGAGAAACTGAGTCTCGTAGACTCTCAGACTTTAAGGTCAGAAGGGACCATCATGATCATCTAGTCTGGCCTCCTGCAGGCCACAGAACCTCACCGACCCACCCACTCCTGCAACAGATTCTTCCATCCTAAGTGCAGGACTCTGCATGTGTCCTTCTTGAACCTCATCAGATTTCTTTTGGCCCAATCCTCTAATTTGTCTAGGTCACTCTGGGCCCTATCCCTACCCTCCAGCATATCTACCTCTCCCCCAGCTTAGTGTCATCCGCAAACTTGCTGAGGGTGCAGTTCATTCAGATCATTAATGAAGATGTTGAACAAAACCGGCCCCAGGACAGACCCCTGGGGAACTCCACTTGATAACGGCTGCCAACTAGACATCGAGCCATTGAGCCTGATGATCCAGTCAGTTTTCTATCCACCTTATAGTCCATTCATCCAATCCATACTTCTTTAACTTTCTGGAAAGAATACTATGGAAGATCGTATCAAAAGCTTTGCTAAGGTATATCAGACCCACCACTTTTCTTGTATCCACAGAGCTGGTTATCTCATCATAGAAGGCAATCAGGTTGGTCAGGCATAACTTGCCCTTGGTGAATCCATGTTGACTATTCCTGGTCACCTTCCTCTCCAAGTGCTTCAAAATGGATTCCTTGAGGACCTACTCCATGATTTTTCCGGGGACAGAGGTGAGGCTGACTTGTCTGTAGTTCCCCAGATTCTCCTTCTTCCTTTTTTAAAAGATGGGCATTATATTTGCCTTTTTCCAATTGTCCCAGACCTCCCCCAATCACCACGAGTTTTCAAAGATAATTGCCAATGGCTCTGTAATCACATCAGCCAACTCCTTCAGCACCCTCAGATGCATTGCATCCAGTCCCATGGACTTGTGCATGTCCAGCTTTTCTAAATAGTCCTTAACCTGTTCTTTCATCACTGAGGGCTGCTCACTTCCTCCCCATACTGTTCTGCCCAGTGCAGCAGTCTGGGAGTTGACCTTGTCTGTGAAGACCGAGACAAAAAAGAGCATTGAGTACTTCAGCTTTTTCCACATCATCTGTCACTAGGCTGCCTCCCGCATTAAGTAAGAGTCCCACACTTTCCCTGACCTTCTTCTTGTTGCTAACATACTTGAAGAAACCCTTCTTTTTACCCTTCACATCCCTTGCTAACTGCAACTCCAATTGTGCTCCTTCCTGATTAAATCCCTGCATGCTCGAGCAATATTTTTATACTCCTCCCTAGTCATCCATCCAAGTTTCCACTTCTTGTAAGCTTCCTTTTTGTGTTTAAGCTCAGCAAGGATTTCACTGTTAAGCCAAGCTGGTCGCCTGCCATATTTGCTATTCTTTCTGCACATCGAGATGGTTTGTTCCTGCTCCCTCAATAAGTCTTCTTTAAAATACAGCCAGCTCTCCTGGACTCCTTTCCCCCTCATGTTATTCTCCCAGGGGATCCTGCCCATCAGTTCCCTGAGGGAATCAAAGTCTGATTTTCTGAAGTCCAGGGTCTGTATTTTGCTGCTCTCCTTTCTTCCTTTTGTCAGGATCCTGAACTCGACCATCTCATGGTCACTGCTGCCCAGGTTCCCACCCACTTCTAATTATCCTACCAATTCTTCCCTGTTTGTGATAAGCAGGTCAAGAGGAGAATGGCCCCTAGTTGGTTCCTCCAGCACTTGCACCAGGAAGTTGTCCCCAACACTCTCCCAAAACTTCCTGGATAGTCTGTGCACCGCTGTATTGCTCTCCCAGCATATGTTAGGATGACTGAACCATGAGAACCAGAGCCTGTGATCTGGAAACTTCTGTGAGTTGCCGGAAGAAAGCCTCGTCCACCTCCTCCTCCTGGTCCGGTGGTCTATAGCAGATGCCCATCACAACATCACCCTCATTGCTCTCGGTTCTAAACTTAACCTAAAGACTTTACAGTCTACCTCAAAGCCCTCCTTATAGCACCAGTGCCTGAGCCATAGGCACAGGAGCCAGCAAACAGAGCAGTGAACGGGAGTTTGAGTGGGAGTTTGCAAGGGGAGTTTGCATTGCGGTGCTCATTTGGGGTTTGTTTTTGCTGCGGGTGGTGGTGTTTTGGTGTGGTTTGTGTTTCCCAGATGAATAGGATTTAGGTGGGAAGGCGATGACAGACACAGAGGCAGCAGCAGTAGTGACCCAAGCAGTGGAAGACACAATGAAGATGACTGGGTGTGGAAGCTGCGGGTATGTACACGATCCTGGAGGGGGTACCTGGAAAGAGTTTCGTCTGCATGAAGTGCCACCTGGTAGAGCTGATGGAAGAAAAGATCCAAGGACTGGAGATGCAGGTGGAAACTCTGGTTGAGTTTAGAAGGGGGTTCGAGCAGATTATGGAGCAAAGACATGAGGCGGCTGAAGGGAAAAGCTCAGCCTTGCAGATGGAAGCAGGACCAAAGAACTCTGAGGGGAGACTGCTGGGTGAAGAAAATGGACAGTAGAAGCATGTGACTAAGAGAACCAGGCAAAGGAAAAGACAGGCCAATGAAGGAGAAACAGAGCTCAAGAACAGGTTTGCAGAGTTGGAAAATGAAGAAGGGGTACAGCAGGTGGACACTGAAGGTGGAAGGACAAGGAAGAAAAGAAGATCAGCTAGTCCTACAGGAAAAGGGGAAGAGTCAATGGAGACAACACCAAATATGAGCCCCAGGAGGATACAGGATGGGTTGAAGAGAATTACAAGGGAGAATAGGAATGGAAAGGACTTGCAGCCAGAGGGAACAGAGGATAGACCGGAGAATCACACCGTCACCAGAAAAAGGCAGGTCTATGTGACTGGGGACTCCTTACTGAGAAGAATAGACAGGCCTGTAACCAGAGCTGATCCAGAGAACAGAAGGGTGTGCTGTCTACTGGGTGCTAAGATACGGGATGTGGACCTGAGGCTGAAGAGGATCCTAACAGGAGCGGGAAAGAATCCACTGATTGTCCTTCATGTGAGAACAAATGATACGGCTAGATTCTCACTGGAATGTATCAAGGGAGACTATGTCAGGCTGGGGAAGATGCTTAAGGAAATTGAGGCTTCAGTGGGATTCTGCCTGTTCCTAGAGAAGGGCAACAAATGTGTGACAAGATTATGATGCTTAACAGATGGCTCAGGCACTGGTGCAATAAGGAGGGCTTTGGGATGTATGGCCACTGGGAGGCATTCATGGACAGAGGACTGTTCTCTGGGGATGGACTTCACCTGAGTAGGGAGGGAAATAGACTTCTAGGATGGAGGATGTCACAAAAGATTAAGAGAGCTTTAAACTAGGAATTTGGGGGAGATGGTTGGGAGATGTCCAGGTAATCTCCACACCAGATTTTAACATTGAGAGGGAAGAAAACAAAGTAAGAAAGGATACAGCCGTGGGTAGGAGAATGGACATAAGGAGGAAGGGCAGTGTAGATAACAGTCTAATAGGTTATACTGGTGGTAGAATGTCTGTGCCTAATCAGGTAAAGAATGTGAGTGAAGCCAAACAGCAAAAATTAAGATGTTTGTACACCAATGCGAGGAGCCTGGGTGACAAAATGGAGGAACTAGAGCTACTGGTGCAGGAAGTGAAACCAGATACTATAGGGATAACAGAAACATGGTGGAATAGTAGTCATGACTGGACTACAGGTATTGAAGGGTATGTGCTGTTTAGGAAAGACAGAAATAAAGACAAAGGTGGTGGAGTAGCATTGTATATCAATGATGAGGTAGACTGTAAAGAAATAAGAAGTGATGGAATGGAGAAGACAGAGTCTGTCTGGGCAAAAATCACATTGGGGAAGAAAGCTACTAGATCCTGCCCTGGGATAGTGCTTGGGATGTGCTATAGACCGCCGGGATCCGATCTGGATATGGATAGAGACCTCTTTAATGTTTTTAATGAAGTAAATACTAATGGGAACTGTGTGATCATGAGAGACTTTAACTTCCCAGATATAGACTGGAGGACGAGTGCTAGTAATAATAACAGGGCTCAGATTTCCCTGGATGCGATAGCTGATGGATTCCTTCATCAAGTAGTTACTGAACCAACAAGAGGGGATGCCATTTTAGATTTGGTTTTGGTGAGTAGCGAGGACCTCATAGAAGAAATGGTTGTATGAGACAACCTTGGTTCGAGTGATCATGAGCTAATTCAGTTCAAACTGAACGGAAGGATAAACAAAAATAAATCTGCGACTAGGGTTTTTGATTTCAAAAGGGCTGACTTTCAAAAATTAAGGAAAGTGATTAGGGAAGTGGATTGGACTGGATCATGTATGGATCTAAAGGCAGAGGAGGCCTGGAATTACTTCAAGTCAAAGTTACAGAAGCTGTCAGAAGCCTGGATCCCAAGAAAGGGTAAAAAATTCATAGGCAGGAGTTGTAGACCAAGCTGGATGAGCAAGCCTCTCAGAGAGATGATTAAGAAAAAGCAGAAAGCATACAAGGAGTGGAAGATGGGAGGGATCAGCAAGAAAAGCTACCTTATTGAGGTCAGAACATGTAGAGATAAAGTGAGAAAGGCTAAAAGTCATGTAGAGTTGAACCTTGCAAAGGGAATTAAAACCAATAGTAAAAGGTTCTATAGCCATATAAATAAGAAGAAAAAAGGGAAAGAAGAGGTGGGACTGCTAAACATTTAGGGTGGAGTGTAGGTCAAGGATAATCCAGGCATGGACCAATATCTAAACAAATACTTTGCTTCAGTCTTTAATGAGGAGCTTAGGGATAATGGTAGCATGACAAATGGGAATGAGGATACGGAGGTAGATATTACCATATCCAAGGTCGAAGCCAAACTCAAACAGCTTAATGGGACTAAACTGGGGGGCCCAGATAATCTTCATCCGAGAATATTAAAGGAACTGGCACATGAAATTACAAACCCATTAGCAAGAATTTTTAATGGATCTATAAACTCAGGGGTTGTTCCATATGACTGGAGAATTGCTAACATAGTTCCTATTTTTAAGAAAGGAAAAAAAAAGTGATCTGGGTAACTACAGGCCTGTTAGTTTGACATCTGTAGTATGCAGGGTCTTGGAAAAAATTCTGAAGGAGAAAGTAGTTAAGGACATTGAGGTCAATGGTAATTGGGACAAAATACAACATAGTTTTACAAAAGGTAGATCGTGCCAAACCAACCCGATCTCCTTCTTTGAGAAAGTAACAGATTTTTTAGACAAAGGAAATGCAGTGGATCTAATTTACCTCCATTTCAGTAAGGCTTTTGATACAGTTCCACATGGGGAATTATTAGTTAAATTGGAAAAGATGGGGATCAGTATGAAAATTGAAAGGTGGCCAAGGAACTGGTAAAAGGGGAGACTACAACAGGACACACTGAAAGGTGAACTGCCAGGCTGGAAGAAGGTTACTAGTGTTGTTCCTCAGGGATTGGTTTGGGGACTAATCTTATTTAATCTTTTTATTACTGACCTCGGCACAAAAAGTGGGAATGTGCTACTAAAGTCTGCGGATGATACAAAGCTGGGAGGTATTGCCAATACAGAGAAGGACCGGGATATCATACAGGAGGATCTGGATGACCTTGTAAACTGGAGTAATAGCAACAGGATGAAATTTAATAGTGAGAAGTGTAAGGTTATGCATTTAGGGATTAATAACAAGAATTTTAGTTATAAGCAGGGGACGCATCAATTGGAAGTAACAGAGGAGGAGAAGGACCTTGGAGTATTGGTTGACCACAGGATGATTATGAGCCGCCAATGTGATATGGCTGTGAAAAAAGCTAATGCAGTCTTGGGATGCATCAGGCGAGGTATTTCCAGTAAAGATAAGGAGGTGTTAGTACCTTTATATAAGGCACTGGTGAGACCTCATCTAGAATACTGTGTGGAATTCTGGTCTCCTATGTTTAAGAAGGATGAATTCAAACTGGAACAGGTACAGAGAAGGGCTCCTAGGATGATCTGAGGAATGAAAAACCTGTCTTATGAAAGGAGACTCAAGGAGCTTAGCTTGTTTAGCCTAACCAAAAGAAGACTGAGGGGAGATATGATTGCTCTCTACAAATATATCAGAGGGATAAATACCAGGGAGGGAGAGGAATTATTTAAGCTCAGTATCAGTGTGTACACAAGAACAAATGGATATAAACTGGCCATCAGGAAGTTTAGACTTGAAATTAGACGAAGGTTTCTAACCATCAGAGGAGTGAAGTTCTGGAACAGCCTTGCAAGGGAAGCAGTAGGGGCAAAAGACCTATCTGGCTTCAAGATTAAGCTAGATAAGTTTATGGAGGAGATGGTATGGTGGGATAACATGATTTTGGCAATTAATTGATCTTTGACTATTAGTGGTAAATAGGCCCAATGGCCTGTGATGGGATGTTAGATGGGGTGGGATCTGAGTTACTACAGAGAATTCTTTCCCGGGTATCTGGCTGGTGAGTCTTGCCCACCTGCTCAGGGTTGAGCTGATCACCATATTTGGGGTCAGGAAGGAATTTTCCTCCAGGGCAGATTGGCAGAGGCCCTGGGGGGTTTTCACCTTCCCCTGCAGTGTGGGGCGTGGGTCACTTGCTGAAGGATTCTCTGCACCTTGAAGTCTTTAAACCATGATTTGAGGACTTCAGTAGCTCAGATATAGGTGAGAGGTTTATTGCAGGAGTGAGTGGGTGAGATTCTGTGGCCTGCATTGTGCAGGTCAGACTAGATGATCATAATGGTCCCTTCTGACCTTAAAGTCTATGGGTCTATGAGACTTTCAACAGGCTTTTCTCCAGTTTCATACTGGAGCTCTGAGCAATCATACTGCACTCTTACATACAGTGCAGCTCCTCCACCTTTCCTCCCCTGCCTGTCCTTCCTGAACAGTTTATACCCATCCATGACAGTGCTCCAGTCACACGAGTTACCCCACCAAGTTTCTGTTATTCCAATCACATCATAATTCCTTGAATGTGCCAGGACTTCCAGTTCTTCCTGCTTGTTTCCCAGGCTTCTTGCGTTCGTGTACAGGTACCTAAGATAACTAGCTGATTGCCCTACTTTCTCAGTATGAATCAGGAGGCCCCCGCGTTGTACCCTCCTCCTTGTGTTTCTTCCCGGTATTCCTCTTCCCCACTTACCTCAGGGCTTAGATCTCCATCCCCCAGCGAATTTAGTTTAAAGCCCTCCTAACTAGGTTAGCAAGCATGCCTGCGAAGACAGTCTTCTCTCTCTTCATTAGGTGGATCCCATCTCTTCCTAGCAATCCTTCTTCCCGGAACAGCATCTCATGGTCGAAGAATCCAAAGCCCTCTCTCTGACACCACCTGCATAACCACGCATTTACTTACACAATTCAATGGTCCCTACCTGGGCCTTTTCCTTCAACAGGGAGGATGGACGAGAACACCACTTGTGCCTCAAACTCCTTTATCCTTCTTCCCAGAGCCACGTAGTCTGCAGTGACCCGCTGAAGGTCATTCTTGGCAATATCATTGGTGCCCATGTGGAGAAGTAGAAAGGGGTAGCAATCCGAGGGCTTGATCAGTCTCAGCAGAAACTCTGTCACATCCTGAATTCTAGCTCCAGGCAAGCAGCACACTTCTCCAGTTTCCCAGTCTGGATGGCAGATGAATGCCACCGTCCCCCTTAAGCGGGAGTTCCTGATCACGACCAGTCGTATCCTCCTCTTGGGAGTGGTGGTCATGGAACCCCCATCCCTAGGACAATGCATCCCATGCCTTCCAGTCAATGGGGTCTTCTTCTGATCCCTTCCCTCAGATAACTCTTCCAAACCATTTTCCGCCATAGTACCTGTGCAGAGAGCCTGAAAAAGGTTTCTTACCTCTATCTGCACTGGGGGCACATGGGTTCTCCTCTTTCTTCTTCTGGAGGTCACATGCTGCCAATTTTCTTCCCCATTATGCTTTGCCCTTTCTGATTCTTCAGCATGCTGTGCCTGCAGTACCAAATGCTGACTGCCAGAAAGTCTTCATTTTCTCTGTGCATCACAGGTTTGATACTTGGGTCTCCAGTCCTTTAACGTTCTCTTCCAATATGGAGACCAGCTTGCACTTCGTACAGACTTAGTCACTTCTATCCTCTGGGAGAAAGACAAACATGGCACATCCTGTGCAGGTCACAACAGCTGATCACTCACTATCCATATTGTCTTCCTTCTAAGAGCCTCTTCAGATGTTGTATTTATTTCTCACAGAAGCCTGAAAGGCAAAAACTCTGTGGGATCTCCCCGCAGGCAAACTTCCTTTGTTTGCTTCTCTTCTGTTCTCAGCTCACTCAGTTCACAACTGGCTGCTTTTTAATATGGCTCCTGGATTGAAGCAGTTGCCCCAGCTCAAAAAGTCTTCCCTCAATCAACCACTCAAGGCCCACCTGGAACAAAGCACTCCCAATTCACACTTTTCAAACAAACAACCACAGGGTCAAACAGTCCCTGCAACTAGCACCAGTCAAACAAATGATCACAGCAGACAGACACTCGGATATTCACCCCACCAGCTCACAACATACCCTAATACCTAATGCAGCACTCACCGTAGCTCCTCTCAGACAGTTCCCAGGCAAAGTCCCTCTGTTTGCTTCTCCTCTGTTTACAGCATGCTAGAACTGCATTAGCCTGTTTCATGGGCACATCACATTGGCAGCTCATAGTCATCCTGTGATCAACCAGTACACCCAGCTCTTTCTCCTCCTCTATTACTTCCAACTGGTAAGTCCCCAGCTTATAGCAAAAATGCTTGTTGTTAGTCCCTCAGTGCATGACCTTGCACTTTGCACTATTAAATTTCATCCCATTTCCATTACTCCAGTTTTCAAGACTGTCATCAGCTGGGCAAAGGTCCGATGAATGAAAATTCCCCGGTCATTTAGCTGCAGATTGCACAATGAAGCAGATGCACCTTGCTGACCATGTGAGACCTCCTGCACATTGCTATGGCCTTTTTTTCATTCTACAATAACCTCGCCTTTTAGCATGAAGCAAACATCTCCAGGGCCTTGTCTCCATCAGATCACAGAACTTGCTTTAGGACAGCCTTGCTTTCTCTTAATGAACATTCTCATTGAAATGTTTTGAATATCAACAGTTCCTGTCTTTCCAGGATCTAGGTAGACTTACTCCTGCCTCAGCACAGGGGGATGGACTAGATGACTTTTATATGTCCTTTTCAGCCCTACATTTCTATGATTTAATTATTCTCCCATATCAGCTGGAGGCTGGAATATTGGCCTGAATAACAACAGGATTATTAATCCAGGTTGAAAATTTTTCAATGCAATGTTTTTCCTTCAGAAAATGGTATTTCATCAAAATCAAAACTTCCATGAGAACATCGTAATTACAGTGAAATTTTATGTAGGAAAAAAAGTTGAAAATAAAATGTGTCAATAAAGATGAAATCTTATCAGACTAGAAATTTCACTTTTTGTTTTGAAATTTATTTTCTATAATATTTTATAAGTTATAATGTCAACTTTAACTATAACTCCCACTTGCTGTTTGCCAGCTCCTGGAGTGCCAGTTGGTAAGATCCCTCTAGGGGACCTTACCAACAGGACTACAGCTATGATGACTACCATAACCTCCTGACAACATTTCCCAGAATGCTTGGAGTCAGTGATGAGGACAGAAGGAACTAGAAACCCTTTCTGAGGCCAATTGGGAGGTTTTGGCATGGGGTGATCTGGACAAACTGTCCACTGGACTAACGACAAGCAAGAAGGGTCACCATCCTGGAATTCACAAAATACTGGACATTCCAGTACTTCTACCCCTGCCAATGTGACCTTTCATGCCTGGTGCTTGCGAGGCCATGTTGGTGGGGGCAGAGTGACAAGCTCTTCAAAATGGTGCCCCCTGCCCAGTACCAGACAAAACCATGTCCAGTTTTGTCTCAGGATCGGAAGGGGGACAAACCACCCAAAAAGAGGACTGGCCAGTTTAAAACTGGACTAAGCACCTTCCTACAAGCAAGGGCTGCCGCACCCATTGCGAGGGGACAACCTAACTCTACACAAAGGAGAGAGAGAGTTAATTTCAGTTTGGGTTTGAAAGTTGGGAAAGAGACAGCTCAGGGAGTCCAAGCAAAACTTCCCCTTCCCCCAAATAGAATTCATCTGCTGCTGGGAAATCCAGCTGCATAGATCAGGCAGCTCAAGCTCCGCAGCAACCAGCATCCAGCAGAGAGAGCTCCTCACCAGCACCGTCTATCAAGAGCCAGCCAAGATCTCCCCAGGATGTTGATCAATTGGAGAGGGTTCAGAGAAGAGCCACGAGAATGATTCAAGGATTAGAAAACCTGTCTGATAGAGATAGACCGAAGGAATTCAATCTATGTAGCTTTACAAAGACAAAGTTAAGGCGTGACTTGATTGCAGTCTATAAGAACCTACATGGGAAACAAATGTTCAATAATTCAATCTAATAGACAAAGGTGTAAAAAGATCACAGGGCTGGAAGTTGAAGCTAGACAAATTCAGGTTGAAAATAAGGTGTAAATTTTTTACAGTGAGAGTAAGTCACCATTGGAACAAGTTAACAAGGGTCATGGTGGATTCTTCATCACTGACACTTCTTAAATCAAGATCCAATGTTTTTCTGAAAGCTTTACTTTAGGAATTACTGTGGAGTAGGTCTCTGGCCTTTGTTGTGTAGGAGGTCAGGCCAAATGATCACAGTGCTCCCTTCTGGCCTTGGGACCTATAAATCTAGGATTCTAGATCAGGTCACCCACACGATTGGTAGGAGTCAGGAGAGAAGCCTGTCCCACCCAGGGGTGGAGAACAAAGTAAGGGCACCTTTTTGTTTCACGTTCCATCTCAGGGTACTCAAGCTCAGCTTATCATCTGCCTGAGAAGGTGCCAGGGAGGGAGCTGGGGGTGGGGATAAATTGAGAGTGTTGGGAGGGGGCAGATTGGTTTATTTATTAATGTTTAGTACTTATTAGTTAACCTTCCCCATTTCCTTCCCTCAACCCTTCCCGTTCCCAGTAAAGGTCTTCTTGTTATGCTGGTACTCGGGGAGTGTCATTCCTGCGCTGGGGCTTGAGTTGATGTACTTTATTTTCCCTCATGTACTGGGCTTTACACTCCTTGCCAACTGGTTGTATTGACTTTCACTAGGGACAGCACCCCTGTGCATGGCACAGTGAGGAATCACCGGGGGTGGAGGCACCAGGCGCCAGAAAAGAACCCCGGACCCAACCCATGAGAGGAGTGAACATGTTTCTCCTAACGTTGGTGATAGCAAGCACCAGAAAGAGAAAAGGGAGGAGGCATGAGCCACACCTAGGGAGAGTTTAAAATCAGAATGAAATGTTGCTATTGACTTAAAACAATGTAGAATTTTTTGCTTTTGTTTCAATTCAGAACAAAACACAATGTTGGCATTTCCTATGGAACAGAAAATCCAAATTTTTCACCAGTTCTAAGTGTTACCATGAAAAGAATAGATACAGTTCCATGTTCCTTGCTTATGGCAGGTTGGCACAGACCAAACCAGTAGAGTTTGCATCATTTCCTTCCCTGAATGAAACATGTGTTGTTTTCAAGGGAGAATCAATTCTAAACCACTTTTTCCACCAAGGGAAGTCTGTGCTATGCAAACAATAAAGACATCCAGGAAAGATAACTTTGCAGACTGTTGTTTTTATATCTCAGCAGGAGTACAAATAAACCTAGACTGGTGATCAGTTGCCTTATGGATGGAAGTAGATTGTGGATTGATCTGGAAATTGATGTGCCACACAGAGAATATTGAGCCACATTTGGCTTTCTGTTTCACAGGTGTAAATCCATCTGCCTACTTCAGGTATTTCTAAGGCAACTATCATGGTATCTAAGCATAAACCTATCTCAGAATCAATATTATAAAAATATTAAAAAAAGCCAGTTATAAAAAGCCAGTCAGCTGCGAACCAGCTGAGCAGTGAACAGCAGAGAGGCTAACAGAGGGAGTTTGCCTGGGAGTTAGCCTGGGGAGAGTCCACTGAGGCTTACATCTTGCAGGCTTCTCTGAGTAGTTACTACAACTCCTAAGGAAGCTCGTAGAAGGAAGGTAATATGGATGGTGAGCATTGTGACCTGCACTGGATGTGCCATGTTTGTCTTTCTTCCACAGGACAGAAGCAACTTTGTCTGTACAAAGTGCAAGCTGGTCTCCACATTGGAAGAGAAGGTTCAAGGTCTGGAGAAACAAGTATCGACCCTGCGTTGCATAAGAGAAACTGAAGATTTCCTGGACAGACGTCAGGATATGCTTCTATGGACACAATGTTCTGAAGATTCAGAGCAGGCTGCGCAGTGGGGACAGAAGGACGGTGAAGAAATTTGGCAGCATGTGACCTCCAGAAGAAGAAAGGGGAGCGCCCATGTACCAGCAATGCAGATACAGGTAAACAACCATTTTCATGTTCTCTCAACAGGTACTAATGCAGAGAGTGGACTAGATGATACATCTGAGGGAAGGAAACAGAAGGATACTCCGCCAATTGGATGGCATGAGATGCACTTTCCTAGGGATGAGGGTTCCACGACCACCACTCCCAAGAGAAGGAAGCGGGTGGTGGTGGTTGGGGACTCTCTCCTCAGGGGGACTGAGTCATCTATCTGTTGCCCTGACTGGGAAAACCGAGAAGTCTGCTGCTTGCCAGGAGCTAGGATTCACGATGTGACGGAGAGTCTGCCGAGACTCATCAAGCCCTCGGATCGCTACCCCTTCCTGCTTCTCCACGTGGGCACCAATGATACTGCCAAGGATGACCTTGAGCAGATCACTGTGGAGTATGTGGCTCTGGGAAGAAGGATAAAGGAGTTTGAGGCGCAAGTGGTCTTCTCGTCCATCCTCCCCGTGGAAGGAAAAGGCCTGTGTAGAGACCGTCAAATCGTGGAAGTCAACGAATGGCTATGCAGGTGGTGTCGGAGAGAAGGCTTTGGATTCTTTGACCATGGGATGGTGTTCCATGAAGGAGGAGTATTAAGCAGAGACAGGCTCCACCTAGCAAAGAGAGAGAAGAGCATCTTCGCAAGCAGGCTGGCTAACCTAGTGAGGAGGGCTTTAAACTAGATTCACCGGGGGAAGGAGACCAAAGCCCTGAGGTAAGTGGGGAAGTGGGATACCGGGAGGAAGGACGAGCAGGAGAGTGCAAGAAGCGAGGACTCCTGCCTCATACTGAGAAAGAGGGATGATCAGCGACTTATCTCAAGTGCCTATACACAAATACAAGAAGCCTGGGAAACAAGCAGGGAGAACTGGAAGTCCTGGCACAGTCAAGGAATTATGATGTGATTGGAATAACAGAGACTTGGTGGGATAACTCACATGACTGGAGTACTGTCATGGATGGATATAAACTGTTCAGGAAGGACAGGCAGGGCAGAAAAGGTGGGAGAGTTGCACTGTATGTAAGGGAGCAGTATGACTGCTCAGATCTCCGGTATGAAACTGCAGAAAAACCTGAGTGTCTCTGGATTTAAGTTTAGAAGTGTGAGCAACAAGGGTGATGTCATGGTGGGAGTCTGCTATAGACCACCGGACCAGGGGGATGAGGTGAACGAGGCTTTCTTCCAGCAACTAACGGAAATTACTAGATTGCAGGCCCTGGTTCTCATGGAAGACTTCAATCACCTGGATATCTTCTGGGAGAGCAATACAGCAGTGCACAGACAATCCAGGAAGTTTTTAGAACGTGTAAGGGAAAATTTCCTGGTGCAAGTGCTGGGGGAACCAACTGGGGAAGAGCTCTTCTTGACCAGCTGCTCACAAAGTGGGACGAATTAGTAGGGGAAGCAAAAGTGGATGGGAATCTGGGAGGCTGTGACCATGAGATGGTCGAGTTCAGGATCCTGACACAAGGAAGAAAGGAGAGCAGCAGAATACTGACCCTGGACTTCAGAAAAGCAGACTTTGACTCCCTCAAGGAACTGATGGGCAGGATCGCCTGGGAGAATAACATGAGGGGGAAAGGAGTCCAGGAGAGCTGGCTGTATTTTAAAGAATCCTTATTGAGGTTACAGGGACAAACCATCCCGATGAGTCGAAAGAATAGTAAATATGGCAGGCGACCAGCTTGGCTTAACAGTGAAATCCTTGCTGAGCTTAAATACAAAAAAGAAGCTTACAAGAAGTGGAAGATTGGACAAATGACCAGGGAGGAGAATAAAAATATTGCTCGGGCATGCAGGAGTGAAATCAGGAAGGCCAAATCACACCTGGAGTTGCAGCTAGCAAGAGATGTTAAGAGTAACAAGAAGGGTTTCTTCAGGTATGTTAGCAACAAGAAGAAAGTCAAGGAACGTGTGGGCCCCTTACTGAATGAGGGAGGCAACCTAGTGACAGAGGATTAAAAGCTAATGTACTCAATGCTTTTTTTGCCTCTGTCTTCACTAACAAGGTCAGATCCCAGACTGCTGCACTGGGCAGCACAGCATGGGGAGGAGGTGACCAGCCCGCTGTGGAGAAAGAAGTGGTTCGGGACTATTTAGAAAAGCTGGATGAGCACAAGTCCATGGGGCCAGATGCGCTGCATCACAGAGTGCTAAAGGAATTGGCGGATGTGATTGCAGAGCCATTGAACATTATCTTTGAAAACTCATGGCGATCCGGGGAAGTCCTGGACGACTGAAAAAAGGCTAATGTAGTGCCCATCTTTAAAAAAGGGAAGAAGGAGGATCAGGGGAACTACAGGCCAGTCAGCCTCACCTCAGTCCCTGGAAAAATCATGGAGCAGGTCCTCAAGGAATCAATTCTGAAGCACTTAGAGGAGAGGAAAGTGATCAGGAACAGTCAGCATGGATTCACCCAGGGCAAGTCATGCCTGACTAACGTAATTGCCTTCTATGACGAGAAAACTGGCTCGGTGGGTGAGGGGAAAGCAGTGGACGTGTTATTTCTTGACTTTAGCAAAGCTTTTGACACGGTCTCCCACAGTATTCTTGCCAGCAAGTTAAAGAAATATGGGCTGGATGAATGGATTATAAGGTGGATAGAAAGTTGGCTAGATTGTCGGGCTCAACAGGTAGTGGTCAATGGCTCCATGTCTAGTTGGCAGCTGGTATCAAGTGGAGTGCCCCAAGGGTCAGTCCTGGGGCTGGTTTTGTTCAATATCTTCATTAATGATCTGTAAGATGGCATGGACTGCACCCTCAGCAAGTTTGCAGATGACACTAAACTGGGAGGAGGGGTAGATACACTGGAGGGTAGGGATAGGATACAGAGGGACCTAGACAAATTAGAGGATTGGGCCAAAAGATATCCGATGAGGTTCAACAAGGACAAGTACAGAGTCCTGCACTTAGGATGGAAGAATCCCATGCACCGCTACAGACTAGGGACCGAGTGGCTAGGCAGCAGTTCTGCAGAAAAGGACCTAGGGGTTACAGTGGACGAGAAGCTGGATATGAGTCAACAGTGTGCCCTTGTTTCCAAGAAGGCCAATGGCATTTTGGGATGTATAAGTAGGGGCATTGCCAGCAGATCGAGGGACGTGATCATTCCCCTCTATTCGACATTGGTGAGGCCTCATCTGGAGTATTGTGTCCAGTTTTGGGCCCCACACTACAAGAAGGATGTGAAAAAATTGGAAAGTGTCCAGCGGAGGGCAACAAAAATGATTAGGGGACTGGAACACATGACTTATGAGGAGAGGCTGAGGGAACTGGGATTGTTTAGTCTGTGGAAGAGAAGAATGAGGGGGGATTTGATAGCTGCTTTCAACTACCTGAAAGGGGGTTCCACAGGGGATGGCTCTAGACTGTTCTCAGTGGTAGCAGATGAGAGAACAAGGAGTAATTGTCTCAAGTTGCAGTGGGGGAGGTTTAGGTTGGATATTAGGAAAATCTTTTTCACTAGGAGGGTGGTGAAGCATGGGAATGAGTTACTTAGGGAGGTGGTGGAATCTCCTTCCTTAGAGGTTTTTAAGATCAGGCTTGACAAAGCCCTGGCTCTGATGATTTAGTTGGGGTTGGCCCTGCTTTGAGCAGGGGCTTGGACTAGATGACCTCCTGCGGTCCCTTCCAACCCTGATATTCTATGATTCTATGATTCTGTTATTCAGTGTAGTCACTCTGGATTTACAGCCCGGTGACTGAAAGTCAATTTGGTCCAATCTATCGAAGAAAGCATATGGCATTCACGGTTCTGATGCAAATGAGAGCCGGATTCCTTTCTGCATCTTCTGGAATCGGTGTGGATTTCTGATCTGTACTAATATACCCTCCACACCCCGCTTCAATTCAGAGCATGCACTGGTTGATGGGCACTTCAGAGCTAAACTAGTAGATCAAGCCAGGCCTGGTTGGTCAATTAGGTAGTTAAAACAGACAAGTCACCTGGTTCTTGAAGCTAGAGGGGGAAAAAGGTCATTCAGTCTGCTGTGGTTGGATTGACATAAAAGATCCATCTCTCTACCTATTGTTGTGTCCACAGCATACACACAGAGAAGTTAGATAAAGGCTTAACTACTCTTCCTAGAACGTTGCAATGTAACACGACTTTGTTCCTTAGAATTCACAGTGATCATGCACAAGAACCCCCCAAAAAGAGAGACACAAACTGACTGCTCCTCCTAGCCTGCCAGCAAGACCAGGAAACCCCCTGGAATTTAAAGTGATAGCTTGTCATTTTTCTACACAGTTTTCAATACAGCAGATCTACAAACTGAGCTGGACTAGCACAAATACATGTGAAAAGTGAATCTGAAGCTCAATTACTCACTCAAAGCAAATTGCAAATTGTGCATGTGATTGTAACATTAGTTATATAAATCGTCCAATCATGGAACAGAAGCTAAACCACGTGCCCTATTTAACTAAGCAACGCAGCAAGGATGTTCAGATTCTAATATTGAATATTCACAGCAGACTGTGAGCTCTTGGTAGAGGGGAAACATTCACAAAGAAATCTATGAATAATTTCAAGTAATTTCAAAGATGTGAGGCATTTGGAACATGTGTGCCAGCATTTTCCAAACAGAAAATGAGGCAGTTTGACTCATTAAGTATCAGCTCCCAATTATGCACTGGGATCGAGCCATAATTGAGATTGCCAGATATTCTTCGTGCAGGCATGCAGAGTATGTGTAATGCTACAAACTGGCACGTATTAGCACAAGAAATCCAGGGGAAATTAGTCCCAATGAGAGAAGCCAGAGTGACCCTCCAGGAGACTGTTGTCTTCTAGTCATGGAACAAGCAACAACGGTGTAGGGTTCGTCCCACTGCGCCAGCTGATGGGAATGGGTCATCTTTCTGAGAGAGCATCATCTCCTCGTCTTTGTCAGTCCTTAGCTCTGGGCCTGAGACTGCCAAAACAGAGAGCAATTAATGCCAATGCCTTAGTGGTGGAGGGTTCTTCTATGGGCACCTGCCCAGAGATAAATCACCATGTGACCACTTCACATAGGCCACCACAATGGACCAAGTTGTCCATAGCAGGAGGTTTTGGTTGCTCCTGGCCTGAACTGGATTGGAAGCAGCAGCCTGGTGATGAAAAGCTCTAAATCCCATTATTAAACGTTGGAGCCATCCATTATTCCTGTCTCTGCCACTGACTTGCTGTGTCACTTTGGGAAGTCATCTCTTCTCCTTTTGACACTGTGGTCTCATCTGAACAATGGAGATGAAGACACCTTCTTCAGAGGGGAGTTGTGAGTTGCTAATGTTTGTACAGCACCTGACACACTGGGGCCTTGGCCCATGACTAAGGCTCCTATGTGCTATGGTACTCATTATCATCATCACCTTAAAGCTCTTTAATATGATTCATTTATGAGTTTTACAAAAACGGTCCTGCGCAATGAGTCACAGCACATGGACAGCAGCCAACCAGAGACGAGTAGGTACAACTAAGTCTAACTAGGTTCAGAGGGGGGGACAACCCCAAAGGACCAATCGTCCCAGCACTGCCCCCGAAAGCTCCGTAAAGTCAGGCTTTGTCTGGCTATGGGGGGAGCTAATTCCAGAGCTGAGCACCCCAGGGCCAAATATGAGCAGACCTCTTTCCTATTCCTATTCCTACTAAGCAGCCACACTGCCAGCAACACATTCCAGGAAGGAAATACAGTTCCTGACACGGCCACGTACCCACAGCCAGATTTCCCAGTGCTCAGCATCTGTAACTGGAGCAGAATTCTCAGATGAGATTAGTTCCCATTGACCTGAATTGGGGCCCAGGGAAATTTTCAAAGGTACAAATAGCAGCTAGGCAGCTAAGCCCAGATTCCCAAATGTATTTAGGTGCCTAACACCCATCGAAGGAGTCAGGTTGCTAAATACCTTTGTGAATCTGGGCCCTATTGACTTCCAGTGGGCGTTAGGCTCCTACGTGCTATTTGTGGCCCTATATTTCCAAAGGCTCAGCACACTGCAGCTTCTGGTGTGGGGCTTAGGGCCAGATTTTTAAATGAGCCCAGCCTCTCAATGTGAGATCGCTTGAAAAACTGAGCATACAGCCCAAGGAACAATATCAAGATTGTGGGCCCAGATCTACTCAGTGCTGGCAGTGCAGAGAATAGCTTGGATGTATCCAAGATCTCGTTTCCATCTTGTTGCCCTCCGCTATGCACTGCACTTTGCTGTGCCTGTGGGAACATTCTGTACTATCCTCAGCCAATTCCCATGGAGCTCAGTGACTTTGTCATGAGAAACGGTTACTTAAATCCACACTAGAGGGCAGCAGGGAAGCTGTCAGTCTGCAGTTTTGTGACCCAAGGAGCCATCAGGCCCTGTAGATGCAGAACAGTGAGCTCTCCATGGTACATAGGGGATGTTTCTGTGGTGGGTCTGAAGAGCAGTAGCACCCAGGCTCCTGGTGTCTTTCACACTGAGGCCCTAGTTTATTACATGCCTGATGGAGTTCCCCAAACCTCACGCTCTGGGCTAAAACAAAATGTATTTGTTTTTCTTTACAATGTATAAATGCCAAAGGTCCCCGATCAACCCGCTGGGGTATTACAGGGTGTGCCGCTTCCTTTCGGACAGTGGAGGGCTGTACAGGATGTTTGTTTATTATTAACATGTTTATTATGGCAGTGCCCAAGGGCCAGCCAAGAATGGCGACCCCGTAGTTCTAGGCACTGAACAAACACAGAGTTGTAGATGGTCCTGGCCATTTCTGTAACTAGTTTGATGATAATCTCCCCAAGTACATGCAAACACTCATACACACTCATCTACACATATGCTTGCACACACATTCCCACTCACACCCATGCACACACTTATGCACATATGTACACACCCATTCTTGCACACACTTCTACACATCCATGCAACACACCTACCTTCACACACGTACACTTAGTATCAGGTGACAAATAGAGGTTTAAATAGAGGTTTAAAACTCAATCCCGTGCCAGGACTACTTTGCAAACCCTTTGACTGTGCAAGAGTTAAGGGGACTCAGCTTTCCTTTGGGGGCTCCTTTCCAAAATGGGGCTTGATGGCAGGGATACTGTGTGTATCAGTGTAACAGATACTTTCCACAGTCTAATGTCATTGGTCTATTTGGAGGGAGCGGCTAAAACCGGGTTAGTGGGTTTTATTCACAAATCCCTGGAAACATCCTGACACTTCTCCAGATCCCTGCTCCTGTGGTAACTAGCTGACTTTTCAGGAGTTCTGCATGTCTGCCTCATGTGTGCTCAGGGTATCACTAGGACTTCAGCTTCATGGGGCATGCAAATGTACCTAGGGCAGCGCCCGAGATCCATCTCTCACTGACATGAGCATCCTCAGGGTGCCAATGGAAATGTGTTTCCAGCCTGTGATCCTGATTTGGGCACTGCTGGAAGCTCAGCTCTCCTGGGTGTTATCTGGGTCTGGACATTTGCTGGGAGGGCAGCTCTCATGAACAGGATCGAGGTACTGCTCGGAATTCATTGTCATGGGGATGTTCTGGGTACCACTGGCAGTGAAGCTGCTGTTCTGCCAGGCTGTGGAGCAGCATATGAAGATCTGACTTGTCTGCAATTTTAATTCCTATCTGCCTGTGGGTCTGAACAGGATTCTCTGTGCTGTGGAGCGTCGTGCAGTGTGATCACTTGATTGCTACTTGCTGTCAGGGCAATTTGCTTCAAGACAAACCTAGGCACATGAGGAACTGCATCTCCTTGGGTTTTTGTTATGAACAGCTGTTTCTTACTGCACCATGTGTCTATATTCTGCACATACAGATCCTCATGGGCTTAGGATGCGTTGCCTTTTTATGCTTCTGCGAGTCTCTTTAGGGGCTTTATGCATTTCTTAATTGCCTGGCTTGGCCTACCAGCACACCAGGGATTGGGGAATAGATGGAGAGGGAAAGCATAGAACTGTTTCCTGCATTCACATAAAATTAACCTCCCTTAGCATGCTGCAAGGAGCAGCATGTCAGTCTGGGGTGTTCTACCCTCTGAGTTGGTACAAAGCCAGTGCTCTGGGGCACGGTGCTTCAGGGAGTGACACTGGTGAGTCAATAGGGGATGCTCTCCCCAGTGAGTCAGGGCAGACGCCCTGCATGCTGTCAGATGGTGCTGTGCTTTGGAAGGAGCATAGTGCTGAGGTCCTGGTTGCTTGTGCTCATTAAGGTCTCATGCACCAAGAGGCATGCAATGAAATCTGGGACCCACAGTCCCATGCCTCAGGGCAGGTTGAATTCAGTGGTGGTGAGGCCCTGGCAGGGAAGCTTCCAGAGATGCACGGGGAGAGGATGGAAGGCTGCATGGCTGGAGGACTGAACTGGAGGCCTCTTGGGGATGGGGATGGGAATTGATGGAAGGGGCTGGATGAAGAGTGCTGGAAAGGGAAGTGCTGGAGAGTCACTCAGACAGGCCCACGCATGGGGAAGGAGCAGGCACATGTGTGGAGGGACTCGGGAGCCCAGTGGTACGGAAGGCCCTGGGGAGGGGAGTCAAGACTTAGCAGAGTGGGTGGGTGGGAGACAGGGGTGCAGCGAGTCATGAGAGGGGAGGAAGAGCCCTTCCCTGGTGCTGCCAATAATGGCTGCTCTGGCTCTATGGGACGTCCGGCCTGTTTATTCCCCAGCCTGGCTGAGAGCAGCAGCTCAGCTCCCCTCTGTGCACCAAGCTCCCTCAGCTGGCCCCCAGGAACCTCTCCTCGCCTCCCCCAGCCCAGAGCCATGAGACGCGGCTCTGTGATTGCACTGGGGCACGTGGGCTGCCTGCTGGAGCCAGACATACCAGGGAGCAGAGCTCAGCATCTCTCCAGGCAGGGCTGCCTCGGTCCCAGGCTGCCTGGGCTGCCAGGCTCCCCGCACAGGGCTGCTCACGGCGCTCAGGGCTGTGCACACGTCGGCTGCAGCTCTTTTTAACCGGTCATCAGCAGCCTTATGACTCAAGTGCCGAGATGTTGGGGTGGTGGGCCTGGCTCTCCGGGAGCCTGCCTGCCCCCGAGGCTGAAAGCTGCCACGCCTTCCCTTGGAGAGGATCCAGATCCATTGCATTACAATTTAATTACATTACTCCAGCAGCTGAACGAGGCGCATTAACATGAGAGAGAGAGAGAGACTAGGGGTCAGCCCGCTCCCACCTGGGAGGGTCCACTGGCCTGGGGGAGGAGTTAGCGCCCTGAACCAGACTGCCCACACTGGCCCAAGGTGTGGGTGACTGAAAGCTGAACTGCCTCAAAAGGGAGCTCCAGGAAGGGCTGTGCCCCACCAGACACTCCCACACAGCTCCCCGCACAGAGCGTGGGGAGTCTGAGCTGTTCCACTGCTTTGGATGGTGCAGGCTGATCCCCTCTGCCGGTGCCCCTTCTCCTCCTGTGCCCTTCCAGCCTTTGGGGGGATCTGGGGGGGATCTACAGAAGGGAGCAATCACTGTCACTTCTCCTGACTTCCCCCCACCCAGACATCTCTGCTGGGGCCAGATTCCAGCTGGCCCTAATGGCTAGAGACAGCACAGTGGAGACCAATGACTGGGCGGCTCACCCATTGCTCAGAGAACCCCCAGATCTCCTTTTTTAGAGTTTTTGTTGACACCTGGTCACAGGTCCAGGGGGCGGGTGAGCTCTTGTTCCCCCATTTCTACCTGAGGCACATTCGGAACAGAAAGGACCAGATTTTCCCACCCTGGCCTCTCTTTCTGTGTTTGCAGTTTGTGGGTACAATTTAGGTAATTCCACTGCCTCCATGCCCGGCCACACCTGCAAACTTCTAAGGGCCCGAAATCACGGGCCACAGTTATCTGTGCCCACAGAACGGAGAGGTCTGGCTTGTGGTGTCGGGGAGACTCTTCCTATCACCGCCAAATGTTCTTTCCTTCCAGAGCCACGAGCCATGGCTCAGAAATCTGTCTTGGGAAGCTCACTTTTCTCCCCCTCCCTTGCATGCACTTCACAGAGATTTCCAGCAAGCGAGGGGGAGGCCTGCTCATGGGAGAACCCGTCAGCTAAAATGCGAGAATCTCTAAATGATCCTTTACGCCCAGATCTGCCCGAGCTCGTAGCCCTCCCGGCGGAGTGGACCTCGTGAGGTGCTGAGCACCCAGGACTCCGGAGCCACGGGCTGAGGTCAGGCCAGATGATCACAACGGTCTCTTGTGCCAGCGTGAACTGTCACAGGCGGGAGGAAAACAAACCAAGCCGCCAACTCCAATTAGCCGTGCCTCTGCAAGGCCACTGGGAGTGGGAGAGGCCTGGGGCTTATACAAGCCAGACCCAGCTCAGGAGAGATTGGGAAACTGACGGAGTGCCAAGGGGAAAGCAGCTCCAGAAAGGGGCAGGAGGAGAGGCGGGGGGAAGATGCTGCGTTTGGGGAGAGCTGGGCCCAGACTGGGGGCTGCCTCCCTAGCACTTGCCTGAGAGGTCAGAGAACTTGTGGGGAAATCGTGGGAGATGATGATAAACTAAAAGCTGATACACCCCTTTGTAGAACTGCTACGTTCTCTGGCATCTTTTTTTTCCTTCCTTTTTGTGGTGCTCAGGTCAACCTGGCCCATCAGGCAGTGGCATGGTGACACCTAGAGCTGTGGGAATTGGTACTTAGCCAGAGGGCCAAGACACCTTAGTGACTGTCTGGTGCACTCCCTGGAGCTGGTGAGAAATCACGATTCACACCCTTGGTATCAATGGGGAAATCAGAGTCATTTTTAGTGACCATGGAGGGCAGGGCCTGAGAAATCCTCCAGGACTAACCCAGGGCTCCTTGCTGTGAGTAATGGCTTCTCTGTCCTGGTATCTCTGCAGTGGTATCTCCTCCGCCCCCTCCCTTGGGAGCCTATCCCACAGCCGAACTGTTCTCAACGTTCAGAGCTTTTCAGCAGGACTCCCCTAAACTCCCCCTCCCTCAGCTGCAGGCTACGATGGCTCCTCCTGCCTCCATCTTCTGAGATGGCAAAGAGCTCTCTTCCTTCAGTTATGGCATTGTCTTGAGGGCTTCTATAGATTCTGGGACTGAGTCTTCCCTTTTCTAAGGCACATGCGTTCAGCTCGTGCCAAACCCCTGTCACAGCGGCGGGGACCAGCCCCTCTGCAGTTCAGCTTCGCTGTGGATAAATCTCTCTCTTACGCTAACGTATTTGGCAGCCAGTGCTAGAATTCTAGAGGGCCAGCCCAGCGGCTTCCCACTTGGGATTTATTTAGTCCTTAATCAGGTAGACCTGTCCTTGCAATCAGTGAGTAAAGGCTAAGTAAATGCTCAGTGTGAGGAACACAGCAAATAGCTGCAATCAGTGGTGGTGTCTCCTCACTCATCTGGTTTGTGTGCATGGAGATGGGGGTTCTGGCTAGGTGCAGAGCCGAGCATCCTGCCCTGCTCACTGGTACAAGGCAGGGGGGGCAGGTCCCTGGCTCTGCTTCCTCCCTGGCCCTCCCCCCCAATGGGCCATTAGCCAGTGACACCCCCCCCATACTAAGTCCACAGTATGAACCACAGAGCGCCGGGGAGCAACGCAGTCTCTTCTGCCTGAAACTGGCTCTCTAGCTGGAGCTGTAAGACTCACATCCTTGTGGACTGGGCAGAGAGCGGGATCCACAACACACTGACCAGTGGGCTCAGGCTGCTCAGTGATCACTGAGTATTTAAGCAAGGGTTCTGCTTTAGCCTGTGACTGTGCATAACAAAAGCTTCACGGCACCTTATCAGAGTCTCTGCCTGAGAAGCTCAGCCCCCAGAAGCACAGTGCCCAATACCACAGGTTGCCCTAGGTTAAAGAGGGATCACAAGAAAAAACCCACCCAGCGCTCTGGCAAGGTGACCAGGAACACCGTTTTCTCTTCCCCGTGAAAAGGCGGTGACCAGGGTATTCTGGGTCTTTCACTTCTGGATCATGTGTGACAGCTGGTGCTTTGACAAACAGTGAGATACTCCTAAGGGAAGTAAGGGATGATGTATGTCAGAGGAGCCCAAGTGAGGTACCCACCTATCACTCACATAAAGGCCTGTGAGGCCCACACCCAGAAGGGCGCAGGGTGCATTACATGCAGATATTGGCCAGCCCAGGGAGAGGGATGCTCTCCCTGGTGGTCTGACCCAGAATGGCAAATTTTATACATATAGAAACAAACACAGTCAGCACTACAGTAAGGACCGGAGCAGAACTGGGATACAGGTAGGAAGTTTATCGTGAGATTTCATCTAAATCTGCTCTGTTGCAGTTTGAACCCAGTGCCTCTTGTCCTGCTCTCTGTGGCAAAAGAGAACAACTTTTCTCCATCTTTTTTATAGCAGCCGTTCAAGTATTTGAAGACCAGTATTATGTCCCCCCTTAATCTCCTCCTTTCCAAGCTAAAGATACCCAGTTTCTTCAGCCTTTGCTCACATGGCTTGCATTCCAGTGCATTCCTTTGATCATCTTTGTCACTCGCCTCTGCATCCTTTCTAGTTTCTCCACGTGGGTTCAACATCAGAATGTTACATGGGATGGTGTCAAAAGCCTTGCTGAAGTCCAAGTATATTATGTCCACCACATTCCCCCTATCCACCAAATCAGTTATCCCGTCAAAGAAGGAAATCAAGTTGCTTTGGCACGATTTGTTCATGGAAAATCCATGCATGTCACATCGATCAGCTCTGGGGAGCGTGATCACATTCCTGCTGGAGGAACTTTGTTGCTGATGAAACTGGTCGAAATGAGGGAAGGCAGTAAAAGCCACAAACTGCGCAATAATCCTTGGGTGGGGGTGGGGGGGGGAGAAAGGGAAAGGGCCTTGATACCATGCAAATATTGTAAAAGGCCATAAAAGCAAAACAAAGCCATAAAGGGGAATTTCAGAGGAGACTGAAAGGTGGGGACCGAAAGACCTAACTGCCAACAGCCAGAATGTCAGAGCAAGGCTAGGCTAGATGAGAGAGAAGGCTTTGATAGATGGGGGAGAGTGACATTAGATGGAGATAAAACAGAGTGAGAGTTTGATGGCAGTGTGGAATGGAGAGAGAGCCAGAGGCAAGGAGAGAGAGAATCGGAACAGAGACCAGCAACCCCCGTGGTGGGACTCCTGAAGCTGCAGGAACTACAAGTGACTGGAACCAAGTAGGAGAAGCCCGGGGGGTGGAGAGGTGGTGGGGGGTTGGCAGGTGGGAGGAATTCCTTAGTGAAAAGCAGAGGAAAGGGAGATGGCTGAGGCTTTGGCTTGTCACTCACTACAGATGGCTGTAGCAGAACAGTGGGTTAAGGCATCGCTGGATGGGGCCTGCATTGCAGACTCAGAGCTGGAACCTCCACTGGCTCGCACTTGTGTACAGTGCTCCCATTCTGATCCACTAGCATTTTTCACTCTCTCTGCATTGCTGTAAATGACACAAGGCAGTGGAAAAGCAGCTTCCAGAAGCGAATCCATCAAGCCATGGACGGCATTTGAAATGCACGTGCCATGCAGACGATGCCATATAGAGCGTGTGAGAACTGGCAAAGCTGAGCCAGGGCAGAAGGGGCTCTGGTGATGCAGCTTCTAAAAAGAGCATGTACCACAGCTGGGCAGGCAGTGCAGGGAGTGGGTGCTGCACTCTCTCATGCCAGGTGCCCAGATTCCATGGTGATGGTGTGTGAGACTGATCGCAGAGCACTTAACAGGACAGGTGGACACCCCACGTCATGGAGGGGAGGGTGCCCTAGAGAACATGCTGTAGAGGGGGCAACTCTCTTCTGGCCTCAGAGGAATGGACCAGCAATAATTTAACAGGCCTTTGCCATCCCTAACTTCTATGCATGAAAGGCCAGATGGGGCTGGAGAGACCAGGAGAAACCCTGACAACAGACCTGGGCTACATCGCGAAGAGATGGACGAGAGCATCCTGAGGCTGCTGCTGCTGCATGTGTTTGGCATTCAGCATTCCTCCCTATGCCCGTGTGCTCTTGGGCCTCGTGTACACGAGAAGCACTTCATCGGCACAAATACATCGGTGCAGCTACACCAGTGCAGCACATCTGGTGAAGACGCTCTCTGCCAACAGGAGAGAGCTCGCCGGTCGGCATAATAAAACCACCTCCCATGTGTCGGCGGGAGAGACACAGCGCTGTCCACGCTGGGGCTTAGGTCGGTGTAACTGATGCCGTTCAAGGGGGTGGCTTATTCACATCTGTGAGTGACATAACCTTATTTTACCCCTCTGTGAACGACAGAGCTGCAAACAGGCTGTCCTTCCAGATCTCTGCTAATTATTAAACATACTTCTGTTAAACTTAACTAGATGGCATTTGTCCATAACCTGCAGGAAAAGAATAGTGGGAGAGACTTGCACCATCACAAATGACTACATGAAAACATTGTTCTAGTGTCTATTTGCCTTCAGGTGTTTATATCTGACCTGGATTTCTGTCTAGTTTTCAGGGTAGTCAGTATGCTCTGCTAGTTCAGGGATATGATCCTTTTTACTAGAAAAATAGCTCTCTGAGATACTGCTCGGTCCATGTGTCTATCTCTGCTCAATCCATTTGGTGAGAGGTTCAGATTTGTCCGTTATCCAGGAGGTGAGTTTGCCCCTAATGCCACTTGCAGTGGCTTTATAATGAGTCACCAGGAAACAGTCTTCTAACGAGCTCCAGGGCAATCTGGGTCAGGGACTGGTCACACATGCTGTGCAGGAAACTTGGGGCCATTCGGGAGTCTGGCGTAGCCATGTGGTCGTTTGCATTTACTAATGCTAGCATGTAAATAACTCTTAATTAGGCATGAGGACGAGATGAATGTGGCTGAGTTTCTGCCTTTGCTGCTGCTCGTGTTTGATCAGAGAACAAGGCACATATAAAATCACATGCAGTCAGGAACAGCAAGAGTTAAGGGTCTGACAGCAACATTAATTTGGCACACTGCATGTATGCAGAACTTTCTATGCCCTGTTTTTCTGGGTCAATGTTTAGTTTCATACATCACTATTTAAGTTGTAAAGTGTACGTCCCAAAAACATGCAGGAAGTGCATCTCGATTGATTGAGCCAGTGTTGCTGCTGGAAACTTAACTTTGCATTTCGAAACTGATCACACTTGTGCAGCCTTAATGGTGTATTAATATAGGCTTTGCATTTAATAAATGTGTAATATAGCGAGTTACATGTCTATGACAAAAAGAAAAGGAGGACTTGTGGCACCTTAGAAACTAACCAATTTATTTGAGCGTAAGCTTTTGCGAGCTACAGCTCACTTCATCGGATGCATCCGATGAAGTGAGCTGTAGCTCACGAAAGCTTATGCTCAAATAAATTGGTTAGTCTCTAAGGTGCCACAAGTACTCCTTTTCTTTTTGCGAATACAGACTAACACGGCTGCTACTCTGAAACATTTCTATGACAATTCACGGATCAGCTAACTCCATACAGCTGGACTGTGCTCTCGTCCCATTACAACCCGGCCAAACAGCCTCATCTTTGTCTGGAACATAGAACGTTGAACCCTTAGACTATGGAACAAACGAGACCAAATGAAGCTCCAAGTAGAAACCACTAAAGCTAAATGAACCTTCATCCTTTCTTATTGGGGTAAATGTCGCTACCAAACAACAACTTCGGTTTCCAGCAGGGAGGGACAAAATCCTTCCGCACAACTCAAAGTGAATCCAAACAGAACCTTTTCTTATCGGGCAATCAGAAAGTGTAATTAGGAGAGATGGCCTGGAAACTTTCCATTCATTTGTTCAGTTTTTCATTAAAAAGACTGAAAAGCTGAAAACTGAAATTGTTTCCTTTTCCAGCAACTGAAAACCAAAAAGTTTTAGCTGGTCCAGAAAACATCTTTGGTTTTATTCCAAATTTTCACCTGGCAGGCTGAAATCTTCCAGATTTTAGCTGCTAAAAGCCAAACACATTTAAAACATTTTCAGTTTTTGGTCACCAAAAAAGTTTCAGTTTTTCAACAACAAAAAATGAGGGAAAAATAATTAAAAATGGATGTTTCCTGCAGAAATTTCTTACAACTACAATACCCACCTGCGGAAGTAAAGAAACAGATTGATAGAGCCAGAAGAGTTCCCAGAAGTTACCTACTACAGGACAGGCCTAACAAAGAAAATAACAGAACGCCACTAGCCGTCACCTTCAGCCCCCAACTAAAACCCCTCCAACGCATTATTAAGGATCTACAACCTATTCTAAAGGATGACCCAACACTCTCACAAATCTTGGGAGACAGGCCAGTCCTTGCCTACAGACAGCCCCGCAACCTGAAGCAAATACTCACCAACAACCACATACCACACAACAGAACCACTAACCCAGGAACTTATCCTTGCAACAAAGCCCGTTGCCAATTGTGCCCACATATCTATTCAGGGGACACCATCACAGGGCCTAATAACATCAGCCACACTATCAGAGGCTCGTTCACCTGCACATCCACCAATGTGATTTATGCCATCATGTGCCAGCAATGCCCCTCTGCCATGTACATTGGTCAAACTGGACAGTCTCTACGTAAAAGAATAAATGGACACAAATCAGATGTCAAGAATTATAACATTCATAAACCAGTCGGAGAACACTTCAATCTCTCTGGTCACGCAATCACAGACATGAAGGTCGCTATCTTAAAACAAAAAAACTTCAAATCCAGACTCCAGCGAGAAACTGCTGAATTGGAATTCATTTGCAAACTGGATACTATTAATTTAGGCTTAAATAGAGACTGGGAGTGGCTAAGTCATTATGCAAGGTAGCCTATTTCCTCTTGTTTTTTCCTCCCCCCCCCCCCCCCCCCCCCAGATGTTCTGGTTTAACTTGGATTTAAACTTGGAGAGTGGTCAGTTTGGACGAGCTATTACCAGCAGGAGAGTGAGTCTGTGTGTGTATGGGGGTGGGTTTTTGGAGGGGGGTGAGGGAGTGAGAGAACCTGGATTTGTGCAGGAAATGGCCTAACTTCATTATCATGCACATTGTGTAAAGAGTTGTCACTTTGGATGGGCTATCACCAGCAGGAGAGTGAATTTGTGTGGGGGGGTGGAGGGTGAGAAAACCTTGATTTGTGCTGGAAATGGCCTAACCTGACGATTACTTTAGATAAGCTATTACCAGCAGGACAGTGGGGTGGGAGGAGGTATTGTTTCATATTCTCTGTGTATATATAAAGTCTGCTGCAGTTTCCACGGTATGTATCTGATGAAGTGAGCTGTAGCTCACGAAAGCTCATGCTCAAATAAACTGGTTAGTCTCTAAGGTGCCACAAGTACTCCTTTTCTTTCTCCAGCAAAAAGACTCTATTAAACCACAAGCACTTCAGCACCTTAGCCTTCCTCGTGTTTCCGGAGAGTGCCTAGCACATCTTTAGGAGTTGTAAAACAAACAAGGAGCAGGTACATTGTCCTATTTGTGCATAACTCCACTGTCAGACATGGTATAGATAAAGGGTCAAGTTAAACACTTGCTCAAGTACTAGTGAAAAGTTGACATAGTCTGAGCCTCGGTGAAGTCTCCTGAGAACAGACAGTCTTCTCCCTGCCCAAACCTCCGGGCCAGGCTGGGTAGGACAAACACCAAAGGGGACGCGGGGATTAGGAGATGCTAAAAAGATGGCCACAGGGCAGGCTTGGAAGTAATTTTCAAACTGCTTATTTCTCTCCCAAGCAGGCATAGAATCATAGAAGATCAGGGATGGAAGGGACCTCAGGAGGTCATCTAGCCCAACCCCCTACTCAAAGCAGGACCAATCCCCAAGTTTTGCCCCAGATCCCTAAATGGCCCCCCTCAAGGATTGAATTCACAACCCTAGGTTTAGCAAGCCAATGTTCAAACCACTAAGCTATCCCTCTCCCTTTCCCTGTCACCTTTGCAAAGGAAGGAGGAAACTGAAGTGGAATTAACTCTTCTTCACCAGAGACCAGGAAGTGTCCCTGCCTCTGCCGCGCCATGTCCCTTAGCCCCAAGAAAGATGCTGTCAGATGTGCCCTTTTCTGGGGCGTGAATGGCCAGGGGTTGGCAGAAGAGTGGAAAAGGCAGTTTATAACCCAGAGGGCTAGTGTCTCTGCTCAAAGCCACATAAAGCAGCCGACAGCCAAAACAACGCTCAAAACATTCAACAAATGACAGGGGCGTTTTTTTATGTTAAGGTTACTCTGTGCAATGTCACACAATAATATACACTCCTGCTGATAAGGAATGTTAATAATACTTTGCTCTCTGCCAAGAATAGAGTCCCTATCTACAAACCCCACTGCTCTAATCTAGTGAAACAAAGGCAAATATATGAAAATAACAAACCCAGGAGCTCAGGAAGTATTTGAATTCAGGAAAGACTAAATATTTAGCCTGCAAGGCTCAATGTGTCCTAGAACATATGGGACACTCAAGGAACAGCCATCCATTGTCCAGGGGCTGCAGAGGGGAAAGCCATCCTGCGACAGAGCCTCTTCCCTTCCTCCTCCACCATCCTCGCCCATGGATGGACTCTAGAAATGCCCCGCTGGCTACAGCAGAGATGTGCATGCTGTGTGTCAGAGGGGGGCATTTTACAGTCAGGAGTGGTACTGAAATCCATGGAACAGGTATGCAGCAAGCAGGGCTTAAATTCAGCCAGAGCTGTCTGGAGCAGAGCTCTGGTAAATATTTTTAAACCCGCAGGGCTGACACCCTGAGCCCTGGCACCTCCCGCAGGGGTCTCTGTGAAATACTCTTTGAGAATTTAAGGCCTGGTAGCAAGTCATGGTGTTAACATACTTACAGCTCATATGGGGCCTTCTGGGTATCAGATGAATGCTTAGATAGCAGCAAATCCCTGTCCAGCAAGGTCTACATAATTTTCACTAACCTCTGCTGCACAACACAACCTCTCAGAGCTTCACACAGTCAGCAGGGATAGAACCTGGCTCCTTCTCCTGCACAGGCCTCTGCCACTTAGCTAAGGAGAATCCCCACTAGCTGTGAACAGCACAGGGTCTATGACACACAGCTGAGCTGTATTTACTAGCAGGGAGTGGTGTACCCCTACCCCCCCCCCCCATGCACATATTGTCCCAGCCAGAAGAGGGCAGTGAAAACACACACATACACACAATCAAGATTGGATGTCTTTCTAAAAAGATACAGTTTAACTCAGCGGTTCTCAAAGTCATTTGATCGCCTCCCCCCACTTCTTTGTGTCTCTCAGCCATTAAACTCAGACCCAGATGTGGATCTGGAACTTTCCAGGGTTCAGGGAGGGGGATGGTTTATGCATATAGTGAGGCTGTTTGCAGTTACCTTATATTCATCAGAAGCTATGAAATGGGCACTGAGATGTGGGGTACCTCGGGCTTTCTGTTCCTTATGGGGAGAAGTGAGAGACGTAAGATTTTCCCCTTCTCCTTAGGCCATACGTGGGACACTCAGGTGCTTCCCATGAACTCCCCACTAAGGAGAAGCAGTGGCCTCCTGGGAGTCAGGCCACCTGCCCTGCCTCCCCCACTATACGGATCCTAACTACGGGCCTAACACAGAAGCCATGTCAGGCCACTGAGCTAGTCTCCCTCCCTCTTGCACCGACCAAGGAGTAGGCCCAGATGCCCAGGCAGGGAGGGCAACTGTCCAGGCAAAATTCTTCAGCTAAACTGGGGATCTGTCCCTGAGGAACAGCTGCTAGAGAACGTGTGTCCAGAGAGACTGGTGTTGTGGGTAAGGCACAGAACTGGGGTTCAGTTGCTTTGGCTTCAATTCCTGTCTCTGCCACAGACTCCCAGGGTAACCCTGCTCAAGTCACTTAATGTCTCCATGGCACAGTTCACCATCTGTGAAGGGGGGATAATATGTGTCCTTTCGCTCTATTGTCTACTTTGATTGCAAACTTTTGGGGGAAGGGACTATCTCTCACTATGTGTTTGTACAGCGCCCAGCACAATGGGGTCCAATCTTGTTTAAGGCCTGTAGGGGCTACCAGAAAGCAAATAACTTGTAAGTAATAAGTTCCATACAACAATCCCTATGTCAGGAACCCAAAACTCAGACACTGTTCAGGCTATTCTTAAAGATCTCGTCCTACACCAGCCCCCAAACCCACTAAGCCCGGCATTACTCACCCTACATATTTTGTCGTGAAGCCACATCAGTTCATGACAATGGAAGATACAAAAGTATGCGCCACACATGGCTCAACGTGGTAAAATTAACCACAAAACGAGGAACTGGAGACACTGAAATGTTCAGAGTGTGGGATCAGCTGTGACTAATGCCCTCTTCTGCTCCCATGCTGCCTGCATGCTGACGGCAGCTGAAAGAAATGGTGCCTGATTCCACGGGAACAAATCATGATTCCACTGATTCCATAGGAAGAGGCCACTGAATCTGCATCTTAAATCAGAGATGCAGGACTATTATAAATAACACGTCGCCATGAATATATAGGTCTGGCTGGAGTGGATTACACCAGATGTCCATCCAGTCCAGTCTTCTGCCTCTGACAGTGGCCAGCAGCAGCTGTTTCCAAGGGAGATGCAGGAAACCCCGAGAGGACAGTTATGCAATAAGACGCCTATGGATTTTCCAAGCTTTCTCCTGTTTTATAATATTTAACACGAAGAAAAGAAAGAGAACTGATGGTAATGAGTGGAGTGGATTTTCCATGCTTTGCAAAAGTTCACCCATTGTTCAAAGCCAACGCTCCCGTCCAACATAAACAAATACTTTTGAAAACATTCTCATCCAAAACAATTGCCAGGACTTTTGATGTTTTAATGGTCCTTGCCCTCCCTGAGTGTTTGATCATTATGTTTTACAATATGTTTTCCCCTTCCCAGCCACCCCTGTTCCTGCTGGCCCTGCTCTGGAATTCATGGCCTCCGCATCTCAGCTCTTGTATTCAGTGAATTACAATGGAAAGAATTTCATGGGCATTTATTTTGACTTAATATTGCTTCCTCTTCTTGCCTGTTTACATAGCCGCCTTTTCTTCACCCCTGCGACGGCTCCACGCGGAGGGGTCGCTGCCAGAGTTCACAGCTCACTTCGCAGCCTCGCTGAAAAGAGCACAAGCCCGCTGGAGGTTGTAACCTCCCAATTAACTGGATCATCCCCTTCCTTTCTAGGATTCCCCTTCAGAGTTCTTCTGTAGGTCACTGCTCCTTCCTTGGCAATGACTGAATAGGTTTCTAAACTGGGTTTTATTATTACTTTATTATGATAGTAGTTGTGCCTAGCGGCCCCAACCGAAATCAGAGACCCATTATGCCAGGAATGGCACATGTAATAAGAGACAGTACCGGCCCCAAAGGGCTTAAAATCTAAATCGACAAGGTAGATGGGAAAGCAGGACCAGAGAGAGAGGAAGTGATATGCCTGGGGTCACAAAATAGGTCAGCAGTGGGTGGAGCACCCAGCTCTCCTGATTTATAATCTAGCACCGTAGCGACAGGACCCCATGGCCTCTCTAAGCTAAGCTAGGCTAGGTGAATCTAACTATGGAACTGCTGACTGACACACTCAGCTCTTCTTTTCATTGACCTTGGAGCCCATATCTGCAGAGCTGGGAGCCAAGCAGGGGGTTGGTCATGGAACACTGTGAATTTGAAAGGGGATTCTTGTTAGATATGAGCCCATACCAGAACTATTTATCCTGAATTCCCCCCTTCTGTGTGAACCTTGCAGATTTATATACAAGGACCTGGATCAGAACCAGCCCTGCTTTCCAAGCTAAATCCCAGTGAATGAGGTTTTATGAACCCAACACAACCACGGTTTTGCACGTCTGCAAGGCAACACAAGAATAGGACAGCTCTGTTTCTATGGCTTGAGTTCAGTGTTACCTGGGGCACTACATTCCATTCCGGGCACCTCACTACTAAAAAGACATCAATAGATTGGAAGTGCATTAGAAGAGACCAGCAAAAGGAACTGATTTAGGAGGAAAGAGTCAAAGTGGACATGGTCAAATCCTTAACATTTGACCCTCCATTGGAGTCCAGATGGCAAACACCCTGGAGTCCAGGCCTGTTTGGAGCAGGTGTTTGATTCAACCCATTTGCAATAGTCAGAATATTTCATCTTTAATATAAACTTCTCAATGATGGGACCTTCATAGAAAAACCAAATGAAATGCTAGGCATGAACCACGATATTGAGAATTTTCTCCACATACTTTATTCATACTTAAATATTGCCAGCGAAGAGCCTTTTGTATCCGGAGGTCATGAAGCATCAAGTACTTTTCCTCAGATATTGAAAGATCCCTCCTGAATGTTCTGAAGACAGAGAATTTTGGAGAATCCATAATCTGGATTACTTTTTTCTAGGCTTCTTCAATCCACTCAATAATCACAGATAAGAACACTTCTTCCTGCTTTTCATTACCTCAAGGAACTGACCAAGGTCATCTCGAAACTCATCCCTTTTTCAACATCACAGCTGATGATGAAACCTCCTTGTTTATAGCTCAGAGGGCCCAGTCCAGCTCCGACTGAAGTCAATGTGGTCCTTCTGTGATTTATACTGCAGGAGACTTAGGAACCCCACCCCCCATTGCACTAGGTGCTGTACAGACATAGAACAAAGAGACAGTCCCTCCCCAAAGTCTCCAATCTAAGGATAAGATGAGAGACAACAGGTGGGGAAGCACAAGGTGGTAAGAAGGAGAGGATTCTGATCACATGATCACAGCATGTCAGCTGCCTAATTCTCCCATTGTGATGACACTAATGGGAGCTGGACCAGGCCTAGCAAGCTGCAGTGTATCAGATATACAAACTTGCTCAGTTCTGTTTTGCTATGTGCTGATGATATATGATATAGACGCAAATTCTCCTTTCCAGTTCAACTCTGAGCAATGCAACTACTTCCGCTAATTTGGACAAAACAGAGCAGGCCTGTGGGCCCTTCCTTAATACACTCTCAGAACAGTGCTCAGGAATAGTGACTTTATTAAATACCTGGGGGTGATAATTTACAAAGACAAAACGAAGCGTTTGCAGATCATTTGTCTTCCCTTCCATCCCGGAACTCTCCTGCTGCACAACACGAGCTCTGTCTCTAATTGGCGGCATTAATACAATTAAGATGATAATTTTGCCATGATTTTGCTTTTACATTACAAAGTATCACACTCCATATCCGATGATAAATTCTATCATTATTTCTCTCCTTTGGGCTACCAGGCAAGTCAAAGTCTTGCCTTCAGACACCACAGTGTCCATCGGATAGGGGCCTCTCTCTCTGTCTGATACATTTTTTCCCACACACCAGAGACAGCAGAGGTCCAAGGAGGGCAATGAAAATGATTATTTATTTGGATTTAAACACCACACTAATGAACATCTTATCAAAAGCACTAGGCCCGGGGTGACAATTGAAAGCCTGGCACAGAAATAATTAGAACACCCAAACCACATTGCATTTCTCCCGACCCCAGAGCCACATAACAATGCCCAACTAGGACACCCATTAATAGATCCTAACCTCACCTACCCACAAACCAGCCCCTCCCACAACTACCTCAGCTCTCCTCAAAGGGCTGCTTCCTAATCTGGGTTTTGCAGCATGCCTGTGAGGTGAGCTGGCCCAGGTTATGTCACACCTAGAAATGCAGGAGGGGAGAGGGTTGTAAATCCCAAAGCTGAGAAGCCCTTCTGAATCCAGGCACCTCTGCTGCTTGCAGCTGTGACAGAATGGCATGAGGGTGAGAGGGGGCATTTCTCGGCTAAGGAAGATCCTAGACTAGAGCCAGACTCTGAGGAGAGATTGAAAAAATGGGGATGGTTTGCCTTAGAGAGGGGACATTATAGATGGGTACAAATTAAAGAGTAGTGTAGATGTAGAAGAGATGGGTGGAGAGCTCACATTTATCCCTGCCCAGGAGACGTGAACAAGGGGACACTGTGAGAGGCAGTAAACTCAAAAAATGAGCTAAGGACAATCTTATTTTATGTAATGTCTGTTTAGTTGATGGAACTCATTGCTACTAGATATCATTAGGCCAAGAGCTTTGGAGGATTCCAACCAAGTTTAGACATTTAAAAAAAGAACAGGAACACTGCAGTTACATTAGATAAGATGCAATTCTCTAGAAAGACTATAAATCCATCCATTTCAGGCATTATTTGCCTAGGATAGGGGAAATCTGCTGCTGCGGGCTGCAACTGGCCTTTTTGTGATTTCTTGAACTTTCTTCCGAAGCACCAGTACTGGGAGCTGTTGGAGAAAAGATACTGGCCTGGTGGACCCCTGATATGACTGACTCTGGCTATTTCTGTTTTCCAGTGCTGAGCAAATAACTAGCTGGTCTGAATTTTTGGATGAATTTTTTGGTGACAGTTTCTGATTTGTGATTGTTTTTCAGCATATCCAGGGACTGCACAAATATTTGTGAATAATAGAACCTCCGACCCTGGAAACCACACTCATATTCACTAAAATATTCACAAAGGATTTTTACATCCTGACCAGCTGTGTGTTTCATAGACAATGCACTTGATTCTGCTCTCACTTATAACAGTTTTACACCAATGTAACTACACTGACTTCATGGGAGTGATTCCAGATTTACACCAGTGTGACAGGAGGACGAGGTCCAGCCTGCAGCTTTTAACACTCGCCTGACCTGGGGAAAGTTTTTGCTTCTGTCTTGTTGGCCCAAGCCGCTGATATCTTAAGAAGTAAGAAGATCACAACAAGCCAGCCTCACTCCTGGCCATTCCACAATGGCGCAAACCTTCACAGTGCGCCAGTTTATTAAGAAGGCACAAGAATTCAAGCGGCCTGTTCCCACTGGATTTGTGGACATCAAGGCTGCATGTGGCTGATCTTGAAATTCACCAGCCTCCCTGTAGAATGGTCCAGATCCTATATGACGACTCCTCAAGCTGCATTCTCATAAATGGGAAAAGAACCGCTGTCTTCTGAATCAGGTTGGGCATTCAACAAGGATGTGTTGCTGCCCCAGAACTCTTCAATGCCATCACAGACTACATGCTTGATCAGACATGAATTAAATGCATTTTACACATATGCCTTGATGATAAGAACTTCACCAGTGTGACTTTGCTCATGACATAGCACTAGCTGTGGAACCAATGGATGAGCTAGCTGTTGTTCTTAAAGCTCTGGGAAGCTCAGTGGCAAAAGTCACCCTGAAAATTAACTGGGTAAAACCAAAATTCTTCTGGCTGAACATCAATATGCCATGGGCTCTAGCCTATTAGTGGGCAACCACCCAGCTGAGATTGTCAGTAATTTTACCCACCTTGGCTCTGTTGTTGGTAATGTGGGTGGCAATGAGAAACAACTTGAAGGCTGCACTGCAAAAGCATTGTCAGTAATGGGGCTTCCCATTAAGAACATCTTTTGCAAATTGAACATCCTGATCCACAGAGAGATGAAGCCAAGGCTATAGAATGCTTCAGTGGCCAGCATTCTGCCCTGAGACCGAAACATGGCCCCTCACTATCAAGACTGAAAAGAAGCTGGATGAAGCATCTCTGAATGATCAAATCAAATGGCAGAAATTCAAGACAAATGAAGAGATCCGTTTTCTAACTTAACAAGTCCTGCTCTCTCAAACGGTCACCCAACGCTCTCTAAGATGGCATGGCCATCTGCACTGAATGCCTGCTGACTTCCTGCGAGAATTATCTTCAACTTTGACCCAATGAAAGTGAGATAGAACCCCCCGCCCACCTCCGGAAGACCTAAAACACAATGGCCATACAGTGTCAACAGACGCCTGTCCCTCAGTGGCATCCTACCTTGTAACATGCTCAGGACATGTTCAGTGGCCTCCGTGAGAAAAAGCAAGATGGTGTCAGACTGCAGCCCAGCGGCAAAAGCATGAACTCTTGCACTGCTGTTTGCCTTTTCCCAACTCACCAGGCTAATGATCTCGGAGAGAGGAAGCCATTGGCTTATCTCTTCCTCCTGCCCAACTCTAACACTGATTTTCTGGAAGCCAAACAAAGGCAATGGAGATTGTCTGGAAAGATAAACAAGGAACAGTCTGAACAACCAGGAAACTCAAGGGAAGCAAGAATTAAACATGGCAAGTAAACAAACTTATTTCTATGTCACTAGAGTGCGGGGAAGGGGACAGAGATTCTTTCGGGCTGCTTCACCTGGGGCTACAAAGGAGTGTCTGAGAGCCACCAGCATGCCCCATAGATCATATGGGGAGTAGCCTAACAAGCTGCTTGGCTTACTGACTTCTTCTTCTTTGCTGGGGTCTGGGCTTTCCTTCTCCTGCTGAATCCAGACATAACACCCCTCTGTTTTGGGGAGGTACTGTCTGCCGAGGGGGGAGTGCTACTGACTCCAGGGATCACGGCCCCATTGTGCTGGGTGTTGTACAGGCTATAAGTCCAGTCCCCACAGCAAAACACTCACAGCAAGTTTGAGAGTAGCAGCCATGTTAGTCTGTATCCGCAAAAAGAAAAGGAGGACTAGTGGCACCTTAGAGACTAACAAATGTATTTGAGCTACACGAAAGCTTATGCTCAAATACATTTGTTAGTCTCTAAGGTGCCACAAGTCCTCCTTTTCTTTTTACAGAAGGTTTGGACATTCACCCAGGAACGTTCAGTTTGATTCCCTCGTCCACCATAGTCTTCCTGTGTGACCTTTATTTAGTCACTTACTGGTGTACCATGGGGCTGTCAGCACTGCCCTACTGCACAGGGCAGCGAGGCTAAATACATTACAGCTTGTGAGATGCTCAGTTGCTACGGTTATGGGGATCATCTAAGTAACTTTGTTACAAAGACAGTCTAGGATTCTGACACAACTGCTGGATAAGCAGATAAATGAGGGTGGGAGAAGCAAAGTCATAGTAAAGATGGGAGTGTTGGCATAAGCACACTGCCTCTGTGGCCAAAGCAGTCGCAGTGTTCTAAGGGCAGCTCTGTTCCAGCGCTTCTCTGTGCCTCAGTTTCCCACATGTTACACGAGGAGGTTTATTTGGCGTAACTCATTTATGTTTCCAAAGCGCTTTGAGATCCTCAGCTGGAGACTTCAGGAGAAGGGCAAATGGCAATGATCGCTTTGTGCCCTCTCATGCTCCTGATGCCCCAAAATGACTTGTACACGGTGAGGAGGTGCTTACATGGCAACGAGGGGGTTACCAACATTACCAGGCATAAAGGAAGAGGACTTCTCTCTCCCCCCAGGGGTTAGCGCAGCTGCCAGGAATGGAGGAGGCTGGGTGAGGCAGCCCAGCACCAACAGAACCTCACTGGGATTATGCTGCAAATACAGGGATACAGGGTCAGATTCCCCAGGACAGGGGCTGGCATTTCCAGCTGCCTGCTGATCATCGTGCCAAGCAGCCACTCCTTCTCCCTGTGCACAGGGTACATCCCACATTGGTGTGCATGAGCCTCCCATGACCAATGATCAAGCACTATCTTTCCCGATGATGTATTCATGCGCATCGTTGGGGATGTGGGGGACCGATTATGAGCACGTGTGCCACTGATGACGATGGCCCCACTGCAGTTTGGGAAGCCATTCACTCAAAGCCCACAATTATCCTGGGGGCGTCATCAATGGCCACCATCAACGGGCAGAACACAACAGTAACTACCTTCCAAACCTCCACAGCGACAACCGCCGACTTGCCAACGCCAGACAGATTATCCACTGAGCTGTAGCAATCTGGGGTAGCCATCTTCCAGATGGCTATAGCAACCCGCTTCTGAATTGCTGTGTCCTACCTCACCTGCATGTCTTCCTGGAGCTGAAGGGACAGGGCAAGCTCCTCATACAGCTCCAGGAAGGTAGCCTCTCTCATGATCTTCTACTCTTTCCACAGTAGGCATCCGATGAAGTGAGCTGTAGCTCACAAAAGCCTATGCTCAAATAAATTGGTTAGTCTCTAAGGTGCCACAAGTCCTCCTGTTCTTTTTTCTCTCATGAAGAAGTTCTGGACCCACTGCTGGTTATCCTAGAGCTGCATAATGACAGGGTCCCACCACTCTACTTGTGGACCTGATCCAGAAACATCATTCAGCATGGATAGATGCTACTGTTTTTACAGCCTGCATCTGCCACCTCGACTGCTTTGTATCCACGCACAGCCTGTGGGAGGGATCTCCTTAGCAAGATGCACTGCCAGCCTCTCCGACATGCCTTGCATCTCTGCTTTTCTCAAAATGTGAGTTACACTAATGGCAGCTGGACCCGGTCCTCTTCCTTAGCAGGATTCACATCCTGCCACTGGGAGTTCACTTAACTGAACTGAGGGGCTAAGAGCTCTTCTGTTCACAACCCAGGGAATACGCTGTGAATGAATTCGTAGAGTCCCAATTTCATGCACCACTCAGAGACATGGGATATCCACTGGAAAGCAAATCCAGCACATGGGCTAATACAGCGCCACTTTGACACAGACACCCAGCTCTGCCCTGGATACGGCTTTGCAATGGGGACACTTCACCCATGCTAGGCCAGCCCAGGCTAGCTCTGCAGTGAAGACATAGAATCATAGAATCATAGAATCATAGAATATCACGGTTGGAAGGGACCCCTGAAGGTCATCTAGTCCAACCCCCTGCTCGAAGCAGGACCAATTCCCAGTTAAATCATCCCAGCCAGGGCTTTGTCAAGCCTGACCTTAAAAACTTCCAAGGAAGGAGATTCCACCACCTCCCTAGGCAACGCATTCCAGTGTTTCACCACCCTCTTAGTGAAAAAGTTTTTCCTAATATCCAATCTAAACCTCCCCCACTGCAACTTGAAGCCATTACTCCTCGTTCTGTCATCTGCTACCATTGAGAACAGTCTAGAGCCATCCTCTTTGGAACCCCCTTTCAGGTAGTTGAAAGCAGCTATCAAATCCCCCCTCATTCTTCTCTTCTGCAGGCTAAACAATCCCAGCTCCCTCAGCCTCTCCTCATAAGTCATGTGTTCTAGACCCCTAATCATTTTTGTTGCCCTTCGCTGGACTCTCTCCAATTTATCCACATCCTTCTTGTAGTGTGGGGCCCAAAACTGGACACAGTACTCCAGATGAGGCCTCACCAATGTCGAATAGAGGGGGACGATCACGTCCCTCGATCTGCTCGCTATGCCCCTACTTATACATCCCAAAATGCCATTGGTCTTCTTGGCAACAAGGGCACACTGCTGACTCATATCCAGCTTCTCGTCCACTGTCACCCCTAGGTCCTTTTCCGCAGAACTGCTGCCTAGCCATTCGGTCCCTAGTCTGTAGCGGTGCATTGGATTCTTCCGTCCTAAGTGCAGGACCCTGCACTTATCCTTATTGAACCTCATCAGATTTCTTTTGGCCCAATCCTCCAATTTGTCTAGGTCCTTCTGTATCCTATCCCTCCCCTCCAGCGTATCTACCACTCCTCCCAGTTTAGTATCGTCCGCAAATTTGCTGAGAGTGCAATCCACACCATCCTCCAGATCATTTATGAAGATATTGAACAAAACCGGCCCCAGGACCGACCCCTGGGGCACTCCACTTGACACCGGCTGCCAACTAGACATGGAGCCATTGATCACTACCCGTTGAGCCCGACAATCTAGCCAGCTTTCTACCCACCCTATAGTGCATTCATCCAGCCCATACTTCCTTAACTTGCTGACAAGAATACTGTGGGAGACCGTGTCAAAAGCTTTGCTAAAGTCAAGAAACAATACATCCACTGCTTTCCCTTCATCCACAGAACCAGTAATCTCATGATAAAAGGCGATTAGATTAGTCAGGCATGACCTTCCCTTGGTGAATCCATGCTGGCTGTTCCTGATCACTTTCCTTTCATGCAAGTACTTCAAGATTGATTCTTTGAGGACCTGCTCCATGATTTTTCCAGGGACTGAGGTGAGGCTGACTGGCCTGTAGTTCCCAGGATCCTCCTTCTTCCCTTTTTTAAAGATTGGCACTACATTAGCCTTTTTCCAGTCATCCGGGACTTCCCCGGTTCGCCACGAGTTTTCAAAGTGGCTTCATACCAGGAAGGTCACCAGTGCCAAGTGACTTGTTGGTATTTGCTCCTGAAATGATTTTCCTTATAGGGCAGTATGGCGGGGTGCATTTGCATCACATTGGACTGGGAAGGGTTAACCCTACATTGTGGACTGAGGAAGCCACACCCCTTCAATGCTACTGGGCGTGCTCCAAATGCACTAGTATAAAAGGGAGCAGCTCAGCTCAGTTGGGGCTGACTGCCATCCCAGCCTCCAGCCAAGGAGCAGCTGAAGCCCAAAACCATAGGAGCCAGAGATGCCGCAGCCCAGACAGATGCCAGGATACCCGTGGAGGCTCCATGGAGTCTGGAGAACCCGGAGACAGCAGAGATGCCCAGACTGCAGCAGCAGGAACCAAGGTAGGAAGCAGCCCAGGGGAATTAGATAGTGTCCCGGTTACTGAACCAGAACTGGGATGAATCTATTGACTTTGACCACTAGACCTTACTGCCCTGCTGACTGGGGTGAATCTGTTGACTTGGGCCACTAGGCCTTGCTGCCCTGCTAATAGAGGCGAATCTATTGATTTTGGCCATTAGGCCTGATTGTACTGCTAATAGGGGCAAATATATTGACTTTGGCTACAGAAGCATAAATGCCAGCTACTTATGCCCTGCCCCTACACCCTAAGGGGGATGGGGTGCATTTGCCCCATGCTGGACAGGGTCCCCCCATGCTGTCACAGGCAGAGTGAATGTGGATGAACAGGCATGAACAGAGCTGAGTACACAGGCTATCAGAGGAACACACTCCCACACAACCCTGCCCGTGCTGTCCACCCGTCTGTCAGAGGAACAGGAAGCTGTTTGCAACAGCTCCTTCATTGACTCTACTGATCTATGCACAATGGTTTTGCCAACCCCAGGCCTCCCAAAATCATGAGATTTTAAAATTCATATGATTTGGATCCTTGTCCTTGCCTTCTGGTGATGGAGCCTTTGGAAGTCACATTTTTATGCTTTTCTCCACAACCCCACCGCAGACAGGAAGGGGTTAAAGAGCAGCCCTGGGCTCGGCTACCTCTGTTCTACTACACCTGTGCTGAGCACTGGCTTGAACAGGAGGAAAGCCCAGCAACTGGGGGCTGTATGGGAATGAGAATCGAGTCTGCTTCTGTGTCAGGTGTGGGTCCCCCTTGACCAGGCACTGGCCTGCTGGAGCCTTTAGGAGTATAGACCTGGATTGGGTGGTTGATCAGAGAAGAGCCATGGGACCAGTCGCTAAGCAGGAAGATAGGCCATAGATGCTGGGGATGCTATAGATAGGAAGGGGGCTGAAGGCTGAGCCCAGTGGGAGTGAGAATTCTTTTGCTTGGTGCATTTGTTGGCCTTGGACTAAGTGTTTCTATTATCTCAGAAAGGGTTGAATGCTTTAAAGTAACTGGGCCAGAAGGACCAGTCATCTCTACTGCTGGAATAGGCTGAAGATAATTGTGGGGAAACTGAGGGAGAGCAGCTGCATTGCCACGAACAGCCTTCAGGGGGCATGCTGGGATGGCAACTCAGTGATAGCTGCCAGCTTCCTTTCATTAACCGCTGAGATGAGATTCAGCCAGAACCACCTGATTCGGGGAGCAGGGGCTTCAAGAAAAAAGAAAAACACCATGAGGCCTGCGATAAATTTGTAAAAGCTGGCAACCCTGGCACAATACTCCATATTTCCACATGCCAACAGATTGCACACTCCGTATAACTGACCATCTCCCACATGGCACTTGTTCATTTGCTGCTTTATAACAGACCTCTCGTAAAGCTGCGTGAGCACCTGCCCAACAGGAGAGGGAGTGCAGGCTTTGTGGTGACAACTGAGGCAGGTTGCAGAAGAAATCCTTCCTTTAGTCTGGGACTGGCTATCAGGTTGAAGCCCCTGAGGCTCTTTGAAAATCCCAGCTTTAACACACACCACAAGACAACACAGACCCCACAACTGCTGCTGTGATCTAACCTGGCCGTATTCTCTGCCTCTGCAACTAGCTCCAGTCCCTGAGTGTGCGAGCCAGTTGGGAGTTTGGCAGTGCACAATGTCCTGCAGAACACACACATTTCCTGCTGATGCCTAGCCCTTCATAGCCCAGTCTCCCGAGCAGAACATCACTGTGGTGCGGGTTAGGTATTAGGGCGGTGGCCCTGTGCAACCGGCTGCGTTGTTCCCACTGCAGCACAAGCCTGAATAAACCACTTTTGCAAGAGGAGGGATAAAATAATTAATCAGAAATAACTAGTGATTGTTCCTGCATTTCCCACATTCACTGGACTGCCACAGTCTGTGCACCTTTCTCCCAACAGCAGGGGGGCTGGAACAATTTCTGTAGTGGGGGTGCTGAGAGCCATTGAACCAAACGGTAAATCCTGTATGTGATGGAAACCACCTCAAGCCTGGGGGTGCTGCAGAACCTCCAGCACCCCTAGTTCCAGCACCTATGCCCAATGGAGTTATTTTATGAGCTGGACAGGCTGGATCCCCAGTGTGCACCTCCCCATTACTCAGTAAAGAGAGTCGAGGAGACATGGGCTTTGAGCAGTTCCTAGCTCTCCCTCCTCTTGGACAGGGCACTGTGCATGCAGAGATGGCCTCTACTGAGCAGGACAAATCCAGCCAGAAGCAGGTTTAATAACATTCACATTCAAACCAATCTCCTGGCTCAGACTGTATGAGAACTGCACTCACCCACAAGCCTTTCATCCCTTTAGCCAAGGTTCATTTCCATAACCCCCAGATCTAAAGAAACTATTCCCCCTTCAGTATCCCGCAGTCACAGGGCAACCTTTCAATGAAGAATTAAACGAAATGATGGTGCTGCTCATTACCCCAGCTTCTAGCACTGCTGGGGCTCTGAACTTAAGGGGCAGCATCTCTGTGGGCCTGTAGTTACTACAAGTAGGAGACTGGCCAATGCAGGTGGCATAAATACAAAGGGAAGGGTAAACCCCTTTAAAATCCTTCCTGGCCAGAGGAAAACTCTTCTCACCTGTAAAGGGTTAAGAAGCTAAAGGTAACCTCGCTGGCACCTGACCAAAATGACCAATGAGGAGACAAGATACTTTCAAAAGCTGGGAGGAGGGAGAGAAACAAAGGGTCTGTGGGTCTGTCTTTATGCTGCCTTTGCCGGGGATAGACCAGGAATGGAGTCTTAGAACTTTTAGTAAGTAAGCTAGCTAGGTACGTGTTAGACTGATTTCTTTAAATGGCTGAGAAAAGAATTGTGCTGAATAGAATAACTATTTCTGTCTGTGTATCTTTTTTGTAACTTACATTTTTGCCTAGAGGGATTCTCTATGTTTTTGAATCTAATTACCCTGTAAGGTATCTACTATCCTGATTTTACAGAGGGGATTTCTTTACTTCTATTTACTCCTATTTCTATTAAAAGTCTTCTTGTAAGAAAACTGAATGCTTTTTTGTTCTCAGATCCAAGGGTTTGGGTCTGTGGTCACCTATGCAAATTGGTGAGGCTTTTTATCCATCATTTCCCAGGAAAGGGGGGGCTGCAAGTGTTGGGAGGATTGTTCATTGTTCTTAAGATCCAAGGGTCTGGGTCTGTAGTTATCTAGGCAAATTGGTGAGGCTTTTTACCAAACCTTGTCCAGGAAGTGGGGTGCAAGGTTTTGGGAAGTATTTGTGGGGGAAAGACGTTTCCAAACAGCTCTTCCCCAGTAACCAGTATTTGTTTGGTGGTGGTAGCGGCCAATCCAAGGACAAAGGATGGAATATTTTGTACCTTAGGGAACTTTTTGACCTAAGCTGGAAAAGATAAGTTTAGGAGGTTTTCATGCAGGTCCCCACATCTGTACCCTAGCGTTCAGAGTGGGGAAGGAATCTTGACAGCAGGGAATGGCCTGGCAATGCTGCTAGGCACAAACTACCCAAAGAATCCCTGCCATGATCATTTAGAATAATAACTGTTCTCTGCACTCTTAGAACTCTTGTCATTCACAGCACTGTCAGACATTAGTTAAATCAGACTAATCATACACCTAGACACCATGGGAAGCAGTTGAGGATTATTATCCCCACTTAACTGATGGGGAAACTGAGGCACAGCAGTTAAGTGACTGGCCCAAGCCCACACCTCAAGTCAGTGGCAGTATCTGAAATAGAACCTAATGTCAGAGTCCCAGCCACATGCACTAACTTCAAGACACCACTAGACTCCCTCCAGGTGGCTTGTCTGATGCATTATTAAATCACTGCATAAAGCCCACACAGAGAGGGTCAGATTTTGCTGTTTGTCACTGTCAAGTTTCACTGTCCATGTCAAGTGGGTTTGTGCTTATTTGCTGCTCAATGCCCATGATCCCTGGGGAAACAATGGGGAAAAGCCACCTGGAGTTCTTACTGGCCTATGCAATTTCTTTCTTTCTCAAGCCCTAGTTCTGGTGAAAGGAACCAAAGACTCCCACAGCCTCCACCAGAAGTGGGGCTGGGTTTAATATTTACTTCCTTTCTCCCTGGTGTCAGAGTGTGTAACAGACATTAGATGTCAGTGGTGTCCTCATCCCAACAGTGACTAAAACTGATCATATTTGGGCCCAGGTATGCTAGGTCTGTGACCGCCCCCCCCCTTTTTTTTAAATGGTAGCTGCCATGTTTTCCAGAGTCTCAGCTTTTATTGTTTTTTAATAAAGGAAAATGGCTGCAAAGGTAACCTGTAAAATATGACCCATGTATAATGCTGCAGTTTGCCTGAGTCTGCAGAAAGCCTGAATCAGTCGCCTTGAGAGGGGTGTAGTGCCCCATTCATTCCAATGGGGTGTTACTGAAATGCCCAGTGGTGATCATGGAAATGTCACCATTGTTAATTACTTCACTGATGACCAGATCCATAGAAAGCAGAGGGATGATCATAACCTGAAGATCTGTAGAGTCTATTTGGAGAGACATTTGGTTTTGAGGAATGAGTAGGTGGGCAGTTTGGAGAGTTAGCGCTGCCATTTTTTCCCCACTCTACCCATGCGAAAGATCCTGCGGAAGGAATGGAGCCCAGGTGGCAGAGCCAACCAAGAGGGAGCTTCTCCAAGAAGGTCTAGCAGGGCACCCAGCTTCCAGACTGCAAGGACCTGCTCTGATGTGGTGGGTGTGGGGCCAGCTGGCTCCTTTACCAGTTCTCGTAGCAGCTGCCTATTCCACTGCTGCTAGCCCCAGGCTTAGTTATACCTGAGTTACGTTTTCAAAGGCAAGTGACATTTCTTTCCATTTGCTGCAAATCCAGCCCTGTTTTCTGTTTGCTGCTCATTTGGAGAGCAGCCTGATTCCTGAAAATCTGTTGGTTATTAAAATACTCAGTTTGGAAAAATCATTTTCAATTTCTGGGCACTTTGCAGTCTGTTCAGTTTAACCGTTTGTTCTTCATGGCCTGTGATTTGTCACTTAAGGCATGTGGTATTGTGTCTGCTCCCTAATTGGATGACTGAAACCTATTAAATAGAAAAGTAACAAATGACGAATGGCAAAATTTGAACAACAGTTCATGAACATGATAATCCGTTTCTAACACCAAGAGTGGAAGGATGGTTTAATGGTTACAGCACCAGCCCATCTGACCTGGGGCAAGTCACCTGATCTGTGCCTCAGTTCCCCATCTGTACAATGGGGCTAATAGCACTGCCCTGCTCATATGGCTGTGCTGAGAATAAATACTTCAAGTATTGTGAGATGCTGAGTCAGGAACAATGGGAATAAGGGCCATAAAAGAACCACAGATAAACCAACTACACTAGTGCACATCTGGAGCTAGAACTGATGTGGGGAAAATCCATTCCCTGTCTGTGAAGGTAGGAGTGGGGAAAATAAAAGACTCTGGAACCTGTATTCCAACCCCTGCGGATAATCCCGTTTCAATTCACCTGACTCTTCGGTTCCATTCCCAGGTCTGCCTTATTATCCATGTGACCAGGAACAAGGCACTTAATTGCAGCATTTTCACTGTGTGCTTCAGCTTAGCCACCCATGCAGTTGGTGAACTAACTGCCGGGGTGCTGAGAGGTGGAGATAATATTTGTGAAGCAATCTGGGATTGTCTGGTGAAAGAGGCCAGAGAACGGTGAAGTACTATAGGTAAAAATAATACTTCCCACACACCTGGCTCATGTCCCGGAAGGAAAAAAATCAAGAAGGGCTAATACCAGCAAGAGGTGGCACTTACTTCTGAGGAACAATCACGGAAATACAGCCAAAGCAGAGAGGAGTCCAACCCAAATTGTGACAGACTTTAGGAAAGTTTGATTCCAGATCTGAATTTTGCAGCCATTTTTAGGTCAAATTAACAAGACCCTAGGGAAGTTCAGCTGAAAACATTTAATCTCCAAGGGATACAAAGTCCAAGCTACCAGTGAGACACATCCACTCAAGTTAGGAATCTGGTCAAGAGTCCCCTTTCAGTCATGTGGGTTTGACTTGTGTGCCATTTGGCCTGCCATTTTATCTATGGGCCTTATGAACACACCTAGGATCACGGCTAAATGTATTTTGCTCTTTGATAACACATGAAAACACATTCCTGTTTTATCTTTTCTGAATTGAAAGTATTGATATAGTGTATGCAAAGCATGAAGAGTAATTGCATACCAATCACAATGAAATCTCCCAAGTCACCCCGCAAGTTTGCTTTTCTTGAGAAGTCAGTGGTGATGAAAACTCACCCAGCAGTGAGATAAGAGGTGTAAGCAGAAAGTCCAGTGAAGGCAAAATGCCAGCTGTACTGCAGCACTTAAATGTGAGCTGGAGGAAAGGTAGATCCAGCCTTAAGAGTGACCAAGAAATCACCCAGGGCACTTTGAGGCATAGGCCTTGTGCTAGGGGGAATTTTCAAGGCAATTTGTCCTTGTCGTTCAGCTGTTAAAATGCAGGAAGGTTGGGCAAAATGAGTATAAAACACCACACAATCAGATCAACTATTTACGCTCCCTTGGTAAAGATGAAAATGGAGCCATGAGGTGCAAGGCAGGAGAAAATCCACCCCTATGGGCCTGTTCCTCAGCTTGGGTAAATCAATATACTAACTTGTAATCCCACCCAAAAGGAGAGATCAAGTTTGGTTGACAAAGGTAATCGCATTGATGTAATATTCTTAGACTTCTATGAGACATTTAATTTGGTACCACAAGGCATTTTAATTAAAAAAAAAACTAGAATGATATGAAATTAACATGGTACACATTGAATGGATTAAAAACTGGCTAACTGATTGCTCTCAAAATGTAATTGGAAACAGAGAATCATCATTGAGCCAGTGTATTTCTATTGGGGTCAGACAGGGATTGGTTCTTGTCCCTATATTGGAAAGAAAAAATTAAAATCACTGATAAAATTTTCAGGTGGCCCAAAAATTGGAGCAGTGGTAAATAATGAAGCGGAATGGTCACTGATAACAAACAATCCAAATGATCTGTAAAATGGGCACAAGAAAACAATCTGTGGTGTTATAACCAAATATAACATTTGACATGTTGGAACAAGGCATGCAGGCCACCCTTACAGGATGGGGGGGCTCTATCCTGGGAAGCAGGGACTCTGAAACAGATGAGAAGGTTGTGGTGGATAACCAGCTGAACATAAGCTCCCAGCATGATGCTGTGGCCAAAAGGGGTAATATGGTTCTTGGAGGAGCAAACAGGGGAAACTTGAGTAGCAGTAGAGAGGTTATTTTACCTCTGTATTTGGCACTGGTGCCACCGCTGCTGGAACACTGCGTCCAGCTCTGGTGCCCACAATTCAAGGAGGTTGATAAATTGGAGACCGTTCAGAGAAGAGCCAGAGAAAGGATTACAGGACTGGAAAACCTGCCTTTATAGTGATAAACAGATCGAGCTTCTTCAATCTAATTTAAAGAGAAGGTTAAGGGGGGACTTGATTACAGTCTGTAAGTACCTACTGGGGAAAAAAAAATTGATAATGGGGTCTTCTGTGTAACAGAAATCTGTATCCCGATCTGATGGCTAGAAGCTGAAGCTAGACAAAAATCAGACTGAAAATAAAGGCACAGTTTAATAGCGAGGGTAATTAACTATTGGAACCATGTACCCAGATGGATTCTTTACCACTGGCAATTTTTAAATCAAGATTGGATATTTTTCTAAAAGATCTGCTCTAATTCAAACAGGAATTAATTCAGGGAAGTCCTATGGCTTACAGGAGGTCCGGCTAGATCATAATTGTTTCTTCTGGCTTTATAATCTGAGACTATGAACACAGAGCTACGCAAATCAGTGGAGTTATGCCAATTTACTCCCTTTGGACTCATCTCAATTTTCACTGTGAAGTTTTATGCCTGTCTGTCTCTATGTACAAATGCTGGATAATAACAGGGCGCAGTATTACTGTTCTTATTATAAAAAAAATCACCATGTACATGACTGCTGCTTGCTTGTTCCTGATCTCCCCTTCTTAGGTGCATAGAGACAGTTTGTTTGAATTCACCAGCAATACAGTATTTCACAGTGTCAGTGATTTCCTCACCCTACAATTGCAAAGCAATTGAGTCCACAGGCCACACTTTCTTGCATTGGTGTAATCCAAGGTCTCTTCTTGTTCATTGCAAATAGCTCCATTCTCCCTTCTTCCCTTGTATTTCTTGTTCTGTGCAAGTTGCTTTTCTCTCCATTTCCTGTTTCTCTCTATAATTACACCACAATCTAATGGGGCCCCACCTTCTGCTTTTACCAACTGCCTCTCAAGTCAGTTCTGACACTGCTTTACACACTTTACCTGCTCTGGGTAAATCTCAGGGCTTTCTGCCTGTGTACCACTAGGGTTTTGCAGCAGTTCCATCAGGTGGTGCTATTGCACAGGGACAAACCTGCACCTCTCCTGCTCTGCCGAAGTTGGGCTGACATGCCTTGTGTACCCAGCAGCCCGAAGAGTGGGTGTGGCTGCTGGCAAAACAGCCTTCGTGCTCGCTTAACTCCTTTGAGGTGATTTTGTTTTGAAGTATGATTTATGGTTTTAAAGGGGAAGCACAGAACTGGATATGATCCTGCCAACTAGGGCAGCGGCAGAAATATGCTAAGCCACCCATGAGCCGGCTGCTGAATGTATGTAAACAAGCGCTCCGTGACTGTGCACACACGGACACAGATCAGAGCCACCCAGCCTAGTTTCCATCCACAAAGGAGACTGTGTATCTGGTTCTTCAAGTTGGAGTGCGGCACTGAGTGGGCAAGTCCAGCAAAAACGAGTCCGCTTCTTATCCAGTGTGCATGCTGAGGGCTGGTCCACACACTCACTTGAAATTGTTTAACAAAATGTGGGAGTTTGAACCAATTCAGTGAGACCCAGAGGAAATCCTTGTGTGGACACTCAGTTCAACTTAATCCTGGTCTATATCAGTGTAGCTTGCACTGGTGAATCTACAGGTGCAAGCTACACTGAGCTAAGTAGTTTGAGACCACTATAAGTGTGCCCTCAGCAAGTGGGCACCCACTTTGTTAAATCAGTGCAACTTCTGTGTTCAGACAAGGTCCTATAAGAGCACAGGAATGGGCCATAGTGGATTGGACCATCTGTTTTGTGCTTCTACAGCCCCCACACCGAAGTATCAGAGCATGTCTCAACCTTGAGTGTAGGCAGGCTCACAACCCAGTGTGAGGCAGAGAAATGCTCTTATCTCCACTAAGGGCTAAAGCTCAGATCCTCAAAGGTATTTAGGTAACCTAACGTCCATTGATCTCAGTGGGAGTTAGGCACCAAATAGCGTTGACCATCTGATCCTAAGGGGACGCAGGAGTCTGTGGCAGACCCAGAAACTGAAAGCAGTTCTACTAAGGTCCAAGCTAGCACATTGATCACCAGCTCATTGCTCCTTTCTGTGAAGCTGGGGGTCCATCGGGTCTGGTATCCAGGCCCTGGCGGTGGCTTGAGCAAAAGACAACCGCATCTACCTGGCAAACTGTACAACACAACACTATACCCTGTGGCAGAGCCATGGCATATCTGCTCCCTGAGCCCGGCTCACCCTGGGGTGATGCTCTGAGGCATGGGCAGTCAGCATTCGGCTTCCTTTTTTTCTCCAAGCTGCTGGAATTGCCACTGTGATTCCTTATGACACTAAGTTTTCCACACTGGCTCTTTATCTGAATCTCACTGCAGTGATTTGCCTCAATAGCAGCTCTCCCAAATGCATTTCTCATTTCTCACACATGGACACTCACACCCACACTCCAAAGCACTGATGTGACTGTGCACAGCTGTTTATATTCTAGTGCTCACATCCCAACTTTGCATTCCTGGCTTGAAGTGCTGTCCTGCTCTCCTCTCACCGAACTCTTTTCCCCTCAGGCATTTTCCCCTCAGGAGAGGCTGAGAGAACAGGGCTCGTTTAGTCTGCAGAAGAGAAGAGTGAGGGGGGATTTGATAGCAGCCTTCAACTACCGGAAGGGGAGTTCCAAAGAGGATGGAGCTCGGCTGTTCTCAGTGGTGGCAGATGACAGGACAAGGAGTAATGGTCTCAAGTTGCAGTGGGGGAGGTCTAGGTTGGATATTAGTAAACACTATTTCACTAGGAGGGTGGTGAAGCACTGGACTGGGTTACCTAGGGAGGTGGTGGAATCTCCATCCTTAGAGGTTTTTAAGGCCTGGTTTGACAAAGCCCTGGCTGGGATGATTTAGTTGGGGTTGGTCCTGCTTTGAGCAGGGGGTTGGACTAGATGACCTCTTGAGGTCCCTTCCAACCCTAATCTTCTATGATTCTCTGATTTTCAGTCCTCATAGTCAGAGCAGCTGGTGATGGCTGCCTGAAGCCAGATAATAAAGCCAGTGAGGACAACTGCTTTGGATCTGCTGAAGAAGCAGGAGAAGTGATTCAGCTATGCACAAAGGGTTAAATTCATCCCAGTGCACAGGTCTAGCTTCTCAAATCCCACATAAGCTCTGGGCTTAGGTTGACCATCAAAAAGGAGAAAATTCAGGGAAGGAAGAGTTCTGCTCCGAGCAGCAGGAGCGTAGAAGGTCTTGGCAGCCGTGTGTGGACCAGCTGGAAAGGCAGGAAGACCAGAGTAGAACCTCTGCTTACCAAGCATGGTGGAGGTGATAGACTCACAATCCCCTGTGAATGAAGTGCAACATTCGGATAGCCATGTTCATACCTTCTCTCCTGTACCCACGATGGCATGGGCACTTCCTTCCTAGGTGCGTCGTCCTCAGAGGCCAGAGCAATGGATGGTGCTATATGGGAGATGGTGATTTGCTGGCCTTGTGAAACTATTCCCAGTAATCCTGCCTTTTGGAGGTGGTACTTCCTGGGATGGTGATATCATGCAACAGATCAGTGTTTCCGTGGCAAGCCCCTCCAGATTTAACAAGAGCCCTACACACACCTTCAGACCTTCACCTAAACTCCAGCTGGCCCTGAAACAAGCCTCCTCTGAGGTTCGAGAGCATTTGTTTATATACAACCAAATAATTTCAGCCATAGACACCCCAGCCAGTCTGGCTATTTTTTACTTTCCCTGAACATTTCTGCATTTTCTATTTCCCTCTAGCACTGGAAGTGACAGTGACAAAATACAAAGAGCCAGGCTGTTTTTTCCAGTACAGAAGCAGGAAGTAATGGGAGTGGTCATCACTGTCTGTACACACAGAGCCACCATCTCATTTCAGTTTGAACTACTTCTATTTTCAATTAAGGAAAAAAGCAAAACAAGAAAGAACAAAAGTGAAGTCTCTTGGAGAGAGCACAGTGCATGCAACTCCTCTGTGACAGGCTGCTTCAGCTCTGAGATTCATAGAATCATAGAATATCAGGGTTGGAAGGGACCTCAGGAGGTCATCTAGTCCAACCCCCTGCTCAAAAGCAGGACCAATCCCCAATTAAATCATCCCAGCCAGGGCTTTGTCAAGCCTGACCTTAAAAACTTCTAAGGAAGGAGATTCTATCACCAGAACAATATGGCTGCTGCCTCTGCAGACAGGCAGAATTCACAGGGACCTAAAGGTACAATATACATTCCCATTCACTGATGGGGAATCAGGGGGCACAGATTGGGGATTGACCTTCCCCAGGTAACACAGCAAGTCCCCTAATGACGAGTGGGGTACTCTACTTACTGGACCACAGTGCCAGCCATTGAGAATGAGACTCAGAGGTCCATGAAGCTGGAGACAGAAAGGAAGATTAGTTAAGCTTTCTGAAAACAACATGTACTCATGAGGTATCTGGATTGGTACCAGCAATGGGGAAGCCCCATAGCAATGGTATTATGTTCCTAAAGGTAAGAGACCTGCACCAAAGGATCTGGTTGGTGTGGAGAAGGAAAGGAAAAATAGAAGCTTTATCTAATGGCCATGTTGGTGTCACCACTCAACTCAGATAACCTTTCCAAGCATGGAGTGCGAGGCACTTCCCGGCAGCATGATGGAATTTCACCTGAGCCACCTTCCTCCCATCCACCTCCCACAGCCAAGCTGCAGTCAGACGTCAGTGCCACTGTGATGTGCAGCAACTGGAAATTCCAGCGAGATTTCTCTCTCTTCCTGTGTTCTCTGTGCGATACTTCTGTTTGCTAAGCGGCTCCTGACCTTTCCAAATGCCACCTCCATTTAGGGCCTCCTGTCGGACTGGGCCTGCCGGGAATTGAGTTACTCTGAAGAAAAATGCCTGGCTGTTGGGTTGGCTTCCTTGTCAACAAAGTCTTCCCCAGCAAGCAGAGGCGGTTTCAGTTACAGGTGCTGGATCAACAAGAGCTGGAGGGTGCCTCTGGCTGCCTGGGGCGACGGGAGGTTGCCAGTGCACGTCAGGGGGGCGGGTTAACATAGATCAACATGCTGTTATGCTAGACACAATATTGGAGCATACCATTGTGATTTTCTAATTGCGGTTTCACTTCTGCTCCCTGGGGCTCCTGGGGCTTTTCATAAACAAGTCTGAGTATTGACACCCATAGCCCATAGATTGGGTTCTTACAGGATCTCCATCTCTGTGCAGAAGGAGACCCCGTTATCTTACCTAACAAGGGCTGGGATTGCTGGCCTGTTCAGTGCAACCTGATACCATGGCTAGAATAAGGATACCATAATTGTGGGCTTTACTGTGTGACGTGCTATATTGACACGATAGATTTCAGTGGCTTGCACTACATTGCTGGGCAGGGATCTGGTGTGGTGTTAAGTAAGACACACGTTATCACTGCTTGTTCCTAGTGAAGACAGAGTGTTGGCTAGTGGTCAGAGGGTAGCGGGCTTAGAACCGGATGGATTCCAGAGCTTGGTTCCTGGCTCTACTATTCACTGTGCAGGGCTGGGCAAGTCACTTAGTCCCATGTTCCTTCGAGTACCCCTCTGTGAAATGGAGCCCTTATTACCTGTAGCCCCGTCATGTTCTCTTTTGCAATAGGCCTGTGTATAAGGGCAAAGATTTTCAGATGGGGAGAAGAACCATACAAAAGCAATAATGCACTACAGGGTGAGTGCTGTCCTGTGGTCCAGAATGTACCTGAGAACATGCCCTGGAGAGTGCTACTACCAGGGTTCTCAGCTTGGGGGCCACAACCCATGGGGGCATGAAGAGCAGTCAGGGGGTCACAGGCACACTGCCCTTCCTATACTACTAAATCAGACCGAGATCCTCACTCGATCTTGGCTAGAGGGGATCCCAGTATGGAGAAGGTGGAGAACCAGTACTGGACTTATGGGCGGAGCTGGTTCTGACCTCTATATTGACTTTATATTAGACCTAGAAGTGCATCTTTATGACCCTCATTCTCCTCCTTCACATCCCACCTCAAAATGACCCTTCTGTCCACTGACCTCCACCCTGTACTCCTTATTCCTCCCTCGTGACCTGCCTCATTTCTTGTTCAACTAATACCAGAATATACAGAATTCCTTAGCAATACAGGTTTCAGAGTAACAGCCGTGTTAGTCTGTATTCGCAAAAAGAACAGGAGTACTTGTGGCACCTTAGAGACTAACCAATTTATTTGAGCATGAGCTTTCGTGAGCTACAGCTACATCTGATGAAGTGAGCTGTAGCTCACGAAAGCTCATGCTCAAATAAATTGGTTAGTCTCTAAGGTGCCACAAGTACTCCTTTTCTCTTAGCAATACAATAAACCCTGCTGCTTCTCATGCTAAATCACAGCCCTCTCTTGATCCCTTGTGCTCCCCCATCAGTTTGTTGTATTCAATCTGTTGTCTCTTACATTGATGTTGTCTCTGATACATGTTTGTACAGCGCCTAGCACAGTAGGGGTAAGGCCTTAGGTGCCACCTCCGTGGGTGCTCTGAGGGTGCTACAGCAGCTCCTCGCCTGGCCCCAGCTCACCTCACCTCACCTCTGCTCCGCCTCTGCCGCGAACGTGCCGCCCTACTTCTCCTTCCCCCCCCGGCTTCCCGCGAATCAACTGTTTGGCGCAGGAAGCCAGAGGGCTGAGAATCAGACAGCGGCTTCGCACTCAGGCCCAGGGAGGTGGAGCGAAGGGGAGCTGGGGCAGGGGGAGCGAGGAGGGCCGCCTGCACCGCAGCAGGTAACCCGGGAGGGGGGCGCAGGGGAACTGCTCCCCGCCTCAGCTCACCTCTGCCACCCTGGGCCTGAACGTGAAGCTGCTGCCTGCTTCTCAGCCCTCCCCGGCTTCCTGCGCGAACAGCTGATTTGCAGGAAGCCGGCGGGGGGGCGCGGAGAAGCAGAGCAGGGCGGCACATTCAGGGGAGGAGGCGGAGCAGAGGTGAGCTGGGGCCGGGCGGGAAGCTGCCGGTGGGGGCTCTGCACCCATCAAATTTTCCCTGTGAGTGCCCCAGCCCCGGAGCACCCAGGGAGTCACTGCCTAAAGCGCCACTTTTGATGTGATCAGGGGGGGAGCAGCCTGTCTCTAGGAGCCAGAGGGACCTCCCGGATGCTTCCTGGGAGCCACCCCAGGTAAGCACCGCCAGGACTCCCCACCTCACCCCCCGGCAGGTCCCTCTGGCTCTTAAGGGCGGGGTGCGGTGGGCACGCACTACAGTGGCCCATAATACCCTCCTGCCTGGTTCTGGGGGCAGTCAGGTGACAGAGGAGGAGGGTGGATGGGGCAGGAGTGGGGCATCAAAGAATGCGGTGGGTTGGATGGGACAGGAGTCCCGGGGGGGCAGGCCACGATCTTGTGGGGTGAGGAGGGAACCGGTTGTTAAGATTTTGGCAGCTCATCACTGGTTTTAACGGTTGGCCTACTCTTTCTTAGCTTTTCTTTTCTCACTTTATATATATTTTCCTATGTTTGTCTAATGCACAGACTTTAAGGAAGGGACTGTCTTTTTTTAATCTCTATAAAGCATTATACAAAGTTATGGTGCTATACACATCAACCAACAACATCCCCCACTCCTAAAGTCATTGCTTAGGCTTTAATTAAATTAACAATCCCATTGACTCAATGGGAATTAGCTTGACTAAGGACTACATATAAAACAAGTAAGAACTGATTAAGGATTTGGCCCAACAATTAACAAAATCGATCACAAACTCCATGCCAAGATGCCTTGGTTAATATTTGTTTCATTTGGGAATGTTCTGTCTCCTGTGGAAAAGCAAAAAATCACTCCCTGCTCCTAATCCTTGCAGACATCTAGCCTAATTCCAATGGCAGGTTTCAGTGTTGCCTGGATCGCTTTGCAAAGCCCTGTGCAATACACATTCACCAGAGGAGTGCCTGCAAAATGCAAACGGTTCACACCTAGGAACGGTGTCTTAAATCTGAAACTAAAAGGCATGTATCGGAATGTGGATTATGTTTCAGAGTCCAAGTGCTTCTGATAAGGAATCTAGGCTTAGTGGCTCCCACCCAACCTGCAAAGAAATGACTCCAAATATCTGCCAGTTTGGTTATCTGATGTACCTTTTTGGGCCTGGAAACACTGCAGAGCACACTGAATATGGGGAACCGTCCACCTGATGAGACGTGCAGTGGTAATTGCTCTGCCGGTGTTCAGCAATGCATTCAGAGGGCAGCCCACAAGCAAGGGGAAGGGTTCAGGTGCAGTAACAGCCCAGCCATAGCAGGCCGAACCAGCACTCTCTAAGGGAGAAATTCATCCTGGTGCAGAGGGCGCACACAAGGCCTAGGCACCACTCATGTTTCACTTAAGCCCTAGCTATGACTCAGGGGATGGGCAGTTTGCCAGAGGTTTGCCAGCCTCATTGCCAGGCTCCCAGTTCATATCCACCCCTGTCTGCCAAGAGCTGGAAGTTGTTCCTATCTGAAAGCTTTGCAGTGTCTTTCGCTAGATCGATCTTGCTCCAATTGCTAATGGACAGATGTCAACAGGACCTACACTGGAACTCACTGGCAGATTCAGCAGGGGGACCAGGAACTGAATGGCTATGAAATATGAACTATGTCATCTCCACTATGTGCTTCCAGGCCAGGTTTGAGATGCATGGACAGGATAACGGGGGTGGGGGAGATGTACAATGCTACAACTCTTTGTAGGATTGAAGACTGTGGTCTTCAGAGCTCTTTGTCTGGCACCTTTCTCCAACACAAAATTCCCTTTAAAAAAACACACAATGTCACAGCGTGCTGTACTCACCTCCTCCTTGCAGCTGTGGCTGGGAATTAACTCTGCCAGTCTGATGCCCCTTCCTGCGGATGCTCACTCCATCTCTCTTGGGACTCCACAGCTCCCTCTTCGTGTCTTGGCCCTCCAGCCACGTCACTGTACTTTTCCCCTTCCAGAGGGTGGGGGATGGGGGTGGGTTGTGTGCCAAAGTCTCTCTCTACCAACCATGGCAGGTAATCTTCCAATTCACTGTGCCTCAATGGTGCCACTTCCCCAGTGCCTGGTAGGGGAACTCAGGCCCACTGTCTTCTCTGGGTTCCAGCCCAGGGACCCTACAACCAGTGGCTAAGGTCTGCATTGTCCCACACCTTGCTACCATTACCTCTATCAGGTTCCTTCTCCACCCTCCTCTGGGTACGTGCATCCCTCCAGACCAAGCTGCCATCTCTTCCTAGCCTGAGAGAGTGATTACAGGGCTCCTCCCTGCAGCCCCCTTCTGCCCTCAGTCGCCTGGCTTTATACAAGCCCTGCCTGTTCCTGTCCAGGTGAGCTTCATCTCTCATTAGTCCTCATTGCTCCCTGACTCCCCTCCAGGTGCAACCTAGGCAGTTAGCTGGCCCCTCCTTCACCCCAGGGTGGGGTGAACACCCCATCACACCCAAGTACAAATTTCCCTCATTTTCACTCTTCTGAAAAGCATATAAAATACTCTGAAAACTTCCTACTGTGTCTGTACACCACTTCCGTCTGGTGGGTAGAATCAGAACTGCCCAACTGTATATCTTAGACCCAATACTGCTCATCTAACAGAGGCTCTGTCGGCAGGATCTGGACTTTCTGGAGGAGAATGGAGTTCTAATCCTGCTGCGGCTGTGATGCGCTGAACAGTCTGGGTGTGGAGCCTAGTGGCTGCTATGAAGTTGCAGGTGGCTACTGAGGTACTTTTTGTGCGGCAGTGTTTGCTGCACAGTATCGTAACAGCACAGCGCAGCGCTGAACCTGCCCCTGTCTCGACGGGGCTGGAGGGAAGGGATCAAGCTGACATACGGCTCCAAAACCCCTAAAGTACAGGAAAGGGAAGCATATTCTGAGCTCAGAGAGCATCGGGTTCAGGAAGCAGGCAGATGCTGCGTGAGAATAGGAGCAGCAGATTGGAGGCAGCAGCCTGGGAGCTGGCCGCGGAGGGAAGGCCGGGCAGCAGCCTGGGAGCTGGCCGCGGAGGGAAGGCCGGGCAGCAGCCTGGGAGCTGGCCGCGGAGGGAAGGCCGGGCAGCAGCCTGGGAGCTGGCCGCGGAGGGATGGCCGGGCAGCAGCCTGGGAGCTGGCCGCGGAGGGATGGCCGGGCAGCAGCCTGGGAGCTGGCCGCGGAGGGATGGCCGGGCAGCAGCCTGGGAGCTGGCCGCGGAGGGATGGCCGGGCAGCAGCCTGGGAGCTGGCCGCGGAGGGATGGCCGGGTAGCAGAGAGCCTAGAGGTCTGTGGTTGAACTGTTGCTTTGATCTTTATTGTAACACTTTCTATTGTGCCTGGGGTATTTGCAGCCTTTATCTCTGTCAGCCCTGGTAAAATAATCCGGGGTTCCTTACTTGCAATCTGTGCTCCCGAGAGGGCACTCGCCGAGGGCTGGAGCCGGTGTAGCCCAGAGCTGGGAGCATCTGAGCCTGTGGTGCACAGTCGCTCCCAGACCTTAGGGGACTGGTCCCCTGGCGCTCACAGCCAGGCCCTGCAGGAGCGGGGGCAGTGACAGTATTGGACATCAGGGTAACCACTAGTGACACAAGAGGCTGTCACTGTTGCATGGAGGGCCAGACAGTCACACCCTGAATGAGCCACGTACCCTGAAATGAGCATTCCAGGCTCTCCCTCCCCCCACCAAGCCAGCTGCACCCCTTACCCAGTGCGCCCTCCTCCGACCCTCCTCCCTGCTGTTCGCACTAACACTGCCCCTCTGGGTTTCGTTTGCTTTTGCTTTCTGAACACAGCAGTTAGTACCAACTGGCACATCAGCAAACGCTCCCCAGTGCGTCCCACCCAAGTATTTACCAAGCGCTGCGTGCTGCACTCCGGCAACAGAGAGGAAAGGTGAAGGGTGGGGAGGGGAGAGTGAGATTGGTGGGCAAGAGCACATGCATCTGTCTTTGCCCCTTTTCAAACACAGTGAACGCTGTGCAAAAAACCACCTGTAGCAGAGTGGAGCCCAGTCGTGCTGGGTCAGTGTAAGGGGGGCTGCTGGCCGGGGGATGACTGGGAGGGCTCACGACTTTGCAATAGACCCAGCTGAAAACATTTCACTGAAACGTTTTATAGATGGAAAATGGCCTTTTGGGTCAAATTAATGTTGTTTTTTCCTCTTTTCAGGTTTTTGATTTCTTTTTCCTACTTTTCTCTCGCTCCCTCCCCCTGCTGTGGAAAAAAGAGAGAGGGTTTGGGGTGGAGGAGCTACAACTGGGAAACGTTGGGTTTGGTTCACTGAAAAAAATAAAAATTCCATGTAAAATTTCTAAGAAAACACAAAAAGAAAAGGAGGACTTGTGGCACCTTAGAGACTAACCAATTTTATTGAGCATAAGCTTTCGTGAGCTACAGCTCACTTCATCGGATGCATACTGTGGAAAACACAGAAGATGTTTTTATACACACAAACCATGAAAAAATGAGTGTTTATCACTACAAAAGGTTTTCTCTCCCCCCCTCCGCCCCCGACTCTCCTGCTGGTAATAGCTTATCTAAAGTGATCACTCTCCTTACAATGTGTATGATAATCAAGGTGGGCCATTTCCAGCACAAATCCAGGGTTTAACAAGAATGTCTGAGGAATGGGGGGGGGGGGAAAGGAATAAGCAAGGGGAAATAGTTTACTTTTTATAATGACTCAACCATTCCCAGTCTCTATTCAAGCCTAAATTAATTGTATCCAATTTGCAAATTAATTCCAATTCAGCAGTCTCTCGTTGCAGTCTGTTTTTGAAGTTTTTTTGTTGAAGGATAGTCACTTTGAGATCAGAAATTGAGTGACCAGAGAGATTGAAGTATTCTCCAACTGGTTTTTGAATGTCATAATTCTTGACATCTGATTTGTGTCCATTTATTCTTTTACGTAGAGACTGTCCAGTTTGCCCAATGTAGATGGCAGAGGGGCATTGCTGGCACATGATGGCATATATCACATTGGTGGATGTGCAGGTGAACAAGCCTCTGATAGTGTGGCTGATGTGATTAGGCCCTGTGATGGTGTCCCCTGAATAGATATGTGGGCACAGTTGGCAACGGGCTTTGTTGCAAGGGTAGGTTCCTGGGTTAGTCGTTCTGTTGTGTGGTATGTGGTTGCTGGTGAGTATTCGCTTCAGGTTGGGGGGCTGTCTCCCAAGATCTGTGAGAGTGTTGGGTCATCCTTCAGGATAGGTTGTAGATCCTTGATAGTGCGTTGGAGGGGTTTTAGTTGCGGGCTGAAGGTGACGGCTAGTGGCGTTCTGCTATTTTCTTTATTAGGCCTGTCCTGTAGTAGGTGACTTCTGGAAACTCTTCTGGCTCTATCAATCTGTTTCTTCACTTCCGCAGGTGGGTATTGTAGTTGTAAGAATGTTTGATAGAGATCTTGTAGGTGTTTGTCTCTATATGAGAGATTGGAGCAAATGCGGTTGTATCGCAGAGCTTGGCTGTAGACAATGGATCATGTGGTGTGGTCAGGGTGAAAGCTGGAGGCATGTAGGTAGGAATAGCGGTCAGTAGGTTTCCGGCATAGGGTGGTGTTTATGTGACCATCGTTTATTAGCACTGTAGTGTCCAGGAAGTGGATCTCTTGTGTGGACTGGACCAGGCTGAGGTTGATGGTGGGATGGAAATTGTTGAAACCATGGTGGAATTCCTCAAGGGCTTCTTTTCCATGGGTCCGGATGATGAAGATGTCATCAATATAGCACAAGTAGAGTAGGGGCGTTAGGGGACGAGAGCTGAGGAAGCATTGTTCTAAGTCAGCCATAAAAATGTTGGCATACTGTGGGGCCATGCGGGTACCCATAGCAATGCCGCTGATCTGAAGGTATACATTGTCCCCAAATGTAAAACAGTTATGGGTAAGGACAAAGTCACAAAGTTCAGCCACCAGGTCATACGTGACATCATCGGGGATAGTGTTCTTGACGGCTTGTAGTCCATCTTTGTGTGGAATGTTGGTGTAGAGGGCTTCTACATCCATAGTGGCCAGGATGGTGTTATCAGGAAGATCACCGATGGACTGTAGTTTCCTCAGGAAGTCAGTGGTGTCTCGAAGGTAGCTGGGAGTGCTGGTAGCATAGGGCCTGAGGAGGGAGTCTACAGAGCCAGACAATCCTGCTGTCAGGGTGCCAATGCCTGAGATGATGGGGCGCCCAGGATTTCCAGGTTTATGGATCTTGGGTAGTAGATAGAATATCCCAGATCGGGGTTCCAGGGGTGTGTCTGTGCGGATTTGATCTTGTGCTTTTTCAGGGAGTTTCTTGAGCAAATGCTGTAGTTTCTTTTGGTAACTCTCAGTGGGATAAGAGGGTAATGGCTTGTAGAAAGTGGTGTTGGAAAGCTGCCGAGCAGCCTCTTGTTCATATTTCAACCTATTCATGATGACAACAGCACCTCCTTTGTCAGCCTTTTCGATTATGATGTCAGAGTTGTTTCTGAGGCTGTGGATGGCATTGTGTTCTGCACGGCTGAGGTTGTGGGGCAAGTGATGCTGCTTTTCCACAATTTCAGCCCGTGCACGTCGCGGAAGCACTCTGTGTAGAAGTCCAGTCTGCTGTCTCGACCTTCAGGAGGAGTCCACCTAGAATCCTTCTTTCTGTAGTGTTGGTAGGGAGGCCTCTGTGGATTAGTATGTTGTTCAGAGGTGTGTTGGAAATATTCCTTGAGTAGGAGATGTTGAAAATAGGATTCTAGGTCACCACGGAACTGTATCATGTTCGTGGGGGTGGAGGGGCAGAAGGAGAGGCTTCGAGATAGGACAGCTGCTTCTGCTGGGCTAAGAGTATAGTTGGATAGGTTAACAATATTGCCGGGTGGGTTGAGGGAACCATTGCTGTGGCCCCTTGTGGCATGTAGTAGTTTAGATAGTTTAGTGTCCTTTTTTTTTTTTTGTAGAGAAGCAAAGTGTGTGTTGTAAATGACTTGTCTAGTTTTAGTAAAGTCCGGCCATGAGGAAGTTTGTGTGGAAGGTTGGTTTTTTATGAGAGTAGCCATTTTTGAGAGCTCATTCTTTATCTTTCCCTGTTTGCTGTAGAGGATGTTGATCAAGTGGTTCCGCAGTTTCTTTGAGAGCGTGTGGCACAAGCTGTCAGCCTAGTCTGTGTGGTATCCACTTCCTGGACACTACAGTGCTAATAAATGATGGTCACATAAAGACCACCCTATACCGGAAACCTACTGACCGCTATTCCTACCTGCATGCCTCCAGCTTTCACCCTGACCACACCACACGATCCATTGTCTACAGCCAAGCTCTGCGATACAACCGCATTTGCTCCAACCCCTCAGACAGAGACCAACACCTACAAGATCTCTATCAAGCATTCTTACAACTACAGTACCCACTTGCGGAAGTGAAGAAGCAGATTGACAGAGCCAGAAGAGTTCCCAGAAGTCACCTACTACAGGACAGGCCTAACAAAGAAAATAACAGAACGCCACTAGAATTTCCATCCCACCATCAACACCTTCAGCCCGCAACTAAAACCCCTCCAACGCATTATCAAGGATCTACAACCTATCCTGAAGGATGACTCATCACTCTCACAGATCTTGGGAGACAGGCCAGTCCTTGCCTACAGACAGCCCCCCAACCTGAAGCGAATACTCACCAGCAACCACATACCACACAACAGAACCACTAACTAAAAGCTAATGTGCTCAATGCTTTTTTTGCCTCTGTCTTCACTAACAAGGTCAGCTCCCAGACTGCTGCGCTGGGCATCACAACATGGGGAATAGATGGCCAGCCTTCTGTGGAGAAAGAGGTGGTTAGGGACTATTTAGAAAAGCTGGACGTGCACAAGTCCATGGGGCCGGACGAGTTGCATCCGAGAGTGCTGAAGGAATTGGCGGCTGTGATTGCAGAGCCATTGGCCATTATCTTTGAAAACTCGTGGCGAACGGGGGAAGTCCCGGATGACTGGAAAAAGGCTAATGTAGTGCCAATCTTTAAAAAAGGGAAGGAGGAGGATCCTGGGAACTACAGGCCAGTCAGCCACACCTCAGTCCCCGGGAAAATCATGGAGCAGGTCCTCAAGGAATCAATCCTGAAGCACTTACATGAGAGGAAAGTGATCAGGAACAGTCAGCATGGATTCACCAAGGGAAGGTCATACGTGACTAATCTAATCGCCTTCTATGATGAGATTACTGATTCTGTGGATGAAGGGAAAGCAGTAGATGTATTGTTTCTTGACTTTAGCAAAGCTTTTGACACCGTCTCCCACAGTATTCTTGTCAGCAAGTTAAAGAAGTACGGGCTGGATGAATGCACTATAAGGTGGGTAGAAAGTTGGCTAGATTGTCGGGCTCAGTGGGTAGTGATCAACGGCTCCATGTCTAGTTGGCAGCCGATGTCAAGTGGAGTGCCCCAGGGGTCGGTCCTGGGGCCGGTTTTGTTCAATATCTTCATCAATGATCTGGAGGATGGTGTGGATTGCACTCTCAGCAAATTTGCGGATGATACTAAACTGGGAGGAGTGGTAGATACGCTAGAGGGCAGGGATAGGATACAGAGGGACCTAGACAAATTGGAGGATTGGGCCAAAAGAAATCTGATGAGGTTCAATAAGGATAAATGCAGGGTCCTGCAGTTAGGATGGAAGAACCCAATGCACAGCTACAGACTAGGGACCGAATGGCTAGGCAGCAGTTCTGCGGAAAAGGACCTAGGGGTGACAGTGGACGAGAAGCTGGATATGAGTCAGCAGTGTGCCCTTGTTGCCAAGAAGGCCAATGGCATTTTGGGATGTATAAGTAGGGGCATAGCGAGCAGATCGAGGGACGTGATCGTCCCCCTCTATTCGACATTGGTGAGGCCTCATCTGGAGTACTGTGTCCAGTTTTGGGCCCCACACTACAAGAAGGATGTGGATAAATTGGAGAGAGTCCAGCGAAGGGCAACAAAAATGATTAGGGGTCTGGAACACATGAGTTATGAGGAGAGGCTCAGGGAACTGGGATTGTTTAGTCTGCAGAAGAGAAGAATGAGGGGGGATTTGATAGCTGCTTTCAACTACCTGAGAGGTGGTTCCAGAGAGGATGGTTCTAGACTATTCTCAGTGGTAGAAGAAGACAGGACAAGGAGTAATGGTCTCAAGTTGCAGTGGGGGAGGTTTAGGTTGGATATTAGTGAAAAAGTTTTTCCTAGGAGAGTGGTGAAACACTGGAATGGGTTACCTAGGGAGGTGGTAGAATCTCCTTCCTTAGAAGTTTTTAAGGTCAGGCTTGACAAAGCCCTGGCTGGGATGATTTAATTGGGGATTGGTCCTGCTTTGAGCAGGGGGTTGGACTAGATGACCTCCTGAGGTCCCTTCCAACCCTGATATTCTATGATTCTAACCCAGGAACCTATCCTTGCAACAAAGCCCATTGCAAACTGTGCCCACATATCTATTCAGGGGACACCATCACAGGGCCTAATAACATCAGCCACACTATCAGAGGCTCGTTCACCTGCACATCCACCCCTACAGGTCAAAATAGTCTGAATCTGATCAACCTCAGGGCTTGTTGCACAGCTCACATTTCCCCCAGCACTTGTAAATGCAGCAGGGCCAGGGTGGCTGTAACTGTAGTGGCAGGGAATGGTTGGAGTGGGAGGAATTTGTATTTTTATGTTGCTCACTGGCAAGATTATTTTGACTACAAAGAAATGTTCTGACTTTTCATTAAACAAATTAACAAGTAGACAGCTGCAGTGAGCACCGCTGAGACATAATAAAGAAGGAGGGTCGTGCAATGGTTAGGGCACAGGGCTTGGAAACCTGGGTTCTGTCCCTGGTTCTGACCTTAGACGAATTCCCCTTTCATCCTTCAGTTTTTATATTGCGGTAAAGCTTAGAGGCCCTGGCTCAGATCAGAGGCCTATTGTGCTGGGTGCTGTCCAAAGATAGGAAGAAGCAACACCTGCCGGAATAGCTGACAGACAAGACAGACGAAGGGAAAGAGCTACAGAGAGGCAAAGGGACCTGCCCAAGGTCACACAGGAGGTCAGTGGCAGAACCACTGCTAGAAGTCCCAAGCCCAAGCCAGTGCTCCATTGGCCGGGGCACATCGCATTTGCTAACTTATCAATTGTAAGCTCTTTGGGACACATTCTGTCTCACTATGTGTGTGTACAGCAGCTAGCACAATCGGCCCTTGATTTCGGGAAGGGCCTGTAAGCACTAAAATTGTACCTTGTGGGACAGATTCCCATTGAGTTTAGAATGGTTTGGATCAGGTCCCTATGGCAGCATGTTAAAGATATTTATGGCCTTTCAGTGGGAGTTAGGTCCCCAAATAACTTTACAGAACTAGCCCCATGCTCTCATGGTTGAGAGAGATCTCAGCGCTCATGCTTGTGTGTGTTTAAACATTGCTCCTGGTGGGGTACGCCCATAACTTGACAGCATGATGCTGAACACAACCTGTCCTCTCTATGCTGACTGTCATGGCTGCTAGCCTGATGGTTAAAATAAGAGCTTAAACACCATCAAATTTCCTAGTGAAGAAGAGCCCCAAGAAGCCGTGTGAGCAAATTCGTGCTCCTGTGCATGGTTCAGGCTCAGGTCTGTGATCCAGGAAAACATCTCTACTCAGGACATTCATAGAAGCCAATGGGACTCTGGCACATACAACAGAATCTCAATTTTATGGACATTGATCTTATGAGTAACCGCTTCCAGGAGCCACTGTTATCCCTCGATCAACCAGTTGTACGTGTACGTGCTTGAGCAGCGGGCAGAGGTCATGCGCACTCAGCAGGTGGGCATATTTGACCTTTCTAGGCTCTGGTGAAAACCAGCATGGGGGGTGGGAACTCCCTGTGAATGGGGTAGAGGCTAGGAGGGGGCGAAGGGGGCTACTGAGACTTGTAGCCAGATAGACCGTTTGTCCCACATTTTATGGGACTAAGATATAAAATTAAGGACTCATGAAAATGACTTAATACAGGAGAGTTAACAGTGGGAGGAACTTTTTTTAACATAACTATTGTTTTCCATCACCTCAGCTCGTCTGGGGTGGAGGCAGCATTGGGGACCTCCCTGGTAACGAGCTATAGCTGAGACATGGGTGTGTCTATGATGCCCTTTTGCCATTCTCTCAAGGCTGTTTCAGCTCTTCAGAAATGCAGCTGCGGAAAACCTAGATTTTTCTCTGGCAGCGAGCGAGGTGTCTTCAGAGGAGAGGGTAGGAATGGTTTGGATTCGGCCCAAGAACAAAAGAGGATGACGCACACATAATGTATTTCTTAAATGTACTAAACAGTCAGTCCGCATTCTTCTTAATCAAACTTCAGGTATCCCTTTATTTCCTAGGGCACAGCTAACCAGGGACTTGCTCTTTAATTACATAGCAAATGTCATAGAGGTTTTGCCCATGCAGTAGCAAGGGCAGGTTCTTGCAGGTTACCTGGTAATTATCCTTCAAGTTACCAAATAATTCCAAGATGAATTACCATGTAATTTTCAGGCTGTAGATAGCAACATCAGGGTGCAGTTTGGAAAACAGGATCTATTCTTGTCTCACTTCTGCACCCAGGCAGCTCTCAGGAAATGCACGCATCACAGAGAAAACAGCACCCACAAGCTGCCCTGGGAATACATGGTCAGTACGTGGCCAATATCTTCCAGGTCATTGTGCTGCTGGGTTCCTGCTAACAGTAATAATAATGTGTGGGTACCAGTGCCCATCGGCCTCCAAGAGCCTTAGCTAAGGGCCAGATCGTGTCCTTTGTAAAACCACACTATAGCAGGGATAAGGATACTCTGGAAACTCAGTGATTTTACATGTGCAGAGTTTCCATAGCTTGGCACTGTTGTGGCAGCAGTGAGGAAGGTTTGTGCCATGGCACACAGAGGTACTTCAGGAGTCCCTGCAAGGAACAGGGCAATCCTATGCATCGGCAAGAAGAGGACAGGCAGTTTTGTGGGCTCTGCACGTGAATGCAAGAAGAAGCCCACGTGGTGAATAACCAGAACCATTTGGGACCTAGATACTGGGGCACAGGACTGTATAAATTCTTACGTAGGCACTTAGGCCCAGGTCCTCAAAGGTCTTTAGGTGCTTAGCTCCCACTAGAATCAACAGGTACCTAAATACTCTGTGGATCTGGGCCTTAGACTCTAATTTGTATCCTGTCTTCTGCCACACTGCAAGAGAATGTTGCAGCTTAAAGAAGCTATCTCCTGGGCATGGCCCTCCTTCCTTAGCTCCTTCCCAGCTGCATCTCCCCATCCCTCAAATTCCTCAAACACAGGCTCACACCAAGGAGTTTCCTGGGGGCTGGAGGAAGAAGGGGACATCTCTAGTCTGACCTGCAGAATGCAGGAAAGAGAATTTCACTCAATTATCCCTGCATAGGCTCATAAACTGGGGTTGAGCTAAACCATGTCTTTTTTAGAAAGAAAGATCCAGTCTTTATTAAAGACTTCAAGTGATGGATAATCCACCATGTCCCTGGACAGGCTGTTCTAATGGTTAATTACCCTCACTCTTCAAAATTGGCACCTTTGTTTTCAGTTTGAATTTATCTAGCTTCAGCTTCCAGCTGTTGGATTTTGTTACACCTTTGTCTGCTAGATCAGGGATCTCAAACATATGGCTAAGAAGGCTGGTTCCCGCCTGAATGTACTTTTGTATTGCATGTGTCATAAATATAAAGGGAAGGGTAACAACCTTTATGTATGCAGTAAAATAAAATCCCTCTTGTCCAGAGGTACAGAATCCCCTTACCTGTAAGGGTTTCAGAGGAGCAGCCGTGTTAGTCTGTATCCGCAAAAAGAACAGGAGGACTTGTGGCACCTTAGAGACTAACCCATTTATTTGAGCATAAGCTTTTGTGAGCTACAGCCCACGTCATCGGATGCATCCGATAAAGTGAGCTGTAGCACAGCCAATGAAGTGAGCTGTAGCCCACGAAAGCTTATGCTCAAATAAATGGGTTAGTCTCTAAGGTGCCACAAGTCCTCCTGTTCTTTTTACCTGTAAGGGGTTAATCAGTTCAATTAACCTGGTTGGCACCTGACCAGAAGGACCAAGGGGGAAAGAAGATACTTTCAGATGAGAGTGGGTAGGGAACCCTGACATGGTGGGAGAGCAGTGGGATCATTTTGAACCAGAAACACAAACCTCAGGATAGTAAAAGGATTTTTTTCCCTTTCTTTTGGCTGCTTGGAAAACAGGGAGGTTTTGGGGTTTTTTTTAAGGAAACTTTTTTTTCTTTTAGCTGAGAGCAGCTGGAGGTGGTTTTTTTTTTTTTTCTCCTCTGCCTCAGTAAAGTCCTGCAAGGGAATTCACAAGCTGTTTTTTTTTTTTCTTTTTCTTTCTAGCTCTCGGGTTAAGCTAGGCTAAACGCAGAAATGCGAGGATGACAGAAAGTGACGTCCAGAAAAAACTGGAATTAGCCAGATTCGAAGCTGAGGAAAGAAAGAAGGAACATGAAAGACGGCTGGAACTCAGACAGATGGAGATTGATGCACAAGTGTCCAGAGAAAAAGCTGCTAGGGAGGAGAGGGAAAGGGAGAGGGGAAAAAGAGAGGCAGCATGCTGAGAAAGAGAGGGGAAAAAGAGAGGCAGCATGAACTGGAGGTGATGGAGTGGAAATGACGGAACCCTTCAGCAGCTGGCTCCACTTCCCCAAAAATCCACAAATGGGAGTGACTATGTCCACAGTATGATGAGTCCAGTGGAATTGCTGAATATTTCCTCATCTTTGAGAGACTGTGCACCCCCTATGCAATTCCTGACAATCACAAGATGACCACATTGGTAGCAAAATTGCCTGGAAGAGCTCTGGACATATTCAACAAGATGCCTATCGAGGATGCTTCTGACTATGGTAAATTTAAGGATTTGGTTTTGAAACAAGTTTAAATTACACCTGAAACTTACAGAGTAAAATCGGAGCCGTTAAGAGAGGGGCGGACTAAGTAATGTGACTTATGTAAACCAGATGAAGGATCTGTTAGATAAATAGGTCAAAGGAAGGGCTGTAACTAGCTCTGAAGGAATGTGTGATTTGGTTGTACAGGAGCAGTTCCTGACTATGACCAATGATGTAAAACTGTGGTATGGGATAAAAAATGGACTCAGCAGAAAGTCTTGCTTCTTATGCTGATCAATACGGGCAGTCCCAGACTGCCAGAGAGGCGGGGAAAATTGGAACAAAATGGGTGGAGGTAGCAGAGAGGAACAACCCTGGTCGCAGTTTGGGCGGATACCAGAAGAGACACCCCAAGACCACACCATACCACCAGCGGCAGCCCAAGGCCCCAACTATACCCCAAGGAAAACCCCAGACACCTTATTGTCCCACCACACCATTCTCCAGCAACCCACCTCGCCCCAGTGACCAATCAGCTGGGCGATATTTTAAATGTAACGAGCTGGGGCATGTAAAGACCAGCTGTCCCAAGAACCCCAATAGATTACAGTTCATTGCACCGGGATCACACCAAAGGTCCTCAGGCCCAGATGCCTCCCAGATACCCTCAGATCGAAGGGAAACTGTGAGTGTGGGCGGGAAGAAGTTTACAGCATGGAGGGACACTGGAGCACAGGTGTCAGCTCTCCACCAGTCCCTAGTGGACCCCAAATTAATCAACCCAGAGGTCCAAGTGATGATTCAACCCTTCAAGTCAAACTCTTTTGACTTGCCTACAGCCAAGTTGCCTGTCCAGTACCAGGGCTGGTCAGGAATGTGGACTTTTGCAGTCTATAATGATTATCCCATTCCTATGCTGCTTGGGGAAGACTTGGCCAATCATGTGACGCTAGCCAAGAGGGTGGGAATGGTCACCCGCAGCCAGGCTAAGCAAGTACCTAGCTCTGTTCCTGAGACTTCTACAAGGGCCCAGTCTGTGTTACCAGAGACCCAGATGGAGGTGATGGAACTGGACCCCATGCCAACATCTGCGACAGCCATAGTGGATCCAGTCGCAGAGACCCAGACAGAGCCAGGCCCAGAACCGGAACTGGCGGAGCAAGGAGCACCAGAACCATTTCCAGCTCTGAGTCCAGCGCTTGCAACCCCATCTGCAACCCCAACACCAGAGGGCCCCACCGAGCCTGGCAGCAACAGCTAAACCTGTGAAAGAGGCTCAACCAGAGCCTGAAATATCCCATAGTGCACCAGCAGAGAGCAGGTCACAGTCCCCGGAAACAGCCGTATCCCCTCTATCGCTTCCAGAGGGACCAAGCCCAGGTCTACAATCCAGTGAGGAACTGAGGTCTCCAGCATCAAGGGAATAGTTCCAGGCAGAGCAGGAAGCAGACAAAAGCCTCCAGGGAGCCTGGACGGTAGCACGGAACAACCCACCACCTCTCAGCTCTTCTAATTGATCCCGGTTTGTTGTAGAAGGAGCACTTTTATACAGGGAAGAGCACTTTTATACACTTTTATACTTTTATACAAGGAAACTCTTTCTGGTGGGCACCAGGAGGACTGGCATCCACAGAGACAGTTGGTAGTCCCAACTAAGTACTGGGAAAAGCTCTTGAGCTTAGCCCATGATCATCCTAGTGGCCATGCTGGGGTGAACAGGACCAAGGACCATTTGGGTAGGTCATTCCACTGGGAGGGAATGGGCAAGAATGTTTCTGCCTATGTCCGGTCTTGTGAGGTGTGCCAAAGAGTGGAAAAACCCCAAGACCAGGTTAAAGCCCCTCTTCAGCCACTCCCCATCACTGAGGTTCCATTTCAGCGAGAAGCTGTGGATATTCTGGATCTTTTTCCAAAAAAGACACCCAGAGAAAAGCAGTACACACTGACTTTCATGGATTTCGTCACCCGATGGCTGGAAGCAGTAGTTCTAAGCAACACCAGGGCTAAAAGTGTGTGCCAGGTATTAACAGACATTTTTGCCAGGGTAGGTTGGCCCTCCGACATCCTTACAGATTCGGGAACTAATTTCCTGGCAGGGACCATGAAAAGCCTTTGGGAAGCTCATGGGGTGAACTACTTGATTGCCACCCCTTACCACCATCAAACAAATGGCCTGGTGGAGAAGTTTAATGGAACTTAGGGGACCATGATACGTAAATTCGTGAATGAGCACTCCAATGATTGGGACCTAGTGTTGCAGCAGTTGCTTTTTGCCTACAGGGCTGTATCACACCCCAGTTTAGGGTTTTCACCATTTGAACTTGTGTATGGCCGTGAGGTTAAGGGGCCATTACAGTTGGTGAAACAGCAATGGGAGGGGTTTACGCCTTTTCCAGGAACTAACATTCTGGACTTTGTAACCAACCTACAAAACACCCTCTGAACCTCTTTAGCTCTTGTTTGAGAAAACCTAAAAGATGCTCAGGAAGAGCAAAAAGCCTGATATGATAAACATGCCAGAGAGCGTTCCTTCAAAGTAGGGGACCAGGTCATGGTCTTGAAGGCGCTCCAGGCCCATAAGATGGAAGTGTCGTGGGAAGGGCCATTCACGGTCCAAGAGCACCTGGGAGCTGTTAACTATCTCATAGCCTCCCCCACCTCAAACCTAAAGCCTAAAGTGTATCATGTGAATTCTCTAAAGCCCTTTTATTCCAGAGAAGTAAAGGTTTGTCAGTTTGCAGCCCAGGGAGGAGATGACCCTGAGTGGCCTGAAGGTGTCTACTATGAAGGGAAAAGTAATGGTGGCGTGGAAGAGGTGAACCTCTCCAGGACCCTTGGACGTATGCAGTGACAACAAATGAAGGAGCTGTGCACTAGCTTCACGCCAATGTTCTCAGCCACCCCAGGACGGACCGAACGGGCATGCCACTCCATGGGCACAGGCAATGCTCACCCAATTAGAGCCCAACCATACTGGGGGGTCTCCTCAAGCCAAAACTGCTATAGAACGGGAGATCCAGGACATGCATCTCCAGTGGTTCTAGTTTCCAAACCAAATGGGGAGATATGCTTTTGTGTGGACTACCGTAAGCTAAATGCTGTACCTCGCCCAGACAACTATCCAATGCCACGCACAGATGAACTATTAGAGAAACTGGGACAGGCCCAGTTCATCTCTACCTTGGACTTAACCAAGGGGTACTGGCAGGTACCGCTGGATGAATCCACCAAGGAAAGGTTAGCCTTCACCACACATGTCGGGCTGTATGAATTTAATGTGCTCCCTTTCAGGCTGCGAAATGCATCCGCCACCTTCCAGAAACTTGTAGATAGTCTCCTAGCAGGATTGGGAGACTCTGCAGTCGCCTACCTTGATGATGTGGCCATCCTTTCTGATTCATGGGCAGAACACCTGGAGCATCTGCAAAAAGTCTTTGAGCGCATAAGGGAGGCAGGACTAACTGTTAAGGCTAAGTGTCAAATAGGCCAACGCAGAGTGACTTACCTTGGATACCAGGTGGGTCAAGGAACTATCAACCTCCTACAGGCCAAAGTGGATGCTATCCGAAAGTGGCCTGTCCCAAAGTCAAAGAAACAGGTCCAATCCTTCTTAGGCTTGGCAGGATATTACAGGTGATTTGTACCGCACTACAGCCAAATCACCACCCCACTGACAGACCTAACCAAAAAGAAACAGCCAAATGCCGGTCAGTGGACTGAAGAGTGTCAGAAGGTCTTTAACCAGCTTAAAGCAACACTCATGTCTGACCCTGTGCTAAGGGCCCCAGTCTTTGACAAACTGTTCCTAGTAACCACAGATGCATCTGAGCGTGGTATGGGAGCAGTTTTAATGCAGGAAGGACTGGATCAAGAATCCTGTCATGTTTCTCAGCAAAAAACTGTCTGAGAGGGAAAGCCACTGGTCAGTCAGCGAAAAGGAATGTTATGCCATTGTGTCCATGCTGGAAAAGCTACCCCCATACGTTTGGGGACGGCGTTTCCACCTGCAAACTGACCATGCTGCGCTACAGTGGCTTCATACCATCAAAGACAATAACAAAAAACTTCTTCAGTGGAGTTTAGCTCTCCAAGATTTTGATTTCGAAATACAATACATTTCAGGAGCTTCTAACAAAGTGGCTGATGCACTCTCCTGTGAAAGTTTCCCAGAATCAACTGGTTAAAATCGTGTTTGAAATGTGGAAATTATTGTTAGTTTTTATATAATCAGTAGTATATCTAGAGATGCATGTGTCTTATTAATTCTGTTTTCTTCTAGAGCTCCAGGAAGAAATCACAGCCAGCATGGAGCAGGCTGTCCAGCACTGTCTATGATTTGGGGAGCATGTCATAAATATAAAGGGAAGTGTAACAACCTTTATGTATGCAGTAAAATAAAATCCCTCTTGGCCAGAGGTACAGAATCCTCTTACCTGTAAGGAGTTAATCAGTTCAGTTAACCTGGTTGGCACCTGACCAGAAGGACCAATGGAGAAAGAAGATACTTTCAAATCAAAGTGGGGAGGAAACCCTGACAGCATGTATTTTTGTATTACCATGTGCCTAGGAGCACTAATTATAGACTTGGATCCCATGGTGCTAGGCACTGTGCAAACACAGAACCATGCCCCACAACATTTCCAAGCTAAGTAAATAGCTTTGATTAAAGTAAAGGAACAGAAAACTTTGTTTCTGACAGTATGTCTGTAAATCAGCCCCTTTGTCACATTTAGTGCTGTGCATTACTGGAACTGCTGCTCAGTGTGTGCCACCTTTGTGCAAGGTGGGCAAATTACAGTTACCGTGGAACCAATCCATAACTTTGCAATTCACACTGTTGTGCTTTTCTAGACCTGACCATCTCTCTTATTTCATTGTGAGGTATCAGACTCACATGCCTCTGTACTCTGAATGTTTGATCATTGAAATTGTGCTTTGGGCCAAACTCATCCTTGCCACAACTCTATAGAAGTTGGAGTTACACCAGGGATGGGTTTGGCCCCGTGAGCTTATATCTGGATAGGTATGTGGACACCCACAGGGAAAAATTAACACTAAGGCAAAGACAAAGGGCCAAATTCTGGCATGGATTTGAGGCCAGGCTTTGGCTTATAGCTTACATTAGAAGCTTGCTCGGCCATCTTTGGGGGGGAATTATTCAAGAATAAAGAAGTTTTAAATAACTGAAAAGAATATTCTGTGTGTATGTGAAATGAACCCCTGTGTGAGGGACAGTACATTGTTACACTAGACAATTAGCCTCTGGAACTCATTGTCACAAGGTATCATTGAGGTTAACAGACTAGCAGGAGTCAAAAAAGAACCAGAAATATGTATGGATCAAAAGAACGCCCAGACTTACAACAGCACGAAAGGAAGGAAGAAAGACCAAGAATTTCAAAACAGATATAAACTCTCCTGCTTCAGGGCATAAATACACCTCTGGTGAACTTTGGGAAGAAGATTTCCCCAGATTCAGGGGTTTCCTGCACCTTTCTCTGATGTAGTTTGTTCTGGCCACTGTAAGACACTGGACTACATGGACCCTGATCTGATCCCACCTGGCAATTCCTTGGTGTAACTGAGATGAGAATCTGGCTCTATGAATGAAACTATGTCTTGAGCCATAATAATCGTACCACAGCTATGACATTCTAATAACCAGGCAATGGATCACTTGGATTTTACTGAGGCAATTTCATCCCCTTCGGAGACTTCATTTCCATCGCTGAATTGCATTGAGGATGAATCCAGACTCTGCTTTCAGCAGGGGGAAAGGTGATAGGGGAGAGCGGCCAGCATGAGTGAAATGTGTCAGAAGCAGCTCACGAGCAACTGAAAGGGACTCATCAGTCGTTTGTTTATGGATTTTCAATCTGGGGGTCGGGAACAGGTATCAGGGGGTTGTGACCACCCTGCCTGTCCCATGTTACTAAATGGGAGGAGGTCTGGGCTTGTTCCCAGCTAGATGGGGAAGGGGGAGACCTACTGTGAAAAAGATGCTGCTGATACAGAAGAGGTTGAGAACCAGCGCTCTGATTCACCCATCAGCCAGGACTTTCCCTCTGGGTCACAGACGACCACAGCTACCCTATCTGCTCCCTGCTTGGTCTCTCCAAAAGGCCTCTGGAGCTGCCAGCTACTAACACCACAGACAGACTCTGGCTCTGACTTTTCCAGTTAATTGTATGGTGCAAGGCAGCCTGTAAACTGCACCATCTCTCCTTTCCCTTGGGTAGTTGTTTTAAAGAGGCAACACCCCTTGTATAAATAAAGGAGAGATTCCACTTTATTTCGAGGGTGGGAAATACTGCGGCTGTCCAATAGCATCAGCAAGCAGGGAACTGATGGGACAAGTCTGGCCTCATTGGGTTAACATCATCCATCCGAGATTAGTCTGGCCGACACAGTGTCAATAGTGAAGTGCCCCTGCTGCGTGTGGGTGTCTGTTACCCATTTAAGGTGGTAGCCGGGCGTCATGAGGTATGGCCTCCCGGCTCCGTTTACACTGGAAACTGTGAAACAGAATCGTGCCACGGTTGGAGACACCAATGGGTCATCTAATCCAGCTGCCCTTCGGCCCTAGCAAAACAGACTAATCCATCCAAGTTGTTCTGTCACCTGCCCCGTCAGAACAGCGCAATGACCTGTCTATTTTAGTAATCTTTCAATGGTCCATTTAATTCGGTAGCCTGCCTATAGCAGCATCTAATGCTGGATCTTTCATAAAAAGACAATACCGGGGTGGAAATTGTTACTGTCGTGGTTAGTAATTACTGTACACCCTGCTGCCTAAGGATTGATTGCTGATCCTACATAGCTTGGATAATTAGCTCCCTGCCCCTCATCAGTCAGATCTGTGGTTTGATTATGTCACACACAACGTTTTCCTTTATCCATATTAAAATGATGTAACGTACCTTTTAATTTAACTGAGCCTGCTATTGTCCTTGTGTGAGTAGGAAGTGTAAAAGGAGCACCATGCTGGCATTTTCGGTGCTATTCATTATTCTGTGCACAGCACTTAAAATATCACCTCTGGCTTTTCTTCCCACACTCATCAGACCTGGTCTTTTAAATCTCTCTTTGTCTAGATTCCTTCTGCTAAACTGCAATAAAATGTCACAGCTGGCCCATGTCAGCTGACTCAGGCTCACAGGTCTCAGGATCCGGGACTATAAAATTGCAGTGTAGACTTCCCAGATCGGGCTAAAGCCCAGGCTCTGGGACCCTCCCGCTTCACACCCAAGCCCTGTGAGCCGAGTCAGCTGACACAGGCCAGCGACATGTGTTTTATTGCCGTGTAGGTGTCGCCCTAAAGCCAAGGTGAATAGTGATGAAATGAAGAATGAGGACATACCATTAGCTCAGATAATGGCATCACATTATTTAGTTTTATTATTTAGCCCTTTTTAATATGGTCTAACATTTTACTCAGTTTTGACCATTGCTGTGCACTGAATTATCTTCATTGACACCTGGATCTTTTTTCACATATACAATGAAATCATGATCTGATGTCTTCCTAGAAGATACATATTAACTCAACCCCACTTGAGCAGGATCTAAGTAGAGTATTTAGATTCCAGGCTCTCTGAGGCAGGGCAGTCAACACCTGTACAATGCCACTGGATGATCGAGATGCTAAAGGAGCACTGAAGGAAGATCGGGCCATTGCGGAGAAACTAAATGAATTCTTTGCATCAGTCTTCAAGACTGAGGATGTGAGGGAGATTCCCAAACCTGAGATATTCTTTTTCGGTGACAGATCTGAGGAACTATCTCAGATTGAGGCGTCATTAGGGGAAGTTTTGAAAAAACAGATAAATTAAACTAATAAGTGAACATAATTTGTTGGGGAAGAGTCAACATGATTTTTGTAAGGGGAAATCATGCCTCACCAATCTACTAGCATTCTTTGAGGGCGTCAACAAGCATGTTGACAACAAAGATCATAGAATCATAGAATCATAGAATATCAGGGTTGGAAGGGACCCCAGAAGGTCATCTAGTCCAACCCCCTGCTCGAAGCAGGACCAATTCCCAGTTAAATCATCCCAGCCAGGGCTTTGTCAAGCCTGACCTTAAAAACCTCTAAGGAAGGAGATTCTACCACCTCCCTAGGTAACGCATTCCAGTGTTTCACCACCCTCATAGTGAAAAAGTTTTTCCTAATATCCAATCTAAACCTCCCCCACTGCAACTTGAGACCATTACTCCTCGTTCTGTCATCTGCTACCATTGAGAACAGTCTAGAGCCATCCTCTTTGGAACCCCCTTTCAGGTAGTTGAAAGCAGCTATCAAATCCCCCCTCATTCTTCTCTTCTGCAGACTAAACAATCCCAGCTCCCTCAGCCTCTCCTCATAAGTCATGTGTTCCAGACCCCTAATCATTTTTGTTGCCCTTCGCTGGACTCTCTCCAATTTATCCACATCCTTCTTGTAGTGTGGGGCCCAAAACGGGACACAGTACTCCAGATGAGGCCTCACCAATGTCGAATAGAGGGGAACGATCACGTCCCTCGATCTGCTCGCTATGCCCCTACTTATACATCCCAAAATGCCATTGGCCTTCTTGGCAACAAGGGCACACTGCTGACTCATATCCAGCTTCTCATCCACTGTCACCCCTAGGTCCTTTTCCGCAGAACTGCTGCCTAGCCATTCGGCCCCTAGTCTGTAGCGATGGATTGGATTCTTCCATCCTAAGTGCACCTTGTTGAACCTCATCAGATTTCTTTTGGCCCAATCCTCCAATTTGTCTAGGTCCTTCTGTATCCTATCCCTGCCCTCCAGCGTATCTACCACTCCTCCCAGTTTAGTATCATCCGCAAATTTGCTGAGAGTGCAATCTACACCATCCTCCAGATCATTTATGAAGATATTGAACAAAACCGGCCCCAGGACCGACCCCTGGGGCACTCCACTTGACACCGGCTGCCAACTAGACATGGAGCCATTGATCAATACCCATTGAGCCCGACAATCTAGCCAGCTTTCTACCCACCTTATAGTGCATTCATCCAGCTCATACTTCCTTAACTTGCTGACAAGAATACTGTGGGAGACGGTGTCAAAAGCTTTGCTAAAGTCAAGAAACAATACATCCACTGCTTTCCCTTCATCCACAGAACCAGTAATCTCATCATAGAAGGCGATTAGATTAGTCAGGCATGACCTTCCCTTGGTGAATCCATGCTGGCTGTTCCTGATCACTTTCCTCTCATGTAAGTGCTTCAGGATTGATTCTTTGAGGAAGTGCTCCATGATTTTTCCAGGGACTGAGGTGAGGCTGACTGGCCTGTAGTTCCCAGGATCCTCCTTCTTCCCTTTTTTAAAGATTTGCACTACATTAGCCTTTTTCCAGTCATCCGGGACTTCCCCCGTTCGCCACGAGTTTTCAAAGATAATGGCCAATGGCTCTGCAATCACAGCCGCCAATTCCTTCAGCACTCTCAGATGCAACTCGTCTGGCCCCATGGACTTGTGCACGTCCAGCTTTTCTAAATAGTCCCTAACCACCTCTATCTCCACAGAGGGCTGGCTATCTCTTCCCCATTTTGTGATGCCCAGCGCAGCAGTCTGGGAGCTGACCTTGTTAGTGAAGACAGAGGCAAAAAAAGCATTGAGTACATTAGCTTTTTCCACATCCTCTGTCACTAGGTTGCCTCCCTCATTCAGTAAGGGGCCCACACTTTCCTTGGCTTTCTTCTTGTTGCCAACATACCTGAAGAAACCCTTCTTGTTACTCTTGACATCTCTTGCTAGCTGCAGCTCCAGGTGCGATTTGGCCCTCCTGATATCATTCCTACATGCCCGAGCAATATTTTTATACTCTTCCCTGGTCATATGTCCAACCTTCCACTTCTTGTAAGCTTCTTTTTTATGTTTAAGATCCGCTAGGATTTCACCATTAAGCCAAGCTGGTCGCCTGCCATATTTACTATTCTTTCGACGCATCGGGATGGTTTGTCCCTGTAACCTCAACAGGGATTCCTTGAAATACAGCCAGCTCTCCTGGACTCCTTTCCCCTTCATGTTAGTCCCCCAGGGGATCCTGGCCATCCGTTCCCTGAGGGAGTCAAAGTCTGCTTTCCTGAAGTCCAGGGTCCGTATCCTGCTGCTTACCTTTCTTCCCTGCGTCAGGATCCTGAACTCAACCAACTCATGGTCACTGCCTCCCAGATTCCCATCCACTTTTGCTTCCCCAATAATTCTACCCGGTTTGTGAGCAGCAGGTCAAGAAAAGCGCCCCCCCAGTTGGCTCCTCTAGCACTTGCACCAGGAAATTGTCCCCTACGCTTTCCAAAAACTTCCTGGATTGCCTATGCACTGCTGTATTGCTCTCCCAGCAGATATCAGGAAAATTAAAGTCACCCATGAGAATCAGGGCATGCGATCTAGTAGCTTCCGTGAGCTGCCGGAAGAAAGCCTCATCTACCTCATCCCCCTGGTCCGGTGGTCTATAGCAGACTCCCACCACTACATCACTCTTGTTGCACACTTCTAAACTTAATCCAGAGACACTCAGGTTTTTCTACAGTTTCGTACCGGAGCTCTGAGCAGTCATACTGCTCCCTTACATACAGTGCTACTCCCCCACCTTTTCTGCCCTGCCTGTCCTTCCTGAACAGTTTATAACCATCCATGACAGTACTCCAGTCATGTGAGTTATCCCACCAAGTCTCTGTTATTCCAATCACATCATAGTTCCTTGACATCACCAGGACCTCCAGTTGTCCCTGCTTGTTTCCAAGGCTTTGTGCATTCGTATATAAGCACTTGAGATAACCTGTTGATTGCCCCTCATTCCCAGTATGAGGCAGGAGCCCTCTCCTCACAGACATTCCTGCCTGTGCTTCCTCCCGGTATCCCGCTCCAACATTCCACACAAAGATGGACTACAAGCCATCAGGAACAGTATCCCCAATAATGTCATGGCAAACCTGATGGCTGAACTTTGTGACATTGTCCTCATCCATAACTATTTCACATTTGGGGACAATATATACCTTCAAATCAGCGGCACTGCTATGGTACCCGCATGGCCCCACAGTATGCCAACATTTTTATGGCTGACTTAGAACAATGCTTCCTCAACTCTCGTCCCCTAATGCCCCTACTCTACTTGCGCTACACTGATGACATCTTCATCATCTGGACCCATGGAAAAGAAGCCCTTGAGTAATTCCACCATGATTTCAACAATTTCCATCCCACCATCAATCTCAGCCTGGACCAGTCCACACAAGAGATCCACTTCCTGGACATTACGAAGCTAATAAGTGATGGTCGCATAAACACCACCCTATACTGACCGCTATGCTTACCTACATGCCTCCAGCTTTCATCCAGACCACATCACACGATCCATTGTCTACAGCCAAGCACTAAGATACAACCGCATTTGCTCCAACCCCTCAGACAGAGACAAACACCTACAAGATCTCTATCAGGCCTTCTTACAACTACAATACCCACCTGCTGAAGTGAAGAAACAGACTGACAGAGCCAGAAGAGTACACAGAAGTTACCTACTACAGGACAGGCCCAATAAAGAAAATAACAGAACGCCACTAGCCGTCACCTTCAGCCCCCAACTAAAATCTCTCCAACGCATCATCAAGGATCTACAACCTATCCTGAAGGATGATCCATCACTCTCACAGATCTTGGGAGACAGGCCAGTCCTTGCTTACAGACAGCCCCGCAACCTGAAGCAAATACTCACCAGCAACCACACACCACACAACAAAAACACTAACCCAGGAACCTATCCTTGCAACAAAGCCCGTTGCCAACTGTGTCCACATATTTATTCAGGGGACACCATCATAGGGCCTAATCACATCAGCCACACTATCAGAAGCTCGTTTACCTGCACATCTACCAATGTGATATATGCCATCATGTGCCAGCAATGTCCCTCTGCCATGTACATTGGGCAAACTGGACAGTCTCTACGCAAAAGAATAAATGGACACAAATCAGACGTCAAGAATTATAACATTCAAAAACCAGTCGGAGAACACTTTAATCTCTTTGGTCACTCGATTACAGACCTAAAAGTTGCAATTCTTCAACAAAAAAACTTCAAAAACAGACTCCAACGAGAGACTGCTGAACTGGAATAAATTTGCAAGCTGGTTACAATTAACTTTGGCTTGAATAAAGACTGGGAGTGGATGGGTCATTACACAAAGTAAAACTATTTTCCCATGTTTATTCCCCCCTTCCCCCACCCCCACTGTTCCTCAGACATTCTTGTCAACTGCTGGAAATGGCCCACGTTGATTATCACTGCAAAAGGTTTCCCCTCCCCCCCCCTCCGGCTCTCCTGCTGATAATAGCTCACCTTACCTGATCACTCTCATTACAGTGTGTATGGTAACACCCATTGTTTAATGTTCTCTGCATATATAAATCTCCCCACTGTATTTTTCACTGAATACATCCGATGAAGTAGCCCACAAACGCTTATGCTAAAATAAATTAGTTAATCTCTAAGGTGCCACAAGTCCTCCTTTTCTTTTTGCGCATATAGACTAACACGGCTGCTACTCTGAAACCAATGGATATAGTGTACCTAGATTTTCGGAAAGACTTTGATAAGATCCCTCACCAAAGGCTTTTAAGTAAAGTAAGTTGTCATGGAATAAGAGAGAAGGTCCTCTCCTGGATCAGTAACTGGTTAAAAGATAGAGAAAAAAGGGTAAGAATAAATGGTCAGTTTTCAGAATGGAGACAGAAGTGTTATTTACTCCTTCTCAGAACACAGGAACTAGGGGTCACCAAATGAAATTGATAGGCAGCAGGTTTAAAACAAGGAAAATGAAGTATTTCTTCACCCAAGGCACAATCAACCTGTGGAACTCCTTGCCAGAGGATGTTGTGAAGGCCAAGACTATAACAGGGTTCAAAAAAGAACTAGATAAGTTCATGGAGGATAGGTCCATCAATGGCCATTAGCCAGGATGGGCCGGGATGGTGTATGTAGCCTCTGTTTGCCGGAAGCTGGGAATGGGCGACGGGGATGGATCACTTGATGATTCCCTGTTCTGCTCATTCCCACTGAAGCACCTGGCATTGGCCTTTATTGGAAGATAGGATACTGGGCTAGATGGATCATTGGCCTGACCCAGCATGGCCATTCTGACGTTCTTAATTAAAAGAAGGTGTTGATGACATTTTCAAACATTTCTGTTTTATAGTGAAATGTTGTTTTGGGGGAATTTTTCCAACCCACTGTAACTGTGAGTATTTGCATTGGAAACTTGACTCTGAGAATTATGGCCATCCATCCAGAGCACAGAAACCTACTGTATGACGTGTTCAATTAAAGCAACACAGATTTCAGCACCTAATACTCACCACAAATAAGCCACAGAACCAAAAATTATTCCCAGATATTTTGGCGAATAATTTTTAATCACAAATCAATGCAAGAAAAGTATTGACTATTCCTGGACAATTCCCAAACAGAAGTGTATCATCATCATCATCATTGTGCTAAGCATTGTATAAACACTTATTAAAAAGGCAGTCCTTGCCCCAAGGAGTTTATAGTTGAGGGCTCAATCCTGCAAAGACTTACAGACATACTTAACTTTATACGTCAGAATAGTCCCATTGAAATCAATGGAACTGCTCACAGGCCTGAAGTTAAACACGAGTAACACTCTGCAAGATCAGGGCCCACAAGTACAATTCACTGAATACACTATTCATCCTGAATTATTCCTTTAGTTCTGCGGCTCTCTGGAAGTGACACCACTACTGTGCTGTTCATTGACTCATCTCTGTCATTAGTTAATAACACTGAGCAACACTAGTCCTGGTCCCAGACCCTGGGGTTCTGCTCTGCATGCTGAGGTTTACCTTCTCTTTGCCTCTTGCCTTTTAACCCAATTTTTAATCCAGGACTTTATCTTTCAACCTGCCAAGCATCCCTGACAGCCTCTTGTGAGAATTTATCAAAGGCTTTTAGAAAATGTCAATAACTAATATTCACCGCCTCCCTTTAATCCACTCCCGCAGTTTGGTAGCACAAAGACTTGAGGCAGGTTAAAGGGACATCAGTTATTCTTGCTAGAGCTGCATTAGTTTATCTCTATCACATCAGTCTCTTTTAGGGAGTTTTATAACTCTGTCTTTAAAGATTTTCTCAACTCTTTTTCCTGATCCTGACCTAAAGTTCTTCTTCTGATGTGGTATCTCCATTATTGGAAGTTTGTAACTATGCTAGTTCATTTTGGCTAATCTCTGTGTGGATGAATAAGCCTTTTGATCCACCCAGGATAACGTTTCAGAGTAGCAGCCGTGTTTAATGTTCTCTGTGTATATAAATCTCCCCACTGTGTTTTCCACTGCATGCATCCGATGAAGTGAGCTGTAGCTCAAGAAAGCTTATGCTCAAATAAATTTTTCCAGGATAACGTATTGTCCATCCAAGATCTTCTTTTTCTGCCTTGTGTTCTTCTGGTATCAACTTTCCCTTCCAGTCCCCATAAACTTGCATCACCCACTGAACCTCTTAAAATGTGCCCTGCAAATCAAGTCTTTCTGTTCTGAAGATCTCTAAGGTTAGCAGAATTACCGTTATTGCCAGTACTTTTTCATTGGTCACATGATCTTTCCACAATAACTTCAGAACTATTCTATTACCCCATAATTCAAAGGATTGTCATTTCTTTATTATCAATTGTTTGAACGCCTGTGTTTCACAATCGACCAAATGTAAGATTTTACTAACAGGAATTTAGTCTTCAGATTTATGTCTCTTTTCTTCATAAATTTATTCTTCCAGAATGTCTCTTTCACTGTTGCTATTCTGGCACTGACTTCACTATTCAATCTTCTATCTTCTGTAATGATGCTTCCTAAGTAGCAATAATTTCTCACCTACTGTACGGCTGCATCGATCCCTGGAATCTTGTATGTTTTCCAAAGATCCTTGCATACCACATAGTTTTAGTCCTGTTCACATTAATCTCTAGACCATATGCTTTGTCATATTCATATATAATCTCCACTAACTTCATCAGACCTTCTTCTGAATCAACCAACAGTACTGTGTCATCTGCATATCGAATATTACTAATCTTAATACCTTCTTCTGTTTCTTTGATTAATTTCATCAAACACTTGCTATAAATGTTGAATAAAGTCAGTGACCTTGTCTTATTCCATTCTTGATCTGTTAGATTTTCATTTTCATCTCTCATAGAATCATAGAGTATCCAGGTTGGAAGGGACCTCAGGACCACCTAGTCCAACCCCCTGCTCAAAGCAGGACCAATCCCCAATTTTTGCCCCAGATCCCTCAATGGCCCCCTCAAGGATTGAGCTCACAACCCTGGGTTTAGCAGGCCAATGCTCACATCACTGAGCTATCCCTCCCCGCAAACTAATCCCATTTCAAAACAAGGCCAAAACAAGCCAATCCATAAGAACCCCAACACTCTATGTGACTAGATCCCCCCGGCCTGCAGTCTGGGACTGCAGTGGGCTCACTGTGCCCCCCTGACTCTCTCCCCCCTTTGCCCCTGCTTGCCGGGAGCCGATCAAAAAAAAAGAAGCAACAAGCTACAAGCCAAACAAGCAACAAGCTACAAGCCAAAAACTAGCCAACAAGCAACTTACAAGCCAATTAAGCCAAAAACAAGCCCAATTTCTGCATTCTTTTTGCAGGTTTGGGATGTCTGCTAACAGGAGATTTTTGTGTGGAGTTAAATTCAAGTTGTAGGCTAGTTCTGGTGACCTCACAATTGGAAGCCCTGCTGTTAGCTTTGAGTCAGATACGGATGCTACTCTGTTCTTTGTATGATAAGACCCTTAAAGCAAGACGGTGTAACTGGTCACCAGTGGAGGATGATTTTGGCGGGTTTGTAAGAAATCATGATGAGAGGATAATTGGGTTTTCACTATAAACCTAATTTTCTCTGTCACGCACCCTCATTCACACATACAACTTTAGACAAAAAAATTCCTTCAGCTTCAAAATCTTTGCAATTACTTTGGTACCAGAGTAGAATCTTTGCAAAGTTTGAAATAAATTGAACAAATCATTATAGGACTTTCAATGCTATGCTTTCTTAAAATGGAAGACAGTAACTTTTGGAGGGTCCCTATAAAGTCAGCATGGTTTAATTTTTACACTTCAAGCTTTCTGTGCATGTTTACCTTCCCTTCATTGCACCTTTCCATATTGTTAAACAATAAGGCCCTGATTTGCAACTGCATATGTGCAGACAGATTCCCTTGTGTAGAGGTCCACTGAAGTCAGTGAGTCTCCATGAAGGCATTGGTGGCCATCTACATGTACGCAGTTGCAAAACACGGGTCTAATTTTTTTGACCTGGACCATTTTTACTGTATGTCTATTTTAACTTGAATGTGAAGCAGCTACATTAACTGGAAGTTAGCAAAGTATGTTTGCCTGTGAATTGACATATAGTCAGGTACAGAATCCTGGCTGCTTTTCCTCACCCACACAATGGAGGAACACTATTTAATTACTTTCTCCTGCAATGTGCCTGTACTGTGTGGTTTTAGTCATGCATGAGTTGGCAAGAGCTGACTGAAGAGTAATTTCTCTTTTTGAGAACTGTCGATCAGAGTAAGTGATTTCCTTACGTATAAGGATGTATAAAAATAATTAAAGAAATGTAAAAAGAAATTGAGAACCATGGTGGTTTCATGGCACCCGAACTTCCACAGCCCTGCAGTTTGGGTCAGACACAGAGACAGGTTTTGGATCTTTCTGGAATATGCTATGTTTGGGAACCACCAGAGACTGCCGACACCTGGGGAGTGTATTCAGGCTCTTTACCAAAACTCATGTGCAGAACTTGAATATTTCACTATTCCACCGGAGGGTGGGAGTCACTGTGATGAATGGGGCTTTTCACAGTGTAAACAACCACCTTCCACCAGCTGGGCAGAATCATCATTTTCATGCATTTGCTCCAGGGGGCAGGAGATTTGATATTTTCCAGGAAATAAAAAGATTTTCATGGCAAAACGAGCGTTCCCAGCCTGGGAACTGTTTGCATGGTGAAGAAATGTTGAAGCCAGATTGAATTGATTTTTCCCTTGCACCAACAAGCACACACAAGTGTACACACTCCCATGCCCACAGACACACACATTCCTTTCGTTCCTATCTCAGCCAGCTTTGCAGACTTCGGGTAGAATTCACGCTGGAAGCTCAGGGCAAGGCCCTCTGCAGCACACAAACATTCTGCACATCCGCTGCAGGAAGGGTCTCTGTGCTGACTGCACGTAGGCCAGTGCAGACCACCTTGCAGGTGAGCTGGAAGCAGCCCAAGGGAAGGGATGCAGATCCACGTTTGCGCAGATCCTGTGGCCTCAGTAATAAGCCCCAAGAGTCCCTTGGAATGGGCTGGAGTAGCAGCTGCAGGGAGGCTACACAGAGGCACTGTACCCATGGCCCTGGTTGTGGGCAGTAGATTTCATCTCCCTACCCACCCTCCATTCACTCACTGATCACCTGACTAACTGCAGCCTATGCCAAGAGAGTGAATTTCACCCTTTGGGAATATTTTCACATGGCTGCATTTGGGACTTCCATGCAATCCTAGTAACCCAGGGATGCAAAAATCCTGCTGGATCAGCGAGACAGGCAGAATGACTGCCAACAGTGTGCTCTTGAGTGCATTGCCCACCTTCCTTGGAATACTGTGCCACAACTTAATAGATCTCAGCGAGGAAGTTTTGCTGCCAGAGTCTTTCCTCAGGGTAGAGGCAGAGGCCTAATAACGCTAGCCCCAAGCCCCGCTGTTACAGGGAAGATGGAGCATTTACATTTGCTTCTCTACATAACTCCACCTTTTTTTCTTTAAATGAAAACAATAACAGAGCAAAGTAAAACTTGCTGTGACATAAACCGACTCCCCATTCCATACTGTACCTGTGGCGATGTGAGTAATGGGCTACTCCCTGCCTAGTACAACACTGCTGTTACATAGCTAGCGCCTCTTGGTGCTCTCTGTTTACCCTGCCTTATCTTTCCCTGCCTTTTCATCACTCTCTTGTTATGTTTGCTCAGTTAGGTCATCAAAACAAGTTTTCTCTCTCTCCCTATGCTTAGCCCAAGGAGATCAACTAATCCTATGTAACCAAATTAGCATTTCGTTTGCTTATTACGCCCTCCTGTACAACATATGCAAACGGCACTGAGATATGTCCATTTTAGGTCTGGTTTGCTGGAGAGAGAAGGAAGGTTAGAATCTCCAGTCAGGACACCAGCACGGGCAGAAGAAGGGGAAAGGTTTTCAATCTGTTTAAGGGCATGCGTTCTTTCTGGTATTTCTGTTTGTGCTTATGTTCTCAATTGACTATTTCAACGCTTGACAGAGCCATTTATGGCAGCAAAATAACAACCGTTGCTGCTACTATTATCTGCTCTTCTCCTGGCATCTCAGTCCTTGGACAGGAGAAGTATATGAGGGGACAAGATTTCATGTTGTTTCCATCATATAACGATGACGGGGTTGGGGGGAAGGAGAAAAATCTAATAGATTTGGGTTTCTTTAGTATCTGTGGAGTCCAGTTGCACAGCCCATAGATTACACCTAGAGATGGGCATAAGCCCCAAAGTTTAGTATAGATTTGGATGATCAAATACGCCAGCATTCAGACCCAAGGTGTTGGTTCAGCCCATTATAAACACAGATGCCAATTGTAAAATGTGGGTCTGGATTTCAGATTTCAAACACCTCCAAGGATCGATCTGTCTATCTTGGTTTTCACACTGCATTCGTCATTGTGATACCTGAGTGCTTTGTTCTGGGGTGGGGGGCTGTGTTTGGACCCAGGGGTCAGACTTCTCTCTATCTATAACACACAAGTATAAGAGTTTTCAAGTAGGATGGTCTGAAGAGAACATAAGAACAGCCATACTGGGTCAGAAAATGGTCCATCTAGCCCAGCATCCTGTCTTCCAACAATGGCCAATGCCAGGTGCTTCAGAGGCAATGAATATGACAGGCAATCATCAAGTGATCCATCCCCTGTCACCCATTCCCAGCTTCTGGCAGTCAGAGGTTTAGGGACACCAGAGCATGGGTTTGCATCCCTGACCACCTTGGCTAATAGCCATTGATCGACCTATCTTCCATGAACTTATCGCTCCCAGGAGGAAACATAGGGTAGTGGTGGTTGCTGACTCTCTTCTGAGGGGGACAGAGGCACCCTTCTGTTGCCCTGACATGGCATCCCGGGAGGTATGCTGCCTGCCATGGGCCCGTATCCAAGACATTACGGAGGGATTGTCGAAGATCATCTGTCCCTCTGACTGCTACCCCATGCTACTCATCCATGTGGGCACTAATGATACTGCGAGGTATGACCCTCAGCAGATCAGAAGTGATCTGGGGCTCTGGAAGTACGGGTGAAGGAACTGGGAGCTCAGGTGGTGTTCTCTTCAATCCTTCCGGTCAAGGGTAGGGGCCCAGGCAGAGACAGATGCATCTTGTAGGTGAATGCCTGGCTGCAAGGATGGTGTTACCGGGAGGGCTTCGGCTTCCTTGACCATGGGATGCTGTTCCAGGAAGAAGGATGCTAAAAAGAGATGGGGTCCACCTATCGAGGAAGGGGAAGAGCATATTTGGATACAGACTGTCTAACCTCGTGAGGAGGACTTTAAACTAGGTTTGAAGGAGGCAGGTGACCAAAGGTAAGTCAAGAACATGGAGACCTGGGAGAAGGGTCGGAATTTGCGGGGAGCATGGGCTGTTATAGCAAGGATAAAGGAGAGACAAAACAGAACTGGAGGTAGAAGGGGAATTCAAATCAGTATCTTAGATGTCTGTATACTAATGAGAGAAGTATGGGGAATAAGCAGGAAGAACTCAAACTGCTAGTAAATAAACACAACTATGAAATAATATGTATGCATGGGATAATATGCATGACTGGAATATTGGTATAGAAGGGTACAGCTTGCTCAAGAAGGACAGGCAGGGAAAAAAGGGAGGAGGTGTTGCCTTAGATATTAAAAATGTACACACTTGGACTGAGGTTGAGATGGAAATAGGAGACAGACTTTTTGAAAGTCTCTGCATAAAGATAAAAGGGGTAAAAAACAAGGGTTATGTCATGGTAGGATTCTACTATAGACCACCTAACCAGGAAGAAGAGGTGGATGAGGCTTTTTGTAAGCAACTAACAAAATCATCCAAAGCACAGGACTTGGTGGTGATAGGGGACTTCAACTACCCAGACATTTGTTGGGAAAATAACACTGCAGGGCACAGATTGTCTAACAAGTTTTTGGAATGTATTGGAGACAATTTTTTACTTCAGAAGATGGAGAAAGCTACTAGGGGAGAGACTGTTCTAGATTTGATTTTGACAAATAGGGAGGAACTGGTTGAGAATTTGAAAGTGGAAGACAGCTTGGGTGAAAGTGATCATGAAATGACAGAGTTCATGATTCTAAGGAATGGTAAGAGGGAGAACAACACAATAAAGACAATGGATTTCAAGAAGGCAGACTTTAGCACACTCCGGGAGTTGGTAGGTAAGATCCCAAGGGAGGCAAGTCTAAGGGGAAAAAAATTGACGGTTGGCAGTTTTTCAAAGAGATGTTATTAAGGGCGCAAGAGCAAACTATCCCACTGCGTAGAAAAGACAGGAAGTATGGCAAGAGACCACCCTGGCTTAACCCAGAGATCTTCCATGACCTGAAACTCAAAAAAGAGTCCTACAAAAAGTGAAAACTAAGTCAAATTACGAAGGATGAATATAAACAAATAACACAAGTATGTAGGGACAAAATTAGAAAGGTCAAGGCACAAAATGAGATCAAACTAACTAGAGACATCAAGGGTAACAAGAAAACATTCTACAAATACATTAGAAGCAAGAGGAAGACCAAGGACAGGGTAGGCCCATTTCTCAGTGAGGGGGGGAAAACAATAACAGAAAATGTGGAAATGGCAGAGGTGCTTAATGTCTTCTTTGTTTCAGTTTTCACCAAGAAGGTTGGTGGTGATTGGACATCTAATGTAGTGAATGCCAGTGAAAATGAGGTAGGATCAGAGGATAAAATAGGGAAAGAACAAGTTAAAAATTACTTAGGCTAGTTATATGTTTTCAAGTCACCAGGGCCTGACGAAATACATCCTAGAATACTCCAGGAGCTGACTGAGGAAATATCTGAGCCATTAGTGATTATCTTTGAAAAGTCCTGGAAGACAGGAAAGATTCCAGAAGACTGGAAAAGGGCAAATATAGTGCCAATCTATAAAAACTGAAATAAGGACAACTCAGGGAATTACAGACCAGTCAGCTTAACTTTGTACCCAGAAAGATAATGGAGCAAATAATTACACAATCAATTTGCAAACATCTAGAAGATAATAGGGTGATAAGTAACAGTCAGCATGGATTTATCAAGAACAAATCATGTCAAACCAACCTGATTGCTTTCTTTGACAGGGTAACAAGCCTTGTGGATAGGGAGGAAGTGGTAGACATGGTCTATCTTGACTTTAGTAAAGCTTTTGATACTGTATCACATGACCGTCTCATAAACAAACTAAGGAAATGCAACCTAGGTGGAGCTACTATAAGGTGCAAAACTGGTTAGAAAACTGTTCCCAGAGAGTAGTTATCCGTGGTTAACAGTCATGCTGGAAGGGCATAACAAGTGGGGTCCCGCAGCGATCAGTTCTGGATCTGGTTCTGTTCAAGATCTTCATTAATGATTTAGGTAATGGCATAGAGAGTACACTTATAAAGTTTGCAGATGATACCGAGCAGAGAGGGGTTGCAAGTGCTTTGGAGGATAGGATTATAATTCAAAATGATCTGGACAAACTGGAGAAATGGTCTGAAATAAATAGGATGAAATTCAATAAGGACAAATGCAAAGTACTCCATTTAGGAAGGAACAATTGGTTTTACACATACAAAATGGGAAATGACTGCTTTGGAAGAAGTCCTGCGGAAAGGGATCTGGGGGTCATAGTGGACCACAAGCTAAATATGAGTCAACAGTGTAACACTGTTGCAAAAAAGTGAACATCATTCTGGGATGTATTAGCAGGCGTGTTGTAAGCAAGACACGAAAAGTAATTCTTCCGCTCTACTCCATGCTGATTAGGCCTCAGCTGGAGTACTGTGTCCAGTTCTGGGCGCCACATTTCAGGAAAGATGTGGACAAATTGGAGAAAGTCCAGAGAAGAGCAACAAAAATGATCAAAGGTCCAGAAAATGTGACCTATGAGGGACTTACTGAGGGACCTACTGGGTTTGTTTAGTCTGGAGAAGAGAAGGCTGAGAGGGGACATGATAACAGTTTTCAAGTACACAAAAGGTTGTTACAAGGAGGAGAGAGAACATTTGTTCTCCTTAACCTCTGAGGACAGGACAAGATGCAATGGGCTTAAATTGCAGCAAGGGAGTTTTAGTTTGGACATTTGACTGTGTGTTGTGTGAAGAAGGGCTTCCTTTTGTTGGTTTTAAGCCTGCTGCTTATTAATTTCATTGCGTGATCCCTGCTTCTTGTGTTATGAGAAGGAGTCATGATTTTATAGCCCTCCATCATATCCCCCTTTGTCTTCTCTTTTCTAAACTGAAAATTCAGTCTTTTTAATCTCTCCTCACATGGCAGCTGTTCCATACCCATCATTTTTTTTTGCCCTTCTTTGTACATTTTCCAATTCTAATAGATCTTTTTCAAGATGGAGTGATCTCAACTGCACACAGTATTCAAGATGTGGGCATACCAGGGATTCATACAGCAGCTTTATGATAGGTTCTGTCTAATTATCGATCCCTTTTCTAATGGCTTCTAACGTTCTGTTCGGTTTTTTGACTGCTGCTGCACATTGAGCAGATGTTTTCAGAGACCCATTCATAATGGTTCCAAGATCTCTTTAGTGAATGGTAACAGCTAATTTAGATCCCCCTCGTTCTGTATGTATAGTTGGGATTATCTTTTGCAATGTGCCTTACTTTTCATTTATCAACATTGAATTTCATCTGCCATTTTGTTGTCCAGTCCCTCAGTTTTGTGAGATTCCCTTGTAACTCTTCACAGTCTGCTTTGGACTTAGCTATCTTGAGTAGTTTTGTATCATCTGCGAATTTTGCCTCCTCACTGTTTACCCCTTTCTCCAGCATTTCTGTCAGGCCCTGCCATTTCTCTCTGGCTACATCTACTCAGCTAACTAGTGGCGTTTCATTCCCTGCTTGTGTACCCAGACTCATGCTCGTTCTCATCAAGCTAGCGCGACTATATATAGCAATGTAGCCATGGAAGCAGGGATCGTGGCAGTGGAGGCCGGGCTGAGCCACACCTAGGAGGAGTACATGCCCACTGGTTTCAGGTAGGTTTGTACGTGGCATGGCTTAGCCATGTCTCCACTGCTCTATATACTTGCACTAACTCTCATCGGGGGGAATCCCAGCCCTAGCTCATAGTGTAGACATCACCTCTAAATAACCCTTTAGGGTGAAGGTTTTGGGAATATTTGGGGTTGGCAACCTGACGAGTTCTTGAGTTCTTTACGCTGAGAACTCAGGGAGGAGCTGTGCAGGGTGAGCAGCAGGGGGAGAGTTTTAGTGAACAACCAGGGAAGCGCAGTTCTGGGGAGCTGTTTAGGGAGAACACTGCGGAAGCACTTGGAGAAGATATTTCTGAGTACTCGAGAGAGGTGCAGATTAGGCTGAGCAGTGGCAGGGAGCAGTTTCAGGTGAACTTCTCTCTGGAGCAAGGAGTTCAGAGTTAGGCACTTGGGGACTGGAGCTGAGAGGAGCAAATGCAGCTAGGATAAGCATCCAGGAGAGGGGGCTGGGGGAGCACTTGAGAGAAAAGGGGGCTAAAGTGGAGCTTATTGGGGGAAAACATGGCAGAGAGCAGCTTAGGGAACTGCGCTGAATTTATGGGAGTGGGGCCCATTTACACCAGGTCTGTCTGTTTCCTGTCCCTGCCTGGGGAGCTCACAGGCCAATTCAAAGAAGAGTTCACAAACCAGTGGCAAGGGGGCAGAGCCAGCTTAGACAACTCCCTAGTGAAGCTGCATGGGAGATTGGGTTCTAAGGAAGGAGCTGGAAGAGGGCCCCTGGCTGGCAACAGATGGGAGGCAGATATAAATTAGGGGATAGCACGAAGAAGGTGCTTGCAATTTATAATTGGCTGCTTATTTACCTATGGGTCTGACAGGCTGAATACCTCTCTGGCACAATACTGCAGAAGTTAGTGGATTTACACCAAGGATGTATGTACCCCATTATAACTACGGGGTTTTGTTAGGCTGTTCCTTTCATTCCAGATCACTTTTTGTCATCTCTTCTTACTTAAATCAAGTGTAATTTAAAAACAAATAGCCCCAGCTTGAGATTATGTTGGGATCCCAAACCCAGTTCTAACCCTTCCTGTCTAGCTTATATCTGAGACTTTAACTCCGAAGTCTTAAGTCCAAAGACAGTGGCACTCACCTTGCCCCTCCAAGAGAAGCAGAATTGTTTCCTATTTCCCCATAATATTTAGCTTCTTTTTAGGCTGAGCAATTTGTCTGAAAAGGACTTTAAAGGATTCTAAAGATGATGATATTTAAAAACAAAGACAAAAGAAATTCCAGCTGAGCCCATTACATGTTAATAAGTTAAATTCAGAGATTTTACACTGCCTGGAATTGGGTTTTAAATCATGGTTCTAAATAGCTGCTGATCCCTTGAAAGCTTTGAAAAGCCTTTATTTAGATGTAGTTCTGCCAGTATATCACATGAGCAGTGCTCCAATATGTTGCATTTGAAGAAGGAATCATCTCATTGCTTATCCTTGTAAATTAATAAAATTTTAACAAACCTACCAAAAAAAACCTGTACTTCTGATCTGTCCTTTTTCTTATTAGAAACGTCTCTTTGGAAAAAGATCTCAGATGTGACTTACTAATACCTTGTGACATCAGGGTCATAAGACACAGCTGAGATCTTTTTCCAAAGAGACGTTTCTAATAAGAAAAAGACCAGGGACGCTACAACCAGTGACTGAGGTCTGCACTATCCCACACCTTGCTGCTATTTCCTTGGGTTGCTTCCTACATTGCCTCTATCGGGCTCCCTCTCCAACCTCCTCTGGGTACGCCCATCCCTCCGGACCAAGCTGCCTTCTCTACCTAGCCTGAGAGAGTGACTGCAGCCCCCTTCTGCCCTCAGCTACCTGGCTTTATACAAGCCCTGCCTGTTCCTGGCCAGGTGAAAAGCCAGCCAGGCACATTTGCTAGCAGAGCCCTGCCAGACACAGGGGCGGGATAGGGGGATTGCTTAGACAGATGAGGAGCTCCTGGCAGCACTCTGTGGAATGAACCAATCCCCTCAATTCCCCTTTGGGCACTAGGCGGACATACAGTCTGAGCACAAGCCATTAGAAAGCGTCATGGAGAAGCCAAGGCTGAGTGCACCCCTGCAACTACAATATATGGTATTTACATTGCAGCGCTCTGAGGTGAGGCTAATGTACTGCCAGGGAAAGTCACTCCTGGTGGCAGATACACTGAGCAGGGCAGACAATCCAGAGTCCAGCATGGATGGCTCTGTGGGAGAGGAAACAGCCTATCCACATGCTACAACACCTTCGCATCTCCCCAGGAGGCTCCAGGCAATCAAACCAAGCACCAAACAGGATGTGGGCACAGGCAGGAAAACGATTCATACTCCAGGGCTGGCCAGGTCACAAGGAGCAGGTGCCCCAGGACGCTCCCCCTGCTCCCAGCTGAGGGATGAGGTGTGTGCACAAGACAGGGTTTGTGCAAAGGGCCCTGAGCAGTGATCCCAGCAGATTTACAAGCTGACATCCTGAGATGGACACACACTTCACACCTGGGGATAGGGACATGCCTGAGACGAGCCAGGGTGGGTATCTAATGGCCAGGCATGAACACCCTCTGAGGGGTGTACAGGGAACTGTGTGAGATGTCAGCGACAACAGATAGAGTCTCTACGGCCTCATGAAATCCCAGTTCAAACCTGGGAACATGTCATAACACACCTGGACACTTTTAATGACAGGAAGTTGGACTGTGTGGAGGACACTGAGGCAAGACCTGTGATAAGGAAACTGAAGGAGCAGGGTCTGACATCCCTGACTTGTGATGCTCACATAATGGCCACAGCACACTGCAGCAGAATACAAGTAATTCAGCCCCAAATGGGTTGAGCACAAGACCTCCCTTGGGGACCCACAAAGCAAAGGGAGGCAGAGTCGGCACTACAGACATTCAGGAGACTGATGGCAAAAGCCAAACAGACAGGAAGGGGTCCCCATCTGGCCATGATGGACCATTGTAATTCTCCTTCCCAGGGCCCAAATGGTAGCCCAGCACAGGGACTGATGGGCCAGAGAACCAAGACTCTGCTTCCCATGAGGGGTCATCTGTGGCAGCCCAGTCGTGGAAATACAGACAGGACACAGACGCAGTTAAGAGAACACCAAGCTAGGCAGGCAGTCCACCATAACAAAGGAGCCAAGGACCTGAAGCCACTATGCACAGGTGCGTAGACTTGGGTCCAAACATCAAATAGCCACACAAAGCAATGGCAAAGGGCAAGAGTCCCAGCTGCAGTCGGGCACAGGCCAGGTGAGGTCACTACAGAGTCAGGAGAGCAGTGGAGATGAAAGCAGAGATAACTACAGAATAGTGACAGACAGACAGCACATCCAGACAGATGGGGCCAAAGTCAGGACCAGGGGGATTAGAAAGACCCTCAGTGATCATCTGGCCTGATGTAGGAGAGTCAGAAATACCGAGTGACACAGAGGACTAACAGAAGGAGGGCAGCACTTGGCTGGAGACAAGTTTCCATCAACAGCCATAACACATACAAGAAGTGGGAGACTGGTTTGAAGACCAGCACACTTGAAGGAATTTAGGCCTAACAGACACCAATAGGAGACCATTAAAGGCCATGTCACAAGGGTGGGATATATGACTAGCAACCGCTGGCCCCAGCAAGTCAGGAAACATTGACACAAAGATACAACAACAGCCAGAAACGTTAAAGAGAAAGCTGTAGCAACATGCATGAAATCTGGAGGGAGGAGCACAGGTTGCAGCAGGGAAGAGAATGGAGGACGCCCCAGGAAGTCGGTCTGTGTGCAAATGGCTGAAAGGCTCACTCCAGCTGCAGCCCTTTTGGAAATAGCGCTCTTCATAAAGAGCTTGTGTAGTGTTAGAAACAAGGAGTCCTCTCCTGCCGTTAACACGGCACACAGCACATGAAATAGGTCACTGGAACCTCCATTTTATTTGATCACACTGGAAAAACCAAATCACTTGAATTATAAATCATTCAACTTCCATTCTTCAATCTGATTGTATTAGGCAGATGTTACTGAATGAATCAGTCACTGGCTATAGAAAGTTGTCCTTTATTTAGGAAAGGTGGGGCCAAAGATTAGAATGAGTAAGAAAACAAGGAGTCCAAGGAAATTTCCCTGGTGACTAAAGACAGACTACAGCTAAAGGCTGTGTTGTTCAGACATCGTTACTGGTATCATAAGCATTAGCATGTGCTCAGAAAGCTGTGATATGTATCGAAGCGAATGTATAGGTAACAACATCAACCTTTTAGAAATTGGTGTGAAACAGGATTTTTGAAAGTTTGAAGCCAAACTTATGACGTTCGGGGTTAAATTTCTAGGAAGGCTGAAACCTGGCCTCTCTGGCTCTGTACTGATATTTATTTAGATTAAATACTCAGCAAATATAGAAATGAGGATCAATTAATGAATGACACAATCAGCAAAAAGACCAAATTCATCGGCTACACTGTTCATAATGAATTACTGGACCAGTTCCAGCTTCAAGTAATTAAGAAACTGGATAGAACTGCCTTATTCAGGCTCAACGGGTAGTGATCAACAGCTCAATGTCTAGTTGGCAGCCGGTATCAAGCAGAGTGCCCCAGGGTTCAGTCCTGGGGCCGGTTTTGTTCAACATCTTTATTAATGATTTGGACGATGGGATAGATTGCACCCTCAGCAAGTTCATTGATGACTCTAAGCTGTGGGGAGAGGTAGATATGCTGGAGGGTATGGACAGGGTCCAGAGTGACCTAGACAAATTGGAGGATTGGGCCAAAAGAAATCTGATGAGGTTCAGCAAGGACAAGTGCAGAATCCTGCGCTTAGGATGGAAGAATCCCACGCACCGCTACAGGCTGGGGACCAACGGGCAAAGAAGCAGTTCTGCAGAAAAGGACCTGGGGATTACAGAGGATGAGAAGGTGGAATGAGTCCGTAGTGTGCCCTTGTTGCCAAAAAGGCTAATGGCATATTGGGCTGCATTAGTAGGATCCATTACCAGCAGATCGAGGGAAGTGATTATTCCCCTCTATTCGGCACTGGTGAGGCCACACCTGGAGTACTGCGTCCAGTTTTGGGCCCCCCACTGCAGAAAGGATATCGACAAATTGGAGAGAGTCCAGCAGAGGGCAACAAAAATGATTAGGGGGCTGGGGCACATGACTTACGAGGAGAGACTGAGGGAACTGGGCTTGTTTTGTCTGCAGAAGAGAAGAGTGAGGGGGGATTTGATCGCAGCCTTCAACTACCTGAAGAGGGGTTTCAAAGAGGATGGAGCTCAGCTGTCTCAGTGGTGGCAGATAACAGAACAAGAAGCAGTGGTCTCAAGTTGCAGTTCGGGAAGCCTAGGTTGAATATTAGGAAACACTATTTCACTAGGAGGGTGGTGAAGCACTGGAATGCATTACCTAGGGAGGTGGTGGAATCTCCATCATTAGAGGTTTTTAAGGCCCGGTTTGACAAAGCCGTGGCTGGGATGATTTAGTTGGGGTTGGTCCTGCTTTGAGCAGGGGGTTGGACTAGATGACCTCCTGAGGTCCCTTCCAACCCTAATATTCTGTGATTCTATTAAGAGAAGAACAGATTGGTCTTCTGAACTTCCCATACTGTACGTATGATTCTAACAGTTCAATGGCCCCCCATGACCAAATGCCCTGATTCTCATGTAAATACGCCGCTTTATTCTTTCTTTGTAGAACAGACCCAGTAACGGCATTACGAAATGCCATCACAAACAAATGGCAGCATATGCCGCATATCACAAGTACAAAATTAGTTTATAAAAATAAAACTAGCTACTAAATCAGCTACCAGTATCAGTCCAGACTGGAATTCCCTTCATTTACCAGAGCTCATTCTCATCTGTAATTAGGCCCATGACCAAGAATTTGAAAACTGGTCCCCAATGTGTGGACTCGAAGGGGCCAGATTTTGTAAAGTGTTTAGGTGCCTAAAGATGCAGATAGGGACCTCGTAGGATTTTCAAAAGCACCTAACTCGCAACCTTGGTTGCAGCTGAGGGAGAATTGTGACAGCCCCTGCGAGGGAGACACCACCCTATACCGGAAACCTACTGACCGCTATTCCTACCTACCTGCCTCCAGCTTTCACCCTGACCACACCACACGATCCATCGTCTACAGCCAAGCTCTGCGATACAACCGCATTTGCTCCAACCCCTCAGACAGAGACAAACACCTACAAGATCTCTATCAAGCATTCTTACAACTACAATACCCACCTGCGGAAGTGAAGAAACAGATTGATAGAGCCAGAACAGTTCCCGGAAGTCACCTACTACAGGACAGGCCTAACAAAGAAAATAATAGAACGCCACTAGCCATCACCTTCAGCCCCCATCTAAAACCCCTCCAACGCATTATTAAGGATCTACAAACCCCTCCAACGCATTATTAAGGATCTACAACCTATCTTGAAGGATGACCCAACACTCTCACAAATCTTGGGAGACAGGCCAGTCCTTGCCTACAGACAGCCCCCCAACCTGAAGCAAATATTCACCAACAACCACATACCACACAACAGAACCACTAACCCAGGAACCTATCCTTGCAACAAAGCCCATTGCCAACATATCTATTCAGGGGACACCATCACAGGGCCTAATAACATCAGCCACACTATCAGAGGCTCGTTTACCTGCACATCCACCAATGTGATATATGCCATCATGTGCCAGCAATGCCCCTCTGCCATGTACATTGGTCAAACTGGACAGTCTCTACGTAAAAGAATAAATGGACACAAATCAGATGTCAAGAATTATAACATTCCTAAACCAGTCAGAGAACACTTCAATCTCTCTGGTCACGCAATCACAGACATGAAGGTCGCTATCTTACAACAAAAAAACTTCAAATCCAGACTCCAGCGAGAAACTGCTGAATTGGAATTCATTTGCAAATTGGATACTACTAATTTGGGCTTAAATAGAGACTGGGAGTGGCTAAGTCATTATGCAAGGTAGCCTATTTCCCCTTGTTTTTTTCTACACCCCCCCCCCCCCCCGACGTTCTGGTTAAACTTGGATTTATGCTGGAAATGGCCCACCTTGATTATCATGCACATTGTAAGGAGTGGTCAGTTTGGATGAGCTATTGCCAGCAGGAGAGTGAGTTTGTGTGTTGGGGGCCGGGGGGGAGGGTGAGAAAACCTGGATTTGTGCTGGAAATGGCCCACCTTGATTTTCATACACATTGTAAGGAGAGTGGTCACTTTGGATAAGCTATTACCAGCAGGAGAGTGAGTTTTTGTGTGTGTGGTTTTTTGAAAAAAAGGGGGTGGGGGGGGTGAGAAAACCTGTATTTGTGCTGGAAATGGCCCACCTTGATTTTCATATACATTGTGAGGAGAGTGATCACTTTGGATAAGCTATTACCAGCAGGAGAGTGAGTTTGTGGGGGGGAGGGGAGGTGGAGGGTGAGAAAACCTGGATTTGTGCTGGAAATGGCCCAACTTGATGATCACTTTAGATAAGCTATTACCAGCAGGAGAGTGGGGTGGGAGGAGGTATTGTTTCATGGTCTCTGTGTATATAATGTCTTCTGCAGTTTCCACAGTATGCATCCGATGAAGTGAGCTGTAGCTCACGAAAGCTCATGCTCAGATAAATTGGTTAGTCTCTAAGGTGCCACAAGTCCTCCTTTTCTTTTTGTGAATACAGACTAACACGGCTGTTACTCTGAAACGGAATGTAGTGGTGAGACAACGCAAAGAACGCGGTCATCACAGACACGTCCATGCAGATTCAGGGCAGCGCTGGAGTGGTGTGAACAGACCTGCAGCCGTCTTGGACTCTGTACAAAACTGGCATCAGGGAGGTGACGCGGATTTTACAGCTTGCAAATCAAACAAGGAAGCTCGCATGCCTTCCCATCTGTGTCAGCATGTTGGGACTTCCCCCAGGCTGGATGGGTTGCCAGCCACTGAGAATTACAGCACAGGGTTCCAAGCAAGATGAGGCATTCAGGTAAAAATAGCACGTGGGTCAGAGAGAGGTTAGCGCAGCACTCGGGGATTATTCAGGGAGCTATAAGAAAGGGTTTAAACACATAAGTAAGAGATCAAATGTGCCACAGAAACCATTAAATGACTGGTGTAGGCTGTACCTTACTAAACTGCATATCCTGACGAGCCGTCCTTGGGTGAACAAGGCAAAATGACACACTTTGCCAAGGCAGATAGCTGCAAATGGGGCAGCAAAACAATAATCTGCATGGTCAACTTGCATCCCTCATGATGAGAGCAAACTGGGTTTAAGTCCAAGTCCAGTGAGTCTGACGGTCTCAACAAAGTCACTATCACATCCCTGTGCCCTGCCCCTCACCCCTATTCTGCCCCCCAGGCACACACACACATCATTGGAGGTGATGACAAAGATACTGAGGCCTGCTGCAGCTCAGGACCAAGGTGCATTTGGCAGAGTTGGGGAGAGACAGCAAGGACCGGAACAGCTGACAGTGTTTTGGCCCTGTCGTGCACCCCACAGTCAACGCACCATGTGCCCTGTAGCAAGCCAGGCCTAAATTCTGCGGCAAGGTCTCTGGTTGATGTGGTGCGCCGGTGCAGCAGACTGAGAATTCAGCTTTATTTAGATTTAAAGTGGCAGTTTCCAGTCTGGGATTGGGAAGAGCCCCTGTGGTGGTTATCTGGCTGTTTCATCTCAAGCATCCAGCTGTCAACAATGCTGACATTTAAACTGTCATCTGTATGTGTCAGAGTCAACACCCCTCTGAAATAGACAACTCCAAGAACTATTGTTTCAAGCTGTCTGCAGAATCAGGCCGACAGCAATGCATTAGTTCACACTCAGTTCACCTTTTCAAGGTGTTCTTCACTTCCACAAGGGCTACAGACATCGTTTTTTACAAGTGAAGCAGATTTTGCAGCACAATTCCATGGCAAATTTGTTGGCCTAAGAAATACAGGATATTACTGACTATAGTTTGTTCTTCCCATGAAGTCATCCTGTTTGTGACATCACAGACATTTCCACAGGAAGCAGTTATTGAGTTATGATGTCATAAACTCAAGACCATAGACCGGACACTGATAGCAGTTACACTGCAGAAGTCAGTGGAATTACTCTTGGCTTCTAGTAGACCAGAGTCTGATTTCAGGAGCTGATGTAGTCAGAAGAAAATTTTTATTTTGTGTGTCCCTTCTCATCAAGACTGAGGGAAGGGCAAGACAGAAAATAGAGGTTATATAAATAGCATTGCATTGCAAAGCTTTCCATGAACTGCTAGCTGGTCTTCTTAACTTCATTTCTCCACCACCTTAATGTTTTACTTAATAAAGAATAATCCTTTAAGCGTCAATCGTCATGGGGAAGGAATTGTCTATAAACTCTATTAGATTAAAAACAACCTAAAACAGATGAGACCACAACCCTGTTTTTTCCTCCTGTCTAAGATGAAACAAGGAGGAGTATTTTTACACGAATGTGTATAACTTAAAAAAACAAGAAAGAAAGAAACACAGAAATAGAAGCCAGCACGGACTGGGGCCCACCAGCAGCTGCCCCCATTTATAGGGGAAGGAAATCGGTTGGTCAGTCTGTCCTGGGCACGCTGAGAATCAGGGGGTCGGTATAGCAAAAACCAGGAGTGGGGCTCCTGGTTGGTTCTGAATCAGTTCTGTTAAGGGCTGGGATTTTAAGGGGTTCCACGGCCCCACAGAAAATGAAGCAGTGTTGAGCCCCAAACCCCCTTGGCCTGCTTTGAAAACCCCAGTTCAGAGGTATTATCAGTATCCACCAGCTTCCCTGCAGGAGACTAAGGAGTGCTATGTTGCTGGAGAGGCCACCGTTTGGAACGGACATAAAACAAAGGCCCTAGATCCTGATACACTTTTCACAAGAGCAGGGAAACAGGGAGGCACTGGGGGCAGGATTGTCCCCTCTCTCCTGGGTAAATTCCAAGTTGGGAAATTACATGCTATCCCTTTAAATGGCCTCTGTAGTGCCAAACGAATAAAGGATTGTTCTTCCCTTTCTGTCCTCAACTAGTGTGTGGTGTTCCTGTGCTCTCTGACTGCTGCAGAGTTCCACCCCAGAGGTGACGCATTTCAGTGGGGGTGGAGGGGAAGTGACACTGTGACAGTACCCAGTGAGCGGCTGCACACAATGAACAGTGCAGCAGCAATACCATGCTATTTCTTATTCAGCCCCGGGTGAGGCCAAACCATGACCCCAAAGCCACGGCAAGCCAGCCGTGTGTGTGCAGTGGGCCCTACAATGCTCACCGGGAATGCTGCAGGGAATGGGAATGGGAGAACAATGGGCTGCTGGAAGAGATTCCCAGTGTCATAAGAACGGCCAGACTGGGTCAGACCAAAGTATCCTGTCTGCCGACAGTGGCCAATGCCAGGTGCCCCAGAGGGAGTGAACCTAACAAGTAAAGATCAAGTGATCTCTCTCCTGCCATCCAGCTCCACCCTCTGACAAACAGAGGCTAGGGACACCATTCCTTGCCCATCCTGGCTAATAGCCATTAATGGACTTAACCTCCATGAATTTATCCAGTTCTCTTTTAAACCCTGGTATAGTCCTAGCCTTCACAACCTCCTCAGGCAAGGAGTTCCACAGGTTGACTGTGCACTGCGTGAAGAAGAACTTCCTTTTATTTGTTTTAAACGTGCTGTCCATTAATTTCATTTGGTGGCCCCTAGTTCTTATATTATGGGAACAAGTAAATAACTTTTCCTTATTCACTTTCTCCACACCACTCATGATTTTATAGACCTCTATCACATCCCCCCTTAGTCTCCTCTTTTCCAAGCTGAAAAGTCCTAGCCTCTTTAATTTCTTCTCATATGGGACCCGTTCCAAACCCCTAATCATTTTAGTTGCCCTTTTCTGAACCTTTTCTAATGAGGGGATCACATCTGTATGCAGTATTCAAGATGTGGGCGTACCATGGATTTATATAAGGGCAATAAGATATTCTCCATCTTATTCTCTATCCCTTTTTTAATGATTCCTAACATCCTATTTGCTTTTTTGACTGCCTGCATGGATGTCTTCAGAGAACTATCCACAATGACTCCAAGATCTTTCTCCTGATTAGCTGTAGCTAAATTAGCCCTCATCATATTGTATGTATAGTTGGGGTTATTTTTTCCAATGTGCATTACTTTACCTTTATCCACATTAAATTTCATTTGCCATTTTGTTGTCCAATCACTTAGTTTTGTGAGACCTTTTTGAAGTTCTTCACAGTCTGCTTTGGTCTTAACTATCTTGAGCAGTTTAGTATCATCTGCAAACTTTGCCACCTCACTGTTTACCCCTTTCTCCAGATCATTTATGAATAAGTTGAATAGGATTGGTCCTAGGACTGACCCTTGGGGAACACCACTAGTTACCCCTCTCCATTCTGAAAATTTACCAGTTATTCCTACCCTTTGTTCCCTGTCTTTTAACCAGAACTCAATCCAGTTCTCTTATCCATGACAACTTAATTTACATAAGAGCCTTTGGTGAGGGACTTTGTCAAAGGCTTTCTGGAAATCTAAGTACACTATGTCCACTGGATCCCCCTTGTCCACATGTTTGTTGACCCCCTCAAAGAACTCTAATAGATCAGTAAGACATGATCTCCCTTTACAGAAACCATGCTGACTTTTGCGCAACAATTTATGTTCTTCTGTGTGTCTGACAATTTTATTCTTTACGATTGTTTCAACTAATTTGCCTGGTACTGACGCTAGACTTACTGGTCTGTAATTGCTAGGATCACCTCTAGAGCCCTTCTTAAATATTGGCGTTACATTAGCTGTCTTCCAGTCATTGAGTACAGCAGCTGATTTAAAGGACAGGTTCCAAACCATAGTTAATAGTTCCGCCGTTCCACATTTGAGTTCTTTCGGAACTCGGGCGAATGCCATCTGGTCCCGGTGACTTGTTACTGGTAAGTGTCTCAGTTAATTCCAAAACCTCCTCTAGCGACACTTCAATCTGTCACAATTCCTCAGATTTGTCACCTACAAAAGCCAGCTCAGGTTTGGGAATCTCCCTCACATCCTCAGCCATGGAGACTGAAACAAAGAATTCATTTAGTTTCTCTGCAATGACTTTATCATCCTTAAGTGCTCCTTTTGTCTCTCGATTGTCCAGGGGCCCCACTGGTTGTTTAGCAGGCTTCCTGCTTCTGATGTACTTAAAAAACATTTTGTTTTTACCTTTTGAGTTTTTGGCTAGCTGTTCTTCAAACTCCTTTTTGGCTTTTCTTATTACATTTTTACACTTAATTTGGCAGTGTTTATGCTCCTTTCTATTTACCTCCCTAGGATTTGACTTCCACTTTTTAAAAGATGCCTTTTTATCTCTCACTGCTGTCCCAGGAACGGTGATTTCCACTGTACACTGTGATGAGAGTCAGAATGTGACGCTGCAGCCAGGGCATTGTGGGTTTCCATGCTGTTTACTTCTCAACTGCCAAACAGACGTGCTGAGGTGCTCCCAGGAGGAGTTCCCTAACTCCCCGCACTGCATGCTTCGCCTGGGAGACGGAAACCCAGCTGAGTTCATTGTATCCCACCCCTCAGCTAGGGCCAGAGTACAAAGGCATTGAGGTGCCTGCCGATGCAGAGAGGTGTGCCGGTGTGCACACATGGCTTGTGGCTGCGAAGCTCAGAGCCCGGTGTTTGCAGGGCTCACACTGCAGTGCTAAACGTAGCCGTGTAGATGTGGAGCAGGCTGGGGCTCTGAAGCAGAAGGTGGTGGTGGTGGTGGGGAGAGGGGAATTCAGCTATTTTTAGAGCCATAGTGTGAGCCCCATGAGGCCAAGTCGGTTGGCCTGGATGTGGAGCCTTGCTGCCATGAGCTGCCGCTGGCTCTGCAGGCATCTCTTTAGCTGGAGTGACAAAAGCACCTCGTGAGTTAAGCACCAAACTCCTATTGACTTTCAATGCGCGTTAGGCACCTTGCCTGCTTAGATGCTTTTGTAATCTCATTGGTCGCCTATCTGCATCCATAGGCACCTCCGTGCCTGGGCTGTCTGGCCCTCATCTGTAATAAGAGTCTGGGTTCAGAGTTTAGTTCCCTGGATAGGGATAAATGCCCCCATGATAGAAGCTAGAGGTTCCAAGCCAGCCCAGGGCTTGGAGGGCGAGTCAGAGACAGTCCTTGCCCCCAGTGCACTGAGTCAATAGACAGTACAGACAATAGATGAGACACGGAGCAGTGAAATGACTTTCCCACAGTCCTTAACAGCAGAGCGGGACGACACCCCCATCTTCTTTGTTCACAGCCTAGCACCACTGCCCACTAGAGACACACTCCTTTCTCATAGCAGCAGAGGATCCATGAGGTGGCAAAATTGGCAGATGGTACAAAACAACTCAAGACAGTTAAGTCCCAGGCAGACTGCGAAGAGCTACAAAAGGATCTCACAAAACTGGGTGACTGGGCAACAAAATGGCAGATGAAATTTAATGTTGATAAATGCAAAGTAATGCACATTGGAAAACATAATCCCAGCTATACGTACAAAACGATGGGGTCTAAATTGGCTATTACCACTCAAGAAAGAGATCTTGGAGTCATTGTGGACAGGTCTCTGAAAACACCCACTCAATGTGCAGCGGCCGTCAAAAAAGCGAACAGAATGTTGGGAATCATCAAGAAAGGGATTGATAATCAGATAGAAAATATCAAATTGCCACTATATAAATCCATGGTACGCCCTCACTTTGAACACTGCATGCAGATCTGGTCGCCCCATCTCAAAAAGGATCTATTGGAATTGGAAAAGGTTCAGAAAAGGGCAAAAAATGATGAGGGGTATGGAACGGCTTCCGTATGAGGAGAGATTAATAAGACTGGGACTTTTCAGCTTGGAAAAGAGGTGACTAAAGGGGGACATGATAGAGGTCTATAAAATCATGAGTGGTATAGAGAAAGTAAATAAGGAAGTGTTATTTACTCCTTCTGATAATGCAAGACCAAGGGACCACCAAATGAAACTAATAGGTAGCAGGTTTAAAACAAACAAAAGAAAGTATTTTTTCACGCAATACAGTGTCAACCTCTGGAACTCCTTGCCAGAGGGTGTTGTGAAGGCCAATACTATAATGGGGTTCAAAAGGGAGCTAGACAGATTCATGGAAGATAGGTCCATCAATGGCTATTGATGGGCAGGAATGGTGTCCCTGGCCTCTGTTTGCCAGAATCTGGGATTGGGTGACAGAGCATGGATCACTTGATGATAACCTATCTGTTCATTCCCTTTGGGGCACCTGCCATTAGCCACTGTCAGAGGACAGGGTACTGGGCTTGATGGACTTTGGTCTGACCCAGTATGGCTGTTCTTATGTTCACCTTGCACCACACCTGTGAACTGGCATGGGGGATTTAGGGTGCAGGGTATACTGCTCAGTGTGCAAGAAATGAAAGCTGGGAACCAGTAATGGTACCTGACCAAAAGACTCCCAGGTATACACAGATCATAGAATCATAGTATAATAGAATAACAGAGTTGGAAGGGACCTCTGGAGGCCATCTAGTCCAACCCCCTGCCCAGAGCAGGACCAATCCCAACTAAATCATCCCAGCCAGGGCTTTGTCAAGCCTGACCTTAAAAACTTCTAAGGAAGGGGATTCCACCACCTCCCTAGGTAACGCATTCCAGTGTTTCACCACCCTCCTAGTGAAAAAGTTTTTCCTAATATCCAACCTAAACCTCCCCCACTGCAACTTGAGACCATTACTCCTTGTCCTGTCATCTCCTATCACTGAGAATAGTCTAGATCCATCCTCTTTGGATCCACCTTTCAGGTAGTTAAAAGCAGCTATCAAATCCCCCTCATTCTTCCCTTCCGTAGACTAAACAATCCCAGTTCCCTCAGCCTCTCCTCATAAGTCATGTGTTCCAGTCCCCTAATCATGTTTGTCCCCTTCGCTGGACTCTCTCCAATTTCTCCACATCCTTCTTGTAGTGTGGGGCCCAAAACTGGACACAGTACTCCAGATTAGGCCTCACCAATGTCGAATAGAGGGGAACGATCACGTCCCTCGATCTGCTGGCAATGCCCCTACTTATACAGCCCAAAATGCCACTGGCCTTCTTGGCAACAAAGGCACACTGTTGACTCATATCCAGTTTCTCGTCCATTTCCACCCCTAGGTCCTTCTCTGCAGAACTGCTGCCTAGCCATTCAGTCCCTAGTCTGTAGCGGTGCACTGGATTCTTCCGTCCTAAGTGCAGGACTCTGCACTTGTCCTTGTTGAACCTCATCAGATTTCTTTTGGCCCAATCCTCCAATTTATCTAGGTCCCTCTGTATCCTATCCCTACCCTCCAGCGTACCTACCACTCCTCTCAGTTTAGTGTCATCCGCAAACTTGTTGAGGGTGCAATCCACACCATCCTCCAGATCATTAATGAAGATATTGAACAAAACCGGCCCCAGGACCGACCCTTGGGGCACTTCACTAGATACCGGCTGCCAACTAGACATGGAGCCATTGATCACTACCCGTTGAGCCCGACAATCTAGCCAACTTTCTACCCACCTTGTAGTGCATCCATCCAGCCCATACTTCTTTAACTTGCTGACAAGAATACTGTGGGAGACCATGTCAAAAGCTTTGCTAAAGTCGAGGAATAACATGTCCACTGCTTTCCCTTCATCCACAGAACCAGTCATCTCATCATAGAAGGCAATTAGATTAGTCAGGCATGACTTGCCCTTGGTGAATCCATGCTGACTATTCCTGATCACTTTCCTCTCCTCTAAGTGCTTCAGAATTGATTCCTTGAGGACCTGCTCCATGATTTTTCCAGGGACTGAGGTGAGGCTGACTGGCCTGTAGTTCCCAGGATCATCCTTCTTCCCTTTTTTAAAGATGGGCACTACATTAGCCTTTTTCCAATCTTCCGGGACTTCCCCCGATCGCCATGAGTTTTCAAAAATAATGGCCAATGGCTCTGCAATCACATCCGCCAATTCTTTTAGCACTCTCAGATGCAACGCATCCAGTCCCATGGACTTGTGCACGTCCAGTTTTTCTAAATAGTCCTGAACCACTTCTTCCTTCACAGAGGGCTGGTCACCTCCTCCCCATGCTGTGCTGCCCAGTGCAGTAGTCTGGGAGCTGACCTTGTTTGTGAAGACAGAGGCAAAAAAAGCATTGAGTACGTTAGCTTTTTCCACATCCTCTGTCACTAGGTTGCCTCCCTCATTTAGTAAGGGGCCCACACTTTTCTTGGCTTTCTTCTTATTGCCAACATACCTGAAGAGACCCTTCTTGTTACTCTTAACATCCCTCGCTAGCTGCAACTCCAGGTGTGATTTAGCCTTCCTGATTCCATTCCTACATGCCCGAGCAATATTTATATACTCATCCCTGGTCATTTGTTCAATCTTCCACTTCTTGTAAGCCTCTTTTTTGTGTTTAAGATCAGCAAGGATTTCAGTGTTAAGCCAAGCTGGTCGCCTGCCATATTTACTATTCTTTCTACACATCGGGATGGTTTGTCCCTGTAACCTCAATAAGGATTCTTTAAAATACAGCCAGCTCTCCTGGACTCCTTTCCCCCTCATGTTATCCTCCCAGGGGATCTTGCCCATCAGTTCCCTGAGGGAGTCAAAGTCTGCTTTTCTGAAGTCCAGGGTCCGTATTCTCCTGCTCTCCTTTCTTCCTTGTGTTAGGATCCTGAACTCGACCATCTCATGGTCACTGCCTCCCAGGTTCCCATCCACTTTTGCTTCCCCTACTAATTCTTCCCGGTTTGTGAGCCACAGGTAAAGAAGAGCTCCACCCCTAGTTGGTTCCTCCAGTACATGCATCAGGAAATTGTCCCCTACAGTTTCCAAAAACTTCCTGTATTCCTGTAAACTGCTGTATTGCTCTCCCAGCAGATATCAGGGTGATTGAAGTCGCCCATGAGAACCAGGGTGTGCGATCTAGTAGCTTCTGCAACTTGCCGGAAGAAAGCCTCATCCACCTCATCCCCCTGGTCCGGTGGTCTATAGCAGACTCCCACCACTACATCACCCTTGTTGCTCACACTTCTAAACTTAATCCAGAGACTCTCAGGTTTTTCTGCAATTTCATACTTGAGCTCTGAGCAGTCATACTGCTCCCTTACATACAGTGCAACTCCCCCACCTTTTCTGGCCTCCCTGTCCTTCCTGAACAGCTTATATCCATCCATGACAGTACTCCAGTCATGCAAGTTATCCCACCAAGTCTCCGTTATTCCAATCACATCATAATTCCCTGACTTTGCCAGGAGCTCCAGTTCTCCCTGCTTGTTTCCCAAGCTTTGTGCATTTGTATATAGGCACTTGAGATAACCCACTGATCGCCCCTTGTTCTCAGTATGAGGCAGGAGCCCTCCCCTCTCACATGCTCCTGCTTGTGCTTCCTCCCGGGATCCTGCTTCTCCACTTACCTCAGGGCTTTTGTCTCCTTCCCCCGGTGATCCTAGTTTAAAGCCCTCCTCACTAGGTTAGCCAGCCTACTCGCGAAGATGCTCTTCCCTCTTTTCATTAAGTGGAGCCCGTCTCTGCCTAGCTCTCCTCCTTCTTGGAACACCATCCCATGGTCGAAGAATCCAAAGCCTTCTCTCCGACACCACCTGAGTAGCCATTCATTGACTTCCACGATTCAACAATCCCTACCCTGGCCTTTTCCTTCCACGGGGAGGATGGACAAGAACACCACTTGCGCCTCAAACTCCTTTATCCTCCTTCCCAGAGCCACGTAGTCTGCAGTAACCTGCTCAAGGTCATTCTTGGCAGTATCATTGGTGCCCACGTGGAAAAGCAGGAAGGGGTAGCGATCCGAGGGCTTGATGAGTCTCGGCAGACTCTCCGTCACATCATGAAACTTAGCCCCTGGCAAGCAGCAGACTTCTCTATTTTCCCGGTCAGGGCAGCAGATAGATGACTCAGTCCCCCTGAGGAGAGTGTCCCCGACCACCACCACCCACTTCCTTCTCTTGGGAGTGGTGGTCGTGGAACCCCCAACCTTAGGACAGTGCATTTCATGCCTTTCAACTGGTGGAGTCTCCTTCTGCTCCCTTCCCCCAGACGTATCATCTGGGCCACTCCCCGCAATGGTACCTGTGGAGAGAACATGAAAACGGTTACTTACCTGTGTCCGCGTTGCTGGTACATGGACGTTCACCCTTCTTCTTCTGGAGGTCACATGTTGCCAGATTTCTTCACCGTCCTCCTGTCCGTGCTGTGCAGCCTGCTCTGAATCTTCAGAACCTGGTGCCTCTAGAAGCATATCCTGACATCTGTCCAGGAAATCTTCAGTTTCTCTTATGCAACGCAGGGTCGATACCTGTTGCTCCAGACCTTGAACCTTCTCTTCCAATATGGAGACCAGCTTGCACTTTGTACAGACTAAGTCACTTCTGTCCTCTGGAAGAAAGACAAACATGGCACATCCAGTGCAGGTCACAACAGTTGAACACTCCCCATCCATATTACCTTCCTACTATGAGCTTCCTCAGGAGATGCAGTAATTACTCAGAGAAGTCGTTAGGGTGTAAGCCTCAGTGGGCTCACTCAAGGCGAACTCCCAGGCAAACTCCTGCTGTTTGCTGCTCTGCTGTCCCCCGTTGCTCAGCTGGTTCCCCGCCGCTCAGCTGGTTCGCGGAGCGCCGTCTTTTTTTAAACAGCCAGGCTCACCTGAAACAAACACTCCCAACTCCCGCCCTTTTCAGCCAACCAATCAAGCACTCACTCAAACTTTCAAGCTGCCCTCACTACAAACACTCCGATCCTCTCACCAAACACACACTCAAATACCCAGATACTCACCAGCACAGATCCCAGGCAAGCTCCTGCTGTTTGCTGCTCTGCTGTCCCCCACTGCTCAGCTGGTTCCCCGCCGCTTAGATAATGGGCCAAATTCATTCATGGGGTAACTACTGCCTTGAGAAATGTGGGGCGTTACATCCAGGATTCATTTGCCTCAATATCCCTGATTTTCAGGATTGCATTGTCATTTCTGGGCAGGCAAGTTCCCCTGCAGGCCAGGTGGAAGTGTGCAGGTCCGGGACTACAGATAAAGTTTGCCCCAGAAAATATATGGCAGCACCATGTGCCAGTGATGCTGTGACAATCTGCCTGGGTTGAGAGACCTAACTCTGAAATGAAGAGCTGTGCTCCTGGGATTGAACGCCCAACATTAGCCTCTGAGTGGTTCTGTAGCTATGATACTCATTGTTGTCCCCTCTGTTAGTGGTAAAGACAAAGCAGTCAAATTACCCACCCCTCCCTGCAGGATACTGGGGCATCCATGGGGCCCTAGCTCCCCAGCCAACCAGCTGGATGCTGGAGTTCCAACAGGACCTTATGCTCACTGGCCCTGCCAGGTTCTATGGTTCCCAAAGGAATCTAAATGCTTGCCCAGGCCATCGGGTGTTGGGATGGCCATGAGATCTTGCACTCCCTCCTGACTCATCAGCTGCCGAGATGTCTACAGGTATATAAATATTTCTCCACTTTGCTGAAAACAACCCTGCATTAAGACAATGACTAAAATCAAATTTCATGCATCAGGTCTTTAGCCACTTGCCTTCCGGGGTCAGGAAGAATTTGTTTCCCCTGATGCACAATTGTCAAGCTGTAGTCTAGGGTTATTTTTTTCCACTCCTGCTCTGAAGCATCAGGAATTGGCTGCAGACGGAGAGAGAGAGACTCCAGATGGGGTGGACCAGCACTGTGAGGTGATGCAGAGAATCATTTTTCTCTGGCGCCTAGGTGGTGCATTTGCACACATGTTCAGGGTGTAACTTGTCCCCCAGGTCAGACAGGTTGGCATGGACCTTACTGGGTTTCTACCATCCTCTGTTGCATGGAGTATGGTGCGCCTACTGGGATCATCTGGGCAAATTTAACCTAATCAATCAATGCCGGTGTAGGAGCCTGGGGCACTGGTGGCCTCTTGGTCTCTCCTATTCTCTGTCTGTGGCACACAACAGTTCATTTTCCTGAACACAGATGTACTTTAATTTAATCCAAGTTATTGGGTTCAGCCCAGGCATAACTGGGTGAAATTTAATAGCCTGTGGCAGTCAGACTAGATCGAATCCTGAGGCCAGTTTTGTTCAATATCTTCATTAATGATCTGGAAGATGGTGTGGATTGCACCCTCAGCAAATTTGCGGATGACACTAAACTGGGAGGAGAGGTAGATACGCTGGAGGGTAGGGATAGGATCCAGAGGGACCTAGACAAACTGGAGGATTGGGCCAAAAGAAATCTGATGAGGTTCAACAAGGACAAGTGCAGAGTCCTGCACTTAGGACGGAAGAATCCCATGCACTGCTATAGACTAGGGACCGAATGGCTAGGCAGCAGTTCTGCAGAGAAGGACCTGGGGGTTACAGTGGACGAGAAGCTGGATATGAGTCAACAGTGTGCCCTTGTTGCCAAGAAGGCCAATGGCATTTTGGGCTGTATAAGTAGGGGCATTGCCAGCAGATCGAGGGACGTGATCGTTCCCCTCTATTCGACATTGGTGAGGTCTAATCTGGAGTACTGTGTCCAGTTTTGGGCCCCACACTACAAGAAGGATGTGGAGAAATTGGAGAGAGTCCAGCGATGGGCAACAAAAATGATTAGGGGACTGGAACACATGACTTATGAGGAGAGGCTGAGGGAACTGGGATTGTTTAGTCTAAGGAAGAGAAGATGAGGGGGGATTTGATAGCGGCTTTTAACTACCTGAAAGGTGGATCCAAAGAGGATGGATCTAGACTATTCTCAGTGATAGGAGATGACAGGACAAGGAGTAATGGTCTCAAGTTGCAGTGGGGGAGGTTTAGGTTGGATATTAGGAAAAACTTTTTCACTAGGAGGGTGGTGAAACACTGGAATGCGTTACCTAGGGAGGTGGTGGAATCCCCTTCCTTAGAAGTTTTTAAGGTCAGGCTTGACAAAGCCCTGGCTGGGATGATTTAGTTGGGATTGGTCCTGCTCTGGGCAGGGGGTTGGACTAGATGGCCTCCAGAGGTCCCTTCCAACTCTGTTATTCTATGATTCTATGAATGGCCCCTTCTGGCCTTAACTATGTAAAATCTATTAAATCTATTATCCCCACCCTTGACCTGGCAGGTACTAGAGTATCTATTGCTCCCTAAAACACTCCCCTATCCCACCAGGAGCTGGGATACCCATAGAAACCTAAATGTCCCCTAGAACTACCAAGTGCTGAGGTATGTAAAGGAATTCATGGCCTCGGTAGATCTCAGTATTCTGCACACCAGGTACTCAGCATTCAGTAGTCCACAGATTGTTCATGGCAGTGAAGGTGAGAGCAACTGGGACAAAGCATCCCACGCACTGTACAGTAACGACGGCTCAATGAGAGGTATGTCTGGGACAGGGATGTGCACAATGCATGCTGAGAAGCAAGGATAAAAACTGGGGAAGACGAGACAGGGAGGAGTCAAAAGGTCAGTGTGATGCTGCTAGACCAGGTACCAGCTCATGCCAAGGTCCCTGGCCTCAAGTGAACACTATCAAACGGATAGCTGGAAACCCGTCTGACTCACCTGTGTGTGAGTATTGGTAACGTAGGTATTAGACTTTCACCAGTGTGTTTAGAGTCTAGAGTTTATGAAATGATTGTACGTTGCTGCACGCATTCATCTCTTATGATATCTGTAACCCATGCTATAAGGTAATACTTAAGTGCTTGTTCTGTAACTGTAAAAATGTTTGCTCTGAAACTGTAAATCCAGTCAGGACAGAAACACCACCAAGTGTGAAAGACTGGTTTGCACCCATGAGGAGGGGCTCTTTCCAGCCTGTCAGGAAGGCCTATTGACTGCAAATGGGCCACTGTAAACCACCAAAGAACAAGGACTTTGTTGATTGCTCCCAGCAACCGATGAAGAGGTGGACGTGCAGAAGCACTTGTCCCATCAGGTTGGACTCTAGGGAGACAGGGATAAAAATCCCTGCCCAGAAGGAATTAGGGTCTTTTTATGCTGTTGGGACTCTAAGGGGCCAAGATTCCTAAACATATGCAAGAGATCCCCAGGATTAACCTAGGTTAGCCCTAAAGGGCTTATAGAGCTGACATATTTCAGCAGCTCTAGCACCATCTAAAGCCTAAGACTGCAACTCATTTGTGAGTGTATGTTTACCTGTTTTAACTTTGTAAATAACTCATTTCTTTTTCTTAGTTAATAAATCCTTAGTTAGTTCACTATCAGATTGGCTACAAGTGTTGTTTTTGGTATGTGACCTGGGGTAAGTGACTGGTCCTTTGGGATTGGGAGTAACCTGAATATTTTGTGATTGTTGGTGTAAAGCGACCATCTGTCAGGGCCAGGTTTGTCTAAGTGGCAAGATAGATCAGAATGTCCAAGGGGACGGTCTGTGATTCCATGGTAAGGCTGTTATCGAGCCTGAGGAGGTCACACTTGTTACAAGCTCTACGTGTAAACAGCTCACAGCCAGCTTGGGGTTTTCACTCATGGGCCACTCCAGCCAACGTGACAATCAGAATAAAGTTTTGCATCATTTCTAAGCAGATGGAGTGGGGGTATGATCCAAAGCTCACTGAAGTTAATTAAAAGACTCTCATTGGTGTTAATGGGATATATTAACCCTTTGGAGCAGACCCAAGGAATTTAGGCCCAAATCCTCAAAGGTACTTAGAAACCCAATGAGAGTTAGGCACCTAAAATACCTTTAAGGTTCTGGGCCTTTGTCCTAAATTTCCCATTGTTGCTGGCACAGGTTCAATGGTAGGAGTGTTCGTGTAGTTAGGGCTCCGTGTGGTAGTCAGCATTTTAATCCACATTTTGCCTGACCCTGCTCAGATCAAGTCTGGACAATACCTTGGTAACAATGCCAGCAGCTGCTTGGAGCTATATGTGCAGCAAAGTTCACACATTGTTAGCAGAGGTAGGAAATTTGGAGCAACATATCCAAGTGCAGACAAGGCTCCAGTTCTGCGAGTGGTGTACGTGCATGTCAGTATGCCCCATGTAAACATGTGTGGGTGCACGAATGTGCCGCCGTATAGGTGTCGATATTCCTGTGTATGTGCAGGGTCGATGTGTGTCTGCAGGTGTCTCTGTGTGTTATGTGTTGGCACATGCAAGTGATATATGTGTATGTGTATGCATATCTGCATACGTGAAAATAATTGCTGGTGTGTAATCTACATGTCTGCACATGTTTGTGTTTACATGTGGGGGGAGCAGGAAAATGTATTTGGCTAGATCTTTACACAGCATTTAGTTCCTCTTTCATCTAGCAGTTTACTTTTTATTAGATTTGCAAGCAAATGCTGTTCATACATTGCAAACAACATTCCGGAATGTCAGTGGTGTGGGACAAGCCTGTAAAACAAAGGAAATTCACCAGTAAAAAGGAGGGGCAAAAACACTGTTAACAAGAAATCAGAAAGTGTTTGTCATTGTCTCTGATGATGTCCATGCTCCTGGAGTTTCAGGGGATGTATGTCAACCCCTTTTTTCCTGACAGTGATTCTTTGGGCAACATTTGCCTCTACATTTGAAGATATCATTGGGATTTGCTGTTTGCAGTTTAATCCTTCTTAAGCATTTGCTCTTATTATTATTTATTATTTGTGCTGCACCCAAGGTGTGCCACTCTGAGCAGAATTACCCCGAGGAGCTCACAGTCTAGAGTTCAGACTTGACGAGGCAAGAGTGGGTGAGAACAAACCTGAGGGGAACGGGGTGGGGTTGAACAGGATGATTTGGAAAAGATTATGCAGATACTCCAGTCACATACACATCCTAGCAAACAAGCTGGGTTCTCTTGTGGGGGGAAGGTTTAGATTAATATACTAATTCATTCACTTCTTGCTCTGTCTCAAGATCTGCTTTTCTTCTCCACCAGCTTAGGCAACGATTGACATTTGAATATCAGAAATGCATAACCTCCCTTTCATTGTTGGTGCTTTTACTTTCAAGATCCTTCTTTGAAAGGCTTCAGCAAATAAAACTCAGCAAGGGGAGGAGACATGGTGTTTTGCTCCAGGCAGTCCTGGGAGTCAGAAGTTCTACCTTCTACTTCCTGTGTGAGCTAACCCTTTGAGCTCTCCTTACCCAACTGTATGGGGATCATGCCATTGACAAAGGTCACAGGTGTCATTAAGGTTTTCTGAAGCACCTGAGACCTGCTGCTGGAAAGTGCCAGAGAAGGACAACATACTGGATGCTGGGCTAAAATCTGCCTTGCCTCGCCCTGCCCAGGTAGCTCCTATGCCCAGTGACCTACACACAGTCTTTGCAGACTGTTAACCCACTTCCTTCAGAGTTCTGGACAGGGGTTGTATCCAGCAGTACTCCACAATCCCAAGGGGGTGTGACCACCTGGACAAGGGGTGTGCCCAGGCCGTACTCCTGCTGGCATCCCATAGCAGACCCTGGGGGGTAGTGCACATTGCTTCTTTCTGAAGCAGCACTGGAGACTCTGCCATGGAGTCTAAGTCCTGCTGACTTGCACAGACTCAGGAGACCTCTTCTCAGGCTCGGTGTTCCCCCTACCATGGCCAGCTGAAGGGGAAACACAGGTCCCTGCCCCCAGGTCTGCAATGCTACATGGGGGAGGAGCTGCTTCACAAATAATTTGTTTTTAAACTGTATTTGGCTGTGAGTTTATCATTCCTAAATGTACTCAAGGATTCTGTCTCAGATCTGGGACTCGACCAGAGGCCGTTTTTTGTTTGATAAGTAAAGCTTTGCAGGACACCTTTAAAGATCTGCCCTCCGTCACTCCATTTCCCTTGGGCTGTGTCTACACGTCCAGAGGCATGGAGAGTACAGGCATGCATGCCACCTAGCCCAGACAGAAATAGCCGTGTACACAGCGCGGCACTCCTTAGACGGCCGGCATGCCCAGCACATGTTGTCCTTCTCTGGCACTTCCCCTGCACAGCTGTCTACTCACCCAGCCCTTGCCTCCACAGCTACACTGGTATTTTTACCAACGTGGTGTCCCACTGCCTCTCTGCTGCCAGAGCCTTTCCCCACTGCCGGAGCTTCTCACCGTCACATGTACTGCACACCTCTGTGAGGGTTGACACAGCCTGTCCGTCACTGCCGCATGTAGCTACATGTATCCTGACACCACCGCAAGTGTAGCCCAGGTCTTAGACACAATAGAAGAGTTGACTTGAGTTATATATATTATATAATTCACCTAAATACCCATATGTTTATATTCACAGACCTATAACAACACATAAGAATATAAGAATGGCCATACTGGGTCAGACCAAAGGTCTGCCGACAGTGGCCAATGCCAGGTGCCCCAGAGGGAGTGAACCTGACAGGTAAGGATCTAGTGATCTCTCTCCTGCCATCCAGCTCCACCCTCTGACAACCAGAGGCTAGGAACACCATTCCCTACCCATCCTGGCTCATAGCCATTAATGGACTTAACCTCCATGAATTTATCCAGTTCTCTTTTAAACCCTGGTATAGTCCTAGCCTTCACAACCTCCTCAGGCAAGGAGTTCCACAGGGTGACTGTGCGCTGTGTGAAGAAGAACTTCCTTTTATCTGTTTTAAACCTGCTGCCCATTAAATACACACAATACATAGCTCCCAAGGCCAGAAAGGAGCAATTGATCATCTAGTCTGACCTCCTGCAAATTATATCCTAATATATAAATTAGATACCTGGAATTATATCATTTGACTGTGAAGTCACATTGTAATGCCTTTATTATACCATCTTCACTGTGCACGCTGGGCAGACCTAAGAGGAAATTTGAAAGTAGGCTTGTTTTGTGTTGTTATATTTTTTTCCCTCCCGCTGAATGCCAAAAGCCAATCCAAGTAGTCTGGAGACGATCATGATCTACTTTTGTAGCAACTGACTTCCCAAAGGACTTCAGTGTACATTACAATCTTATATGCAATGGAATCACTTCACTCACTAGTGAAAAGCAGCCGTCTCTGCTATGAAAAGCCGAGTGTTTAACAGCGCACAGCAATACTATGCAAGACTTTAGGCCAAGAACTGAATCATTAAATCAACCATGATCTTACGCTGTAGCAGGAAAGAGCAGAGGCTGTATAGCCTCGAGGAATGTGTACCCAATTGTGATTGGAAAGAGTCTTGACTTCTAATTCAGGCTCTTCTACTGATTTGTCTGACATTAGGTGATGCTCTTCACCTCTGTGCCTCACTTTCCCCATCTGTAAAATAGGGATGATAATGCTTCCTTGGTGAAGGAAAGGCCTCCATATGAAGTCACCCTGGCTGTGTGAGCCTTTGGACAGCGGGAAGTCCTGGAGTCTCAGCTTAATCATGCCATCATAGATTTCTCTCCTTTGTCTCTACCTAGAACACATCCAGTATTTTGCCCAGCCATAGCAGTGGCAGAGAATGCTCACATCTGCTTAACTGGACTTATTCTGGCACCAGCAGCCACTGGGTGTGATTCTACTGGCTTCAATGGAGTTACTCCTGACTTACACGAGTGTATCGGAGAGCAGGACCAGATCCTGTAGACCTCATCATCCTATGCGGGGAGAAAACGTCAGATGAACTAATGGCATAGCCACGCTACAGTCTGGGGGGGGGTGTGTAGGGGTGGGGGTGTAACTTTTTTAAAAGTTTTTTTCAATAGAATAAAACTAGGTGAGACTCAAACTTGGGCACACAGGATTATTCCACTGCTCTCTTGACTATTGAATACGCTAGAGGCATCTTTCATACCAACCCTCAAGCAGCATAAGTATTAGCTGTTATTTAACCCTAAATATGGATCATTGCAGTGAGCCTAATTCTGCTCTTACATATACGTCTCACACTTCCATGGAGCGACTTCAAATTTACACCAGTGTGACTTCACATACAGCCCTGAGTGGTTTTCTAAATTGCAGAACTTAAATGCACTGAGGGGAAGTGTAGGTGTAGGAAGGGGAAGGGGTGTGTGTGAGGAGAGCAAAGAGGAGATTTCAAAATTATTTATAAAGCCAAGGGACCAGATTCCTCCCTGGTGTAATTCTGCTAAAGCTAATGGTGTTGCACCAGGGATAAACTTGGCCCACAAATTGTAATCTTTATGGTAATTCCTATGACGTGTCCTTAACATCACCCACCCTCCATGCTACTCTCACGCCAATTCTTTCCCCCACCTGCAGGGTGACAAGTGGCCCAGGCCCGAATTTCAAAAACCTGGTTGCTCCATAGTTACCCACGTTTGCTTTGAGTATTTGGCCCCCATTAGCAGAATAGCAGTTGGGCTGGTGTTAATGTTCCTTCCCCACTCTGAACTCTAGGGTATAGATGTGGGGACCTGCATGAAAGACCCCCTAAGCTTATTCTTACCAGCTTAGGTTAAAAACTTCCCCAAAGTACAAACTTTGCCTTGTCCTTGAACCGTATGCTGCCACCCCCAAGCGTCTTACACAAAGACCAGGGAAAGAGCCCACTTGGAGACATCTTCCCCCAAAATATCCCCCCAAGCTCTACACCTCCTTTTCTGGGGAAGGCTTGATAAGAATCCTCACCAATTTGTACAGCTGAACACAGACCCAAGCCCTTGGATCTTAAGAACAATGAAAAATCAATCCGGTTCTTAAAAGAAGAATTTTAATTAAAGAAAAGGTAAAAGAATCACCTCTGTAAAATCAGGATGGTAAATACCTTACAGGGTAATCAGATTCAAAACATAGAGAATCCCTCTAGGCAAAACCTTAAGTTACAAAAAGACACAAAAACAGGAATATACATTCCCTCCAGCACAGCTTATTTTACCAGCCATTAAACAAAAGGAAATCTAACGCATTTCTAGCTAGATTACTTACTAACTAACAGTTGTAAGGCTGCATTTCTGATCTGTTCCCGGCAAAAGCATCACACAGACAGACGAACCCTTTGTCCCCCCCGCTCCAGATTTGAAAGTATCTTGTCTCCTCACTGGTCATTTTGGGTCAGGTCCCAGCGAGGTTATCTTAGCTTCTTAACCCTTTACAGGTGAAAGGGTTTTGCCTCTGGCCAGAAGGAATTTTATAGCACTGTATACAGAAAGGTGGTTACCCTTCCCTTTATATGTATGACAGCTGGGGATAATTTTTTCCAAATAACAGCCCTTACTTTGCTTTCTTCTGACTTTCTGCCTTGGCATAGGTGGTCTAGGCATTTCCAGTTGGCCACCACCATGGTTTTAGTGGCACCAGGAAGACATGCCATGAGGTCTCTGTTGGCTGGGAATTTGCAGTGTGTTGCAGTCAGATCATGCCATTGTGTAGGAATCAGACATAAATGCCCATGCAGGACATTCAGGATATGATATTTCTACTGTGCAAGCTGAAGTAATAGGTCCAGCTATAAAGGACCATTCCTGGAAGGCGCTTGTGATAGTTGTCAATGGAAGTCCAGGGTGCACAGCACCTCCCAGGAGTCTCTCAGCACTATGTAAAATCAGCCCTTAAAGGACCAGAACAGGTCCTATACAGAGCCATCTTTATTTTGCATTTCAGACCCACAGGGCTGAGCCCTGTATGGTGCAAGGTGTTGTCATGTGCGAGCAGAACGCAAAGCTCACAGATCCTGGCCTGATGAGAGCACAGCAATGCAGCTGTCAAAGGACAGGAGCATAAGAGCAGGAGTAAGGCCTAAGGTGGGAGTGCGTAAGAAAGGAGCGATGACCCACTACTTGCTCCCATTGAAGTCAGTGGAAGTGTTGCCAGTGACTTCAGTGGAACCAGGCTATAGCACTATATAAATATTGCATATAAGTAAATTGCATTCAAAGAACATTATCCAAGTTGCAAAGTCAAACACACAAAAGTTAGGAAATGCCTGAATTGAGGTTGCCTGAGCAACCTTCACTTGGCCCCCTTGTGCCTGTGCATCACGACAAGTCCGTAATTACATGATCACACGCTATTATTTCCACAGGGCTCATTCATTCAGTGCACAAAATGAAGGGCACTCCTGGACTGAGCAGCTATTCAATGGTTTGTTGTTTCCTTGTTGCTCAATGTGTGGCCCCAGGCCTCACTTACTGCACACTATTCCAACCCTCTTCTGAAGACAGCCCTTCTAATTTCCTCAGGGGTTCTTCTATGGTGCTCACCACTGTAGTGTCTGAGCACCTCACAAGTGTTAATGAATTTATTTGCACATCACCCCTGTGAGATGTGTGGGTCCTACTATCCCCCTTTTACAGATGGGAAACTGAGCCACAGAGAGATCAAGGTCAAAAGTATCCACTAATTTTGGGTGCCCAATTTAAGACATCTAGGTCCTGATTTTTCAGAGTATCATTATAGAGCACAGTGCCTGCGAGTGCTCAGCACTTCTGCAAATCATAGGCCATGAGCCTCAAGTCAGGCACTCAGAAAATGAGGAACACACAGGCAGTGACCACCTGTGAAAAGTTTGGTTTAAGGGACTTGTCTGGCATCACATAAGAATTCTGTGGCAGAGTCAGTGATAGAATCCAGTTCTCCAGGACTCCTACTCACCTGCCTTAACCATGAGACCGTACTCTGTCTTTTTGAAAGCCTTTGTTTCATTCACTACACAGCTTCCAACTCCTGAAACAAACAAGGCAGGGGTCCTACGGACAATAATCTCCTTCCCTATGCAACACTGCTTCTTGTCCCCTCTTGCTTGTAATTAGGAGTTCCCACAGAGTGGAGCCATGAAGCAGCTTGTTGGGATCTCCAGGTCTGTTCCTCCCTTTTGCTAATTCAGAAAATGCGGGTGTCCAGGGTCCCGGAGTTCTGCTCCCAGCTCTGTCCTTGACTTGCTCTGTAGCTGTCACTTTATGTTTCTGGGTCTCAGTTCCCCCGCTTATAAAGGGGGGTGAGAATATTTAACCACCTCACTAGGGGAAGAGCCTTGTGCAGATTGCTACCTTCATTTTTCTAATGCTTTTTGAGCTCCTCAGATAAATGACAAGGAAAGGGACCTAACTCAAGAGCTCAGGAGGTTTTAACCAGACTCAATCGGTCTGGAGCACTAAGATGAAGGGAGAAAGTGTGCTGGCTTGTGATGTACTCACTGCTTTCCTTTGACTTCAAGGGCAGGGCTTCTGGCCACTGCATGCCAAGAAGGAGTCAGCAAACAGAGCTGAAAATAGGACTTTGAGTGGGAGTTCTGCTGGAGGAGAAGGGAGAAGGCAAGCCCCTGTTCCTTAGGGGCAGGGAGTGAGTTTGTGTATTTTCGTGTGCATTGTACTATAAAGGCAGCCAAGCAGCCAGCCAGCAGGACACAAGCCAGCAAACAGAGCTGAGCACAGGGGAGTTTGAGTGGGAGTTTTTCAGGGGAGTTAGAGGTCTGTGTGTGTGGTCTGGTTTTGTTTTGATGTTTGGTTTTGTTTGTTTGTTTTCTCCTTGACAGGCATTTAGGCAAGGAGGCTGTGACAGCTACAGAGGCAGCAGTGGTAGTGACCCAAGGAAGGGGAGAGACAATGAAGCTGACCGGATGTGGAAGCTGTGGGATGTACGTTATCCTGGAGCAGGTACCTGAAAAGAGCTTCATTTGTATGAAATGCCCCCTGATAGAGCTGATGGAAGATCCAAGGTTTGGAGATGCAGCTGGAAACTATGGTTGAGGTTTGAAGGGGATTTGAGCAGATGGATGCGGGGAAGGCAAGAGGAGGCTGAAGGGAAAAGTCAAGACCTGCAGATGCAAGCTGGACTGGAGAATTCTGAGGGGAGGCTGCTGGGTGAGGAAAGTGGCCAGTGGAAGCATGTGACTATGAGAACCAGGTGGAGGACAAGACCAGCTAGTGAAGGGAAAATAGAGCTCAGGAACAGGTTTGCTGAGTTGGATAATGAAGAAGGGACACAAAAGGCAGTAGCAGAAGGTGGGAGGGCAAGAAAGAAGAGAAGAGCAGCTAGTCCAAAAGATGAGGGGAAGAGTCAGTGGAGACAATCAGAGTTCAGAGCACAGGAGGTCAGAGGATGACTTGCAGAAGATTGCAAAGGAGAACAAAAGACAAGAGGACTCGTAGCCAGAAAGAACAGGAGGAAGGTTGGAGATTTGCATCAACACCAGGAAGAGGCCAGTCTATGTGATTGGTGTCTCCTTATGAAGAAGGGCAGACAGACTTGTCACCAGAGCTGATCCAGAGAACAGGAAGGTGTGTTGTTTGCTGGAGGATGTGGACCTGAGGCTGAAGAGGATCCTAATGGGATTCTCGCTAGATTCTCACTGGAACACATCAAGGGAGACTCTGCCAGGCTGGGGGAGATGCTTAAAGGAATGGAGGCTCAGGTGATCATGAGTAGAATTCTACCGGCCCCTAGAGAAGGAGAACAAAGGCGAGACAAGATTATGGTGACCAACAGGTGGCTCAGGCAGTGGTGCTATAAGGAGGGCTTTGGGATTTTTGACCTCTCGGAGGCATTCATGGACAGAGAGGACTGTTCTCATGGGATGGACTCCACCTGTGTAGGGAGGAAAACAGACTTCTGGGACAACTGATTAAAAGAGCTTTACACTAGGAAATTGAGGGAGACAGTTAGGAGATGCTCATGTAGTCTCCACGCCTGATTTTAACATTGACTGGGAAGAAAATCAAGAAAGATAGAATACAGCAATGGAGAAAGGAAGAGCAGTGGGTAGGAGAATGGACATTAAGAGAAAAGATAGTGCCAATATCAGTGATGCTAACAGTCAGGTACGTGATACTGGCAGGAGAATGACTGTACCCAGTTGGGCGAGGAATCTGGAGGAAGTGAAGCAGAAACAACGAAGATATTTTTACACCAGTGCAAGGAGCCTGGGTAACAAAATGGAGGAACTAGAGCTACTGGTGCAGGAAGTGAAGACAGATATTAGAGGGGTAACAGAAACATGGTGGAATACTAGTCATGACTGGAGCACAGGGACTGAAGGGTTTGTGCTGTTCAGGAAAGACAGAAATAAAGTTAAAGGTGATGGAGTAGCATTGTATATCAATGATGAGGGAGACTGTAAAGAAATTAGAAGTGATGGAATGGATAAAACAGAGTGTGTTTGGGTGAAAATCACTTTGGGGGAGAAAGCTTCCAGAGGTTCCCCTGGGGTGGAAGTGCTTGGGGTGTGCTACAGACCCCTGGATCCAATTAGGATATGGATAGAGACCTCTTTAATGTTTTTAATGAAATAAATACTACTTGGAATTGTGATTATAGGAGACTTTAACTTCCCAGATATAGACTTGAGGAGAAGTGTTACTAAGGGCCCAGATTTTCCTGGATGTGATAGCAGACAGATTTCTTCACCAAACATCACTGAACTAACAAGAGGTGATGCCATTTTAGATTTGGTGTTGGTGAGTAGTTAGGACCTCATTGAAGAACTGGCTGCAGGGGACAACCTTGGGTCCAGTGATCATGAGCTACTTCAGTTTAAACTAAATGGAAGGATAAAACAAAACGGGATTTAAAACTAGAGTCCTTGATTTCAAAAGGGCACACTTTAAAAAAATAAGGGAAGTAGTTAGGGCAGTGACTGGACTGAAGAACAAGGATTTAGATGTGGAAGAGGCCTGGAATTACTTTAAGTCAAAGTTGCAGAAAATATCTGAAGCCTGCACCACAAGCAAGGGGGGGGAAATTCATAGGGAAGGGTTGCAGACCAAACTGGATGAGCAAACTTCTCAAAGAGGTTACTAAGAGAAAGCAGAAAGCCTACATGGAATGAAAGATATGATGTATGAGCAAGGAAAGCTACTTCTTAAGGTCAGAAAATATAGAGGAAAGTGAGAACTGCCAAAAACGAAGCCGAATTGGACCTTGCAAAGGAAATTAAAACCAATAGTAAAAGGTTCAATGGCCATATAAATAAAAAGAAAACAAGGAAAGACAAAGTGGAATTGCTCAGCACTGAGGATGGGGTGGAGATTAAAGATAATCTAGGCATGGTCCAACACCTAAACAGATACTTTGCCTCAGTTTTTAACAAGGGTAAAGAGGAGATTATGGGTAGTGGCAGGGTCGCTAATGGGAACAAGGATATCGAAGTAGAAATTACCACATCTGAGGTACAAATCCAACTCAAACAATTTAAAGGAACTAAACCAGGGGGCCCAGATAATCTCCATCCAAGAATATTAAAGGAACTGGCACATGAAATTGCAAGCTGAATAGCAAGTATTTTCAAAGAATCTGTAAATTTGGGAGTCATATCCTATGACTGGAAAATTGCTAATATTGTACCTATTTTTAATAAAGGGGGTAAAGGGATCCAGGAAACTACAGGCCTGTTAGTTTGACTCAATTGTATGCAAGGTCTTAGAACAAATTTTGAAAGAGAAAGTAGTTAAGAAAATGGAGGTAAATTGTATTTGGGACTAAAATATAACATGGTTTTACAAAAGGTAGATCATGCCAGACCCACTTGAACTTTTTGAGAAGATATCTGATTTTTTAGACATAGGAAATGCCATAGATCTAATCTACCTGGATGTCAGGAAGGCATTTGATACAGTTCCACATGGGAAATTATTAGTTAAATTGGAGAAGATGGGGATTAATATAAGAACTGAAAGGTAGATAATGAACTGATTAAAGGGGTGACACAACAGGTCATACTGAAAGGTGAACTGGCAGGCTGCAGCGAGGTTACTAATGGTATTCCTCAGAGGTCAGTATGGAGATTGGCTCTTGGACTGAGGAATGGGCTCCTATGGGACGCCACACCACTGGGACATGGGGAGAGTGCATGAAAACGTGCTGCCAGCAGCAATCCTGCTTTGCCCTGCCCCGTGGAAGAGAGGAGCCAATAGGTTGTTTCCACCTCTGATTTTTGGGAGCCTGAGCATCCAGACTTTGGGATAGTTCTCTCTGGAAATTCCAGAGCCGCCTCGCATTGGGCATTGGTATTTGAGTTCATGTGTCTGAACCCAAGTCTCACGTGACAGGAAACGTGTCCAACCCAATAATCTCTCTGGGACACCTCCCACAGACAGGTCCCTCTGGGGGTGGGATTAGCACTGTTGTGTCCAGAGAGAAGAGAGATGGCTGAAAAACATGAGGGGGGAGGGGGTACAAACATTTCTCAGCATTGTCGCAGATTTTAAAAAATTGAAATTTGAAATGTTATTGAAATGTTGAAATTTGAAACATTTTGACCAACTCTAGAGCTGGTACGAAAAACAAACAAAACATAGGGAGGGGGGATTTGTAAATTCCTAATAAATAACAGTTAATCTCCTGGGCCTGTGCTGGAATTTAGCCTCCTGGGGTTTCCTACAGGGGATTCTCTGGGCAGGGGCACAGAGCTGGGCAAGGAGCTCAGACACCGCACTCCTGGCTGCCAGCACAGCAGAGCGAGGGAAAGGCAGCATGACCAGGCTTCCCCATGGGTGCCATATTGTCCCTTTGGTGCTTTTGGCAGCCTGGACAAATTAAAGCTTAAAGCTACTTTTGCCAAGGATCCCCTCTCCTGAGCTGTGCACACACTCCCCAGCCCCAGCCTACGGCCTGGGCCCTTCCAGAAAATCAGAAACAGTAAGTCAGAGAATCGGCATACGCACTAGCCCACCAGGACAGCTCCCATGCATTTATCTTGAGTCTTGAGATATTCTGTGGGTTTTTTAAAGCCCCAGAGCCTGGAGTCATGCAGTTTGTGTGAATCTCAGCTTTCATTAGAAAAAAAAAAAGACCAATTGCAGGGATGCTAAACATGTCTTTGCATTTCTCTTTACCACAGAGAATGATGGGGAAAAACCTGCCCTCAGATGATGTTTTATGTGCAGCACTGGTGAAGCAGTACTTCCAGTAGAGATAAGGAGGTGTTAGTACCATTATACCAGGCACTGGTGAGACCTCATCTGGAATACCATGTACAGTTCTGGGCTTCCATGTTTAAGAAAGATGAATTCAAACTGGAACATGTGCAGAGAAGGGCTATTAGGATGGGGGAGGGCTCTGCATTACTATAGAGAATTCTTTCCCAGGTGTTTAGCCAGTGGGTCTTGTCCATATGCTCAGGGTCTAACTGATCGCTATATTTGGGGTCAGGAAGGAATTTTCCCCTGGGTCAGATTGGCTGAGACCCTGGGCATTTTTCACTTTCCTCTGCAGTATGGGGTAAGGGTCACTTGCAGGTTTAAACTCGTGTAAATGGTGGATTCTCTGTAACATTCCAATTTATTTGAGCATAAGCTTTCCTGAGCTACAGCATCCAATGAAGTGGGCTGTAGCTCACGAAAGCTTATGCTCAAATAAATTGGTTAGTCTCTAAGGTGCCACAAGTCATCCTGTTCTTTTTGCGAATACAGACTAACAGGGCTGCTACTCTGAAATCTGTAACATTAAGTCTTTAAATCATGATTTGAGGACTTCAGTAACTCAGCCAGAGATTTGGGGTCTATTACAGGAGTGGGTGGGTGAGGTTCTGTGGCCTGCAATGTGCATTAAAGAGGTGTCTGAGAGAAAAACCTTTTCCATTACAGTGATAAAAACACTAGCTGCAGCAGGGGAAAGGCTGCCAAGATTCTCCAGCCTGAAGACCTTTGTAAAACCCACCTGCCAAACAGCTGATATTCCGCTTGCTTCAATGTATAAAGCTAGGGGGAAAAAAGACAGAGGAAGCAAATGCCTTCAAACGGGGACCTTTGGTTTCAGAACCATAGGCTCCCACTTGGTAAGCTACAGGAGCTCTCCTGGAAAGTAGAGGAAACAAGAGATGGCTGGAAAATTTTCATCAAAACAAAATGCTGATGAATGATCTGGGGGCGAGGGGTGGGAGAGGGAGGGAAAAATCACTTTTTCCCTCCATTTGCCTACGAGCTCTAGAAAAAACTACTAATGGGGAGCAGCTCCATTGTATGCCTGTAGAGGGCAGTGGCGCACACAGGACAAGCCCATGAATCACTGCGACCCCGTTATGATTTATGACCATACACACGTGTTTCTGTGGCACCAGGTCCTGCAGTATCCAGGCTCTTTGGTGCCACCTGTTTCCTAGCGCGCATGCCCAGCCTCTGAGCGGAGCCTCAGGGGCTCTCAGACATTATTCAGTCCAACTCCTGGGCACAGAGAATACTCTTCAGATAGTCCCACCCACAGCAGTATGAGCTCAATGGGATTTAGACCCAAGTCCTTCAACCCCATCTCACCCCAGGCCTTCCTTTGCAGCAGCTTCCCTACCACCAACACAACAGGTTCCCCAACACCCTCTCAAATGCTGCACTCTCTTTCTCCCTCATGAAAACAGGCCAATCGCCTCCCATCTCCCTAACCCTCTCACAACTGCACTCCAGCCTAGCCCCTATCTCCACAACAGATCCCATCCTGCTGCTGCCCACCTACAGTCAGCCCCAGTCCCTTGCTAATTGTGTCCATCAACCTTGTGTTCCCGAGCAGTGTACCTCCCCTGCTGGTTCTTGGATGGCTCAATGGTGGAGGCATGTGTTGAACCAGGAGCACGCGCTGGCGAGCAGTTAGTATGTCCGGCAGCAGTAGGCAAGAGTTCTGCCCCACCACCATCCCTTCCCAGAACCTGGATTAGCATCACCGCTCCTGTCCCTGCTGCAGAAGAGCCTTTTCCCAGATGTAAGGGTCATTCATAAGCAACAGCTATATCCTCTTCCATTAGGGGCAGTGTTGAGAGCTCTAGTTAAGGCTGGGCAGCATGATGGAGGGTGGAGCAGAGGGAATGTGATAAGGACGAACTCAGCAGTGTTCTGTAGAAATGACTAGAGAATGCGATCTTCTCTAGGGGTTGCTTGAAGTCTAGAGCAGGGATATAATTCTGTATGACACTGTGTAGAACAGTTCTGAAATGAATGTAAAATAACCCCCTTTCTTTAAATTCTGCAGGCCTTTTCCAGAAAGGAGCTCCTGAAGTACTCTGCTTGCTGCTCCTTGGACAGCATTTCCCCTGTAGGACTAGATTTGGCTCTGCTAAGGTTTAACCTGAGGGGACGCTATGGTCACACCAACTTTCAGAAGAGCTCAGTTCACAGTTAGGCTCCTAGTAAGGGGTCAGAGTCTCAGAAGACCTCAGCATGTTGGGTTCTCAGGACTTTAGAAAATCTGGCAGTGGGAGCTCCTGGGTGCTGAGCAAACTGAACAGGAGGCTCTAAATGTGTTTGAGAATCTAGCCCCCTGCAAATTCAAAGTGAGACAGGAAGCAGAATCCCATCTGGCTACGCCTTTGGGGTCCCAGTTCCAATGGCAGGTCTTCTGGCTTCCCACCTGCTCCATTTAGCAGCACTTTGGGAAGAAAACATATTTTTCACTATAGAAATGGGCAGCAGTCAAGAAAAAGTCACTCCAGAGTAAAGTGAAGAGGGTCTCAAGCAGCAGCATTCTTGCTCAGTGGTTAGGGTTTCACCCGTTGCAGTGGTTATGATATTTTTGCCCCTGTATAAAGGAGCAAGTGGTAAAAGTGGCATGGCACACGTTAGAGTCACTGGTGAGATCAGACACTGTGATTGCCAGAAGAGTGGAAAGGGATCTAGCACCTTCCATCCCAAACGATCCCAAAGCACTTTACCAACATGTGTCACGTCCCCCACCAGTGAAAGGCAGCCAGCTCTGGAGTGGAACATGGCAGCTGTATAACAATCCACAACCAGGGTTAATATCCTACTATTACAGAAACTGCCACGCCGTTCAGAATGGCCACATGCAGTGAGAGCACCATCTCCAGCACCACCCTGCAGCAGTACCATGTGTTCCTTTCGTGTGTACACCACATCACGGTGCCTACAGGATGAAAGACCAAGTGAGGAATACATCCAGCTCGTTTTGTTAAAGGTCAGGCCAGAATGGAGGGCCCGCAGGGTTGCCACTGTCTAGGTATTCCCAAGATCATCCCTTTTTTGAGGTAGTTGTCCTGGGAAATCTGGAAGGATATGCAGTACACTCGGCCAGCTGTCCAGTTTTATTGGCTCAGGGTCATCCCCCATGTCCCAGTTGTTTTGCACCTCAGAAGTGATAATCCTAACGGCCCAACGCAAAGAAGCGAAATCCCAAATTCAAACACTGAGACAGACGAGTGTAGCTGAAGTGCAAGAAGTTTTTATTGCCTCTGCTTTGGGGTGATAAAGAGAAGGACCCATGCATTCAGAGAGCTATTTGTACCCTTAGATCTGAGCACTTCTTTCAGCATTGGTGAACTGACCTTTATTCAACCTTGATCTTCTGTTCCCCTTTTCTGGACAAGTCAGTGCTGCAAACAATCCGAAGGCCGAACTGCTACTGGGCACGTGAGGGCAACACTCATTCCTTGTTGAGGCAGTGTGGCCTGACAGATAGAGTACCAGGCCACACCGGGACTTTGGGCAAACCACTTTCCTTTTGTGCCTTAGTTTCCTATTTGTAAATACTAAGCCACCTTTGTAACGTGAGGCAAGGTCTATGGAAGTTAAGAGGTAGGAATTGTTATTACATGGGAGTCTTGTGGACTGAGATGGTATCACATGGTTTAGAGTCTTGGGGAATAGCCACCGAGACATGCGGAGGTGGACCCTTCCCATGGAGGCATCCGCTATGAGGCACCAGCATACAAAGGAGGGCTGGTGCCTTGGAGTATTCGGTTTGTTGCCATGTTGCACGTCTCATGATGACAAACCACAGGATGAAGAGATGGAGCAATGTCAGACCTTGCCAAGGCACTGAGAGGCAGTGTGGTCCAACGGCTAGCAGTCAAGAGACCTGGGGTTTGTTCCCAGCTCTGTCACTGGCTTGGTGGGTGACCAAAGCAAAATTACTTCCCTTCTGAATGCCTCAGTTCCCCAGCTGTCAGATGGGGTAATAGTCCTGACCCACGTCTGGGAAATGCTATGGAAGTTCTCAGTGTTATTATCAATATTACTGTGTTTATGGCAGCAGCAGCAGAAGAAGCTATTCCCATCTAGCAGTGATGAGCCAGATACCCCCAAGCAATGCCTTGGTGTGGCCCTTTAGAAATACCTGCTAGGCCCTCCAGGCCAGCATTGACCCCGGCCTATGACCCTCACACACAAACACACAAACTCTCCCTCGCACACTCACCTAAGTGCCCCGTCTCTCCGCACTCCACGATCCAGTACAGCACGTTCCGTTTTGGACACAATTTCGAGGTGACTTCACCCATCTGTGCACCTCTGCCCATAGGTCCTAAAGCCGGGGCTCCAGCCTGGGCCGGAACATCTACACTGCAATTAGATAGCCTTGCAGCCCAAGCCCTGCGAGCCTGCGTCAGCTGCCCCAGGCCAGCCATGGGGGGTGTATTGCAGTACAGACATACCCGAAGGGTCTGTCCACTAGTTGGGAATTGCCAGGGTTCATCATGCCCTGGCCACTCCCCTGCCTCACCCTGCCTGCCCCCACCACACCCTCCACACTGATGGCAGCAGAAAGGGTGGCACAGGAGTGAGCTATGCTGGCTCTCTACCTGCTGTGGATTATTTCTCAGGAAGGGGTGGTCCCCAGCAGGGGGTATGGCCCATCTCAGACTGGCACAAAGGGGCAAAGCTAAAATCTACATAACCATTTACAGCTGACAATATATTTCCCAAGACCACAGAGATTATAATATAGCACATTTCACAGCCTATGGAACAGACAAGTGGCCCATTTCACCCAGTGTCCTCCTTCCACTATATTGAATGCTTCGGGATTCTTCTGCATGGAAGGTGCTTTATAAATATGTATCCACTTGCTCCGCCAGTTTAAAATGTATTCTTCATCAGTCAGGATTGTTCTTATTGTGACAAAGTTCTGTCCTTGTCTCCGTGGGTCCCGCGCTTCCTGGCAGATTTCTCTAGTCTCAGAGGCTCACTGTGACCCTCCACGTAACCATTCTCTCTCTAGAGACAAGGGTCACAGTCTACTGAGCCATTTTCATCATAACCCAGCAAGGGAGGTGAGGAGAAGCTACCCCCACCTGCACAGTCTCTGTTGTTTCCCAGTCTCAGTGATTAATCGGAGGGGCAAAGGGGGGAGCCCAGACCCACCCTCTACTCCAGGCTCCAGCCCAGGGACCCTAATAGTATCAGCTAGGGCAGCTGATCTTTCAGAAACATGACACGTACAATTCCCTGGGCTACTTCCCCACAGCAGCCCCCACTTCCTCAAGCTCCACTTCACCCTTACCTCAGGGCCTCCTTCCTTGTGCCTGATATGGTGTGTACTGCTCAGTCTCTCCAACAGCACAACTTCCTCCCACAGCTCCTGACATCAACCCCCACCTGACTAACTGGGAGGCTTTTAACCAGTTTCAGCCAGTCCCTGATTGGCTTCAGGTGTCGCAATCAACCTAGTGTTCGCCCTGTCTTCTGGAAAGTTCTTAATTGGCCCCAGGTGTCTTAATTGACCTGGAGCAGCTGCCATTTAACTTATCCTGGTACCAGGGATTTGTTTAGCCTGGAGTTAATATATCTATCTCCCACTACTTTTCTATAGCCATCTGGCCTTGCCCCTTCACATTATACATTACTTATTTTTTCCCAAAGTCTATTTATATTTTTGAGGTACTAAAGAATAACAGCAAAAATGGCAAAACAAACACTTGACACATATAATATTCAGAAGCTATAAATATTACTGGGAAAAAACCCTCTGTTGAACAAACAAAAGGAATTGTTATACTTGTAACCCTTCTGCCTGTCAGAGTTGGCAGCAACAAGGGCCGGGTTCAGTATCTAGGGGTTCCATTCAATAACACAATGCAAAACCGGCTCGAGCCCCCACCCAGTGACCTGGGACAAATATATACCACCCCTGCTGGGCGCCTCCAGGAGGCAATACTTCCCCTCTCGCAAGCACATAATCTGAGTATAGCAAACAAATTGGGGTGTGTCCTTTCCCTTTGGTTCTTGAGTCCAGCAACCCAAAATCACCCAAAGTCCCAAAAGTCCAGTGGCTCAAAAGTCTCTGTCCCTGGTCAGGGCATCCCCAGACTTCGAAAGTTTATCTGCAGAGTTTTACCTCCCAACCTGGGTGGAGATGGGAGAGGGGGGTTAAGGAGCGCCTTACGTGGTCCAAAGCTGATGGCCCCACCTTTCCATTGGGCTCCACTCTGCCAGCCACCCCATGAGCTGCTCTAGGCATCTGACAAACTGCTCTGCTCCACCAGCCGCTCTGCTCGCCATCCCGCAAACTGCTCCACCATATATCTTCAGGCTCCCCCACTACTTAACACAACACTCAGTTGCATCTGATGAAGTAAGCTGTAGCTCACAAAAGCTTATGCTCAAATAAATTGGTTAGTCTCTAAAGTGCCACAAGTCCTCCTTTTCTTTTTGCGTACACTCAGTGATTTCAGCTCTTAGTAAGTTTAGCTCTTTTGTGATTTCAGCTTGTAGTAGGGGAGCCTCAGTGCTGGTGCACCATTAGCCCAAAGTCAATTCAGCTCAGCAGCCTGTAACTAGACTCCTAATGTAATCAAAATTAGCTCTGATATTCCACAGTGGAGAGAGGAAGAAGTGCAATTAGGATGTAAGGCCCTCACCAGAGGGGCCTATGCCACCAAGTATTAATACCTGTCCCCAACCTCTCTCAATTCACAGAGTTTTGGAACCCATGTCCCTTGCCTAGCGAGTGCTACTGAGTTGATGGCGAGTCCCTCCATCATAACAAAAGGCCAAGTACAGTTCCACTGTCCTTGATTCCCATAATCAGGGTAATAACAATTTATTCTTCCTGCCCCAATAACAGAGACACTGGGGATCCCACAGCAGCCAAAGTGACCATTTGGGCAGCTATGGCCTCATTCTAGGTGGGGTGGGTGTGCCTATGCAAATGAGATCGGCCCCTGAAGTTCTTTTCCATAACTTGCCACACCTCACCACCAGATGTCAGGTTGAAGCTCATCCTGATTCTGCTTACATCCTCATAAATTATTGTTTTTCCCTTCTATACATCTACAGTCTGTGACGACTCACTGAAAAGTGCATTGTCTGTCCCAGAGTGCAATTATAGATCTTGATTTTATAGTTTTCCAAAACACCAAAGTGATTTAGAAGTGTTGGGTTCCTAAATCACTTAGGTGGTTTGAAAATCCTACCAGTGGACCTTTGTTAAAGGTGATTCTATTCCTCATTATTATTCTACCAACCTCCTCAGATGTTAAACCATGTTTACTGATTCATGCCAGATGTTTATGGGGTTAATTGATAAAAATCTTTCCACAAAAGGCTTTTACCCTGGCATTATCCCACCAGGTTTCTGTGATGCCAATTATGTCATAGTTGTGTTTATTTACTAGCATGTTGAGTTCTTCCTGATTATTCCCCATGCTTCTTGCATTAGTATACAGACATCTAAGATACTGATTTGATTCCACCCCCCAGTTCTGTCTTGTCTCTCCCTTATCCCTGCTTTAACAGCCCATGCTCCCCCCAAATTCCAAACTTTCTCCCAGGTCTCCGTGTTCTTGACTTACCTGTAGACTTTCGTCACCTGCCCTCTTTGAACCTAGTTTAAAGCCCTCCTCACTAGGTTAGCCAGTCTGTATCCAAATATGCTCTTCCCCTTTCTCGATAGGTGGACCCCATCTCTCCTTAGCATCCTTCTTCCTGGAAACACATCCCATAGTTAAGGAAGCCCTCCTGGTGACACCATCTTGGCAGCCAGGCATTCACCTCCAGGATACATCTGTCTCTGGCTGGGCCCCTACCCTTGACCCGAAGGATCAAAGAGAACTCCACCTGCACCCTGTAGTCACATCTGATCTTTTCAGTATTCCTGAAATATACTAAATCTGGGGACTGTGTAAGTCTAAGTCAGAAGCTCACCACCATTCCTGAGCCTTTGCTCCTTTTAACAACTAAACTCAACCCTACTGCCTTTCCACACACACAAGCTGGTCACTACAGCAGTGCCAGATTCTGGCTGAGGTCAGAAGGGCCCAATGCAAGAAGCTGTTTGGAAATACCACAAGAACCAGCTACAAAAGGAAACAGAAGATCCAGAAATCTTATTTTAAAAGCCTGTTTGTCTGAGGCATCCAGCCCAATTTTGTGACATACACGTTCAAGTCATTCAAGTCATCTTCAGCACCCAACCCTAATTTTCTGCCATTGTTTGAGGTTTGGCCCAACAGTAACTAGAAGACATTTGAGAAATGTCAGGAATGCTTTAATTTCCGGCAATAATACTTTGAAGGTTGAAAAAATGAGACAAGAACCATGCTGCCTTCCAGAAGGCTTTTCTCAGGTGCTCTAACGTTAAAGGAAGCCAGAGATTCCAGGATTTAGCACCTCGCTACTTTCAGCAATGAGTATTAGCAATGCACCCAAACTGCACCATTTTGGATCAGGATCCAGATCCAAAACCCTCCAATGTTTGAAAGTTTCTGGACTTTGAGTTTCAGCTCAGCCCATTAAAGACAAGGGCCAGGATTTTCAGCACCTGGCAGTCTCTATAAATCTGATCACTCATTTGGTTATCTAAATGGGGGTTGGATACTTTTAATAATCTGACCTATAGGGGCTGGGCCCAAAGAACGTAGCCAAATCTAGATCTGGACCCAAATATGCATCTGGACCTATTTCTAAACATCCCCAAAGTTCAACCATGTTTGGACTCATTGTGCAGTCAACAATTCCTTTCTGCGGGATTTAGATAGATTTTGTGTGATGACATCAGGCAGCAGAGGTTGCGCTAATCAGTCTGGGAGTCAGTGCTCCAGAGAAAACCACAGGGTCTGGCTATGACCAGCGGTCTCAGTGAAGACTCCCCTTTATTCCTAGATTATAAGGCCAGAAAGGACCACAGGGATCATCTGGTCTGACCTCCTGTATAACACAGGACTGCCCCGCCCTTAGGACTGCCCTGAATTAATTCCTGTTTGAACCAGAGCAGATCTTTTAGACAAAACATCCAATCTTGATGTGGAATCTGCTGCTGCCCTTGGTCCATTGTCCCAGTGGTTAATTACCCTCACTACTGAAAATTGGCATTTTATTTTTAGAAAGAAAAGGAGTACTTGTGGCACCTTAGAGACTAACGAATTTATTTGAGCATGAGCTTTCGTGAGCTACAGCTCACTTCATCAGATGCATACCGTGGAAACTGCAGCAGACTCTATATATACACAGAGAATATATATAGAGTCTGCTGCAGTTTCCACGGTATGCATCTGATGAAGTGAGCTGTAGCTCACGAAAGCTCATGCTCAAATAAATTCGTTAGTCTCTAAGGTGCCACAAGTACTCCTTTTCTTTCTGCGAATACAGACTAACACGGCTGTTACTCTGAAACCTGTCATTTTATTTTTAGTTTGAATTTACCTGGCTCCAGCTTCCAGCCACTGGACCGTGTTATACCTTTGTCTGCTAGAATTGAGGAGCCGATTATTAAATTTCTGATCCCTATGTAATACTTATACACTGATCAAGTCACCCCTTAACCTGCCCATTGTTCTTCATTACAGCCCTGTCTTCCCCCTTCTCTGCAGTGAGTGGCATTACTGGAGTTTGGTTTGGGTTTATTGCTTGTGAATACTTTGCTGACTCTGCCTGTAAGGAATTAGACATTTGCTGCTCTGTGTAACTAATGTAGAATCCCTCCCAGCTGGCTTTGTGCCCATAGATCAGAGGCATTTTACGCATGTGCAGAACAGAAGGAATAGAGACATCTGCTAGCTTTGTGGGTGTGGGGTGCAAGCGCTCCACTGATCAGTATGACTCGAAAACACTAAAGAAGGGGGCGATAAGTGACCACAAGCACCCAGGAGGTTGGTGACCTGCGTTAGCCTGCTCTGTCAGAACTGATTTTCATGAGCAGTTGCAACTTTTGATGTGGTCGTTTGACTAGGCTCCCATTCCTCATAAACTACATAAAACCAGGACCATGAATCCTCCTCACCCAGAGATCATATAGCAATTACCAGCTGATTTGCTGGGAGAAGTGGGACGAAGGGATTTAAAGCCAGAGGTCCTGCACTCTTCTCCATCTCTTTGATGGGAGCAAGAAATGAGGGTTAAAAGGTATTTACTTCTAGTAAATTTCAGCAAAGGAATGGCTAATCTCTGTTTCCGCCAAGGAAACATTTTACCTTTGACTCCCACCTTTGCCCATGTGCTTGCTGAGTACAGTCAGAGAGCACATTGATGTGGAATGTGAAAGCCACCCACCATATAAAGGAATTCAGTGATTCCCTTTTAACATCCAAGTATCAATTCATGGAAAACGTTTTGAATTATGGGCTTCTCAGTACAAAGGTCAAATGAAGTCACTCAGTAGGCGAAAGTAATTTCCCGCTCCAAGCTGGGTTTTGTATTTGTCATATTTATTAGTCAATGCCAAAGCATCCCCTCACTGAATTGTCCAATCTCTTTCAAAGCTTTTCACCCCCTCTCGGGTCTTATTTATCATGATGAGCCCCAGAATAAATTAGATTCTCCCTTCGAAGTAAAGGACAAGATTGACACAAGGTACAGAGCAGCAATTCCACCTCTCTGAATACTCTGCACAGCGGTGCTTCTGCCTCTCATTCCCTCCAATTTCTATCAGTTGAGTGAGTCGTACAATCACAGAGAAAAAAGAAAAGGAGTACTTGTGGCATCTTAGAGACTAACAAATTTATTTGAGCATAAGCTTTCGTGAGCTACAGCTCACTTCATCGGATGCATGCAGTGGAAAATACAGTGGGGAGATTTTATATACACAGAGAACATGAAACAATGGGTGTTACCATACACACTGTAACAAGAGTGATCAGGTAAGGTGAGCTATTACCAGCAGAAAAGAAAAAAAAACTTTTGCAGTGATAATCAAGGTGGGCCATTTCCAGCAGTTGACAAGAACGTTTGAGGAAAAGTGGGGGGGAGAGGGGGGAAATAAAAACGGGGAAATAGTTTTACTTTGTGTAATGACACACCCACTCCCAGTCTTTATTTAAGCCTAAGTTAATGGTGAGCAGTTTGCAAATTAATTCTAATTCAGCAGTCTCTCGTTGGAGTCTGTTTTTGAAGTTTTTTGTTGAAGAATTGCCACTTTTAGGTCTGTAATCAAGTGACCAGAGAGATGGAAGTGTTCTCCGACTGGTTTTTGAATGTTGCAATTCTTGATGTCTGATTTGTGTCCATTTATTCTTTTACGTAGAGACTGTCCGGTTTGGCCAATGTACGTGGCAGAGGGGCATTGCTGGCACATGATGGCATATATCACATTGGTAGATGTGCAGGTGAAAGAGCCTCTGATAGTGTGGCTGATGTGATTAGGCCTTGTGATGGTGTCCCCTGAATAGTTATGTGGACACAGTTGGCAACGGGCTTTGTTGCAAGGACAGGTTCCTGGGTTAGTGTTTTTGTTGTGTGGTGTGTGGTTGCTGGTGAGTATCTGCTTCAGGTTGGGGGGCTGTCTGTAAGCAAGGACTGGCCTGTCTCCCAAGATCTGTGAGAGTGATGGGTCATCCTTCAAGATCAATTGTAGATCCTTGATGATGCGTTGGAGAGGTTTTAGTTGGGGGCTGAAGGTGATGGCTAGTAGCGTTCTGTTATTTTCTTTGTTGGGCCTGTTCTGTAGTAGGTAACTTCTGGGTACTCTTCTGGCTCTGTCAATCTGTTTCTTCACTTCAGCAGGTGGGTATTGTAGTTGTAAGAATGCTTGATAGAGATCTTGTAGGTGTTTGTCTCTGTCTGAGGGGTTGGAGCAAATGCAGTTGTATCATAGAGCTTGGCTGTAGGCAGTGGATCGTGTGGTGCGGTCTGGATGAAAGCTGGAGGCATGTAGGTAAGTATAGTGGTCAGTAGGTTTCCGGTATAGGGTGGTGTTTATGTGACCATCTCTTATTAGCATTACCGATGGATTGTAGTTTCCTCAGGAAGTCAGTGGTGTCTCGAAGATAGCTGGGAGTGCTGGTAGCGTAGGGCCTGAGGAGGGACTCTACGTAGCCAGACAATCCTGCTGGCCCCATCATCTCAGGCATTGGCACCCTAACAGCAGGATTGTCTGGCTATGTAGACTCCCTCCTCAGGCCCAATGCTACCAGCACTCCCAGCTATCTTCAAGACACCACTGACTTCCTGAGGAAACTACAGTCCATTGGTGATCTTCCTGAAAACACCATTCTAGCCACTATGGATGTAGAAGCCCTCTACACCAAAATTCCACACAAACATGGACTACAAGCCGTCAGGAACAGTATCCCCAATAATGTCACGGCTAACCTGGTGGCTGAACTTTGTGACTTTGTCCTCACGCATAACTATTCCACATTTGGGAACAATGTATACCTTCAAATCAGTGGCACTGCTATGGGTACTCGCATGGCCCCACAGTATGTCAACATTTTTACGGCTGACTTAGAACAAAGCTTCCTCCGCTCTCATCCCCTAATGCCCCTACTCTACTTGCGCTACATTGATGACATCTTCATCATCTGGACCCATGGAAAAGAAGCCCTTGAGGAATTCCACCATGGTTTCAACAATTTCCATCCCACCATCAACCTCAGCCTGGAGCAGTCCACACAAGAGATCCACTTCCTGGACACTACAGTGCTAATAAGCGATGGTCACAATTTCTCACTCCACTCAATATGCCCTTCCAACTTGACTGTTAACCACTGTCATAAATATAAAGGGAAGGGTAAACATCTTTAAAATCCCTCCTGGCCAAAGGAAAAACCCTTTCACCTGTAAAGGGTTAAGAAGCTAGGATAACCTCGCTGGCACCTGACCAAAATGACCAATGAGGAGACAAGATACTTTCAAAGCTGGAGGGGGGAGAAACAAAGGCTCTCTCTGTCTGTGTGATGCTTTTGCCGGGAACAGAAAAGGAATGGAGTCTTAGAACATAGTAAGTAATCTAGCTAGATACGCGTTAGATTCTGTTTTGTTTAAATGGCTGATAAAATAAGCTGTGCTGAATGGAATGTATATTCCTGTTTTTGTGTCTTTTTGTAACTTAAGGTTTTGCTAGAGGGATTCTCTATGTTTTGAATCTGATTACCCTGTAAGGTATTTACCATCCTGACTTTACAGAGGTGATTCTTTTATTTTTTTTTTCAATTAAAATTCTTCTTTTAAGAACCTGATTGCTTTTTCATTGTTCTTAAGATCCAAGGGTTTGGGTCTGTGTTCACCTATGCAAATTGGTGAGGATTTTTAGCAAGCCTTTCCCAGAAAAGGGGCTGTAGGGTTTGGGGAGGATTTGGGGGTGGGGGGGGGAGAAAGACATTTCCAAGCGGGCTCTTTCCCTGTTATATATTTATTAGATTCTTGGTGGTGGCAGCAATAAAGTCCAAGGGCAAAAGGTAAAATAGTTTGTACCTTGGGGAAGTTTTAACCTAAGCTGGTAAAAATAAGCTTAGGGGGGTTTCATGCAGGTCCCCACATCTGTACCCTAGAGTTCAGAGTGGGAAAGGAACCTTGACAACCAGTGATAACTACTCTCCAGGAACAGTGTTCCAACTGGTTATGCACTCACCTTGTAGTAGTTCCATCTAGGTTGTATTTCCCTAATTTGTTTTTAAGAAAGTCATGCAAGACAGTATCAAAAGCCTTACTAAAGTCATGATATACCACATCTACCACTTCCCCACTATCCACAAGACTTGTTACCCTGTCAAAGAAAGCTATTGGGTTCGTTTGACACAATTTATTCTTGACAAATCCATGCTGACTGTTACTTATCACCTTATTATCTTCTAGGTGTTTGCAAATTGATTGCTTCATTATTTGCTCCATTGTCTTTGCGGGTACTGAAGTTAAGCTGACTGGTCTATAATTGCTTGGGTTGTCCTTATTTCCCTTTTTATAAATGGGCACTATATTTGCCCTTCTCCCGTCTTCCATGACTTTTCAAAGATAATCATTAATGGTTCAAATATCTCCTCAGTCAGCTCCTTGAGTATTCTAGGGTGTATTTCATCAGGCCCTGGTGACGAGAAGGCATCTAACTTAAGTAATTTTTAACTTGTTCTTTCCCTATTTTAGCCTCTGATCCTACCGCATTTTCACTGGCATTCACTAGGTTAGACATCCAATTACTAAACTTTTTGCTGAAAACTAAAACAAAAAAGGCAATTGGCACTTCTGCCATTTCCACATTTTCTGTTATTGTCCCCATCCCCCTTCTCCGTTGAGTAATGTGAAGAAGTGTGTGTGAAAAAAACAGAACTGAAAGTCTAGAGTAGCCAAGAGTATGGTGGTTTTGGTCCTCACATGGAATATAGAAGACCCTTAACTCAGAGTAGGAATGGGAATCTGGATCTCTGATATCTCAGCTGAGTGCCAGCGAGACAGACCCAATAGCCCAGTGGCTGGACATAGGACTATAGAATCAGTCTCCCAATTACAGACTGGAACAGCTCCAACAGGCAAAATTCAAGACCTAACTCTACCATTTGGGAACTAGACACTAAGCTGGCATGCAGGAGACCGGTTCAACTGCCTGCTGTGAAGCAGGGACTTGAAGCCAGGTCTTATATGGCTCAGCAATGTACCCTGACCACTGAGCTACTGGCTCACTCTCTCAACAGACATTTCATCCAGGGCCTGAGAAACATTTTTGACAAGTTTCAGAGTAACAGCAATGTTAGTCTGTATTCGCAAAAAGAAAAGGAGTACTTGTGGCAGCTTAGAGACTAACCAATTTATTTGAGCATAAGCTTTCGTGTGCTTATGCTCAAATAAATTGGTTAGTCTCTAAGGTGCCACAAGTACTCCTTTTCATTTTTTGACAAGTCACCATTTTCCGACAAAAAGTTTTGTTGAAAAAAAATCCCCACCAGCTCTAGTCCCTGCACCTAATGGCTAAATAGACAAGAAATGGGTGGGAGAAAGGAAGTAGGATTATCCCCCCTTACGGCCAGTGAACTGAGGCACAGAGTGACATGCCCAATGTCACATGAGGCAGCTGGGGCAGGGCTGGGTACTAAATCCAGTTCTTCTGCATACCAGGACAGCAGTTTAGCCACAGGGCCACCCTTCCCCTGTGTCAGAATGCAGAGCTGGTAAGCCCCGATGACTAGGGACTCATGCTATGCACTACAGGCAGGCTTGCAATCCCTCTTTTCCAATGATGCACATCAGGGTTTCTGGCTTAGGGAGGGAGGGGGGTCCATAAATTATCAGCCCTAAAATCCTTGTATGTGCTGGGTCCTGTGCTCACAGAACAGCCAGGCCTGTAACCCAGCTAGTCTGCCCATGACTGAGAGCTGCTGTCCATACGTATCTATGAACCTTAGGGCTGATAAGATCCAGATCTGGAACATAGAATCATAGAATCATAGAATATCAAGGTTGGAAGGGACCTCAGGAGGTCATCTAGTCCAACCTCCTGCTCAAAGCAGGACCAATCCCCAACTAAATCATCCCAGCCAGGGCTTTGTGCTGTTCTATCCCACCCTCTCTTCCTCCCTAGGTGCTTCTCCTGGGCTCTCAGTCCCTGAGCAGGGAGGGGAGATGGGGAATGTAGATCTCTTCCTTATTATGGAATGGGACCCCCCACTCCAAGGTGCAGTACATGTCAGCTGTCAGGACTCCAGCTGTCAGTCAGCAAGGGGAAAGAAAGGATCAGTCAGTTACTGTGGTGTTAGAATAAAATGGTCCCCAGCATAACCTTGGCCTTTGTCTCAGTGTGTCTCCGCTTCTAGCTGGACAGTGTCTCCCCAGGGCTGTCTCTTCCTGGGAGTCTGCCAGACACTGCCAGAAAGCACATCCCCTGGGGCTGCCAACTGGCTCCTCTTATCTGACACTGAGAGACGGAGAATGAACCCATATGGAATCAGCGAATTGCCTAAACAGTGTCCCCTTTATCTGGGGGCCAGCAGTTGCTAACAAGGTGTAGCGTCTGGGTCACACAATGTGTATTTGCACATCTCATTAATCCTCTGAGACGCATGCCACAGGCATCCTGCAAAGGGCAGCCGCAGCATTCCTGGCCAGCTTGCACCCTCCCCCAGCCAGCCTAGCAGGAAAAAGGAACTGGTGAACCAAAGCTTGGAAGTATCCCCTCATTAGAGCCAGCCTGACACAGTGGATGGGGCTTTCCCTCTGATGTCCATCTGTATGTCAATAACTCAAGAGAGGCTGCCAGGGGGATTTCATGTTGTTCTGGTGAAATCAGTGCATGGGGAAAAGACTCGGTAGGAATCAAGGACCAGATCCTCAGCCCTGCTTCCTTCAGCAAGTTCAGTGTGGCTGGGGCTCCAACCCCTCTCACCACAATCACCCTGACTCAGTCACCTGTCACGTGCTGCCATTCACTGACAAACCTGAGGCTGGCAGCAGCACAGGAGTTCGTAGCCAGGTTCCAGGCCCGGGCTGACACCAAGAGTCAGCGCCCACGTCAGGTTTCAGAATCCAAGTCAGAGACAAAGTCCAAATCAAGCCAAGGTTCAAAGCCAGGAATGCAAGCGCAAGGGGCAGAAAGAGTCATGACAGCTATAGGACATCCACACTGTGACCTGGACACTTCACGGAACGCCCCTTGGGTTTATACAGGGAAGCCAATCTGTCAAACCCCTGAGGCAGAACTTCCCATGGCGTGTCCACAGCTAGTCATGGGGAGTGAAGCAGAAACTGCTTGCAGCTGTTGCTGGGTGCTAGCCTGGTGCTGGCAGCTGCCTGGTAGCTCTGCAGATCTGAGTTCTGGGTTCTAGACCCATGGGGTTTTATGTTTTCTCCAATACGTTCCCAAAGCTCTCAGAGGAGGAATGCCTTGGCTCCTAGCTGCAGTAGGACCCTGGAGCTGGGACTGAGGCTCCTCTTGCTTTCATACAGGGCAATCAGAAGTCACTCTATTCACACACAAGGGGCGAGAGGGAGATCAGACTGACAGGCAGGCCTCTGCCTGCTGTGTACTTTGCTTCACCTTTCCCCCCCATGCAAAGTGGATGTCAAGCACACTGACGCCAGCTTGGCATGGTGCAGAGCAGTGGAGAATCAGGGGCTGCGAATCCCTTTTGCTCTTACAGCAATCACCTCCTCATTCACTTACCAGCCAAGTCCCAAGCTCCACGCACCTCTCCCTTGCAAGAGCCAGTTATTTCAGAGCCACCTAACTGCGGCGCTGTCAGGCAGCAGGAATCCTGCACTAGGGTCCTGGCAGGCAAATAAAGGCCAAATATTCTTTCTTCCTCATGTACTTACTGGCTTTGCCATAGTGAAGTGAGCATTGCAGCCACCTCCTCAGCTGGGATAAAACTTCAGTGGAGCAATGCTGATTTACACCAGTTGAGGATCTGACCCCAGGTGTTCTTTCGGAGCCAAGGAGTGTGTGAATTAATTCACTTCAGATCTCTGGTGTTTGCCTTTAACTCATCATCACTGTCTGAAGATTGGGGTTCCGGACCAGAGTCACTACAGGCTCACCAGTCCATGCTAGACCCTCAGATGGTGTAAATAGGCTGCACTGACTTCCCTGAAGTTGTTCTGGATTCCCCCTGGGGTAACTGAGACCTGTTGATTTACTCTTACGTCGCTCAGAGTGTATCTGTGTATTCAAGAGGGTGACAGGGTGAAGCGTATTCCCCTGTGTGGGGCCGTGAAAAGTTCCCCCTTATGCACAAACATGCTATTTGCACAGATAGAATCTCCCCCTCTTTCACGCAAAGAGAAGCAGGTGCCTAAGCGACCACAAAAAGCTGATCAAAAAGAGGCAGGAATGTGGTCACTCTGAGCCATGAGTTGGATTTAGGGGCCATGGGAGGGAGCATATTTCCCCAGCCTTTGCCCAGCTCAACTAGCAAGATCAGGAAAGCGCATTTATTCTGTGTAGTCCTGGAACCACAATACCACACCTGCCTTTGCAACAAAAACTCAGTGTAGCTCAGCAGGACTCACCCTACAGGGCAGAAAAGGCCCTAGGGGGTAGGAGCAATCAGAGAGTTCCCGGTCTGTGTATGACTTTCATGTCCACAGTGTAGCTTTAAAATCTCTCCCTTATCAGTCTATTGAGGGTGCTGTCAAAGAAAAGGGAGCTCAAATTGCTGTCAGACAGAAAAACTGCTCAGGGATTAAGGCTCTGAAAAAGAGGCATGTACTTGTTCATTCTGGCTTTTTGATGGCAAGACATTTATCTTGGGCTGAAAGCGGAGAAGGGTTTGAGCGACAGGAGCAAATCGGTTTTGTTGCCTGAGCTGTTTGTTCTCTGGTATTGTGTTACTTCTAGAACATGCCCAGCTGCTGTTTGGTACGTGCACCATGCCTAACCCCATGCCAACAAAATTCTACCCTAAAGCAAAAGCACCGGCGGGGAACTGAAAGCACACTGCGTGGCTTGAACATGAGCCTTTCTAAAGGAATAGTTCAAGCATTTGTATGTTACACGTGTCTATTCTGTGCTGGCGGTGCCATGTCCTGCCTTGCCCATTGTGGTCCAAAACAGAAGCCCTGGAAAAGATCCCAGGAATGTCAGTCCTCTGGAGCTTTAATTGGTAAAATTGGCTTTGCAGGCTGGAAAATAAAAGCCCCACCCCACTGCAGAAATGCCCATGAGGGTTCCATGCAACATATACCAATCAGCTAGTCTGGATAATCCCGCACCCTGCGCTATTAAGGAATGAACTTCCCAGACCACTGATCATTATTTCTGAAAAATTATGAAGAACTTCAGATTAGTGGAAATCAGATTAGAGCCCGTAGTTAGGAGGCATGGCCTCCCTCGGAGATTGACAGGGAGGGACAATCACTCAGGCCTACACAAACCAATCCTGTTTGGTGCTGCATTGACTCCAGTTGGAGGTCAGGGTGCTCAGCACCACAAAGGAGGAGTTCAACCCCTTGTGGAGTACCTGCACAGAATGAGTACATGCCCAGATGTCTGATCATCAAAAGCAGGGGGGGAAATAAATTATAAAAAATAAATGTGGAGTCAAGTGGAGTGGGGAGTGACAAATGGAGAAAGAGGAAGGAACTGAACTGCATATTAAAGGAACAGACATCAGTGTCAACTAGAAATCCAGCTGATATCCACAAATGGGTTCAGAGGTATAACACACAAGGTCATCAGTAAGGAACAGCCCCTCTCCATGCAAGTAAGGGGAGATTGTGATGTTCCCCTGGTGTAATCTGGACCGGTGATCCTCTAGGTCACTCCAATTCTTGACTCTTGGAAAAGCCTTACCATGCTCTGCTGTGAGAACCCCTACTCCCAGGCTGCTCACGCACAGTCTCTAGCATATAAACTGCTCCGAGCTACGTGATTGAGCACTTTTGGCCAGCCACTGCTTGGATTGTACAACCAAATGACACTAGCCAATATCTCCAGTCCCAGACACAACCCTAGGAAGCTCCATCTTGCAGTGTCCAGTTATGCCCCCTGGACGCTGCAAGCTTATATGAGTTAATCAGTTTAACAAAGAAATTGATATGCACGAGGCTTGTTATGCCAAGGGGAATCTCTGCCATGCTTCAAACCAAACACACTGCTTCAGGTAGAATAAACAAACAAATTTATTGACTACAGAAGATAGATTTTAAGTGATTATAAGTCAAAGCACAACAAGTCAGATTTGGTCAAATGAATTAAAAGCAAAACACATTCTAAGCTGATCGTAACACTTTCAATGCCCTTACAAACTTAGATGCTTCTCACCACAGGCTGGTGGTTGCCCTGCAGCCAGGCTCTCCCCTTTGATCAGCTCTACAGTCGCTTGCTGGTGTCTGTAGATGGCGGTGGAAGAGAGAGCGCATAGCAAATGTTTCTCCCTTTTATCATGTTCTTTCTTCCCTCTTGGCTTTGCACCCCCCCACCCTTCAGAGTCAGGTGAGCATTACCTCATCATAGTCTCAAACTGACCAAGGGAAGGGGGGTGACTTATCTGAGAGTCCAACAGATCCTTTGTTGTTGCCTAGGCCAGTGTCCTTTGTTCCTGTGAGGCTGATCGTGGTTTGTCCCATACATTCCCCTCTGCTCCTGGAGAGTTTTGCCTGCGCTTGTTTTAAGCCATGAGGACACATTTTCAGCCTCATAACTATATACATTAAATTACAACCTATAACATTACTATAACAGCAATGCTCAGTGTATCATGAGCCATCCAAAGATACCTGACATGACAAACTTTGCATTGGATACCACACAATCATATTACAAGGATGAACATGGGGGTGCAAGGTATTCCCCCGTGGTACAGATTGTCACAAAGGCCTAAAGCTGGTTGAAATTTTTCTGCCAGAACATAATTTTGATGACAAATGGCTTTAATTTGACAACAAAAATTTGTGGAAAAATTTACTTTTTGACTAAATTTTCCAATCCTGAAAACAAAAATAAAATAAGTAAATCTTTTACCAAAATCCTGAAATTTCACTGAAAACATTTTTTTTACTCAAAACAGTTTTCAAAACCTGATTTTTTTTCAGTTTTTGTTTTCAGTTTTTAATCAGAAAAATGAACAACTGGAAGTTTGACAAAAACAAATAATACTTTTTTAAAATTTCCCATAAACAATAATTGCCATTTTTGTACCAGCTCTAATGACCCCACAGCTGAAATATTGTATTCAGTTCAGGGCACAGTGTTACTATCAAGATATTTGACTCAGCTAAGACAAGAGCAACAGAAATGATGAGGAGAGCTGGAATGATTACTTCATGAGGAAAAATTCCAGTTGCTAAATATGTTTAGTTTGGCTAAGTGACAGCTCCGGGGTGGGGATTTAACAACCATATAGTTGAAGGGTGTTAATCCCCAGGGAGAACAAGGAGTTAGGATTGAATATAGAAAGGACACTAAAAACAAATCTATTGGGAAGTGAGTTCTGTTAGTGGAGTTATGTCCTGAGAAAGGTGGGACACAAGCCGTTGTTTGGCTTTAGAGAGCTAGGCTGGATAAATGAATGAAGACTGAAATGTGGGGAAGAACTCTGGAGTGGCTAGTGATTTAGATGATCAGCTAGTTTTCTTCATCCCTAACATCCTCGAGTCTGGGTAACAGCTCAGGTCCGTTCATTGGGAATTGTCTACAGTTCCTTGTAAAGCCAACTGGTTCTGATGGACAGGTCTTGGAGACACACAGTCCTGGTTTTCTGGGACACAGGATCACCCTAGCCATGTGAGCTAGAGCCCACAGCACCTCTTAGATTAGGGCTTTTACTGGGCTCTGATTCCTTGTGGAAGGAGGGGCTCAGCAACCTGGGCTTCCAGGAGCAATGAGGGTGGGAGAGGGGGCCAGCTGAGCCCACTCCTGCCCTCACCCACTGTGGATCCAGGACTCTGGGGACACGTGGCTGGTCATTACTCCTTATTTTCTGTTTGTCATTTGTTATTTTCTGTTTGTCTTCTGCTAAATTTCTGTCACCCAGTCAGGGAGCAGAAACAATACTGTGTTACTGAGGTGACCAATCACACACCACTGAATAGCAAAATAATCAAAGTGAACAGTTTGTGAACACCCCATAAACTGAATTTGCTTGGCATAATCTATCCAGCAAACACCTACATACAACAGATACATGCAAAGGAAACAGGATTGGTGCACAGAAAGAAAACACTGGGCTCACTGAGAATTGGCAAGGACTTTTAGCAAATAATTTCAAAGAAAGGCAGCCCATGGTTCAGATGCTGGAAATGAACAAAGGTTCCAGAATTGCTATACAAGATGAAAGCATCAGACCTTCTAGCCCTTTCACTGCAAGGCAGTAAGTCTCAGCCCTTTATGACCTGTTTCCTTGTTCTTGGCAGCATAAATTAAGAGGGATGAGGGTAGGCAGAGCATAAATTGTCTGAGGATGTTTGGTCTTAACTAGAGCTGACTGAAAACTTCTCAATTAAACTTTTTTCCCATCAGAACAGTTTCTTAGGGCCAGGGTGGAATTTGTGGGGGATGGATGCACATGAAAGAGGGAGAAATACCTACCCTAGAATTTTGGGAAAGGGGCAGGAAGACAGTGGGAAAAGAGACCCACACTGGACTAGCCAATAGCCTGGTCGACAGAGCTACCAAGTCAACCCAGTTACAGGAGACCTAGGCTCAAGTATCTGCTCTGAATCATGCAGAGTAGGGACTTGAATCTGGGGCAATTATAGTCCAGGTGAGTGTCCTAGCCACTCAGCTATTGGTTATCCTAGGCTCTTGCTTTCTGTCAGAAAATGTCAAAGGGTCCCGGTTTCATTCCTCCTCAGTTCACTTGACATTTTTTGTGAGACAGAATTGTTATTTTCTAGCCAGAGTCTTAACCTGAGGTGCTTCACTGTGCTAATCGGGCACTTAGCTCCATACCCCTCTCTGAAGCCTTGTCTCAGTAGAATCACGGTCCCCTCCTCTCCCCATCCCACTCAGGATGGTCTACTTCACTCTCTTGTAGGCAGGGCCCTTCATTTTCAGTTTTTATTTCATTTAATTTTTCCCTGGAATCGATCAGTGTTTATTACCACCACAACAAAAACTGGGGGAAATCAGTGAAAAAAACTATTCATAATTTTTCTGGATAAATATCGAGGTTTATTATGGTGGATGGGAAGAAAGGGGGGAAATGGAGTCAGTAGATTAATGCTTCAAATTCCGTTCATCAATGTGGTTTGCTGCAGAACTAAACCAGAACTCAAAACACAAGGTCACCTCTGAGTTTAAGAAAACAATAGATCTCTAATCCCCAAATAAAACTTTTCATTTGAATAAACAGTTTATTGTTGTAGATTTAGAACTAATAACCTATACATGTTTACATTTAATAACTGGGCCATACCATTTGCAGCGCATACACTCAGCTTCATCCTTTGCTCCTGGTTTTGTTTTTTTTTAAACTTTCAAATATTTCCTTGCGTTCTGAAACATATGCTGATACAGATTTTCGTTTTCTTCCCATTTTAGTGTGTCAGATCTTTACACCGTCATCTGCTAACAGCTTGAAATGTGTACATTGTGGGCATGAGAGTCATCAGTACGTTCAGATGCACACATACTTCAGAGCTTGCACGTGTGCCTGTTTGTTTATTGTGTGTATCTTCTAGATTAATACAGAGTCTTACTTCAACAGGCAGCTTAGCATATACACACAGTCTAATGTATTATCGTAATACATCTATCTCATGAGATGAATTGTATTTTCTTAATAAAACAGGACAGGTTATTATTTATATTTTTGAATGATACAAAAGTGGGGTGAAAATTGGAAAAACTTAATAATACTTTTTGTAAAACCCAGGAATTTTTTGGTAAAAATCAGTTTAAACTGAAAACAAAGGGGCTTACTTATAGGCAACATTGCACACCTGTCTTCTGCAGGACCAATCCTTGAGTTCTCCTCACCCCCTCTTTGTTTTTGTATTTAGGCACAAGATGAAATCCCAGACAAATGGCCTTCTTCTTTGTTGGATCCACTACTGTCCTGAAGGGACCTTTCCATTCTTCTCCCCAATGTGAAGCTGAGTTGGAGACAGAGTCCTCAGATGCTTACATCACTTCCATAAGAAGAAAATCAAGCCCCAGCAGAGCCCTGACAATGGACCAGTGCTTAGATGGCTGAGCAGGGTAATGCTATCAATGGGGACCCCATAGTACACAGAGTATATGTTTCTGGAACTCTCATTAGTCTGGAACCCAAGTTGACTGGTTACATTTATCCCCATGACAGGTCTCTTTGCTCGCAACAGGAAATACGTCATTGTAATCATGTTCTCACTTAGGTTTAGTCTTTTTTCCTTCTGTAGTCTTCTTTTTTTTAAAGCACTTGGTGAATTTATATTCAATACATTTTGTGCTTTCATTAAAGGCTAGATCATGCCAAAATTGTGTCTAGGGCAGAAATTCTCTAAACCACATGTGACAAATCTGTCACATGCTGTATGGTTAATATTTGCAACACAAAGATATCTCTTTGAAAAATGAAACATAACCATAACTAGTGTAAAGGCCAGAACTCAATAGTGTTACACTGATTTAATGCCTCTTGACATGTCTTCTGTTGTACACCACATTACCCAGGACTGCAGACATGATACATCCCTGACATACTCCTGTTCTGACTTCAAAACTGAGCGCACTGTGGTCAACACTGCATGTAAAGTTGGAATATAAGTTTTTGATGATGTTGATTATACGGAGAGGGATTCCATATGCCTGCAGAATGCACCATATGCTGGTCCTGTGAATGTTATCAAAAGCCTTTTCAAAGTCTATGAAGTTTATGTAGAGTTGCCGTTGCCATTCTAAGCATTGTTCTATTATGTTTCGTAGAGAGAAGATCTCGTTTGTGCATCCACGCCCTTTCCAAAAACTGGCTTGCTCTTTTCTGAGAACCCTATGAGCTGCCTCTGATATATGCTGGACTATGATCATACACAATACCTTGCTTGGCACAGATAAAAGTGTGATATCATGCCAGTTACTACAATCACTTTCTTTGGTATCTTCTTTGGTATCTGAACACCCACAATGCCCACAGAACTTAATAGGGCCTGCCAGGGCTCAGTCCCACTAATAAATCAGGCCGTTTTGATTTAGGTGTCCAAATATGGATTTAGATACCTAACTTCAGGCACACAAGTTTGAAAATTGTGGCCAATTTTGCAAATGTCTGGGTGTGGCCTCCAATGTCCTGAACAAATTCTGTTTCCTATACTACACTGTGCCTGGCTGCATGCCCACTGGAGCCTTCAGTAACTGTTCTGAACTGCTGTGAAATCACACTGTACTTCTCTAAATACTCACATGTTTTGGCATTATTGGCCACAAGGGTCAGAACCTTGGTTTTATGTCTTGTCTGAGGCAACCTACAGCAGCACAGTGTCTCCTAACACAATGTCATAGAAACATAGAATCACAGAAGATTAGGGTTGGAAGAGATCTCCAGAGGTCATCTAGTCCAACCCCCTGCTCAAAACAGGACGAACCCCAACTAAATCATCCCAGCCAGGGCTTTGTCAAGGTGGGCCTTAAAAACCTCTCAGGATGGAGATTCCACCACCTCCCTAGGTAACCCATTCCAGTGCTTCACCACCCTCCTAGTGAAATTGTGTTCCCTAATATCCAACCTAGACCTCCCCCACTGTAACTTGAGACCATTACTCCTTGTTCTGTCATCTGCCACCACTGAGAACAGCCAAGCTCCATCCTCATTGGAGCCCCCCTTCAGGTAGTTGAAAGCAGCTATCAAATCCCCCCACACTCTTCTCTTCTGTGGACTAAATGACCCCAGTTCCCTCAGCCTCTCCTCGTAAGTCATGTGCCCCAGCCCCCTGATCATTTTCATTGCCCTCCACTGGACTCTCTCCAATTTGTCCATATTCTTTCTGTAGTGGGGGGGTCCAAAACTGGACACAGTACTCCAGATGTGGCCTCACCAGTGCCGAATAGAGGGGAATAATCACTTCCCTCAATCTGCTGGCAATGCTCCTACTAATACAGCCCAATGTGCCATTAGCCTTCTTGGCAACAAGGGCACACTGCTGACTCCTATCCAGCTTCTCGTCCACTGTAATCCCCAGGTCCTTTTCTGCAGAACTGCTGCTTAGCCAGTCACTCCGCAGCCTGTAACGGTGCATGGGATTCTTCCGTCCTAAGTGCAGGACTCTGCACTTGTCCTTGTTGAACTTCATCAGATTTCTTTTGGCCCAATCCTCCAATTTGTCTTGGTCACTCTGGACCCTATCAGGACATTTTACATTGATTCAGAGGAAAGAACACTCCCTACCGACAGAGCAGCATCACTTCCTGCTGTATTCTAGTTTTCCTCAGGAGTTCTCTCATTCCAAGTGGACTCACCCCAGATCTGCTCAGTTTAATCACTCTGATTAGATAATTTCTTAGACACAGATCTGATCTGTTACGTAGACTCGGGAATGTTAGAGATGGAGAGAACAACTTGATCATTTAAATCACTGCATCGCTGGCCAGTGCAGGATTCTTCCCTACAATTCAGTCTCCTTTGATTAATGTAGCGTACTTCTAAACCCAGGCAAAGGATACAACAATCTTTTGTCCCAGATTGCGTAAGACCCCATGGGCCCCACTGTTCTGGTCAGCTGGTTAAACCAGCTACAGGCTCAGGCTCAGTGCGTATGTGCCTCAATGGCCTCTTCCGTACACCAGGTCTGTCACATACAAAGACCTTGCTCTCCCCCCGGCACCCCATGCAGTCAAACCCACCGGTGGTAGGAAGGAGCAGGAGGGGGTGTTTCTCTGAGGTGAGGGAAAAGTGGACAGCCTTTGTTCTCACCCTCCCATGCACACATTGTCGGGTTGCCAACCCTTCCGGATTGTCCTGGAGTCTCCAGGAATCGAAGATTAATCTTTATTTAATGATTATGTCATGTGACAAAACCTCTGTCCTGGAAGACATTCAACCAGAGTGGGAATCCCTACCCCCACCCTCGAGTGACAGGCGCCCTGCATAACTCCTCCCACGCTCCTGAGTATGAAGGGAAGTGGATGGGGGAGGGATAGCTCAGTGGTTTGAGCATTGGCCTGCTAAACCCAGGGTTGTGAGTTCAATCCTTGAGGGGGCCATTTAGGGATCTGGGGCAAAATTTGGGGATTGGTCCTGCTTTGAGCAGGGGTTGGACTAGATGACCTCCTGAGGTCCCTTCCAACCCTGATATTCTATGATTCAATGCAAGGGGAATTCAGCTAAGCCTGCTCCTGTCAGCACCTAATAACCCACACTGGGAGGGAGTGAGCAGAAGGGAACCTGCCTCATGCCACCCTGTGCGTTACAACCCATTCCTCATAACATACAGTTTGACCCACTGCACCAAGACAGGCTGTTGAGCAGAGCTGGGAAAAGCTCAAGCCAAGCCTCGAAAGGGAGTGCTACTTCTGGGGTTCCATTGCACATCAAGGCAAACCAAAGCAGCCAAACAGAGAGGACTCTGGTTTTACCCCACTGGCTAACCACAAGTCACACAAGCAATTTCCTTCGACACTCCAGTGCCCCAGTATCCCCACCCGTGCCCCTCGTTACGGGGAGAAATTGTTATGAAAACCTGGGATGCAGGCCCTGAGGCAGCCCTGACAATGAGCAAGAACCAGGATGAGGGTTCCCAGGCTGTGTAGGGCCTAGACCCATCCATAAAGCTCAAGCTCCTGGAGTCACGTGATGGGATCAGAATCTTAGCTCGCATTACAAAAAGGGATCTTTCTAGCCTCCTGGATCCAAAGGAAAACCAGTAAACATTCTTATTAGTATTGTATTGCAGTAGCACCTTGGAGCCTGGTCACAGACCAGGGCCCCCCTGTGCTAGGCACTGTGTAAACACAGAGCAAAATGATGGCCCCTGCCCCAAAGATCTTACAATCTAAGTAACATGCCCTGAATGTGACTTGTAGTCTTCCTGAGTTTGCAGTCATCCTGAAACAATAACTCCAAGAGGTAGGTGAACTGCCCCATTGATCTTAACTCTCTAGTGTGCTGCCACCCCAAGGAGCAGCAGGACCAGGACAAAGGGGCAAAGCCATAGTGACCTCCCATATGAACTTAAGAACATAAGATCGGCCATACCAGGCCAGACCAATGGTCCATCTAGCCCAATATCCTGTCTTCCGACAGTGGCCAATGCCAGATGCTTCAGAGGGAATGAACAAAACAGGCAATCATCAACTGATTCAACCCCTGTCGTTCACTCCCAGCTTCTGGCAAACAGATGCTAGCAACACTCAGAGTATGCAGTTACATCCCTGACCATCTTGGCTAATAGCCACTGATGGACCTATCCTCCAGGAACTTATCTGGCTCTTTTTTGAACCCTATTTTAGTTTTGGCCTCCAAAATCCAAAATCTTTTCCAAGCTGAAAAGTCGCAGTCTTTATAATCTTTCCTCATACAGAAGCTGTTCCAGACGTCTAAGCATTTTTGTTGCCCTGATCTGTACCTTTCCAATTCCAATATATCTCTTTTGATATGGGGTGACCAGATCTGCATGCAGTATTCAACGTGTGGGTGTACTGTGGATTTATATAGAGGAAATATGATATTTTCTGTCTATTATCTCTATCCGTTTCCTAATGGTTTCTAACATTCTGTTAGTGATTTTGACTGATGCTGCACTTTGAGCAAATGTTTACAGAGAACTCTCCACAATAACTCCAAGGTCTTTTTCTTAAGTGGTAACAGCTACTTCAGACCCCATTATTTTGTCGGTATAGTTGGGATCATGTTTTCCAGTGTGTATTCCTTTCCATTTATCAACACTGAAGCTTGCCTCAGACATCAGAGCCCAGGTTCCTCCGTTTGGCCATGAGGCCATCTTCTCCCAAAGGATGCCCCCTTTTTGCTTCTCTTCTCCCCAGCTGTCCTAGCAGAGTGAAGCTTCTTGAAAAGGGACAGATCTCTGGTGGCTGGAATTTAAAAAACAAAAAACAAAACCATGTAATAATCAGCAGCAAAACATTGCGCTGTGTCACACCTGGAAATGACACATTGCCAAAGAATGGGAGAGGGATGAATACAGTCAGACGCTGCCATGCAATCACTGCCTGTGACCCGCCTATTCCCAGGCCCCTCCCAGGTGATCATGCATCACGACAGGCCGTTAGGCCCAGCGGGAGAGGCTCACCACCTCAGCACTAAAGCAGGGACCTAATGAAGTGGAACACAGAGGCCACAGCAGGATTTCATTAAGCAAATGAGCCCTGGAACATCAAACCTTGTGGAGCGAGGCAGAGAAGCAGGACTGGCAATTTGCATGACCTCATTAGTGCCCGTCCTCCAGCCCCAGCTTGCCAACTGTACAGGCTTTCCTGTAAGCCTCCCAGTGGGAACCAGCAGGCTGGATTTGTGCACCCACAGGCCCTGCATTGGTGAGCATCTCCTACCCACGGGCTGGACTCATTAGCAACACATGTCCAAAAGGGCTCGGCACATCAGGTGCGTGGTGCGTGCTGAGCTCTTGAATGCCTGGCCCCAAAGCCCACTGACAATGTTGCCCTTGGTCTTTGGAGACCTCAGGGCTCCCAGTGCCTGACAACATTTCCTTAGTGCACGGCTGGTTCTCCTGGGCTCTCTGGGCAGCTCCCTGCCCCAGCTCGCTTCCCCACCCCCTGGTTGGCAGGCAAGCTGCTGCCACTGTGACCAAAGGCAGCAGCCCCCCCAGCTTCTGTGGCCCTCTTCACACACCCACCCCCCGCACCCTGCCATGCATCTCCTTGCCCAGTGTCTGCCCCCACCAGGCCCCCTGGCCCCTGCAGCTGCCGCCCAGCTCCCCCTTCAGGAGACCCCAGCTACCCACAGATGCCATTCCCCCTTCACCTGAGTGTTACAAATTAATCCAGGCATGACAGGATTTGGGGTGGAGGAGCAGGAAACCCCTACTGGGCGTCTCTCCCTGGGCTGACTCCCGGTGTCACTGATACAGATAAAGGTGCTGTTCTATTGTTGACTATGGAGTCCGTCCCGGGCGGTAAACACCCCACCCCACCGCCAGCTACAGCCAGGCTGGTGCTTAGATAGAGACACACGAGGAGGTATCCTGGACGCTCTTCCCAGCCCATGATACTCCACGCAACTCCTGCCAATCCTGTCATTTCTGTACCAAAAGCACTGCTAACCCCAGGCCTCTGGCTGCATAAGGGAGTCCAGGGCCCAGGGCTTCAGGTTCCCCACTCCTGCTTCTCCAGGGGCAGGCTCCTGTTCTTCGGACCTCAGGGGGCCTGCTGAGGTGCAGGGGTGCCCCCTTGGCTGCTCCCCTGCCCCATACTACCACCCCCATCCCCACTCCTAGACTCTGTGAAGCTCCGTAGGTAAGCAGCCAGTGAAGAAGGGACTTGCCCCATTTTACACCATATCATTCCCTCCTGCGAGTTCCCTACCTCCCCACGATGGCAAGCCAATGACAGTCACCTGCAGCCACCACCCACCACGTAAACTCCCCCCACAACAGCCCCCCTCCATGAGATCCGTTCTGCACATCAAACAGGAGTTTGAGGCCTAGTTAGAGGTTGTGGCTCTGTATCCTCAGCCCAAACCACTAGGGCTGGATGCCAGGCTGTATCCAGCCTGGGCCCTCCCTGTGGACTGCTAGTGAATGCTCAGCTTTCTGCCACACACACCCCCATGCCAGCGGCAGCTGCTGCACCCACTGGGGAGTCCCACCCAGAAGAGGGCAGGTGCTGTTGGCAGAACTGTCCTGTCTCAGTGTTTCCACCCAGGGTAGCCAGCGTTATGCTGCAGACAGGATTCTGTTGCAGCCCCACTCTGGGCCGGTTCTTGGGATGGGTGAGCAAGGGCATGCAGTCACCCTGGGTGCCAGTTTCCTGGGGGCACTGAACTGATGTCCCACTCGACTTTTTATTTTCTCAGTTGCTGGGAGGGGGGCATCAAAAACATTTTCCACCATAGCCAGCAAAACGTTAGGGCTGCTCTTGGTCCCTGATGGGAAGACCCTGGGAATGCGCCGTATGAACATGCCCCTAGGCTTCCCAGGCCATTTCCCTGACCTGGCCGGCATACGCATTTATGGAGGCTGCACCAGCCCACTGTGGGCTTCCAGTGTGGCAGGGGACCCACACGCAATGCACCACCTAACACTCAGACAGGTGGACTTTACACCACCAAGAGGCTGGTCCCCTAGAAGAGCCACCTGTCTTTTCTTTCAGGAGCTGCAATGAATGTCCCCAGCAATAGCTACAACCTGGGTCTGACTCTCCTTTCACCTCTACTGGTGTAAATCCAGAATAGCTCCTCTGGTACCAAGAGAGCCAGGCCGGTGTAAACGAGTGACGCGTCGAGCCCCTGGGAGCTGGCTGTGCTTTGGAATGCACTGTGCATGGCTGGAGGCGAGTCCCCCACGGTGCCTGGAGTTCTGCTGCGCTTCGCTGAACGGAGATTTGCCAGAGCAGCACAGCAGAAGAGCAAGGGAGTCCTTCCTGGGAAACAGGGTGTACAAGCATTCTGCCATTCTTTTCAGTACACCGCATTCCCTGTGCACCGCTTACGGGAATAGGAGAAGGCCAATTTCCCTGTCCCTCCCACACCCCACCACCCCCGGCATTCTTTCACTTCCATAAAAGCAGCAGTAACGCTCCCTGCTGTTTGTGTCATCAGCCTGAAATATCTGGAACAATAGATTGAGAGCCTTGTGACACCAAGGGACGCAAAAGAATTCACAGCATGTATATTACAGTAGCACCTCACTGGGCACTGTAAAGACCTGGTCCAAAGAGACAGGACCTGCCCCAGAGTGCTCACATAGCAGTCAGGACACAACCGGAGGACAAACTAGGGAAATGGAGCCCTGTGGGAGGGTGAGGTAACAAAATGTCCAGAAGAAGCAGAAGCCACAGCTCCTCCACAGCTGCCTGTTGGTCTATTCGCTGGATGGAGGTTTGTTTTGGGACCACAGCCACCTTTTCAGAAATAGCAGAAATGTGTATTGGGCTCTTTGAACAGAAGAGCTGTTTTAACCCTGGCATATAAGACTCATCAGACCACATGGTTTGCACGGCACCTATCACAACGGTACCCTGGTCTAGGCACTACCATCATACAAATCATTCTAATTGTACTTCTACAGCATGTAGCAAGACACCCTGGGTAGTGGGTAAACTGAGGCACAGTTTCAAATGAGGGTGTCGAAAGTTAGGCTCTTTACTCCACATTTGGGCCCATGCTGCTCTCTCTCCTTTCTGGCAGCATTGCCACTGCCAGGAGCCTCGGCAGAACTTTGGCTTGTCAAAGGCAGAGGAGGCATCACATCGTTGGCAAATACTTTGCAGCAGGACACTGGCTCTCAGAGGCCAGTGAGGGGGCTCAGGAGTATAGCTCCTCCCTGCCACCACCCTGCCCGGCACCTGAGATGTCCTTAGCCATGATGGCTGCAGCTTCACCCTTCTGAGGGAGTCTGTGCATTAGCGACCTTTCTGTTTACTATCCATGCAAAAGGCATTGGCCTGATGCTCTTTTCATCTGCACCACATTAACACCAGTGTAATGCTCTTGGAGATTCTCCTTATTTACACTGGTGCAGAGCTAACCCTTTCCTCCCCAGCAAGAAAGGTTGTCTGACAAAATAAGAGACTCTAACTGATATCCTATCGCTGACAAGGACTTTGGTAGGTTTTGATTAAGTTTGTTCTGTATAACCACTCAATTTGAATTCTAAAGTGTCCTGTTCTGATTCCTTTTCTCTTGTGTATCCTGATCAATACATTTCCAACGTTGGCAGAAATTGTCTAGTATGTTTTCCATAGGACTAAGCAGGCCAAGGTCTCTGTAGTCCAAACCCCAAGGCTGATTAATATTGTACAATGACAGGGTGGTGTTAATGCCTGTGGCTCTCTGGACCCATTTATTCTATCAAAATTAAGACAACGGAGGAGAATCAGGCTCAGATGTCCTTATGATGGTCTAAGTAATGTTACAGCAGAATGGAAACTGGTTTACATTTTCTAGCACATTATACAGAGCCAATTACCATCATATTGGTGCATCTCACAATTTTTGATGTATTTATTGTCACACCCACGTGAGGCCAGGCTGTACTCTTCTCCTCATAACACAGGTGGCAAATGGAGACACAGAGACACTAAGTGACTTGCCCATCATCACAGAAGAAGTTTTTTGCAAAGCAGGGACTCAAAGCTGGGTTTCCCAAGTCCCAGGCTAATGCTTTAAACATGGGGCCATCCTTCCGCTCTGCGAAGTTCATTGCTCTCATGCACTACTGTGGTACACTGATGATACCTTAGCAAGACAGTGGCTATTTGCAGTGCACTCTGAAGTGACAATTTTCATTGGAAACCCTGGGTCAGAGGGAACTATGCTGATTTTTATCAGCCGAGGATCTGGTCTTTACTTTCACATATCACTCATTCTGACCTCAGGAACTATGGACTAAATTCACCCCTGTCGTAATGCCAGTGAAATCAGAGTCTGCAACAAGGCCTGTCTACAAACAGATGGACATCCTAGGCTGAGCATGTCTGGAATTTTCCTTAAATGGCCAAGCATCAGTTAAAGGCACTATTGACCCTTCACTCTTCATTGAGATTGGAGGGCATGGTGACCTCTGAATATATGAGAGGTTGTAATTACCTGGGAAATCCCCAGAAGTCCTGGGGAATTAATCTCCTGTATCTCACATGAACACACTCAATCCTTGGCTTTCAATGGGTCTGTAACCCACCCTCTCACACAGGGTATCTACACTTTCCGTTGAGCTGCCTCCAATGCAGCTTCTATCACATCCCTGCCGTTAGATGAGTAAAGACCCAACAAACTAATCAAACACAGGGTCTGCAATATCGCTTCCTACCGCTTCTCCATTTGTCAGTAGCTGCCTGCAGTGCAGTGAGTCCTGGGGCAGGGAGAGCTCTTACCTATGACATGGCCTTCGGATTACACAACAATCCATGTCAGGAATCCATGTATCGTTCACCAGGCATTTTTAGGGTTTCACCTGAAAATCTATTTGCATGAGGCCTTGTACCCCGCAGTGTCCTGAAAGAAAAACACTAGAACGAGGAGCTAATGCTAGCACTTCTGCAGAGGTGCCGTCAAGTTTCCCAGAGGCGGGGAGGGGTTGTCTGCTGCTAACAGAAGGCCCCGTCCCAAGTGAGCACTGCTGTGGCTGAAATGGGGAATGGACAAACCATTTGAAATAAAATCAGATCTGATGAGGCCTGAATCTTCACCCAACATTCTACAGGAAATTCAACCAGTATATTTTCCCTGCAGACTGCCTCCCTGGACACTCTCCCAGACCCTGTTCATGAACAACCCGCTGAAATCAAGGGAATGACCCATGAGTTGCATGAGCTTGGATCAGGCCTCCTCCTTCTAATCCCTTATCACCCACAAGAAGCAAGGTCATCCCTAGCAACTCCCAGGGCTTGTTCGCAGGGAACTAACATGGTCTTTTTCAGTTGAATTCATTCATTTCAAGTATGGAATGTAAATGACTTTATGAAGTTAATAAAATGGGAAATGGACACTTTTATGCTGCAGGAGAGTGTTATCCCAGCATAACTATGGCAGCAAAAATTCACAGCTTGCCTTAGGCCGGAGGAACTCCCCATGGAGGCAAGGCCTGAGAGACACACACATCTCTTGAGGAGTTCTCCTCCATGGGAGGGGCTGCAAGGGGGCTGGTCTCCTTGGGGTCAGGGGAGGCCAGGGACACAATCGCCTCGGTAGCAGAAGTGAATCGGAAGTTGGATTTTAATACCAAGCCATCTCGCGACTAGTTTGATTGGCCAGAATTTTCAGAGGGGCTCAGCACCCGCAGCTGGTGCCAGCTTCTGTAGAGAGCTCAGCACACGGGATGCATCAATGACGGTGAGGCACACGGCAGTGGGAACCAGGTGAGAACCTGAGGGTCTCTCCATGCAGTGTTTGGGAGCCTGTGGCAGCGAGCCTCCCAGCCTGGGGCCACAGATGTGGGCTAGCAGGGCGCATGCTGGCCTCTGAGAACAGTTGTGCAGACAATGCTTTGTGGTTATGGGCTGGAGCTCAGGCTCTGAAGTCTCAGAAGGGGGGGGCTTCCGAGCCCGAGGTCCAGCCTGAGCCACAGCTTCAAAGTGCTGTCTGCACAACTCCTTTTCGAGCACTACCGCGAGCCCTGGTAGCCCACCTCTGTCGCCCCAGGCTGGGAGACTCGCTGCCGCGGGCTCCCAGACACTGTGTGGACAGACCCTCAGCAGACTGACAGACACTGGGGGCGTGGAGCTCTTTGTTCCCAGTGGGAAGTTCTGGGTAATGCGCCCTGGAAATTCTGGCCCTTGGTGCTTTGCGTCTCCCAGATGAGTAGCTCTGGCTCTGCACTTCAGCTGTGTCGCTGCCCCACACCAACCCGGGCGGAATTCAGCGGAGCCCTGATTGTTCAGCTGAGAATGTCCAGACGGAAATCCAGGAGCCAAGCACCTTAAACTCATCACGCTGTTGGCTGCCCAGAGTCTCACAGCACCAGAGTCCAGACATTGTGAGTAGTGACACATGCAGGGTGTTATTGGTCCAATGCTCAGTTTGGTGAGTTTAGATTTACTAGGGCAAAGGCTGCCCTAGCAGGGCTGTCGCTTACAGCTCCAGTGCCTTGGAAACATTCACTGTGCACATTCTTTGCTCTTCACCCTTGCAATAGGCCAGTATCTCAAAGTGAGCCAGCCCAACAGCACCCTCATTAATGTTGATGCAAAACTACAATGAACCGACAGGCAAATAAGGATGGAGGAAAATACTTTCCCATTCCAATAGGCTTTGATGTGCCAAATTTAAACACACTTAACTGCAGCCCTGGCAAGATGGGACAGGCTGATGTAGGGGCAGATGCAGCCAACTAGAACAGTTCACTGATACCAAGCTTGCTATTTATTAAAATTAGGAGGACATTTTAATGATTATTAAAGCAAGGGACAGATAAACTAGAGTCAGGCAGGCCCTCTTGGTTCCAAATGGCAGAGGGCACGGGGTGCATATCGGTTACAGGAGTCCACTAGCTCTGCTAGCTACATCCTACTCACTAAAGAATGTCATGTAAGGTCTCCAGCGAATGCTCATTTCACACTGATCAGCACAATCATTGAACATGTATGTACATTAGACATCACTGAACATGTATGTACAGATAATATGTAAGGACTTATGTGTATATACTGAGACTTGTGTGTGACGGGTTGGATCACAGAAACCCCCTTGGGGGCTGCCACCTGATGTGCCGAGACTACTTCTGCCCCTGCTTTCCTGCTGCAAACCCAGACCCAGGTCTGAACCACGTCCCCCAGCAGCTGTAGGCTTAACTGAAAGCAGCTTACAGAAGTGTTCCTGTCTTTGACGCTCAGATGCCCAACTCCCAATGGGGTCCAAACTCTAAAAAAATCTGTTTTACCCTGTATAAAACTTATACAGGGTAAACTCATAAATTGTTCGCCCTCTATAACACTGATAGAGAGATATGCACAGCTGTTTGCCCCCCCCCCCCAGTATTAATACATACTCTGGGTTAATTAATAAGTAAAACGTGATTTTATTAAATGCAGAAGGTAGAATTTAAATGGTTCCAAATAGTAACAGACAGAACAAAGTGAATTACCAAGCAAAATAAAATAAAACACTCAAGTCTAAGTCTAGTACAGTAATAAAAACTGAATACAGGTAAAATCTCACGCTTAGAGATGTTTCAATAAGTTTCTTTCACAGACCAGACACCTTTCTAGTCTGGGCACAATCCTTTCCCCTGGTACAGCCCTGGTTCCAGCTCAGGTGGTAGCTAGGGGATTTCTCATGATGGCTGCCTCCTTCGTTCTGTTCCATCCCCTTATCTGGCTTTGGCACAAGGCGGGAATCCTTTGTCTCTCTGGGTCTCCACCCCTCCTTCTCAATGGAAGGCACCAGGTTAAAGATAGATTCCAGTTCAGGTGACATGATCACATGGAACTGTGAGACCCCCAAGCCTTCATTCCTCCCAGCCTGACTGACAGGAAGGCCTGCCTGCAAACAGAGCCATCCACAGTCAATTGTCCTGGTTGATGGGAGCCATCAAGATTCCAAACCACCATTAATGGCCCACACTTTGCATAATTACAATAGGCTCTCAGAGTTATATTTCATATTTCTAGTTTCAGATGCAAGAATGATACATTTATACAAATACGATGACCACACTCAGTAGGTTATAATCTTTGAAACGATACCTTACAAGAGACCTTTTGCATGAAGCATATTTTAGTTACATTATATTCACACTCATCAGCATACTTTCATAAAATCATATAGAGTCCAACGACACATTGTGTTCTTAAAGTTTGTAAGTCAGGGCACCAGAAGATGATCAACAGATTCTTTTTGGACAAGGTCTCCCTGGGTGACCACTGTGTATTGTGTGTCTTACAATTGAAGTCTATTTGCATACAGAATCACCAACTAATCAAGATAGCAAAGTCAAGAAGAAATCACAAAATCTACAGAAAGGAACACACAGCAGGACGGTGTCCAGTTTATGACTATGATCAAAGAATTAGTCTGGTATATCAGGAGAATGCAATAAATCAGGAAACACATTACATTTTTCACCTAGGAAGTGAGCTGACAGTGGGCTCGCTTCATGAATGGAAGATAACAACCAAGTCTGGCTGGAAGATGCTGGAAGGGTTTGGGGTGAGTTTTTGTTCTTATGATATAATATTGTCCAATTAGCTAAGTTTAGGCTCTAGAATGTGTGTTGTGATTCGATTTGATATGTAACCCTTTCTTGGCAATATTTTGGCTGGCTGTCATTTGAATCTCTGCTCTTTGTTAAATAAACTTACACTTGTTTTCACTATAAACAAATCTTAGTGCTGTGTGTTAAGTTGAGCTGTGGAGTAAGGTGTGACTGGGAGTCTGCAGTCGACTGTTTCTTGGGAGCAGAGGGTCTGGTAATTCTATCAGCGTTCAGTGGGTAAGGGGCTGGACACTGCAGGGGGATGCTTGGAGGGTTCGGAGTTTGAACCATGCTATTGCTAACCTGCAGAGGGACAGTGGAGCCTGCGTAGGTGGAGAGGTGTGTGTTGCCTGTGGCTGGGGGCATCAGGGATCTGACCCCTGGCAGGCCCAGACAAGGCATCCTCATGCTAAGGGCAGGTGGTAGCAAGGTGCCCCACACCACTGGGTACCACAGGAAGCATCACAGGGGTCAGAACTCTGCTCAGGGGAGTTGATTTGTTTGTTACAAATTTTGGAAGATTTTTGGGTGGATGGGTGTGCAGTTGGGTAGATGGAGGTTTCAAGGTTGTATGTATCATTCTTGCTATGAGTTATACCAAAGGGCCCATCTGTGGCTGCATTTGAGCGACTTGCTAAATCTTGCTACATAGTTCAGTTTTGAAATGGTTGTTTGTAGTGGATCAGTAATTAGCTACCAGCTAGCAATGGGCCTTTTGTCTTAGACAGACAAAGAACTAACAGAACTCAAAGGAAAAAAAGTTGGGTTAATTGCTCTTTATTATTTTTTACAGACAAAACAGAACCAAAACCCGGGACTCAAACACACTGAGCTTTAGGGCAGTTTTGATTTGGATCCAGATCCAGAGCCACATCAAGCACTTGGGTCCAGCTGAGATCCCACAAGATATGTGCTGTTGCCCTGCATGAGCCCTGGAAGTAGCCCATCCAGCCCATTTGTAAATCCTTCACTGTCAGAGGTTTCCCCTCTGCAGCTCCTTCCGACGCTGCTGTCCCAACTTGCCATCCCGTTGACAATCTCAGTTTGCAGTGTCAATAGCTCTCATGATCCTATCTCGAGACTCACCATATTTGTTCCTTTTCTTAAAGCACTGCTAGCCCTCCTGGTCATACAGAGAACGTAACCCGAGGGTGACTTAAAGGCTCAGAAAACACCAGGAAAACACAAAGAACCCAACATGTATTTTTTAAGAACCTCATGATTTTGTAATGCTTGGAACTGGCAGCATCTCCCGATCACAGCTTTCAAGACAGTTTGTGGAATCCTTGTCACTGGTGGTTTTTAAGAACAGTTAGGCAAACACCTGTCAGGGATAGTTTAGGGTTACTTGGCTCAGTGCAAGGGACTGGACTAGGTGGCCTCCTGAGGTCCCTTCCAGCCCTACGGGTGCTAGTTCAGGGTCAATTCTCTGCTCTGCCATAGACTTCTTCTATGGCCGTGCATAAATCACTTTGTCCCTATCTGCAAAATGGGTAAAATACTTCCATGCCTCCAAGCCTAATTTCTGAAGTGTTTGGGGACGCTCAGGAGGGACTTGCTAGAGACAGGCAGTATTCCTTCATTACAAATATTTGGGATGGAAGACAGTCCCCAGAATGAAGCCAGATTGCCCTGACTGAGATCAGCTCTTCCAGCAGCTACTCCCAGTCCTTCTGAAACCAGGAACTCCTGCAGAGCTCTGTCCTGAGCAGGACTGAGCAAAGCCACTCACCAATAACACTTGTAAAAGCCTGAAAAAAGGTTGCAATTGAGAAAGTTTAAAAAAATATAAGATGGAGCTGGTGGAATTTCAGAGTCACTGGGCTGCTTCTGAGGCCCGGGAGCTAACTGGGACTAATCATCTGAAAAGAAGCTTTGGATGTTTGCCCTCGCCCTGCCACCTACCACACCCTCTGGGGAAACCAGACTTTTGGAACATTAAATCACACTTGTTTACTTTCGGCTGCATTTTTTTTTAATTAACCATTAACTGAAGCTTTTTACTCTAATGGATTTAGAGGCAAAGCCTCAGCTCAGCCACAACACCTGACGGGAAGAAATCCTCCCCCAGCAGCTGTGAAGCAGCTGGAGCGCTTCTGAGCCCAGTACCCCCCACAGACCTAACGTGCCCCATGTGTGCTGGTGGAGGTCACACCTAACGTCAGAGCCTCCAGTTGCCACCTGCAGGGACCAGGCGCTGAGCTTCCTGCTGAACAGGGGGACACTAACAGGCAGTGTTTGCCAAAGGCCACACCTGTCAAATTCTTCTGCAGAACAAACAATACACCCCTCCGTGGTGGCTTCCCCCCCCAGAACCCATTCTCTGCCCAGGGCCAAACACATGGCAAGGTTCAAAACAAACAGTCCCTCCCCAGGGGTCCAGGCTGTCCCCAGAGAGTTCTCCCTGTCTCCAGGAGAGACTACCAGCACCTCCACTATTTAAGAGACTATGTGCAACCGGCCTTCCCGGCATGCCTTGCTGTGGAGGCCTACAAATCTCATCAACCCCTGGGGTCCATATTTCCCAGGAGTCTTTCTGGTTGAGAGAAGGAGACAGAGAGTGCACACCCATGTGTGTCTGGCCCCACTCATCCCCAGAGCAGCAGGTTCCTGTATTGCCCTGGTCTGTCTTTAACATACAGTCCCTGGAATAGGGCCGTATGGCCCTGGAGTCTTCCCACATAAAGGTCCAGTATACCCCATTATAGGGTACCCCCCGCACCTGGCCCAGCAGCACCACACCTGTTCTGCTGCCAGGGGATCCTCCTGGCAGGATTTGGCCCTTGGCCATGAACTGGCTGGAGCTGTCACTTCACAGCTGCCCCCAGCAGGCCACACTCCTTGTTTGTGTGCAGGGTGTGGTGGGGATCACCGAGACACAGCTGCCATCAAGGGAAGCGGCTGCAGGCTTGTCAGAGCTGTCTATATTTAGCTCCAAGCAGGTTGGAACAAGAAGGCAGGAGGTCTTCTCCGGCTCTCCCTTTCCCTGTGTGCTTGTGTGGCAGTGGTGCCCATGAAGCCTGACCTCATTTGATTGCTCCACTTAATCCTCCTCAGCCTTGCTCACTGACAGTGCATCCTAATGAGGAGCATCAGGATGGATTTTAAACAGCTGCTCATTAGACAGGTGTCTGCATGCTGCGGAGGCTCCATCAGTCAAGCTGCTTGCTTTGCTCTGAGTGCTATGCCTGCAGCTGGGCCCTTGTGCCACAGACTGATCATGAGTCTCCGTAGTCCACTACCCCACCTCTGGCACTGACCAGTACTTCGGGCTCTAGCAGAAGGTATAGCTCTTTAAGATACATGTCCAGCCATGCCAAGGAAGGCAGTGATTCTTTCCTGACCCTCCCCATGACCATCTTAGTCCCAGAATGGGAGATTAAATCCCCCCATTCAGTTACCATTTATCTTAGCTTCCCTGTCTGCAAATATTATTAATAGGAAGTGCCCACAGTGTTCTCCAGCTCTTTTAAATAAGCCACAGTAGTCAACTCAATGATCTGCTGTGCACATAAATGCTGCAGCTTGACTTCCCGCTGCAAGGGGCTGTGTTTCTTTCTATTTGACCTGAAGCTGCAGCCCTGTAATTTAAGTGCATATCTTTGTTTTCTCAAGTTCTCACTGAGTGACTTGTCCTTCCTCCCAGTACACCCACCCCTTCTACCTGCTAAGCCTGTTGTACTATTTTATCTTAATGGCCGTGGTTTTTATTGTTGTTCATCAAGGTACCATCTGAGCTCCTTCCACACCAAATCAATAGTGATAGCAAAGCACCTAGGCAATTTGACAATCTCTGGCACGATCTGTGGTGTTATTATTCTGACATTTTGTCTGATCTGAGATTCTAAACTCTTCAGGGCAGAAACCTGTTCATGAATCTGTCTGCAAAGCATCTGGCATACCTTGGGGGCTGTATGAATGTGTACATATATAAATGTACAAAGGGAGAGAGTTCAGGGGAGAGGTACAAAAATGATAAGAGGTTTGGAAAACATGACCTATGAGGAAAGGTTGAAAGAACTGGACATGTCCAGTAGTGAGAAGAGAAGACTGAAGGGGGATAATGCAACAGGCTCAACAGCTGTTAAGGGCTGTTATTAAGGGGTCAGTGATCAAATTGTTCTCTATGTCCCCCAAGAGCAGGACAACAAGTAATCAGCTTAGTTTGCAGCAAGGGAGATTTAGATTAGATAGGAAGGAAAGCTTTCTAACGACAAGGATAGTTAAGCACTGAAACAGATTACCTAGGGGGGTTGGGGAATCACCATCACTGGAGGTTTTGAAGAACAGGTTAGACATACACCTGTCAAGGATCGTCTAGGTATATTTGCTCCTGCCTCAGCACAGAGGGAAGGACTAGATGTCCTCCTCGCAAATTCCCCTCCGCCCTACATTTTTATGATTCTATAAATAAAAATGTTATGGGACTGGCCTGATCCAGTCTGACTACACCCTTCATAATGTTGCCCCATCAGATTTCCTCTAGAACTCTTAGCCCTTTCCCTTTAAAATAACCTTAATTTTTGCAGTCTCTCACCATCAGGAGTGCAAATCTTATCCCAGCCCAGCCATAACCATCTCTGCTATCCTTTTCTGGACCTTTCCAATCTCCATTGTATTTTTCTTAAATGAAGTGACTAAATATGAACACACACTTCCAAACGCTGCTGCGTCCATATGTTCATCATAGTATTGTTCCATCCTTTAATGATGTTCTTCTTAGCTTCCCCCATTGCCTGTATATGCCGCATTTTTGTGGCACCAGAAATTTAGATATGGACAGTTAGGAAAGGACTGCTTGCCATTTAGCTGCCAAGGTAACTGCAGAAGTCAATAATACATCATGGATCCATCTGAATACAGCTCAAACATTATCTGGATGTAAAGGTTTTACACCAAAAAGAGCCCATCTGACCTGATCTCGCAAAGAAAACACGTTACTTGTTCTGCAAAGGTCAAAAATGTCTGCCCAGTAATGTAACAATTTTTCAGCCCACCTGAATCCTGTAAATAAATGAAAATTTCTTGTCTTGAGCTGAGCAAATAATTGAATTTTCAGTTCAATGACTGAATCAAAACAAATAATCAGTTCACTTTTGATGGAAACTCTGGGTTTTTCTCTGTTTCTCTTCCCAAAATGAAAAATAAAAAATAATTTATTTAGGTCTAAACTAAACTTTTCAAATGTTGATTTGAATAATAAATTTGCTGAAAAAATCCATATTCTGGGGCATCAAAACAATTTATAAATTTGGGTCAATTCCAGCAAACAGTGTCAGCCAGAAAAAAAGGGAAGTGTTATTTCTATACATTTTCAAAACAGCTTGTTTAAATGAATGCTTTGACATTTCCAAAAATTTTATTTTCCGGTTATCCAAACTATTTACTGAATTTGGTCCAAATTTAGAAAGAGTTTTGCTGCCTCCCAATAATGGCAAATTTATTAGTCACCAAAGCCCAGCTCGACTCCTGTCTTCTCAGAGTTGTGCCAGCAGCAGAGAAAGTCCAGGAACCCCATGGGGTCTTGATCTCTTGAAGTAAAGCATGCTCAGTACAGAATTTGTACTGCAGAGAGAAGGGGATTTAGGACCATTTCATCAGCAGCATGATAACATGATTTTGGCAATTAATTGATCTTTAAATATTCATGGTAAATAGGCCCAATGGCCTGTGATGGGATGTTAGATGGTGTGGGATCTGAGTTACTACAGAAAATTCTTTCCTGTGTATCTGGCTGGTGAATCTTGCCCACATGCTCAGGGTTTAGCTGATCGCCATATTTGGGGTCGGGAAAGAATTTTCCTCCAGGGCAGATTGAAAGAGGCCAATGGGGCACAGGGCACAGGTCACTTGCTGGGGGATTCTCTGCTCCTTGAAGTCTTTAAACCACGATTTGAGGACTTCAGTAGCTCAGACATAGGTGAGAGGTTTTTCGCAGGAGTGGGTGGGTGAGATTCTGTGGCCTGTGTTGTGCAGGAGGTCGGACTAGATGATCATGATGGTCCCTTCTGATCTTAATATCTATGAATCTATGAATCTATAAAGTGGCAGATGTCTGTGCGTAAACCCTAAGGGTTCCAACCCTTCTGATGACCCAAGCAAGGGTCAATCTAGTTACCAGACGATAGAATGTCGTTTTTTTTCCCGTTTGTTTTTTAAAAAGCTTAAGAAATTACATACCAGAAATGTACACTAAGAATATATTCAGATTACAAATTCAAACACTCAAAATTTAGGAAATCCCAGAATTAAGGCTGTCTGTACAAGCTCAGTTTAGCCTCCTGGTGCAAAAGCATTATGACGGGAGCAGGCTGGAACAGTTTTCCATTGGAAAATGAGGTTCCCATGCAACTGAAATTTTTCACAACATTGTATCAATTTTGACAGAATTTCATTTAGAAAAAAATTGGAAATGATTTCCATTTTTTGTTTTGAAACTTACTTTATTTTATATAGATAGATATAAAATTAAAGATTAAAATGGATTGAAATCAAAATGAAACATTTGAGTGACCCAACATTAAATTTCTTTAGAATTTTTTTTCTGAAAATTTTGGTTTTTCATTCCAATGTGGGATTAATTTTTTGTAAAAATCTTGACACTTTTTATACGATGGAAAAATCCATTTCTTGACCATCTGTAATTATGAGACGGTCTTTAATTACATAATCTCATACAAATTTTTTTCCACAGGACCCTCCTGGCATAAAGTTCTTTTAACATAATTTTTTGCACATCCTTAGTTCTCAGAGCTGGCTGAATTCTGTTCTTTCAGGATTATTTCCATCTGAAATCCCTCCTCCAAACACCATCTTCTCAGGCACATATCACATAGTTTGAGCAGAAGAAGGCTGTGCTTGGAGGCGGGGGTTGGCACGGTAAAATGTATTAACTCACACACTTTTGGTGCTGTAGCCAAATGTTAAATAAAATTATAACAAAGCAGTTTCACAGAGGGCTTCTTGAGTTCCTCTGTATGCTACACACTCTCCCCTGGCTCAGAAATCTGTGTTATGCTTTCATCTACAAGCCAGGTACAGTGTGATCTCTGCTAGCTGGCACTCTGCAGGTGCTTTCTCTCTTTGGGGCTCCTCCAACCTGCCTTGTTGGTAAGATGCAAAGCAGTTTCTCTGGAAGGTGCTCAGGTTTGCCTGCTTTGTTTTGTACCCTGGGCGCTGAAGAGGAAGCAGCTCTTTCATTCCCCACATGCAGTGGGGCTGGAGTGCAGACTGTGTCCCGGGCATGAGAGCTCCTGCCTTGTCTCATCTACCTCGTCATCTCTTTAGCCCTGTGTGTGCACATGAATTCAAGTAATTGACTGACCCTCCAATTCCTCAGCCCTTACAAATAAACCTTCTATTCCTTCTCAACATACACACAGCACGCTGGGTTCTGCTTCTGCCAACAGCACTCTAATTAAGCTGTTTCTTTGCAGTGTTTCTCTCTATCCCCTGTGGCATGAAATAAATGATTATAGTTAATTTACAGCTTTTCCAAACCACCATATGAAAAAGAAAAGGAGTACTTGTGACACCTTAGAGACTAACCAATTTATTTGAGCATAAGCTTTCGTGAGCTGCAGCTTACTTCATCGGATGCATACTGTGGAAAGTGTAGAAGATCTTTTATACACACAAAGCATGAAAAAATACCTCCCCCCAACCCCACTCTCCTGCTGGCAATAGCTTATCTAAAGTGATCACTCTTTAGATAAGCTATTGCCAGCAGGGGAGTGGGGTGGGGGGAGGTGCCAGCAGGAGAGTGGGGTGTGGGAAGGTATTTTTTCGTGCTTTGTGTGTATAAAAGATCTTCTACACTTTCCACAGTATGCATCCGATGAAGTGAGCTGTAGCTCACGAAAGCTTATGATCAAATAAATTGGTTAGTCTCTAAGGTGCCACAAGTACTCCTTTTCTTTTTGTGAATACAGACTAACACGGCTGTTACTCTGAAACCTGTCATATGAAAAAGGACACCTAGTAAAACCAGTCATACTCCTGGAGATCTGAACAATGAAAATACTTGAAGAGACTTGATTGGATACAGAGATTCTTTCAGGCCTCTTATCATCACTGAGGGATTTTCTCCAGTAACTTTTTCTATGATAGAATCTTGAGGTCCCTCTTCATTTATTGTGCCAGCAATGCCCCTCTGCCATATGCATTGGCCAAACCAGACAGTCTCTACGCAAAAGAATAAATGGACACAAATCTGACATCAGGAATCATAACATTCAAAAACCGGTAGGAGAACATTTCAACCTCTCTGGCCACTCAGTAACAGACTTAAGGGTGTCAATTCTGCAACAGAAAAGCTTCAAAAACAGACTCCAATGAGAAACTGCTGAGCTTGAATTAATCTGCAAACTAGATACCATTAACTTGGGTTTGAATAGAGACTGGGAGTGGCTGGTCATTACACATATTGAATCTATTTCCCCATGTTCGGTATCCTCACACCTTCTTGTCAACTATCTAAATGGGCCATCTTGATTCTCACTACAAACGCTTTTTTCTCCTGCTGATAATAGCTCATCTTAATTAATTAGCCTCTTACAGATTGTATGGCAACATCCACCTTCTCTGTAGGTATATATCTCTTTCTTACTATATGTTCCATTCTGTGCATCCGATGAAGTGGGCTGTAGGCCACGAAAGCTTATGCTCTAGTAAATTTGTTAGTCTCTAAGGTGCCACAAGTCCTCCTCTTCATTTATTGGTCCACTGGAAGCTGGCTTCCCCACTTAGCCTATAATGAGAGGCATGAGTGAGACTTTGGAGGGGTGCATGGCCCTTGCATTTCATCAACTCAATTCCATCTGTTGATTGCAGTAACAGGAACACACCAGGCTGGCATCTAGATTCTCGTTTCATCTGATAGCATAATTCAAAAGAATATATCATGCACTTTGACACATCCATCTAGCTATACCATGGCTCTCCGCATTATAATTAGGCTTGGCAGAATTCAATTTTTATTTTTTTATCATTTCAGTGGATAATGTCGACGTTTATTTTAATCTATTTAAAATTTCCCAGTTGCAAAAAAGGTATGGGGCTGCAGACAATAGAGGGGATCGGACAATTATTTATGGACAATAGACTTTGAGATTCAAAAAGTTAAATCTTTATAACTGTTAAAACACAGATTGTCAACACCACCTGTCAAAATATACAAAGCAGATATCCTCAATCAAACTCTAAGAATTTCTCAAACAGCATTATTTGTCTTTGCCTGGCTGTAAATTTCTGTTATTATCGATGGAAATATTGTTTTGTCAGTTAGTGTGTGCACGGTGGAATCGACATTTACAGATAAAAATCTAGTCCTTCCCAGCCTAGCTCTAATACCTGAGCACTGTCATTAAAGGATTTTATCCTCCCAGCACTGCTGTGAGGCACAGAAGTACGATCCCCATTGCCAGATGGAGAGCTAAAGCACAGGGCAGACTAAGTGATTTATACAAAATCGTGCAGGAAATCCATGGCTGATCCAGAAACTGAATCCCAGGGTCTTGAGTCTAAGTCCAGTGTTCTGTCCATTAATGTTCCTCCAGCTGGAGAGGCCAAACTTCAGTCACCTTTAAAGGCTGCTGATGTGCAGGTCTTGGGGGCCATCAGAGAACCCGCAGGCCCCCTACATTACATTGCCGAGTAGGTGCAGGCTCTTGACTTTGATGGCAGGGGATTTGACTTGAATTACTGCAGGAAGCTACATGGTATTCTAGGAAGAGAGCTACCAGATGGTCATTCCAGTGAATAATAAAATGTTTACATAGTAACTTTAAAGAAGCAAGAGTCATTCACCCAGTGCTGAAATGCAACCCCTTCTGTATCAGAATGAAGCACCTTCTGACAGTCCACAGCAACATTATACAACTGATTAGGAGAGAAAGTGATGGAGCTAATTCATCTTAAACTAATTGGAAGGATTAACAAAAACAGATGTGCAGCTAGGTCCTTGATTTCAACAGTGCAAACTCTAAAAAAATTAAGGGAATTAGTTAAGGAAGTGGAATGAAGAACTTAAAGATCTGAATGTGGAGGCGGCTTGGAACTACTTTAAGTAGAAGTTGTGGTAAGTATCTGAAACCTGCATCCCAAGTAAGGGGAAAAAATTTGTCAGAGAGGGTTGCAGAGCAAATAGGATGAACAAGTATCTCAACCGGGTTATTAAGAAAAAGCAGAAAGCCTACAAGGAATGGAAGAAGGGATGGATCAGCAAGGAAAGCTGCTTCAGAAAGTGTAGGGGACAAGTGAGAACTGCCAAAAGCCAAGCAGAGTTGGACAGTGCAAAGTAAATTAAAACCAATAGTGAAAGGTTCTATAGCCACATAAATAAAAAGAAAACAAGGAAAGAAGAAGTGGGACCGCTAAACATTGAGGATGGAGTGGAGATTAAAGACAATCTAGGTATGGCCCAATGAATTCTTTGCCTCAGTTTTTAAAGGGTGATAAGGATCTTGGGGGCAGTGGCAGGGTGGCTAATGGGAACGAGAATATGGAAGTAGAAATGACCACATCTGAGGTGAAAGCCAAACTCAAACAGCTTAATGGGATCAAACTGAGGGTTCTGAATAATTTCCATTCAAGAATTTTAAGCAAACTGACATATGAAACTGCAAGCCCAATAGCAAGTATTTTAATGAATCCATAAACCCAGGGGTCATCCCCTATGACTGGATAACTGCTAATATAGTACCCGTGAAACTGAATGCACCCTTATGTTCACACTCTACACACCATTGTAATAATCTCTATACAAAATATGCCTTGTGAGGTATCATTTGAAAACTAATAACTCACTGGTCAATAACGTCATGATCAAATGAGTTTAGCAACATTATACGTAAAGTTATGAACCCCCCCCCGCCCTCCCCCGAATGAGATTGTTAGCACATGTTCAAACCCATGTAGCCCTGATTAGGCAGGACTGGTCAAGCAGGTCTTAAACAAAGGAAAGTGTGTTTATCTTAGTTTACATATAAGTAGTAAACAAGGTCCTTAAAATAGCAAGAGGGAGTCAAGGCAAATCTGCATTTTTAGAAACAACAGCATGAAACCTATTTCACAACAAGACCCCATATCTCCATCCTCAAAGCTGGAAGGAACTTTATCTAGGGACAATCCTCAAGAAAATGCATTTGAAAGGATGCACCCACCTGCAGCCAAGCTCCCTCCCCGCCCCCTGCCCCAACTCACCTCTGCCTCCTCCCCTGAGCATCCCCGCTTCTCCTCCCAGTGCTTGCTGCCCCAAAATAGCTGTTTCACAGTGTAACAAGCTCCGGAAGGGATGAGGGAGGAGCGGGAATGAGGCACATTCAGGGGAGGAGGCAGGCAAGAGGTGGGGCCAGGGAGGGGATTTGGGGAAGGGGCTGGAATAGGGGCAGGGAGCGGGTGGACTTGGGTGCGGAATTTGGGGAAAGGGTTGGAATGGGGGCAGGGCAGGGGCAGGAGGGGGTGGGGACGGGGGCAGAAGGGGGTCGAGCACCCACCGGCGCCAGCAGAAGTCGGTGCCTATGCCAGCCAGGGCTTTGTCAAGCCAGGCCTTTAAAAACATCTAGGGATGGAGATTCCACCACCTCCCAAGGTAACCCATTCCAGTGCTTCACCACCCTCCTAGTGAAATAGTTTTTCCTAATATCCAACCTAGACCTCCCCCACTAGAACTTGAGACTATTGCTTCTTGTTCTGTCATCTGCTACCACTGAGAACAGCCGAGCTCCATCCTCTTTGGAACCCCTCTTCATGTAGTTGAAGGTTGCTATCAAATCCCCCCTCACTCTTCTCTTCTGCAGACTCAATAACCCCAGTTCCCTCAGCCTCTCCTTGTAAGTCATGTGCCCCAGACCCCTAATCATTTTCGTTGCCCTCCACAGGACTCTCTCCAATCTGTCCACATCCTTTCTGTAGTGGGGGGCCCAAAACTAGACACAGTACTCCAGATGAGGCCTCACCAGTGTCGAATAGAAAGGAATAATCACTTCCCTCGAGTTGCTGGCAATGCTTGTACTAATGCAGCCCAATATGCCTTAGCCTTCTTGGCAACTAGGGCACACTGCTGACTCCTATCCAGCTTCTCATCCACTGTAATCCCCAGATCTTTTTCTTTTTCTGCAGAACTGCTGCCGAGCCATTCGGTCCCTAGTCTGTAGCGGTGCATGGGATTCTTCCGTCCTAAGTGCAGGACTCTGCACTTGTCCTTGTTGAAGCTCATCAGATTTCTTTTGGCCCAATCCTCCAATTTGTCTAGGTCACTCTGGACCCTATCTCTACCCTCCAGCGTATCTACCTTTCCCCCAAACTTAGTGTCATCTGCAAACTTGCTGAGGATGCAATCCATCCCATCGTCCAGTTCATTAATAAAGATGTTGAACAAAACCGGCCCCAAGACTGATACCGGCTGCCAACTAGACATTGAGCCGTTGATCACTACCCGTTGAGCCCGACGATCTAGCCAGCTTTCTATCCACCATGGAAAAGGGCAGGCTTAGCCCGTGCACCAGCCGCAGGCAGGGCAAAGGGGGAAAATCCACATGCTGTGTCCTGATGAGCTTACAATGTGATCTGAAACAGGATGCAACAAGTAAGAGTAACGAGCAACAGCAGGAGAGGGTAAGGTAGGGCGAGAGAGAGGGCAAGGGGAGCTGTAACAACATCTTGGGGTTACTAATGGGTCATTGCTTAATATTTTGAGTGGAATTATTGAGGATGGTGCAATAAGGCCACATGCCTAGGAGTGATGTAGGGAAGGGAACTCTTCCTCACAGAGATCTGGGAGGCTGGTGGACAACCATTGAAGACAAATGGTGACTTCTCCATCACATGGCACACTTCAAACTAGATTGGCCAAAGCAGGATTGTTCCCTTCAGTACCAGCTTCTTGCTCATGTGCTTTCTGTATGGGGCAGTCCTGCATTGCTCAGGACAAGCGTTGTTCCCAGGCCTAAGGAAGTGGGAACCACACTGTGACAATGGAAAGGAGCATTTGTCCTATGTACCCATCATGGCTGGTCCCCACGCTGCACCTTGTGGTGATTCTGTGCTGGGTTGGGAAGTCAGTCAGCAGTATAGCGGATGTGTCCTACGTACCTGGAAAGTTTGACAGCTGAGCCATCCTAAGGGTAGCCCTGTGTTGGACCCAGGAGAGAAGGTTAGTGTGGGCGGGGCAGCCAATGAGCATGAAAGCTGCTATGCCACACATGGCTGTTTGCTTGAGCTAAGCAGATGTGGGCCTGGTGAGGCCTCCAAGGGAAGAAAAAATCCCTGGTGCTGTGGGAGTAGCCTGGCTGCTGATACTTGTCCCTGTAGACAGGACTGAAGCAACGTCATTGCATGGAGGGCAGAGGTGCTGTCCGGCTGCCTTTCAGGCAAGACTGTAAAAGCAAGGTCTGGAGCGCTTGTGGATGATCTCACAGCCCTTTGGGCCAAGTATCCTGGAAAATTCTAACCTGGCCACTGCCTCCCTCCATTCCCCCTGCCCTTTCAGGGATGCAGAATTGTCACACCCTGTGTCACTTGTGCTCGTAACTATGCAGCACATTCCACCCCAGTGACACCTGCCTTTCCATGATTGGTGAAGTGACCCCTCTCTGCATATAGAGTGAGACTTATAAAGCTACCTAGGGGATCAAGGCACACAGCTCTCATTGAGTTGGGGGGAGCTGTGCATCTAAATCCCCTTGACAATGTCCGTCACAGTTTACGATGTGCTTCCAGCCTTTCTGGAAGGAAAGGGGCTCTAGAACAGCCAGGGCAGATTCTATTCTGGCCTGACTAGGGTCCAGCACGCGAGAGACAGCACGGATTAATCAAATATCTCCTGGGCTAGCTGAATGACCCTCACAAAGCTCAAGAGTTCACAAACCTCTCAGGCTGGGGTCTGCAAAATGGGTGCATATGTGCAAACTTCTCTTTCCTACTATCCAACCCCCTTTGTATTCCTCAGGTATACCGCCTATTGTCCTATTAGCTAACGACCTCCCCCTCACTGCCCGCTCCCGGACAAGGGAGCCATTCAGATTTGCCTCTCTCCCCCTCTGCTTCTTTCCCTCGCAAGGTTTGCTTTTTGAACTCTCGCCCTCTTTCCCCACTCTCTCTCTGAAGTGGCGCACGTGCTCAGTAAACTCAAGTCTGAGCCCAGCAGCCAAATCTGCCATTCTCTTGGCAAAACAAGCCCCATCCCTGCTGTGAGTGCAGCCCAGGACTCTGGGCCTCTGTGGTGGCCAGCCTACAGATGCTGAAGCATCTCATGCTATGGGCACCTCCAATTTTGTAAACTAAAGAGCACTAAGCTTAGGCAGCACCTAAGCTTTTCTTCACATTAGATGTCAAACCCGTAACCACCCCTGGTTCACAGATGCTCAGTGAAGATCTCCTCCACATCTCCCAAGGGTAGGGGCGGTAGCACCCGTGCAGATTCCTACATGAGCAATTGCATTTCCCTACCTAAATGCACCCCATCCTTTTAATTGGATCCAGCTATTCTCACTGTTTGGGAGAATTGTTCTACCCAGAGGAGGCTACGTTTCAGAGGTAGAGGAAATAACCCTGGATATCGCTTAGCACAGAGTGTTTCTGTGGCTTAGTCTGTCAATGCTGCGAACTGCAAGTTGCTGGAGTTGAGCTGCAGCTACCATCATTTTGGAGGATTATGGGAACAATTTTCAAAAGCGCCTCAACCCATCAAAGATCCATGGGAGCCAGGTGTCTAACTACTTTAGGCTTTTTTGGAAATCTCTCTAAGGCCCATGTGCACAATTTAGGGGCCAAAAGTCCCAGTTTTGTCTCCATTGTGAGTCACTGAACACTGTAGGTGGCTCACTGCACTTGGTGCCTATGTTTTTGCAGCAGAAATTCCCTCCACACCTCTGGGCATGCACACTGCAGCCTCACTCTAGGTGCCCGAATGCCTAACGCTCGACAGGTCCCAGTGTGGTCCATGGACCAGGGTAAGGCAGGCATCTGGCTGCCTAAGGAGCCTGTGGGATCCAATCTGTTTTTCATGCTCAGATGCTACCCAGCTGCACACAATATAACAGGGAGAAGGCAGAGGATCTCCCTTATAACCTGGCAAGGGCACTCTCCTGGGATGTGGGCGGCCCCTGGTTCCCCCTTAGGAACAGGATTTGAACTGGGCTTTCATATGGCTCAGGTGCCACTGGGCTATGAGATATTTTGCTGTGGGGGCTCCCTCAATCTCTCCTGTTGAAAGTGTTCCACTTTAATTGAATAATTAAATATTAATTGAGCCAGGGAAAGATCAAGAATGACTCAATAGTCCAGTGGTTGCAGCATGCCCTTGTGAGGTAACAGATTCCTCTTCACGTCTGGCAAAGACAGGATTTGAACTGGGGGTCGCCCACGTGTCAGCTGAGTACCCTGCCCACTGGGCTAAGGTTTATAGGGGAGGATGGAATGCCGAGGAGGAGCCTGGAGACGGGGGTAGCAGTGTTGCAAACATTGGCTGGCTTAAAGAAAATAAAAGGCTCCCTCTTGCAGTGTTTTCACCCCTCAGTGAGGTAGGTACCACACTTGGCTCTCTGGTCCAAAGTCCTGCTGAGGGTCTTGGTTTGGCTGGCTCTAGGAAGCCAATGCCAAGTCAGTTCTCTGCCCCCTGCAGGGCTGGAACTATCTGACCACACACTAGATCCCCCAGCAGTTCAGTGTCTCCCTTTGTGGGGAGGGAGAGCTAAGCAGGGACTCCAGAGCTCGGCTGCTCTGCTTCATCTTCCTGCTCCAAAGTCAGACCGCCAAGAGCAAACACTAAAGCTAGTCTCTGTCTCTGAGTCAGGCTGTCCTCCCGCACTGAGGGACTCAGCAATCCTGGCTCAGAATTGGCCCAGCAAACTGCCTGTATAAATACCCCATCAGAAGCCTTTCTATTGACTTTTGCAAGAGTTTTCAGTCTATTCTGTCCCCGCCCCAGATTCTAAGCAGCCTGGGCACTGAGGATGGAGTAGAGGTCAAGGATAATCTAGGCATGGCCCAATATCTAAACAAATACTTTGCTTCAGTCTTTAATGAGGAGCTTAGGGATAATGGTAGCATGACAAATGGGAATGAGGATATGGAAGTAGATATTACCATATCCAAGATCGAAGCCAAACTCAAACAGCTTAATGGGACTAAATCGGGGATGGGGGCGGGGAACCAGATAATCTTCATCCAAGAATATTAAAGGAACTGGCACATAAAATTGCAAGCCCATTAGCAAAAATTTTTAATGAATCTGTAAACTCAAGGGTTGTACCGTATGACTGGAGAATTGCTAACATAGTCCCTATTTTTAAGAAAGGGGAAAAAAGCGATCCGGGTAACTACAGGCCTGTTAGTTTGAAATCGGTAGTATGCAAGGTCTTGGAAAAAATTTTGAAGGAGAAAGTAGTTAAGGACATTGAGGTCAGTGGTAATTGGGACAAAATACAACATGGTTTTACAAAAGGTAGATCGTGCCAAACCAACCTGATCTCCTTTTTTGAGAAGATAACAGATTTTTTAGACAAAGGAAATGCAGTGGATCTAATTTACCTCAATTTCAGTAAGGCGTTTGATACGGTTCCACATGGGGAGTTATTAGCTAAATTGGAAAAGATGGGAATTAATATGAAAATTGAAAGGTGGATAAGGAACTGGTTAAAGGGGAGACTACAACAGGTCACACTAAGAGGTGAACTGTCAGGCTGGAAGGAGGTTACTAGTGGAGTTCCTCAGGGATCGGTTTTGGGACTAATCTTATTTAATCTTTTTATTACTGACCTCAGCACAAAAAGCGGGAATGTGCTAATAAAGTTTGCGGATGACACAGAGCTGGGAGGTATTGCCAATACAGAGAAGGACCGGGATATCATACAGGAGGATCTGGATGACCTTGTAAACTGGAGTAATAGCAACAGGATGAAATTTAATAGTGAAAAGTGCAAGGTCATGCATTTAGGGATTAATAACAAGAATTTTTGTTATAAACTGGGGACACATCATTTGGAAGTAACAGAGGAGGAGAGGGACCTTGGAGTATTGGTTGATCACAGAATGACTATGAACCGCCAATGTGATATGGCCGTGAAAAAAGCTAACGCGGCCTTGGGATGCATCAGGTCTAGGTATTTCCAGTAAAGATAAGGAGGTGTTAGTACCATTAGACAAGGCACTGGTGAGACCTCATCTGGAATATTGTGTGAAGTTCTGGTCTCCCATGTTTAAGAAAGATGAATTCAGACTGGAACAGCTACAGAAGCACTAGGATGATCCAAGGAATGGAAAGGAGATTCAAAGAGCTTGGCTTGTTTAGCCTAACCAAAAGAAGGCTGAGAGGAGATATGATTGCTCTCTATAAATATATCAGAGGGATCAATACCACAGAGGGAGAAGAATTATTTAAGATAAGTATCAATGTGGACACAAGAACAAATGGATATAAACTGGCCATCGGGAAGTTTAGACTTGAAATTAGATGAAGGTTTCTAACCATCAGAGGAGTGAAGTTCTGGAACAGCCTTCCAAGGGGAGCAGTGGGGGCAAAAGACATATCTAGCTTCAAGACTAAGCTTGATAAATTTATGGAAGGGATGATATGATGGGATAGCCTAATTTTGGCAATTAATTGATCTTCGACTATTAGCAGTAGATATGCCAAATGGCCCGTGATGGGATGTTAGATGGGGTGGGATCTAAGTTACTACAGAGAATTCTTTCCTGGGTGTCTGGCTGGTGAGTCTTGCCCACCTGCTCAGGGTTTAGCTGATCACCATATTTGGGGTCGGGAAGGAATTTTCCTCCAGGGCAGATTGGAAGAGTCCCTGGGGGTTTTTCGCCTTCCTCTGCAGCGTGGGGCACGGGTCACTTGCTGGAGGATTCTCTGCACTTTGAAGTCTTTAAACCACAATTTGAGGACTTCAATAGCTCAGACATAGGTTAGGGGTTTGTTACAGGAGTGGGTGGGTGAGATGCTGTGGCCTGCGTTTTGCAGGAGGTCAGACTAGACAACCATAATGGTCCCTTCTGACCTTAAAGTCTATGATTCCATGAATGGTGTCCAGAGGCTCTGGAGCCATTGTTCTTGTAGTCCATAAAGTAGTTCCCCTAGAGCAGAGATAAACATACCTCAATGGTTCAGGAGCCAAAATAGTGATCAACATTACCCAAAAGAGCCACAGCAGTGTGATTCAGTGTTTCATTTGCAGGATATATCAGGAGGCTTTTACTATGTTATTAGCCAATTGCAGTTGATAAAATAATAATACTGGCTCAGAATAACCAAGAATCTATCGATAGATAGATAGATAGATAGATAGATAGATAGATAGATAGATAGATAAGAGGGGGTGTATGGGGAGAGAAAGAGAGAGAGAGAGATTCTTGATTATGCTGACCCAGTATTAGTATTTTATCAATTATAATTTGTTAACAACATAGTAAAAGCCTCCTGATTGGTTAATAAGTTAGCTCAGTTAATAGAATCATAGAATTCAACATATTCATAACTGATCTGGAAAAAGGGGTAAACAGGGAGGTGGCAAAATTTGCAGATGACACAAAATTTCTCAAGACAGTTAAGTCCCAGGCAGACTGCGAAGAGCTACAAAAGGATCTCACAAAACTGGGTGACTGGGCAACAAAATGGCAGATGAAATTTAATGTTGATAAATGCAAAGTAATGCACATTGGAAAACATAATCCCAGCTATATGTACAAAATGATGGGGTCTAAATTGGCTGTTACCACTCAAGAAAGAGATCTTGGAGTCATTGTGGACAGGTCTCTGAAAACATCTACTCAATGTGCAGCGGCAGTCAAAAAAGCGAACAGAATGTTGGGAATCATCAAGAAAGGGACTGATAATAAGACAGAAAATATCATAATGCCGCTATATAAATCCATGGTACGCCCACATTTTGAAGACTGTGTGCAGATGTGGTTGCCCCATCTCAAAAAAGATATATTGAAATAGGAAAAAGTTCAGAAAAGGCCAAAAAAAATGATTAGGGGTATGGAACAGCTGACAGATGAGGAGAGATTAATAAGACTGGGGCTTTTCAGCTTTGAAAAGAGATGACTAAAGGGGGATATGATAGAGGTCTATAAAATCATGACTGGTGTGGAGAAAGTAAAGATGAAGTGTTATTTACTCCTTCTCATAACACAAGAACTAGGGGTCACCAAAAGAAATTAACAGGCAGCAGGGTTAAAACAATCAAAAGGAAGTATTTTCTCACACAGTGCACAGTCAACCTCTGGAACTCATTGCCAGAGGATGTTAGGAAGTCCAAGTCTATAACAGGGTTCAAAAAAGAACTAGATAAGTTCAGCTTAACCACCCTGACAGGAAGTTTTTTCAAATGTCCAACTGAAACCTCCCTTGCTGCAATTTAAGTCCATTGCATCTTGTCTATCCTCAGAGGTTAAGAAGAACAATTTTTCTCCCTTCTCCTTGTAACAACCTTTTATGTACTTGAAAACTGTTATCATGTCCCCTCTTAGTCTTCTCTTTTCCAGACTAAACAAACCCAGTTTTTTTCAATCTTCCCTCATAGGTCATGTTTTCTAGACCTTTGATTATTTTTGTTGCTCTTCTCTGGACTTTCTCCAATTTGTCCACATCTTTCCTGAAATGTGGAGCCCAAAATTGGACACAATACTCCAGGTGAGGCCGAATCAGCGCAGAGTACAGCAGAAGAATTACTTCTTGTGTCTTGCTTACAAAACTCCTGCTAATACATCCCACAATTATGTTTGCTTTTTTGCAACAGTGTTACACTGTTGGCTCATATTTAGCTAGTGATCCACTATGACCCCCAATCCCTTTCCTGAGTACTCCTTCCTAGGCAGTCATTTCCCATTTTGTATGTGTGCGACTGACTGTTCCTTCCTAAGTGGAGTACTTTGTATTTGTCCATTTTGAATTTCATCCTATTTACTTCAGACCATTTCTCCAGTTTGTCCAGATCATTTTGAATTTTAATCCTATCCGCCAAAGCACTTGCAACCCCTCCCTGCTCGGTATCATCCACAAACTTTATAAGTGTGCTCTCTATGCCATTATCTAAATTATTGATGAACATATTGAACTGAACCGGTCCCAGAACTGATCCTTGTGGGACCCCCATTCGTTATGCCCTTCCAGCACAACTGTGAACCACTGATAACTACTCTCTGGGAATGCGTATCAGGGGTAGCCGTGTTATTGGCCATGCATCTGAAGAAGTGGTGTTTTACCCACGAAAGATTATGCCCAAATAAATCTGTTAGCCTTTAAGGTGCCAGCAAACTCCTTGTTGTTTCTCTGGGAACAGTTTTCCAACCAGTTATGCACCCACCTTATAGTAGCTCCATCTAGGTTGCATTTCTCTAGTTTGTTTATGAGAAGGTCGTGTGAGACAGTATCAAAAGCTTTACAAAATTCAAGATATACCACGTCTCTGGTTCCCCCCATCCATAAGGCTTGTGATCCTGTCAAAGAAAGCTATCAGGTTGGTTTTGTTGTAGGAGCAGCAGTGATCTGTATGCTCTGTATGACTATGCTATGTATAACCTGTTTACTCAAAAGGTCTGTTACACTTTCCCCCACTTTTGTCTCCTCTCCCTCTTTGACTTCTTCCACCTCCCCCTCCCTCCTGGAATACTTGTGGGATGAATGGGCTGGCTGAACAGCTGGAAGATCAGAAGAGCTCCAAGGTAGACAAGAATTATAACATTCATAAACCAGTCGGAGAACACTTCAATCTCTCTGGTCACTCGATTTCTGACCTAAAAGTGACTATTCTTCAACAAAAAAACTTCAGAAACAGACTCCAACGAGAGACTGCTGAATTGGAATTAATTTGCAAATTTGATACAATTAACTTAGGCTTGAATAGAGACTGGGAGTGGTTGAGTCATTATACAAAGTAAAACTATTTCCCCTTGTTTATTTCTTCCCCCCACCCCCACTGTTCCTCAGACTTGTTAACTTGTTAACTTCTTGTTAACTCCTGGAAATGTGCTGGAAATGGCCCACCTTGATTATCACTTCAAAAGGTTTTCTCTCCCCCCACCCCACTATCCTGCTGGTAATAGCTCATCTGAAGTGATCACGCTCCTTACAATGTGTATGATAAACACCCATTTTTTCATGGTCTGTGTGTATATAAGTCTCCTCACTGTATTTTCCACTTTATGCATCCGATGAAGTGAGCTGTAGCTCACGAAAGCTTATGCTCAAATAAATTGGTTAGTCTCTAAGGTGCCACAAGTCCTCCTTTTCTTTTTGCAAGGTAGACAAGGTGTCTGGGACTCTGATTAAGCAGCGATCACACACCCAATGCACGGACACTGCCCGGGTGGAGTGTGACCAAGCAGATGCGGCCAAGTCATCTCTAGTCGCAGGCCATGCTGAGCAGGTCTTGAAAAGGGGAAGAGACCATGTGCTCGGCAGTGCACTCACAAGCTTGTACCTCCCATGAAGGCCCTTCGCCCGGATGGCCTGGCCAGTGCTTCGCCACGTTGCATTCCATCGTGCCTCGGGAAGACTGACCTTCATCGCACCATCTATCGCTGCGCTGTGGGACACTTACCTTGAAGGATCCTGACATCTCCAGTGCCGGGCCTGTCCTGGGAGCGTGAGTATGCGAGTGTGAGTGTGACCCCCACCCCCCCGCCATTCTTTTGAGCTTAGCTATCAGTATAATAAACGTGCTGCTTTCTGCCAAACTCTGGTGGGTCATTAGCCCTCCCTAAGCTTACTAGCTGGCTCAAGAGCAAGGGGCCAGTTGGGGGCAATGAGGCGCAGTGGGAGTGGCCCCACTCAGTCCAGCTCAAGGGTACTGTTTACACAAACCCACAATGGGTAGACGCACACTGGCCTACCCAGCCCTGCGCTGCCAGCGTGCCCCTTCCACACTGCCCCCTGTCCAGTGCCCTGCCCTTATGCCCAGCACCCCCTCACCCAGAGACTTCCCCCACAGATCCCTATGCCCAATGCCCCTGAACCCGCTATGCCCAGCACCCTCTGCCCAGAGACCCCTCCCACTGACCTCCCACCACAACTACACAGCACCCTGCACACCATACCCCCTGCCCAGCTCCCCCACCCACAGATCCCCTACTATCCAGCACCCCCTTCACAGTCCCACCATCACAGCTATACAGGGCCCCATATTCCTGAACGAATTCTGCATCAAATTCTGTGCATAATATTTTAAAATTCTGCAATTTTTTTTTACAATAAATAAATTTGGAAGCCCCACCATGGCAAGTGGGGAGCATAGATCACTGGCTGCATGGAGGTGGGAGAATACCCTGCAGCCTCCCCCGCCCCCTTGGGACAGGGACTTGGCAGTGAGGCACCCTGGGGCCCTGCACCTTTTGCGCCAGGCACACCAGATGTGGGCAGAGAGGCTCAGCCTGGCAGCAGGATCCACACACAGATGGAATTAGTGTGGGGGGATCCAGATGGGGGTAAGAGGGTTCTGTGTGGGGCTGTCTAGGTACAGGCAGCTCAGTGGGGGATCTGGATGCACAGGGAGGTTCCAGGTGCAGGGACAATGGGAGTCTGCAGGGGGGACCAAGTGAAAGTGGTTGGAGCTCAGCGGGGATGGGGGGTGTCTGGGTGCAGGAGAGGTGGGGTTCCTTTGGGTGGGAATCCAGGTGTAGATGGCTGGGTAGGGTGGGTAGGGTGTCTGGGGGGGGCTCCTCAGAGTGGTACAGATGCAGGGAGGTGGGGCTTGTCAGGGTGAGGGTTTGATGGGCCTGCTTAACAGGGGAGCCCCAGCTGCTGCCAAGGGGATCCGCATGCTGGGCTCCTGCTTCTCCCATCCCCTTCTCTTCCCCATCCCATGCCCCTTCCCCACCACTCCATCTCCTCCCATTCCACCCCCTTCCTTCCCCCCTTCCTCTTCTCCCCTATGCCCTTCTCTTCCACACCCCATGCCCCTTCCCCACCGCTCCATCTCCTCCCCAGGCTTGGGAGGCAGGGGAGAAACCATCCCACAGCACAAGCCAGCAGAATGGGCTGGGGCCAGGTCACTCCATTTCCCTCTGCTCCGTGAATGCAGGACGCGCCCGACCCCTGCTGCAGTCCCCCGGGACATTGCTCAGGAGAAGGGGTGGTGTGGGGGCAGGGCTGGAGCGGAGCAGGGGTGGGAAGAGGTGGGGCAGGGGCAGAGCAGGGGCGGGGCTGGGGCGGAGCAGGGGTGGGAAGAGGGGGCGGGGCAGAGCAGGGGCTGGGGCTTTGGGGAAGAGGCAGGGCAGAGGAGGAGCAGGAGCAGGGGCAGATTTCCTGGCAGGCTCAGCCAGCCAGGGGATCGGGCTGGCCAGGGCCCTTCTGACTCTGGGCCCAGCGCCATGGTAAACCCAGTACTGCCTGTAGCACCAGCCCAAGTCATTTGACCTGGGCTCTGAGACCTGCCGGTGCGGGGAGGGGAGGGAGAGTTGCCGTGCAGACGCACCTTTAGTTACTATTGAAAATGTTCTACATTTTGAAAGAACCCTGGGATTTTTTGGCAAAAGATTCCTACTAAAATGCGTCAGTTTTCAAACAAAACTGTCTACTGTGTAATGTCGCTGTTTAGACTTTCCTGCTGAATTACCATTTCCATGACATGCCACAAACAACCTCAGGAGGTGTGAAAATGAGGAAAATGGAATAATGAAGATCTCATTTCAATGTCTTGCTGTCTAGCCCAGTCACCAAACGAGACACCCGTTTGCCTTTGCAATTTTCCAGCTAGTGCTTTCCACTATCCCTCGGTGGGTCGATGCAAATGGATGTGCTTAGGGAGATCAAAAGCCCCAACGAATCACTTAGAAAATGTGACCCTTGGGTGTGTCTACACAGCAAAGAAAAACCTGTGGCTGACTCATGGGGCTTTTGCTGCAGGGCTGTTTCAGTGCTGTGTAAACTTCCAGGACCCTCCCTCTTAAACTTTGGGACCCTCCCAACACACAGGGTCCTAAAGCCCAGGCCCCAGCCTGAGCCCAGAAGTCTACACAGCAATGAAACTGCCTTGCAGCAAAAGCCCTGTGAGCCTGAGTCAGCTGGCCCAGGCCAACCAGGGGTTTGTCTTTGCTGTGTAGACACGCCGAGAGGTCCACATGCTACTGCCTTTTTATGCTTTTTTTAACAGTTCCGAATACAGTGGGGTCCTGGACAACAACTGGGGCACTACAATGATACAAATACATAAGGAGAAGAATCTTAGGATTTTATACTGCTGCCCATCACTGTGGCATCTGTTCTCCTTAACACTAAGATAGGCAAAGAGGGGTTAAATGGCTTTAAGTCCCAGTCACCTGACTAGCACTTTAGCTGTAGACTAGTTCAGGACATTCGGCTATGGCAGCAAATATTTATAGTCATTGGGTCGTCAAGATACCTTTATTATTCATATGAGGGGAAATAAGAACAATGCAAAGTGTATTTTTATGTTAAGAATACAAGCCATTGGCTCTTGGCCTTGGGAGCACTATTCATTTTCATGCATCCACCTCCTCTCAACATAAAAAAGGGTCCCCTGTAACTAACTGAAGCAGCAAGGGGTCTAAGGCAGTGAGCATGCAGCCCCCATGGCGCTGGATCGCAGGCTGCCTGGCTCATTTCCCTTTCCCTTCTTCAAGGGAGGAATTCAGAATCATTAACTATTAACTTTTGGGTTCGGCCAAGTCTAGAAGTACGAAAAACGAGGGCAGCGCATTTAAAGAGCTGGCTTGTGTGCCTCCCGCCTGGCTTATTTAATTTTGGTAAATTTCCTCCTCTCTGGGTCAGGAGCAGAGGGAACTGACACTTGCCGAGAAATCTGCCTGCAATGAAATGAGTTGCAGCGATTGGGGCCAGTTTCTGGTCTTGATGAGCCTGGAGGTGGGTTGAGAGAATTTCTTTCTCACAAAAGATGTGTGAGCAGCTCAAACAGCGAGTTCCCAAAGAATGTGTCCTCCTGAGTGTTGCTGAAATACTCAGCAAGGGAGGTACCCAGATAGATACATTTAGACTGTAAACCAGGGGCGCCAGAACAGGAGGGGCCAAGGGCCAAGGCCCTCCCCACTTCTGAAAGTGGGCAGGCCTGGCCCATCCACTTTTCGCCACGGGCCCGGCCCCCTTCCCCTCTTCTTCCGCACGAGGCCCCACCGCCTGGACAGGCCAGAAGCTGGAGCTGGGACGATGTAAGAGCCGTGCTGGCAGTTGTGGGGAGCCATGAACCCTGCACCTTCCCTGGGCAGGCTGTCTGGAGGGAAGACATGGACCAGGGGCTGCTCTCAGGCCCCCCCACCCTGGGCAGGTGGAGGGACCCAGGCTCCCTGGCCTGGCTCCGACTTCCAGCTTGGCCGGGGGGGCAGGGCCTCGAGGGAAAGAGGAGGGGCAGGGCGGGGCCATGGAGGGGGTGGGGCCTCGTGGCCCTTCACTTTGAGTAAGAATCTGTCGCCCCTTTGCTGTAAACTCTTGGGGCAGGGACTGTCTGCCCCTGTATGTTCGTACAGATCCTAGCACAAAGGGCCTCAATCTCTGGGTGTTACTGTGATAAAATTGATCATTAGATACTGGAACTTCCTGCGCCACTCTGGGTGTGATGTGTAGGGCTACCAACTTTCTAATCGCACAAAACCGAACACCCCTGCCCCGCCCCTTCCCAGAGGCCCCGCCCTGCTCGCTCCACCCCCCCTCCCTCCGTCGCTCGCTCTCCCCCACCCTCACTCACTTTCACCAGGCTGGGGCAGGGGGGTTGGGGTGTGGAAAGAGGATGAGGGCTCTGGCTGGGGGTGCAGGCTCTAGGGTGGGGCCAGGGATGAGCGGTTTGGGGCACAGGAAGGGGGCCAGGGCTAGGGCAGGGTGTTGGGAGTGGGGTGAGGTGCGGGCTCTGGGAGGGAGTTTGGGAGCTGGCGGGGGCTCTGGGCTGGGGTAGGGGGTTGGGGTGCAGAAGGGGGTTCGGGGTGCAGGGTACTGGCAGCGCTTACTGTGGCTCCCAGGAAGTGGCTGCCAGGTCCCTGCAGCCCCTAGGTGCATGGGCGGCAGGAAGGCTCTGTGCACTGCCCTCGCGCCCGCAGTGGACACTTCCAGGAGCCGTGCGGAGCTAGGGCAGGCAGGGAGTCTGCCTTAGCCCTGGGCCCCCGCTGCGCTGCCAACCAGACTTTTAACAGCCCGGTTGGCAGTGCCAACTAGAGCCGTGTGCCAGGTTCCCTTTTCAACTGGGCATTCTGGTTGAAAAACAGATGCCTGGCAACCCTCGTGATGTACCCTATTCCCTGCCTACAGAGCATGGCATTACCCGGGTCTCCTCCTCGGTCACTGTCGCAATGGGGTGTGAACCCACAATGCCACGCAGCAAACCACTTAGCTGTGTAAAGTTTCCACCCTTCAGACCGAGTTTGCCGGTCCCTCAGCCCACATCAGCTCAAAGCAGCACCAGCGTTGAGCTCTGCCTGTGTGACCAGGTCAGTGACAGTGTTGCCAACTCACATGACAATTGCTGTTTTCCTTAAAGGCCCAGCTCCTGGGGTCACGTGGATGTGTGATGATTTCAGCCCTCATTCTTCAAGAAAAAATTAATTTCTAGCCCTCGTGGCTAGAAACGTGGCCCCAGTGCACCCTAGAGGCTCAAAAAGCAGAATGCAACATGATTTCTGAGCATTTGGGGTTGGCCATGCTGCCAATATCTGTCTCTGCCTTAAGCTCAGATCCACAAAGGGGTTTAGGCACCTAAGGCTGAGTTTTAGGCTCTACTGTGATCCACAAAACTCCAGCTCAACTGCTGCCTAACCCGGTAGGCACCTAAACTTGCTCGATGCTTACATTTTTGTGGTAAAGTTACCGTGGCACCTCAGTGTCTGCCTCTGGGCACACATGCTGCTGCCTCCCTCGAGGCATCCGGGAACGATCTCCTGCAGGCATGCTCCTAGGCCGCCTACTGGATTGGATCCAGTCAAAATCTGGCTGCCAGAAGAGGTGCTGGTGACTAGCTTTTAGCCCAGGGGTTAGAGTGCTCAGCTGGGATGTGGGAGACCCATGTTCAATTCCCCCCTGCTTCGGAGGAGAAAGGGTTTGAACGGGAGATTCCCCCCACTCGAGCGTGTGCGCTAACCACTGAGCTATAGGACAGCTTACTGTGGGCCAGCTCTCCTGCTGAAGCTGTGCCCCTTTGGATTTAAATTATTAAATAGTAATTGGGGCAGAGCCCGTAGGTGAGACTGGCTCTACAGGCTGGTGGTTAGGACACCCACCTTAGTGGTGGGAGAGCCAGGGTCCAGTCTCCCTGCTCCCCGACTCCAATTATTTCTCCCCAGTGGAACAGCTGGGGAGTGCTCTAACCACTGCGCTAAAAGTTATCAGCTGGCCATTCGATGTGGAGCCAGGTGCCTGCCTCACTCATTCTCACAAGAAATGACTTAGGTGCCCCCAGGAGAGAGGTTTCCAGCTGTAGATCACTAGCCTCCTTGCACCCCAAACTTAGGCACCTATCTCCATGAGAAGGGTGGGGTTTAGGGCACATCCTTCTCATTGACCTCTCCCATTGGCTAGCTTAGGCAGCTCCCCGCCAAGCTTGCTGGCTTTGTGGATCACATTTTATGGCCCCTCGCTCTCCCCATCCACTGTACAGGGAGCCTAAGTGCCTAACTCAGGCTTTGAGGATGGCAGTGCTGTCCCTGGGATTTTCTAGTCACATAAAGTGAGGCGTTGCGACACTGAGCATCATAATGCCCAAGTCCTTTGGTGGAGCCAGGCCTTAGGGTCTTGGTTCTCCCAACACAAATACATTGTGGAGGTATTCTGAGCCTCCTTTGGATTTGCGGAGAATCAAATTGAGGAGAGACACCTCAGAAAGTCTTTATGGTCAGAGAGGCTTGAAACTGCCTAGAACTCATCCTTCGGAGCTTGATCTCCATCCCTGATTAGGGAGGATCTGGAGTAATTTCTGAGGCCTATCAGGATCCATTATGAAGTTGAGCGAGCTCGAGGTATATTATTTAAGGGTTATAAGATATGATTATCTGCACTGAACAAGGGCATTTTATTATTGATATTATGGTAGAGCCTACAGACCTTGGCTGAGATTGGGGCTCCATCACACCTGTACTGTCCATTCACAGTGAGAGTCAGCCCCTACCCCCAAAGAATTTATCATCTACACCATCAGAGCGTACATAGGAAGGTTCACTAGCCCCATTTTATAAATGGGGAAATAGAGACACTGAGGGATTAAGCAGTTTGCCCAAGGTCACTCAAGCAGTCTATGGCAGAACTGGTAAGTGAAGCCAGATCACCTAAGTTCCAGTGCAGTGCCTTAAATACAAGCCCACCCTTCCTCTCATTATCTGCACTTCCAGAGTGACGGTTATTTGCTTTGTCAGTATACACGGATCCTATTCTAATTTCCTGTCTTTATAAATACTCTCAGCCAGTGATTGTGGCTAAATAAAAAGTATTTAAACAAAAGCCTTTGCAGAGGTTATGTGCTTGGCCTTCAATGCCAAATTGCCCAAGTGGTCTGAGTCCCCTGGAACATTTGTGATCCCCCTGTGAGCTTTTAGATGAGCTTCATAAATGACTGAATAAGGACTCAAACTGCTCCAGGAGAAAAGCTCAGCTGGTAAAAGCCACAATAAGAAGAACCTGGCCTTTTGCACCCTGCTTCATTGGTTCCTCTGCTAAACAAGGATGTAATTGTATCACCCCACTAAGTCCATTATTTCCTTCTGATGACAACAGCCCTGCAGGATGTTTTCTGATGAGCTAATTAATTTCAGAAGTAAATGCCCAACCCTGAATTTTTCTGAGCAATTATCAGCTCGGAAACCTGCCAGAAATCTGAACATTTTTAGCCCCGATGATGAGTAACTGCAAGTAGCTGCAGACTCCTCTGAGATGCTGCAATTTACCGGGAAATCTCCAGTGGTAACTGTCTCCAGATAATCTTGCCCTGAGAGCAATCTAACCCTCCCCCATTTATTTAAATGGGCACTGTTAGTCTTTGCAAGAATTTTGATAATATCTCTTGGGATTTTTCACTCTGTCAGGCATCAGGGATGCCATATGTAGAAATCATTACTCCAGTGAACAGAGCTAGTGCCACAATGCCACAATCCCAGTGAGACAGGGGCGCCAGAACCTGGGGGGGCCAAGGAGATCATGGCCCCCCACTTTTAAAAGTGAGAGGGCCATGCTCACTCACTTTTTAACATGAGCAAGCCTCCGGCAGGTGCACCCTGGGGGTGTAGACACAGGCTGAGGGCTGCTCTTGGGCACCCCAGCACCCCTGCCCAGGGCAGGTTGAGGGTACAGGGCTCCACACAGCAGCCTGGGCTCCCTGGATGGCTCTTATCACTGCGTGGCTCTGGCTTCCTGCATGCCTGTGGGGGGAGGCTGAGGGGGAAGAGGAGGAACAGGGGCAAGGCCTCATGGGCCCCCCATGTCTACCAAGGTTCCGGTGCTCCTGCAGTGAGACCCTGCCTTCCCTCAGGAACAGCTGGTTAAAGGTAAAGGACTGCACAGAGAGGGAGCACAGAGAACTGTGTGCCAGGACTCTTGGGTTCTAGGCCCAGCTTTGCTTCTGTGTTCCCAACAGTAGGTAGATTCCCCATCTGTGCAATGGTGCTCTCCCTCTTTACAGTGGTGGTGTGAGATTCTCTTAGCCTATGTGTGTGAAGTGCTTTAAGATCCTCCAGTAAAAGCATTAACCTTAGCCCTTCAGCACATACAACAAACCCCTGTGTCAGCACCACCCGTTCACCCACCACAGAGAGACTTTTGGATTCCTTTACTTCACTCAGGAAAGACCAGGAGGCCCAGACCCTCAAAGGTATTTAGGCCTGAGCCACCTGGGATTCAGAGCATCTTCTGGGTACCATCGTTGGCTCTAGGTGACATCTCTCATCCTCTTTGAGGCAAGGACTGTTCCTAGGCTTACCTCTTTGACGCTAACTCTCCCAATGCCCCCCCCGCGCAGCCAGTTCTGTCTCTTAGCTTCCTGCTGAAGGTGATTCCTTAGCTGCTGCTGGACCAAGTACCTGGAACTCTCTGATAATCTTCCTTCACTTCAGCGAGTTCCTCACCTCTTCCAAAATGCAGCTTATCACCCACCTCTGCTATGCTCAAGCTGTGGCCACCAGAAAGAAGAGGACCAGCTAGACATTTAAAATCGATATCACGTCCTCAATGTGAAAACTATGGAAAGTATCTCTCAAGATCCAGCAGGTCCTAGGGAATGGAAAGAGTTTTGGGACACACCTCTGTATGGCAGATTGGTCCAAACTATAAGAAAATCAGCCCTGCCCACATAGAGTTCTCCAACCTTCCAAGGAAGCCAGAGGATCCTTATAGGGGATTCAATACTCAGAAGGCTCAAAGAACATTCGGCAAGAGTCAGGCAGACACCAGGACAATGCGCTGCTTTCCGCAAGCCAAGACATGAGACGTCACTCTCAGATTGGCTAGGCTTCAGAAACAATGGGCAAAGAGCCATTGGTGATGGCTCAGATCGGCACTAATGGCAAGGCATCGGGGGTATCTTGCTGATAGTAGATGATTTCAGAGAACTCTGAAGCATGCTGAAGATGAAGAATCTCCACGCAGTCTTCTCTGAGATCTTCCTGTCACACAAGAAAAGGAAGGCAGAAAGCAGATTCTGGAAGTGGCCTGCTGCCTGCTGGGGGTTTAGAGAGCCTGGCCCCTTTAAAACCTTGTCCTGAGGCAAAGAGCTGATTGTTCCAGGGGAGTGGAGAGAGGGAGCGCGACCGGGTGTGTGTCTGGAGCTCTGGACAAGATGCCTGCAACCCCCAGGCCCTCACATAGTGAAGCAGCCGAGAACCAGCCCAAAGCCTGGAAGGGACAGAGCAGCAGACCGGGGACACTCCAGGAAAGGAGCCAAGAGGAGCACCATGCCAGGGAGGAATCCCCCGAGAAGGACAACCTGGAGCCGGACCCAGTATCACTGTGTCCCTGTACTGCGTGGGGCTGGGAGTGCAGGGCTTATGACCTTGCAATGGGCATAAGGAGGGAGGCTGTAGCTAGCTAAGTGGGGAGGCTGTCGCACTGTGTGGGTTTGCAGAAAGCGGCAGAAGAGGCACCAGAGGGGATGCTGGGGAAGTTCACTGGTGCCAAAGATGACCAGGAGCACCCAAGACTCACTGCTGGACTGGAACTCTGCCCAGGATTCCTGACCTCTGAGTGTAGACACAGTGCTCAGCATCTGCCCTTTTACATTGTGGTACCACTGGGCCTGTGGGTCCTCGTGTTGGATGTAACCCTATTGTACTACTTCCCCTATGTCCCCCCCCCCGCCATTGTTTTTCTCCATCCATCCCTCTGTAAATAAATATTTCCCTTTCCTACATTTGTTGTACTATCCCTGTGTGTGTGTTTACTCTGGAGTAGAAGGGAGTTTCCCTGCTGCGCTCCTGCATTTGGTTTTCTTGGCCAGAGCCACCTGCAGAGTGGACTCCATCTTGGCCACAAAGGTGCTATAGTTACACTGGTTAGGAAAGTGGTGTAGGGTGGAAGGTTTGGGGTTTGTGGAACATTGATCGGCCTTCTATGGGGAGAGGGGGCTGTATAGTTTGGATGGCCTCCACCTCAGTGGAAGGGAGTCAACCTCCTCGGGACAGAGTAGTCAGGACTAATAGCAAAAGGGGAGGGTAAAAAGAGGGGAGATCTGAGCACTCAGCACAAAATCAAGATGGCGAGAATAAAATTAATGAAGGAACCAAAGGACCTGAAGAAAAGAAATTCTTGAATCACCGATACACCAATGCTAGGAGTCTGGGTAACAAACAAGAAGAATTTGAATTGCTCATTCATGAGCATAAATTCAATTTAGTTGGTATTACTAAAACCTGGTGGGATGATTCGCACAACTGGAATGTTAAAATCAATGGTTATCATCTATTTAAGAAGGACTGAGTGAGCAAAAGGGGAGGGGGAATAGCACTCTATGACAAAAACAGCATTACCTGTTTCTGAGTCACTGATAACTCAGAAGAAAATGATCCTGAATGCTTATGGATCAATGTCCTAACAGATACAGCATAAGATGGGGGTACTAGTTGGTGTGTGCTCTACACTAAATCAGACTAGGGAACAGAATGGCACACCTACAATGAGTAGGGAAAAAACAGTGATCATGAGGGACTTGAGTGACATATACTGGAGGTCTCATGGTGACTATACTAAAACAACCTTGGAATTCCTGAACATTATAAATCACAATTTCCTAACTCAAAAAGTGTCGCAGCCAACATGGGGAAAATCTATGTTAGACCTTATTCTAACAGATAAAGAAGAACTGATCACAGAATTAAAAATTAATGGTAGGTTAGGCACAAGTGAGCGTGACTTGATCACATTTAAATGTGAGAGCAGAATGAAGTCCAGATCAGTGATATATATATGCTTTAAAGGGGCTAATTTCACAAAGCTGAAAACAATTATGACCCAAATCCACTGGGAGGAAGAATTTAATCAGAAAAGTGTGAGTGATAATTGGAAATCATTTAAAAATACCTTACTAGATGCGCAGAGACCTGCCCCAAAAAAATTCCTAAAGCAGAGGTTTTGTAAAAACATCCAATCTGGATCTGACCTCCTGTATGACACTGTATCAACAGATTTGATTCCCTGCTCTGTCACAGGCTCCCTGCACGACACTGGACAAATCACCCAATCTGTCTGTGCCTCAGTTCCCCTATCTGTAAATGGGAATAGCGATCTTTACTTTCTCTGACTTGTCCATTCAGATTGTAAAACTTTTAGGATAGGGATTTTCACTCACCCCATGCCTTTTGGGGCAGGGCCCATTGCTTCACTATGTACATACAACTGCTAGCCTAATAGGACCCTAATCCCTCTTTGGGACCTTTCCATAATAGTAATAAACACTGAAACCACTTATAAACTGACTGACAGAGCTGCTCAAAACTTTTCCATTGATACTTTTTTGAGGAAAGTGAAAATGAAACAAAAATGAAACAAAATGGAAATTTTCACATCTGTTCTGTGTTGAGAACTTTTTTTTTTTTTTTGCAACTGGGATTTTTTTCTTTTTAAATAACCACTCCCTCCCCAGAAAATTGAAGGAAATTTTTAGTGAAAACTTGAGTTAGTAAGTTCCCTGGTTTATGGACCTGTACATGCTGACTATTTGGATTTAGTTGCCCAGATGGGGACAGCTGACCCAGATCAGACCTAATCTCAGGATCTCACTATAATACCGTGTGGAATGTGGCATCAGAGAAGAGAGAGTTGAGTCTTTAAATGCTCCCAAGGGCCACACAGGACAGCTTCTTCCCAGTTCAAATCCCACCCCTTCACTGCTGATGTAAGCAAGGGCAGTTGATTTGCAAGTGGACAGAACTGTGCCTGTTTAATGCCGTGGTGACTGTGCTCTTGTGCTGGTGTTGTCCAGAAGTTGCCTGTATGAACTGATTTTGAGATCTTGGTCCAAATCTTAGTGGACAGGTGCGCAAATCCCCCAAATGGCTGCAGAACCAGCCTAAGTGCTCCCTTTTGTTGGTAGTTGAGAGAGATCAAGGCCAGAATGGGTCATGGAGTGGGAACTTCTGTCTCTCCAGAAGACATGGTCCCTGAAGGAAGATTGCCATGCCAGTGGAGTACTCCTTCTATTGGGTGTCCTTCCTTCTCCAGGCCTGTCAATGCAGCACCTCTTAGAAGCACTACATACATTTTTAACATACCACTTAAGGGAGGTGTGTGCATTGCACCCATCAGGGGTGGGGCTGGGGCTTGTTAGACTGCTCAAAAGCTACTGAGTTCCTCTGTGCAAGTGTTTGTGTCTCAGATGTGATGCACTGAGTTATGTGAGCCATAACTGCCATATTGCCTATTTCCACATAGAAGAGGGCACTACCCATGTGCCCGAGTAGTGAGCGCCCTGGCTGGGATTCAGAAGACCTGAGTGCTACTCTCCCTGATCAACCACTAGCATTCTGTGTGATCTTGGGCTTGGGCTTGTCATCTCACCTCTCTGTGCCTCAGTTTTCCCATCAGTAAAACCAGGTTAATGATAGCGACCTCCTATGTAGGGTGCTTTGAGATCTAGTAATGAAAAGTGCTATATAAGAAGTAGGTATTACTATTCCCATCAGTGTGGGTGGGGAGGTCTGATCTAGTCACATGGCACATTTGGCACAGGTATAAATGATGTCACAATGTGCAGCATGGGGGAGAACCAGGCCTCCATCTCTTCCTGCCAAACTCCTTCTTTCACCCAACTGTTATGCTTGAAACTGCCTCCCCCGCCCCCTTCTTCCCTCACAGTGGGACTTCCCTTTAACACCCAGTTCCTAGCACAGGTCCCTGCAGTGAGCTCTTCACTCTGGCCTGCACAAAGGGTCTGGTACCCCCCCCTTGCTGAAAGTCTGAACAGCAAGGGTGACACCTATAGGAGAAAAGGAGGAATTCAATGAATGGGTAGGTAATTTGCATATTAGGGGCAAGCCATAAACTGCTGGTTTTGCAGCCCATCACATCAGTTTCTGAATGTAAAGTATTTGTGAGCAGATTATTTTTGCTTGTCCAGAGCTGGGCTACATGTGTGAGAAAGGTAGAGTATTGTCCAGACTAGTCACCTGGGCTATATAAAGCTGTATGAGTATAAAGATCTTTAACTAAAGGACTTTACATGGATTTATGACACCACAGAATGCACTGGGGCTTGGTCAGACCTCAGTTCTCCATCTTTAAAATAGAGGCAATATTATCCTACCTAAGAGGGATGGCATAAAGATGAACTTGTTAACAGTTGGGAGATGCTGACTTATTATGGTGAGATTATGGTTTTCGGACAGAAGAACTGGTTGAAATGTTTTGAATGTTGATAAAAATTTTTGTTTGAATTTTGATTAAAAATGGAGTGAGAGTAAGGGGATGAGAACATTTTTAGTGAAATTTGTTTCATTTTTTGACCAACTATAGAGATGGATGAAATGATTTCTGAAATTTACAATTTTCAACCAAGCTATTCCTCCCCACCCCCACCCCGAAAACAATGTTGGGAAAAAATATAATGAATTTTTGCTGTGTTTTTTGGATATAATTTCCACCAGATTCTATGTCTATCAGGCATTTACAGCGTTAGAATCATAGAATCATAGAATCATAGAATATCAGGGTTGGAAGGGACCCCTGAAGGTCATCTAGTCCAACCCCCCGCTTGAAGCAGGACCAATTCCCAGTTAAATCATCCCAGCCAGGGCTTTGTCAAGCCTGACCTTAAAAACTTCTAAGGAAGGAGATTCTACCACCTCCCTAGGTAACGCATTCCAGTGTTTCACCACCCTCTTAGTGAAAAAGTTTTTCCTAATATCCAATCTAAACCTCCCCCACTGCAACTTGAGACCATTACTCCTCGTTCTGTCATCTGCTACCATTGAGAACAGTCTAGAGCCATCCTCTTTGGAACCCCCTTTCAGGTAGTTGAAAGCAGCTATCAAATCCCCCCTCATTCTTCTCTTCTGCAGGCTAAACAATCCCAGCTCCCTCAGCCTCTCCTCATAAGTCATGTGTTCTAGACCCCTAATCATTTTTGTTGCCCTTCGCTGGACTCTCTCCAATTTATCCACATCCTTCTTGTAGTGTGGGGCCCAAAACTGGACACAGGACTCCAGATGAGGCCTCACCAATGTCGAATAGAGGGGAACGATCACGTCCCTCGATCTGCTCGCTATGCCCCTACTTATACATCCCAAAATGCCATTGGCCTTCTTGGCAACAAGGGCACACTGCTGACTCATATCCAGCTTCTCGTCCACTGTCACCCCTAGGTCCTTTTCCGCAGAACTGCTGCCTAGCCATTCGGTCCCTAGTCTGTAGCGGTGCATTGGATTCTTCCATCCTAAGTGCAGGACCCTGCACTTATCCTTATTGAACCTCATCAGATTTCTTTTGGCCCAATCCTCCAATTTGTCTAGGTCCTTCTGTATCCTATCCCTCCCCTCCAGCGTATCTACCACTCCTCCCAGTTTAGTATCATCCGCAAATTTGCTGAGAGTGCAATCCACACCATCCTCCAGATCATTTATGAAGATATTGAACAAAACCAGCCCCAGGACCGACCCTTGGGGCACTCCACTTGATACCAGCTGCCAACTAGACATGGAGCCATTGATCAATACCCGTTGAGCCCGACAATCTAGCCAGCTTTCTATCCACCTTATAGTGCATTCATCCAGCCCATACTTCCTTAACTTGCTGACAAGAATACTGTGGGAGACCGTGTCAAAAGCTTTGCTAAAGTCAAGAAACAATACATCCACTGCTTTCCCTTCATCCACAGAACCAGTAATCTCATCATAAAAGGCGATTAGATTAGTCATGCATGACCTTCCCTTGGTGAATCCATGCTGGCTGTTCCTGATCACTTTCCTCTCATGCAAGTGCATCAGGATTGATTCTTTGAGGACCTGCTCCATGATTTTTCCAGGTACTGAGGTGAGGCTGACTGGCCTGTAGTTCCCAGGATCCTCCTTCTTCCCTTTTTTAAAGATGGGCACTACATTAGCCTTTTTCCAGTCATCCGGGACTTCCCCGGTTCGCCACGAGTTTTCAAAGATAATGGCCAATGGCTCTGCAATCACAGCCGCCAATTCCTTCAGCACTCTCAGATGCAACTCTTCCGGCCCCATGGACTTGTGCACGTCCAGCTTTTCTAAATAGTCCCTAACCACCTCTATCTCCACAGAGGGCTGGCCATCTCTTCCCCATTTTGTGATGCCCAGCGCAGCAGTCTGGGAGCTGACCTTGTTAGTGAAGACAGAGGCAAAAAAAGCATTGAGTACATTAGCTACGTTACGGCAGTAGGAGCTCCCGTATGGAGAACTGCAGGTGCTCCAAGGCCTCAGAGTTGACCTAGGCTCAGGGTCAAGAACATTTGCAAGAGGGACTTGAAAATTTTCAACATTGACAAGGCAAGCTGGGAAGACACAGCTAGCCACAGGTCGTATGGGAGGGCTGCACTGCACGAGTGAGTGGAAGAGGCTGGAGAGTGATGGTTGAGAGAGAGGAAAGTGCAGCAGAACTGACGTGCTGATGTGGCTTCATCCTCTGGCTCTGCACCTCAAACCTGCATTAGCTGGGGCAAGGATGGTCGCTCCAGAATTGGATTTTTTAGCCACTGGTGGTGCTGCAGCACGACACACGTTAATGGCACCGCCTGGGCTCTTACACCATCATCTTCCAAGACGCATGGCTGCCATCCACTACTGCACGTGACACAATCTCCTGTCACACCTCAGGTCGCACAGGGAGTTTTCATTAATTTGCCTCAGGTTCAAAATCTGTAATTCACAAATCACAAATTTTGCAGAGAAGTACTGGGGTGGGGAGGGAGGTGGTTGGCAGGGGGGAGTGGGATTCAGTTATCTGCTAGTATAAACCCCTTCCACTTTCCAGGGGTAGTTGGGACAAAAGCCGAGCCTGCCTTGGTTTCTCCTCTCCCAGTCTCTCTGTGGCTTTGCTGCTGACTAGAATTGCATTGCGTGGGGCTCTGGGGTTCAGTACGTGTGCAGTAAATATTCTTTCACTGAGCACCAACAGTTCACTTGCGATAACATCCCTCCCCTGAAGGTCTCACATGTTATCCCTTTATAAAGAAATTGTGTGCGAACCACTTCCCCTAAGCCCTTCCAGTTTTGGCTGGGGACATTTACTGTTTAGAAGACCTTTGATGTTTAGAAATTCCCATGTGCCAACCAATGATGAGAACAGACTGAACCCAGGCCATGGCCCTGCCCATCTTCTGCCCCGCGGCGCCGCCTCCCTCCCCCTGGTGGGGGCTCAGCTCCAGCCAGCGGCCTGCAGCTCAGGCCCATCAGTGGCCAAGGCCTCCCTGGGAGGCTCGGGTCAGCCCGGGAGTTGAACCAGTGGCCCAGGGTAACGCTGGGCTCAGGCCAGCGACTTGGCCCCATGCACTGGGGTTGGGTCAGCAGCTCAGCCAGACTCAGCTCCAGCCAGCAGCCTGAAGCTCAGGCCTGCTGGGCTGGCCTGGGGGTCAGATCAGAGGCTTGACTGGGTGCTGGGGCCAGCCGGATGGCCGGTGGCTCAGGGCAGCTGAGGCGGGCTGGCCAGAGCTCCTCTGGCAGTGGGAGGAGCCACAGGCCTCAGGGGAGGGCTGTGGGAGGAAGGGGTGGGGCCGGCAGGTTAGCCTCCCTGAAGGGGGTGGTTCACCCACCTCCCATGCATGGCACATGGGAATCTTAATACAGAATCACAGAATCATAGAAATTTGGGGCTGGAAAGGACCTTGATAGGTCATCTAGACCAGCCCCCCATGGTGGGGCAGGATCAAGTACACCTAGAGCATCTCTGACAGCCATTTCTCTAACCTGTTCTGAAAAACCTACAGTGAATTCTACAACCTCTCTTGGTAATCTATTGCAGTACTTAACTATCCTTATAGTTAGGAAGTTTTTCCTAATATCTAACCTAAATCTCCCTTGTTATAGATTAAGCTGATTACTTCTTGTCCTGCTTTCAGTGGATGTGGAGAACAACTAATCACCATCTTCTTTACAACAGCCTTTAACATATTTGACAACTGTGGTGACCCTTACTCTTCTTTTCTCAGTACCACACATGCCCAGATGTTTCAACCTTTCCTCATAGGTTGCATTTTCTAAACCTTTTATCTTTTTTTGTTGCTCTCCTCTTTGCTCTCTCCAATTTGTCCACATCTTTCTTAAAGTGTGGCACCCAAAACTGGACACAGTGTTCCAACTGAGTGCCAAGCAGAGCAGGACAGTTACCTCCCATGTCTTACATACAACATGCCTGTTAATACACCCCAGAACGATATCAGCCTTTTTCACAACTGCCTTGCATAGTTGCCTGACATTCAATTTGTGATCCACTATAACCCCCAGATCCTCTTCTGCACTACTACCACCTAGCCAGTTAGTCCTGATTTTGCAGTTGATTTTTTCCTTCCTAAGTTCAGTTCTTTTCACTTGTCTTTATTGAATTTCATTTTCTTGATTTCAGACCAATACTTCAATTTATCAAGGTCATTTTGAATTCTAATCTTGTCCTCCAAAGTGCTTGCAATCCCTCCCAGTTTGGTGTCAGCCAAAATTTTATAAACATACTTTCTACTTCATTAGCTAAGTCATTAATGAAAATGTTAAATAGCACCAGACCCAGGACAGACCCTTTCAGGATCCCACTAGATATGTCATAGAATCATAGAATATCAGGTTTGGAAGAGACCTCAGGAGGTCATCTAGTCCAACCCCCTGCTCAAAGCAGGATCAGTTTGATAGCAAATCATTGATAACTACTCTTTGAGTACAGTTTTTCAACCAGTTGTTGCACCAACTTTATAGTAATTTCATCTAGACCGCATTTCCCTAGTGTATTTATGAAGCACCCTGACTGGGTTGCTCTATTTGAGTTTAAGAGCCCACACGGTTGCACTGTAGTTTTTGAAATTCCCTTTCTTCAAGGTTACTTCCATGCTGTTTAATAAGCTCTTATCTTGTAAGCTAAAATACAGTTGCAGGCTTTAACCTGGTGTGACCGTGTTTGGGGATTTCTTCAGCATTAAAGTATCCTAGGGACAGAACATTCAGGACCAAACCCAGAGATATAATGAGGTGATGAAAACTAAACTACAGTGCAAAACAGATTGAATCGCCTTGTGTTTTGTTCGTCTGGCCTCCCCCGTCCCGCAGTCCAGCTGGAGTCAAGCTGCCCTTCTTCATCCTTGCTCCACTCCTGTTGTGCATCAGGCAAACACAAAAGAAACACAATTCAGTCTCCACCACACACATGCAAGTATGTGAAAAGCCATAGCAGGGGGTTTACAAATCACCCTTTCCACTCACCAGCCCAACCCTGTAACTCCTTGAGTTTCTCCTCTGGCTCCCCCTTCTCCAGCACATCAAACACAACCATCTGGCTCTCACCTTCAAGGCCCTTCACAGTTTAGCTTCCCCCTATTTATCCAGTCTCTTATCTCCCCGCACTGTGACTCACCTTCCCTTGGTTCCAGACTCTTTCAGCCACGTCTCCATTTCTCCCACAGGCATCCAATTGTCACACCCACGGCAAATTACCTCGGGTCGGTGGTCAAGTGGGTGTTAGTGATGCAGCGATATCTCTTCCCCATGTATCTCATTTTAAATAATTTTTTTAAAAACGTTGATGGCTGCCCATTGTGCACTTGAGGCTTGATTTTCAACTGAGTTCAGAACCAGATTTTCAAGAGCTCAGCATCCACAATTGGGACCAGATTTTTGGACAAATCCCAAAGCCCTGTACAAACCACAGATCTGGTTTGGTTGGAAGAAGGCAGCTATTTAACTCCACAGAACAACAGTGTACGAGAATGTAGAGCAGAAGGGGAAGAAGAACATGGCATTCAACTGAAACTGCAGGAGGGAATTTTGGAAGGTAGAATATAGGGCCAAATTTTCAAAGCACCCATGAGCAGGTCTGGATTTTCAAGAGGGCTTGGCTCCAAGTTTTGGCACCTGAATAAGCAAGATTCTCCAAAGTGTCTAGCACCAAACAGCTCCCATTGTGACAGTGATGATCACATTTTCAAAAGAGCTTATTTTGGTACCCATACAGGAGCTGGCTCATCTGAACACTTTAACCCATGCATCCTTGTGTTGCTATTATCACCCTTGTCTTCCTCCCTCCCCTCCCACAATGAGTCCTCTGTCTCTTATGTTCATACAGTGCCTAGCGCAATGCAGCTCTGAAGCTGACTGGAGCCTCTGGCCACTGCAATACCACAAATAATAAGCACTAATGCTAGTAATCCAGCACAGCATGTGAAAACTAAGGCTGGGACTCCACCATGCAGAAGAGGGTGTTGGGCTTTGAGTGTCCCTTTTGTTTGGGGAGTTTGTCATGCTGTCAAGAAGAGTCAGGAAAGCTTGACCTTGGTGGTGGTGCTGGTGAATGCCTGCTAAGATTGCTGGACACCCCTCCTAGGACAGCCAGCAGGCCAGAGCTTTGAAATCCACCCCCCACCGCCTTCCCCAAAGCCATTCCTGAAAGTCCTGGAGTTATCAGAGAGCCGAGGGAGGGAGGCTGGAAACATGACCTTCCTTGTTTAGTCTCAGTCAATAAGCAGCAGGAAAACATCGCCATCCTGTTTTCGAGGCGATAGCACGCAAATAAGAATGAAGGAAAAATACGGCGGCCTCCTGACAGGCTGTGATTAATTCTCATTGTGTCCTGCATTGAACAGAGGCCAGCGGTGCTGTTCAGATATGTAGCCCCCTTTCCCCAACCCCCCAGGCCTGCGAAAGGCTGGGCAGGCTGAGCCTGTTAGGGCAGGGACAGTGAGTGGCTAGTGACGAGGGGGCACGGTCTAGCGAAGCAGAATGTTTATAGGTGGATGCACTTGAGGAAAGTGCGTGTTGCCAGCTGGGCCCAGTAACCATAAGGCCAAAGGCACCTGCTCTGACGTAAGAGCTTTGGAAGAAGTGGTTTAGGCCGGGGGACAGTGCGGGAGGAGCGCCTGTTGTTTTCCTCCTCGACTGCTTGGCCCTGTCAGTCCAGGAGAGTGTGATTCACCTGCCCTTGCCCTGCTGCTATCTCTTCCTAACCCCCCTGTGACACAGCCCCGGGACTAGCTTTGTCACACAGTGTTGTTCTCATGAAGAAATATCTTCCAAGCCAGTAGGGAGACTGTGTACAGTGGAGACACAAGCCCGTCAGCCCCACCCAGAGTCAGCTGCTCACCAGACCTGCATGCGGGTATGTGAGGGCACAAGGAGCCAAAGTGCCATCCCTGTGTGCGGTGGATGCTAGAATCTCCCCCCCACTCCAGGTGCAAGCATCCCCCAAAGGAGTGGAGATGAGCAGGGAGCCCACCTCGTCCACACTGGCAAGGAGATCGCAACCTGCACCCTCCTCAGGGGCGGCAAAGGCAGATTCACCCCAAGGTTTCCTGAGGCACAATAGCTCCTAGTGCCTCCCTGTGCCAGCACCACTCTTTATTGCCCCCAGTGTGGGTGTGTGGCCCATTCTGCACACAGGGGGCCACACTATCTACCTTTTTGTCACTTAGAAAATGGGGGGACGGATAGCTCAGTGGTTTGACCATTGGTCTGCTAAACCCAGGGTTGTGAGTTCAATCCTTGAAGGGGCCATTTGGGAGCTGGGGCAAAAATTGGGGATCAGTCCTGCTTTGAGCAGCGGGTTGGACTAGATGACCTCCTGAGGTCCCTTCCAACCCTCATATTCTATGATTTTTATTACTGCTCAGACCTGAGGCAGCAGGTTGAGTTCAGGAGACTCCTGGCTCTGCCTCAGGCCTGCCAGGCAACCCTGGCTGAGACCCCAGTGTAAACAGGCACTTAGCCACCTTCAGGGGCACCACAAAGAGGCGGGGGGAGAGAGGTGAAGGTCTGGGCCTGCTCTCGACACTTTCAGTAAAATATTGTCCCATGGCTGGTAGGGCAGCTGTGCCTCAGAGACAGCACAGTGCCCAGCCAGCGGGTCTCCTCCTGCCCATAGAGAATGACCAGCTGAATGGGAGCTTGGGCTGCTGCTGCCACTGGCTGGTGGGGGGACACTCCCTGGGGGGCATGCTGAGGAGCTGGCTCTGGGGGTGCCATGGGGGAAGGAGGGTGTGAGAAGCTGATCCTGGGGGTGCCATAGGGGAGGGGGCATGCCGAGGAGCGAGCTGTGGAGGTGCAGTGAGGGAGGGGGCATGCCAAGGAGCCAGGTGTTGGGGTGCTGTGGGGGAGGGAGGTTGCTGAGGAGCTGGCTGTGGAGTGCCATAGGAGAGGGGTGATGAGGAGGAGCCAGCTGTGGGGGTACCTTGGGGAAGGGGACAGTGAGGCCCTGGGGAACAGCATTACCACTGGCAGACCCGTTTTAGAGTGCGGCTGGTGCTGGCCCCACCCAGGAGCCCGAACTTTGCCCCCGTCTCCTGGTAATGCCTGAGGCGGCTCAGGGCAGAGCAGGGCTGGCTCAGTCCCAGGCGTCTGGCTGGAGCAAAGAGGAGCTAGTGCACAGTGGGGGGATGGCGCAGAAAAGCACAAACCCCATCCAGTAATTCAACATCATGGCCCATCCCCTGCCCCCTTGAGCCACCTGACTCCAGCCCCTAAACCCCACCCCAGTATCTATCCCAATCTATTCCCTTGACTGGGGACTTCTCCCCTCAAACCCTTCAATCCCATCCGCACCCTTAGATACCCCAGCCCCAGAACTCCACCTCCTAACCCCCATGGCCTCCATACCACTCTCTGATTCTAGTCACACCTCCACTCCATAGAACAGAAAACCCCCATCCCGACACCCCGATCTTGTAACAACCCCCCCTCACACACACAACCCCCACCCCATTGCTCACCCCAGTCCCACATAGATAGAGATCATGGACCCAAGCCTGCAGATACAACTCTGGTACCCACTCCTCCCCTTCTGCCTCTTCAAGCACATTCCACCATTTGTCCCTTGCTTCCCCATGCCCATCCTCAGGACCCCCATCCCAGGGTCCTTCCCTAGCCCACTACTCATTTCCATCACTAATTCCACTTCCCCACCTATCCCCAACTCCCTGTTTGTATGAGAAATATGTATTATTTATCTCAACTGCCTACCACATATGGAGCTGCAATGTTTCTATTCCCATCCTTCCTCTCCCATCTCTGGCTATAGCGAGAGATTTTGCCTGTTAAGTCTTATACTATGTAAAACTCTTTAAAAGTTTTGATCTCTCTAAGAAATTAAATACCTTCTTTCATTTTTGTGAAATACCCTGTAACTAGCAAGTGTAGTTCTGAAATAGAAAAACAATGCTGATGAGAAATTAATGTTAGGTGAGCTACATAACAATACTCTGTGTGTTTCATTCATCAAGACACACATTCATTGGAATAAGAAAAGGAGTACTTGTGGCACCTTAGAGACTAACCAATTTATTTGAGCATAAGCTTTCGTGAGCTACAGCTCACTTCATCGGATGCATACTGTGGAAAGTGTAGAAGATCTTATTATATACACACAAAGCATGAAAAAATACCTCCTCCCACCCCACTCTCCTGCTGGTAATAGCTTATCGAAAGTGATCACTCTCCTTACAATGTGTATGATAATCAAGGTGGGCCATTTCCAGCACAAATCCAGGGTTTAATAAGAACGTCGGGGGGGGGGGGGGGGTAGGAAAAAACAAGGGGAAATAGGCTACCTTGCATAATGACTAAGCCACTCCCAGTCTCTATTCAAGCCTAAGTTAATTGTATCCAATTTGCAAATGAATTCCAATTCAGCAGTTTCTCGCTGGAGTCTGGATTTGAAGTTTTTTTGTTGTAAAATAGCGACTTTCAGGTCTGTAATCACATGACCAGAGAGATTGAAGTGTTCTCCGACTGGTTTATGAATGCGATACAACCGCATTTGCTCCAACCCCTCAGACAGAGACAAACACCTACAAGATCTCTATCAAGCATTCTTACAACTACAATACTCACCTGCTGAAGTGAAGAAACAGATTGATAGAGCCAGAAGAGTTCCCAGAAGTCACCTACTACAGGACAGGCCTAACAAAGAAAATAACAGAACGCCACTAGCTGTCACCTTCAGCCCCCAACAAAAACCCCTCCAACGCATTATTAAGGATCTACAACCTATCCTGAAGGATGACCCAACACTCTCACAAATCTTGGGAGACAGGCCAGTCCTTGCCTACAGACAGCCCCCCAACCTGAAGCAAATACTCACCAGCAACCACATACCACACAACAGAACCACTGACCCAGGAATCTATCCTTGCAACAAAGCCCGTTGCCAACTGTGCCCACATATCTATTCAGGGGACACCATCACAGGGCCTAATAACATCAGCCACACTATCAGAGGCTCGTTCACCTGCACGTCCACCAATGTGATATATGCCATTATGTGCCAGCAATGCCCCTCTGCCATGTACATTGGGCAAACTGGACAGTCTCTACGTAAAAGAGTAAATGGACACAAATCAGATGTCAAGAATTATAACATTCATAATCCAGTCGGAGAACACTTCAATCTCTCTGGTCACGCAGTTACAGACATGAAAGTCGATATCTTAAAACAAAAAAACTTCAAATCCAGACTCCAGCGAGAAACTGCTGAATTGGAATTCATTTGCAAATTGGATACAATTAACTTAGGCTTGAATAGAGACTGGAAGTGGCTTAGTCATTATTCAAGGTAGCTTATTTCCCCTTGTTTTTTCCTACCCTCTCCCTCCCCCCGCCCCGGACGTTCTTGTTAAACCCTGGATTTGTGCTGGAAATGGCCTACCTTGATTTTCATACACATTGTAAGGAGAGTGGTCACTTTAGGTAAGCTATTACTAGCAGGAGAGTGAGTTTGTGTGGGGGGAGGGAGGTGAGAAAACCTGGATTAGTGCTGGATATGGCCCAACTTGATTATCATACACATTGTAAGGAGAGTGGTCACTTTAGATAAGCTATTACCAGCAGGAGAGTGGGGTGGGAGGAGGTATTTTTTCATGCTTTGTGTGTATATAATAAGATCTTCTACACTTTCCACAGTATGCATCCGACGAAGTGAGCTGTAGCTCACAAAAGCTTATGCTCAAATAAATTGGTTAGTCTCTAACGTGCCACAAGTACTCCTTTTCTTTTTGCAAATACAGACTAACACGGCTGTTACTCTGAAACCATTCATTGGAATGATCTTGGTACCCTCTCACATTTATTTCTGTGATTTACATTGGTGTGAGTGAAAAGTAACAATAACAATCGATAAAAATAGCAAGCAATGTTACCAAGGTAAGTAACAGATGAATGATCAACAAGAAGTGAAGTAGTAAATGTAATTATGAACGAATCCATATGAAAACATAGATTCTATTTTAATTAAGACCTTGTTTCTTTAAGGAGATAGATGGTTTTAAAAATCCTCAACAATCAGTGAACAAGATAAGTCAACACATTTGAAAATTCTGCAATAATTCTTAGTGGAAAATAGTTTTCTCACAATCTTGCTTAAACTTTAAGCAATGTTCATAGGTATTTTCATATTTGTCCATTAAATTAGTTTATCTTCAGTTCATTGTGTGATACTTAACAGGAATTTTTGGTTAATGTAGCCATGCGACATATTTGAGGACTTCAGTAACTCAGCCAGAGGTTAGGGGTCTGTTACAGGAGTGGGTGGGTGAGGTTCTGTGGCCTGCATTGTGCAGCAGGTCACACTAGATGATCATGATGGGGCCTGGCATTAAAGTCTATGAGTCTATATGGAATCAGGCCTATTGTCTTTGACAGGGTCACACTGGTTTTCTCATGGATTAATAGCTGCTACTGTAATAAAATCTGACAATCTTGTTAATTCTGGATTCCCAAATGTTTATTTGACTTTATCAGAGCATGTCTGGAGTGAAAAATAAAAAATCTGCGTCAAGAAGCAATGGCGCGCTAGTGCGCTGTTCCGAGTGCAGACATACTTTTCAGAAAGACTATTTTAATGAACTTGTGAGAAGATGCCGTGCTGATCTTGAAGAATCTCAGAATTTTCAAATTCTAAAAGACGTGCCTCAGTTTGCCAATCTGTTTGCAGCAGCTAAAGCCACAACAAGTGGGAAAAGACAGAAGTTAAGTGAAGTTTCCAAACGTATCAATACCAGTCATGTCATGTCCAGCCCAGCCAGACCCAACGCATACGGAGTCCCCTTTGCCTGTAGATACACCACCTCCCCATGAAGTTTCTTCTGATCTTAAAAAGGAAGTAGATGCAACATTTGAACAACCATGTGAGTAAATCTGTCTATCCTTACACAGAGCCAAATTATTAATCTAAAATGTTAAAAATGCTTCAGTTCAGGATGACAACAATACCAAACTATTGGGTGATGATATTCTGCCAAGTGAAATTGACCAAAAAGTATTGCTTGAGGAATCCAACGAGGAGCCGATTTCCATCTTCACTCTGCTTGGATTCTTTTCTGGTTTAACAGCTTGAAACCTTGTGAACACAGCTTAACTGCTGCAAAGGAAGCAGTCGTTTATATCCTAGATCTGTATCTCACAAAATCTTAGATATAGCCAAAGAGACGAGTAACAAAGTGTCTATGTTGCTTGGCAGTGTGAAGAAATTCACATCACAAATCACATCCACTAGTGACATTTCTGTTTCATTGATTTTGTGAGTTCAGGAACATGATCCCGACAGGCGGCCTAGAAATTTACCTGAGAAACTTAGGTCTGTGCCAGCGTCGACTTCAAAACTACCCTCAAGACCCACAGATTTTGAAGAGGGGTATAAGGCACACTTGCATGTTTGTGAAGAGCTGGTTTGATGAGTATAGCTTAGAGAAAGATGCCACATTTTGCTTTGTGTGTTAAGTTACCTGTCAGACCAGGAAGAATGAATGCCAGTGATGCTTTTGTACCAGGATCCAGAGTCTGAGACAGGATGAAAAGCTGGGGAAAAGATGATCCCAGGTTTTTGGTAAAACATTTTAACAGTGAATCACACAAAGCAGTGCTCATGGTCTACCTACAATTCATGAATGTCAGGGCTTCTACTATTGAAATGCCAAGACAGGAACTTGTCAATATCAAGAGAAGTTGAAGCTGAGAAAAAATGTAATTTATCAATGTTCCTTGATGTAACAAAATGTTCTAGCTCATCAACGGCTTGCTTTTTGGGGTTCCAGTGTGAGACAAAGGGGAATGTTCATCAACTAGCCAAACTGATCTCCAAATAGAATCTCTATCTCAGGGCCTGGCTGGAAAATCATCATGGATGCTCTCATAAAGCAGAAGTGTCAGAATGAATTCATCAAGATTCTTGCAGATGGTGCCAAGAACACAATCCTGGAAGATTTGAACAAATGCAAGTTCCTTGGCATCTTTGCCAACATGACACCTGATGTCAGCCATGCTGAACAGTTAGTTGTGGGCATGAGATATGTCAACAGTAAAGGTGTTGCTAAAGAAAGAACAATAGCTGTTCTTGAAGCAAAGTCAATGACGTGTAAAAACTTAGCAGCCGAAATTGTGAAATACATCTATGCCTTAAGACTGGATGTAAACTACACTGTCTTTCTAAGATATGATTTTGCTCAGGGTCATATTCTGGGCGGTTTCTGTATTTCTGTATTTCCAGTGCTTAGGCCATTGAGAAAATAATATAGTAGAGCACACTTGCAAAGCTAATGCCCTCATATGAAATGTGTTTGGGACTTTACAAACATTTACAACTTCTTTACCAGTGGAACAAAGTGTTATGTACTTTACAAAGGTGCAGTGGAGTTGGTAGAGGGCAAACATCATGCTAAAAGGTTTTGGGAAACTCGCTGGTGTGCTAGGAAAGAATTGCTGCAGACTACCTGGAGCACTCAACCAGAAGTGGTGAAGCTTCTCAGTGATATTTCTCATGATTCTACGGCATGACTCAGAAATTAGAGTGAAAGCTGGAAGCCTCTTTGCCGCCATTTATTGTTTCAATTTCATTTTTGTTCTGAGATTCATGAGACCTTGGCTCAAAAAATCAAATGCTTTAATATCTTCACTGAGGATTTTGACATTGTTACAGCTTCTTGACTAATATACATCACATTTCGTCTGAACCAGATAACTTGGAATGAGATAACTGAGTCAGTAAAGACAGTAGTCTTATTGATTATTTGGAAGACAATGGCTCTGAGGAATATGACCTTGAGCAAGAGTTCTAAGTGAGGCATGGAGCATGACAGGCCCTTGATCGGTTTCGAGACCCTAGCAATGCACTCTATAGACAGCCATCATTTGAAGAGTTCTACAGATCTGAAGTCCAGAAAATGCTGGCAGTTACGGTGCAGGAGATATATCTGGAGATGAAATAAAAGAGCCTCCCGGTTATCTTGACCTTGACCTTGACGCAACAAAATGCAAAAGGTTCTCCGAGGCATTTCCTTTTTGCAACCTGAACAGTTGGTGATAGAACTGACTTTGTTCAAAGATGATGTTGAAAAGAATTTTGGAACAAGTTTACATATTGGTTTGGATGTACTAATCAAACATTCATCTGGGATCAAAAAGGGGCTCCTGAACTTGTGGACTGTATTTAAATTGACAAAGACAATCTCTGTAACTTCTACAAAAGGAGAATGAATCTTTAACAGGATGAAGCTGGTCAAAATGGTGCTACCCTGGGTGATGACTAGTTGGACTGTTTGCTCCTTCTTCCTTGTGAAATGAACATAGTCGACTCCCTGGACACTGAGAAAATCGCCGAAATGTGGAGTGCAATCGAATCATGGAAATTTCCCCTCAATTAACAGTTTATCAGTCAATACATTTAAAGTAATTATTACTTGCTTGTTTTATCACTTCTCCATAGATTTCAGAACTGATGTTTTAGTTAGCTCACAAAGCTGATACTATTCAGTAAAAATTCAGGAAACATTCAATAAATTTTTTACACTTCACCCCCACCTCTTGAGACCTCGAGTGGTACCCCTGGCCAGCTTGCAGGGGGTGGGAGGCCAAATCCTTTACCGTCATGTTAGAGTAATGGTACTTTGAGCTTTTCTATGCCTGTCATCTGAGTACCTCAATGCATTGTGCAGTGCCTCTGAATTAAATCAAAGACCACGTCTGGGAGGGAAATATACTGCTCTCCCATTGTACAGATGGAGAAACAGGCCCAGAGACTGGCTATCCAGTGTGTCTCAAACGGGAATAGAAGCCAAGTCGCAATACTCCCAGTGTAGCTGCTGGGGTGTGAGGGAGGGAGTGACTACTGCTTGCTGGCTAGAAGGGGAGATTGGGATTCTTGGGTTGTATGCTACTGACTTGTTGTAGGACCTTGAGCAACTCACTTTCCCCGTTTTGTGCCTCAGTTTTCCCATTTGTAAAATAATGAATAATTGTCTCATTGTTACCTGGTAGCCCCTGCCTGTTAGGCACACAGACCATCTCTTTCTTACATGCGTCATCAGCACCTAGCACAGTAGCGTCCATAGGTGCTCCTGCAATCTGACTAATAAACAGTATAATTTTGATCCATGCTTCAGGGATGCTGAGAGGCTTCATTAATGTTTGACAAAATTGTTGAGCTGTTTTTAATAAGTGGCTGGAGTAGCTGCCAGAATGAGACCTGCGGAATCAAAACAGAATGTGTTCCAGTAATATGAGGGCTTGGCACATTTTATATTGATAGAGATCTCTGTGGCCTGCAGCCTTCGGGAAAGCTTGGCAAATTGGTATTCACATGTTAAAGGAAATTTTCAAAAGCACCTAAGCCCTTAGAAGCCTAAGTCCTATTTTCAAAAGCACCAAAGTTACCTAGGAATCTAAGGGCCAGATTTTTAAAGGTATTTAGGTGTCACAGTCCCACTAAAATGGGGAGTGAGGTGCCTAAATACCTTTAAAAAAAACCTGTCCCTAAGTCTGATTGAATTTCAGTGGGACATAGGCACTTCAGTGACCTAAGTACCCTAGAGAGTGACCTCTCATGTGCAGAATGGACTGTATTCTGGTATGAGCATAATGTGCTTCCTTGGCTGTGAGCCACCTTACCCACCTTCTGAGTGATCTTTTCTCCCCTTTCCATTCAGGCAGGGGACGAGTGGTGTATATGAAAAGCTCCCAGAGTTGCTCCTGCGTACTGCTGGTTGTCTGATGGTTAGAGCAGGGGACAAGAAACCACACCTCTGGGGTTCTGTTCTTTCCCAACATGATCCGGTGGCTGGAAGCTGAAATAAGTGAAGTTCAAAATGGAAAAGAAGACACATATTTTTAACAGTGACGGCAATTAATATTGGGACAGCTTATCGGGGTATTGGTAATGGTGGATTTGCCATTTCTTGGAGTCTTGAAATGAAGACGGGATATTTTTCTGAAATATACACTCTGGGTCAACCACCAGCTGTTGGGCCCAATGCAGAAATTATTGAGTGAAATTCCATGGTCTGTGTTATAATAGTTCTTTCTGAACTTAAAATCTCTGAACACTCATGCTTCACAATCAGGATATAAATTAATTGTTCACTGGTATGAGGAAGGAAAACTTCCCCGTCTTCTACCTGCTCCAAAACATACAACATTTCACAACTGGGTACGTGCAATATTTAGGATTTTCACCTTCCTCTGAAGCCTCAGACACTGGCCGCTGACGGATGCTGGTCTAGACGGTTTGATGGTCAGATCCTGTATTGCAAATCCTTCCGTGCACTCAGATGAGCCTCTTCACTGGGTAAAGATGTACGTGCTATTTGATGAGGGAACAAATTGGATGCAACTTCATCAGAACCAGATAAATGGGACCCAGATTCCCTCCTGGTTTGGGGTTTGGATCCAGCTGACATGGGTTTGCAAAACCAGAACCCGCCCACATCTCTTTTTAACTATATAATTGCCCCCAAACCTTCCCCCACAGTTAAGGCTGCTTAAGGCAGAACCACATCCATCAACACACCACACCCCAACACACACACGCATGCACACACGCACACACACACACACACACTTAAAAGCAAAAAATGTCCAATTGAGTCTCTTCCCAACACATCACATTTATGCCTTCACTAACAGAGTCTGCCTCTCTATAATTCCTTTATGCCTCCAACATACACAGAAACTCAACACAAACATCATCATCACACTGTCACACAAAACCTTCTCTTCGACCTCACCAAAACGAAAACAAAGGTCTGGTGGGCTTCTGTGGCCCAGTGAACTGAGGGATGTATTGTTGTTGTTTTTCCCATGGTGAAGTATGAGGTCAGAGTTCAGGGTTCGTATGATGGCTTTATGCTACCACCCTCACAGCATCAGTCAAAGAACCGGAAACCACGTTGTGATGCACAGCCTGAGCTCTGATCTATTGATTTGTTATTTCATTATATAGCACATTACAAAGGCTTTTATGTAACAGTTTATCTTTCAATAATGTTTGGGTACCAATTTGTTTGGTACAAGTCCTGGTGTAAATAAACAGCAGATAAGTAATGATGAGTATGTGCAAAGCTTTACATTCCTCCTCTATCTGGCATATGGCATGCAAAGACACTAAGATTGTAATTTTCAGAAAGAATGGTCATTACATTATTAAACACTGTGGCACTAGAAGGCCAGAGTTAAGGTGATGTATTGCATTGTGATTTCAGTCCTTTAAGATGTGCTCCTAAGATACTATTATTGTTGGAGGGAAAATTAGGGCGTTTGGTGTGGTGTGGCCATGATGGCAGAGGGTAACGCCTGGAGAATGGCGTTGTAGGACGGTAGCCGTCACTCTCCTTGCGTCTTACGGCAGTGTGTACAGTTCAGGCACAGCATGCCCAGCTAGTATAAACAGCAGTGTAGATAGTGAGGCACTGTACAGACATGCCAGACCCTTCGGGTATATACCCTACACAACAATCCACTCGCCCAAGCAGTGCCTCCCACGTCCACACTGTGTCGAGTCCTGCTGCGGCCCCCCACCAGAGCCTTTCACTGCCATGTGTAGCCACGCACCACAGTGTGGATGCAGCGTGTAGCTATGCACCACTACACACACACTGCCACAAGGGTAGGCAGGGCCTTAGTGTTTCTGCATTTGTGAGGAAATCCACTCAGGCAATCTTAACTCAAAGTTATCAAACTTCCCCATGTGGGAATCTAAATACAACTCTGCAGCTCTGGGGGAGAAAAACAGGAGCATTAGTCAGCACCACTCCGGGGGGGGGGGGGGGCGGGGGGGAGCCATACAGAAGGAATCCGGACACAGTCTCCTCCAGAGAGGGTGGAAAATGCACTGTACAAAATATTTTCACAGAGCAGGAAAGCGCTGCATTCTTTGCATGACAATGGCGTTGTGTCAGTGCCTGAGATCACAGCCCTGAGGCAGTTCAGTGCTGGGGGCAGGGAGGGTATAGCAAGTGGCGGGGGAGGGGGGTGGCTGTGGATCAGGGCCTGTGCTGCTAACTGTAAGATGCTCTCAGAGGTTCCAAAGACAACACAAGGTCATTGTTTTATTTTTCCTGAAAGAACTGTTCCTGATGGATTGCCCGGCAGTGTAAATACTGCACTTGGGTCACGTGCACGAAGCGTGAGCACAGTGGGCTTGCGTTCCCTGGCACAGATGGACACTTCGCCTGCAACAGCCTCTGAGGCACCTGGGAGAGCAGCATTCAGCTGCTTTACGCCATGTGCTTCCCACAGCCTGGCGTTCCACAGCTCTGCCTGATGGAGAACTGTGCAGCATCTGATCCCAGTCATTAGCACATCGCTGATATTAAGAAACAGCAAAGGACAGACTGCACCTAACCTTGCATAATCTGGGGAGGGGCTGTAAGGAGCCTTCCCTCCCCCCTTGGCATCGCCATGGAAGATACAGGTACAACTTCAGACTGGGTACTTTTCTGATTGTCTTCTGCTATCACTCCTGGGGTGCTAGCCACTCCACAGGGTGATGGAATAGCAGGCGTAGCCCTGACGCCCTTTGCATCAGCCTGCCTTGCTGGCTAGATATGCAGGAGACATCACGTTGCACTGTCTTAGAGGATGATGGGCATGCTCTCCATGTCCGCTGGGAGGCACTGTGCTCCCAGAGCTCCTCCCGGCACAGTGCTGTCCTGTGCTGCCATCAACACGGGGTTAGGTCTGCAAGGCCCAATCTGGCCCTAAACCTGGGCTCCTGTGATTTGTAGTACATAGGACCGGTCTTTTATTGACACCCTGACACTGACAGGAGACAGAATGCAAGTGAAGAGGCCCGTGGGTCTGTACAGAAACCTTCTATTTTTACTTCGGGACAGAGGCTGCATCTCCGTCTATGTTTGGAAAGTCTAGCACAGTGTCCCTCAACCTTTGCAGACTACTGTACCCCTTTCAGGAGGCTGATTTGTCTGGCCTACCCCCAAGTTTCACCTCACTTAAAACCTTGCTTGCTTACAAAATCGAACATAAAAATACAAAGTGACCCAGAACACTGTTACTGAAAAATTGCTGAGTTTCTCATTTTTACCATATAATTGTAAAATAAACCAATTGGAATATAAATATTGTACTTACATTTCAGTGTACGGTAGACAGAGCATTATAAACAAGACATTGTCTGCAAGAAATTTTAGTTTGCACTGACTTCGCTGGTGCTTTTTATGTAGCCTGTTGTAAAAGTAGGCAAATCTCTGGATAAGTTGATGTACCCCCGAGAAGACTTCTGAGTACCCCTGGTTGAGAACCACTGGCCTAGCACATCTTGGCAACTACAATAATAATATGTTTCTGGTCCAAAGAGTTTGGCCAGGATTTTCAAAAATAATTAGGCCACCAAGTCCATGTTTATTAAATATTAACTGTGATGGGATTTGTTGGGTGAGTAGCCCTTTTGAAAATCCAGTCCCTTCTATCTGTCTCAGGTTAGGTACCCCAGAGCTGAGGCACCCAGAGTCACTAGTCACTTTTGGATGTTTTTCTAAAAGATCCACCCTAGGAATTATTTGGGGGAAGTTCTCTGGCCAGTGATACAGGAGGCCAGGCTAGATGATCAAAATGGTCCCTTCTGGCCAAGGAATCTATGAAAATGTAGGCCATGATACTTGGAAAACAGAAGCAACATCAAGGCGCAATGCAGACTGGAGAGGTGAAGGCTTTGAAGATGGGGTGGTAAGACAGATAAATGGACATCATTTTACAACATATGTAGAGGAGATTTCTTTGGAATGTGTCTGTGTGTAGCAGCTTTCGCCCCAAAGCACATCACGGACCATCTAGACAGTCTCCCACCGGAATGTGCAATGCCCAGCAGCTGGAGGAAGGGAGAATGTGGCTAAGGCTAGGTGACAAACACCTACTATGTAGGATCTTCAGTGTCCATGCAGGGCAGACAGAGCCTCACATTTTAAACTCTCTGATATATGAGTAGCACAGTAACCTGCATGTGCCTCAATTTATCTCCTTGGGAAAGATGAAAGACAGAGGGGGCACCATTGGCAGGTGAGCATACGATTCAAAGGAGGTGAACTATGGCATTGTTCAGATCTCTAAGCCACACTTGCCTGCCAAGAGATGTGACTGTGACTACAGATCACACAACCTCAGAGAATTGCAGTGCTGATGGTACAGCTATTCTGGGCTCTGTGATCTTAAAGGGCCCCCCATGGTTATATGATGTTCAGAGAGCCCAGTTACTTTTATCCTTATGGAACAGAAGAGAAGCTGCCAATGAAACCGCCAGATTAGACACTTGGAGGAGCTTCAGCATGAAAAGCGCAGAGACGACACTTTACTGGGAGCGGGACATCTTTATTAGAGTCAATTAATAAATAGGAATGTAAAGACACAGGATTTACGGAAAGTTAACGAAATCTGGGCAGGATCTCATGAGCACTTCTGCAGCAGAGGTGAGTGAAGCCCCGTGATTTGGGTTCTCAGCTTTGTGCCAATTTTTTCTCAGTTTCTCTTCATACAGGATTATTCCTCTTGCTTTCCACCCTGGATTTCAGGTTCAAACAAACTCCAGACCTCACAGCAAAATTCATCTGAAACCACAAGTTATTTACTCTTATTCACCTGACTCTGAAAAAGAAGTCCAAACAAATACAACAAGAAAATAAAGTGCCTGGCTTGAGGAACTTACAGTCCAAAGATGTGCTCCTGCAAACACTTGAGAACATGCTTATCTTTATGCACAAGTAATTCCGTTGAGTTCAATGGAACTAGTTGTGTGTGTAAAGTTAAGTGTGCAGAAGACTGGAAAATTCACTAGGAAACAACATCTGTTAACTAACACATAGTAACTAACACAAGGTAAAATCCTAGTGAAGAGGCAGAATGTCGTTTTCACCCACGTTAGCATGTCAGGGTAAACAGTCGGGGGAAGCCCAGGGTTTACACAGACCTGCTAACAGGTGTTAAAACCTCAAACTGCCTGATCTTCACTGGGATTTTACCTCACCCTAGTTACCCTGTGTTAGCTCACACAAGAACATTCTATAGTGCCAACCCCAGATGCTCAAAAACCGTGTGTCAAAGCTCAAAAAATCATTAAATTGGCCCCCAAATCATGCAAATGGGAAAAAAAATAGAGAGAGATTAGAATTCTGTATCTGTCTTTTAATTGTTGAACTCCCCCTTGCCCCCCCCCCCATGAGTGTGTGACAGTGCTGGCAGCTCTCCCAAACTTACACACTAGGCCCTCACTGCAGGAGTTCTCTGGCTCCACAATTCGAATGAATGAATTACCTCCACAATGGCCTGGCCTCCAGCCCAGCAACTCACGATGCACCTCCCTAGTCCCCCATCTGATCTGCTCCCCGCCCCCTCAGCTCCGCTCCTGCTGCAGCTCCAGGGGCTCTCTGACACCGTCCCCTCACCCCAGCCTGTGGGGGGCTGCAGCAGAGTCCCCTCTTCCCCTTCCAGGCTGGGTAGTGCAGTGATGGGTAGAGGGAAGGAGGGGAGCAGAGATGCCCTGAGCTGCTGGGCTCTTTCTGCTCCTTCCTCCTCTCCCCAAAATCTCTTCTTGGCTCCAGGGGGCGGGGAGGCCTCTGCCTGCCTCCTCCAGCAGCCTGGATTGGCTGTTCTTCCCCAGAAGGGTGGCCAGTCAGAGTGGGGTTTTCCCCCAGGCAGGGCTGAAATTCCCAAGAGGGCTGGGGCATCTCCTATCCAGCCAAGACTGGCTCCCACCGGGGCCAAACCCTTTGCTGGAGTGGAACTCGCTAGAGCTGCCAATGCTGCTCTTGTTCTGAGAGAAGACAGGCCCTAAGGGTGAAATTAATGGTGCCTAGACCTTATGCAGGTCCTCTACAAAGGACTGAATTTAATCCTAAAATACTAAAAGCCTCCTTGCTCCACGTTTCAGACTGCACCAGCTGTCCCACATGTGCCTGAGCTCTGGCTGTAGTTGGTTTATGTGTGGCAAAATCTCTGACTGTCATTTACTCCTGCTTTAGCTTGGGTCCTGGCTCTTCCTACCTATTCCCTTTCTCCTCTTATCTGCTGCACATATGTTTCTCGCACTGAAAGTTAGGGGTAGGGTTAATTTTGAAAGGGGGTTTCCTGGTCTTCCGCTGCTGCCATGTGTGGGAGCTGCTTCCCTCTCATTGCTATTTTAATATTTGAATTGGAAGTCAGGCGTGACACATGCATGAAGCTGTTTGCAAAGACCTGGGGAAGAGGGGTGAGATCCAGGCGTGGAAGGGTTCATTTGGAAAGCCAGGTCCCCACTCTGCCATGCCGGCGAGGGCTTGTCTTGCCAGGGGTGTGGTTAGCACTGGTGCTGCACACCATTTATTGGATTAAACTTTTTTTCACCAAAACCTGCAGATTCAGATCAACTGAAACGTCGTGGGAATTGTTCAGAAAAAAGAATGGAAGCGTTTCAATCTTTCAACTCAAAACCCCTTTTTGTTTAGAATTTTACTAGAAGTTTTTAAATCAAAAAACTCAAACAAACCATTGCATTTTGGGCTGAACAAAATGTGGGTTTTTTTGTTCAACCCAAAATGAAATTTTTCAAAGCTTCCTAGTTCAGCCACTGACCACAGATATGGGTTACTCCCACAGCTCTGGTCCTCACTTGGTGCCCTACTGAAGAGCTGTGGGGATGGAGCCTGGTAGAAGACCCCATAGATCCCTGTCCCTGCTTGCCATTCATTTTGGCTCTTGTTAAACGCAGATGTCATTTTTCATCCCCTCCTCCACATCCCGCGACTGATGCAAGCACAAGGAACAGTCACCTGCTGCGGTCCCCGCTGGGAACGGTGCAGCTAGCAGTGAGCACTATGTGTGAAAAGTTCTAATGCTTCCTACCGCCAGGCGTTCCAAACGCTCTCTGGCACCGGACCGTGCAGGCTTCTGAGGGGACTACTCGCAGGAGTGAGCGCTCTACCGGTTGTAAAAGGGTCGGCAAGATCAGGAGTTACGACCAGACATAACATGCTGAGGAAGGCAACAAATACTAGGGCCGCGGGTAAGGTCAGCGTATACAAGAGCTCTAAGTACCCGTGGCTGCTTTACTCTTTAGTTCTGTTTAATTCAATTCTTTGCAGGACTCTGCTGGACGCTGTGGAAGGCAGCATGGAACAGACAGATACTTCGTAAGCGTCCTAGATGCATAGTGTAGCAGGCATTTTGGCCCAGGTATTCTGTTATATTGCCCTGACAAAAGACTTTGGAGCCATATTTTCTAACGATCCAAGTGAACTCCAATTTGCATGCATACACTCAGCCTGTCACACCCGCATCTGTGTGCACACAGCAGCCTACCTGGCACTTAGCATGGGTCTTTGTGCAATTGTGTTATTTCGCAGGTGCAATTCAGGTGGTTTGGTTCGAAAATTTGACCTTAAAAGATAACAGACAGTTAGAGTGATAAAGAATTTGTTTGTCATAGCTTGCATTCTCTGCCAAAGACAAATGCAGACTAGTGTGTTTGTGTGAGCTTGTGTATATTGTTTGTATGCGTGTGTGTGCAAATAACTTAGTTACATTCCAGTTAACAAACTCCAGCCTGTAATAGAAATGAGGTTATCTTATCTACATTGTCAGTGTAATTATATGTATGCAAACAATTCTTTCTGAATTGCTTCTTAAACCTTCTATAGCCGTCAGGACTATTTTCCCATGCTAGCACAATTAACTCACCAGTAATTTATTAATTTCCTACTCCGAACTTTTCTAAAGTACAAACTCCCTGAACAGCCAGTGCAACTTTGATTCCTTAGCATTTCATTTTTGCTGTGCCTCGCAGAAACACATCTGCCAATCCAGATGTAACCCACACACCTTCTGGGTGCGGTGCTCTGTCCCGTCTAGTGGCACCAAGACCACTTGGAGAGAGTTAAATGAGTCTGCTCTACAGCCTTAGCTAACACCCAGCTGGCTTTTAGCTCATGCTCTAAAGGCTCATGCACTGAGCTCCAAAGGTCCCCTATTTGATCCCGCCTGCCCAGTCAGCAATACACTGACTCTGCCCACTGCCCCCAGCGGTGCCAATCAGACTGCATCGTTCCACTGCCCACTCGTTTCCTAGATAACCAGTGCACAGACATCGAGAGATTGAAAAGACGCCAGAACGAGCTCAGCAGCATTTCCACTTCTCTCTGTGCATTGAAAGCATCCTAGAGTTACAACACATGGAACATGAAGAAGGACAACCAGGCTCATCGCAGCTGGGGGTCTCTCTTCATCCCAGGAGGTTAGCCTGATAGATGATACACACACCCCAAAGTCCCTGACCACTCTGCCATGTGCAGAAATTCCTGCTTTACTATCAGCCCTAATAATCTCCTCCTGGATGGAGGGGAACCAATTAGTATAAGAACTCAGTGGTTTCAATGGAGCAGAGGGGTCTGAGTGTTCTCCCCAACAGCCCTCTGGCTGGGATACTGCATAGAGGTCAGACCTGAATAGCTGGGGACCCACAGGGTGTGTAGCCTACACAGTTTCCTTCACCAGATCCCCATCAAGCCACCCCGTCCCCAGCCCAGCAGCAGCACCAATAGCCCTGCAGACTTTGGCCGTCGGCCATGGGAGGAGGACAAGTCGTAGAATATGCAGAGGGAGTTAATGCTGCTTCCCCAAGGGAACAGAACCTTTGTGAAGCTTTTCCTGCAGATTGGCCACCTTTCTTAATATGGCTCTTCCCCACCACTCCTTGCTGCAGGGACTTTTCCAGGGGTCTGTACAAGTGGGGCAGCATCCTAACCCCCTTCCCATCCTACATGCTCCTCTCCAGAAGATTCTGTGCAATGCTGAGGGGCTTACAGCTTGCGGACGGTGTTCAGAATGGGCTCGGCCATATAGCAGCACATAAACCAACCTACTCAGTCTTAGCATCAAAATATTTACGCTGACTCCCCTGTCCTCCTCTGGAAAGCCCTTCTAGTCTGATGCAATGGACTCCAGGGAATGGCTGGTCCCTAATTATAATTCTTGTAATTGGGTAGGATACGCAAGAGGAGGATGCAGATTCCCTTGTCAAAGCCCAGATAAGATAGCAGAATTTCCTATTCAAATAATAAGTACCCTTTGGACACTGAAACAGTCCCGTCTTCCCTCTGCTGTTTATGCACCATCAGAGACACAGGGCATCAGCCTTGCTCAGAGGTCACAAAGAGGCCACCCTTGCCATCTTGGGCATCCTTACTGTCACTGTTCCCAATGTTTTGTCCATGCAAAGACGACCCTCTGCTGCACGGTAGGGTCTCCACAGGAGCTCAGCCCTGGGAGTGAACAAAGCGGCAGGCCCCATCCCAGCCCTCTGAACTGTAGCTTTCTTTCCTATGGCCTCCGGGAGCGTCTATCAAGGTGATTCCTCAGCTGTCCCTGTACACAGCTGTCCTGGAGCTCAGCACTGTCTTAGCAGCACAGAGAAAGCCGGAACTGGGACAAAGAACTTGGCTTACGGTGCTCCCAGCAAAGAGTTTTCACAGCTCTGGAAAATTCCTGGTTTTTTTAAGGTCTGCCTAAATGAAACATATCCAACCCACGGTGTGCAGGCATGTCATGTACACACCAATGTCAATGCCAGTGACTAAAGCTTGGTCAGCTATTGCTAGTGTCGGGTTTGCACACACTTATACACTGGTATTAAAATGCTAGAAGGCACTACATTAGACACTTGTGAATCAGGTGTCTATCAAAAATTAATTTTTCTTGCAGTCTGTGTTCCATGCTCTTCTGTTGGGAAAGGGGAAGTCAGCGTACAGCAATGCATAAGTGAACAAAGTAACATATAGGAACACTAGACTTTTGAGAGCCAAAGAAAGCCGGGGAAATCATCACTGCATGATTTGCTCCCTTCTTTCTGAGCAGCGTTCCACACGCGACACGCTGCCCATTTAGTTGGGTGTCTAAACGCGAGTTGAAATAGCCGTAGAGGTCACATGGCCTGTCTTTGCTCAACTTGAGTCATGGCCCTTCTACCTCCTTGCACAATGGCATTCTGCTGTGTAATCAGGCTTGGCAGAATTCAATTGTTATTGATTTATAATATTGACAGAGAATATCGATCTTCATTTTTAAACATTTTTTCAATTTTTATCTTTTAAATTTTCACTGGTGTGTAAAATAATGGGCAGGGCAGCCAACAATTATTTCATAAGAGTCGACACTGGGATTCAAAACGTTAAAGCTTCATATCTGTTAAAATATAAGTTGTCAACATCACATGTCAAAATAGACATAATAAATATCCTTAAAATAAACTAATTCTCAAACAGCATTTGCCTGAATTGCCTATCAGTAAATTTCAATTATTATCAATTGACTAAATATTTCTTCATCGGTTTGTGTGTCTACAGTGAAATAGACATTTACTGGTACAAATCTAATCCTCCCAAGCCTATCTATAAGGAAATATTGCTGAGCCCTTCTGTGAACTTTCCATGAAGCAGATGAATATCTTGTCAAAATATACAGTGATACAATGCATGGGGAGGAGCTTTTGGGGAGCACCTTTTACACAATGATTATTCTAACTCTATCTTCCCTATAGAGAGCTATTTTGAGGACAACACAAAGGATGTTTATATCTGTCTTGATATAGACATAAAGGCTGCCCTTTCAATCCAGAGTATCTTACTGGCGGTTGCTGTTCCTAGATTCCCAGAGGATATTTCCCACCTGAATTTATTATTTATATTACCATAGTGTGCAGGAGCCCTAGTCATGGCCCAGGACCCCCATGTGATGTGTGCTGCACAAACACAGAACACAAAGTCCCTGCGCGGAACAGCTCACACTCTAAACAAACAAGATAGACAGAGGATGGGGGTAGAATGCACAAACAGAGTGAGCAATGGGATGGCAGTAAAAGGCAAAATAGTGCCACAGTTGTTGCCCAAAAGGGCTAACAATATTATATGACAGAGAGAGAGAGAGAGAGTGAGCACGTATGCAAGGGGTTAGAAGCCAGGAGGCCTGGGTTCTAGTCCTGCTTCTGTCACTAACTCATTGTGTGTTCTGGAGAAAGGCACTTATGCACTCTGAGGCTCAGGTTACTTACCTGTAAAATGGGTATCATGGCTACCACAGAGAGGCATTGGTTACCCATTGTCTATAGAGTGAGTTAATATCACTGGATGAAAGGTGCAATGGAATTGAAATGTATTGATACTTCTTATCCTACTGGAAAATATAACCATACTCTAAGGAAAACCAAGAAGTGATCACATTAGAGGTTTAGAGTAACAGAAAAGACCTTCAGACAAGCAATGCTAACTGACCTGAGGTAACAGAGGGAGCTCTCACGCAAAGATTGGTGGACAAGGGCAGATCAGTTCTACATAATGATCTGGATCGCTGGGTAAGCTGGGCTCACTTGAATATCATGCATTGTAATACAGCCAAATGCAAGGTCATACAGCAAAGAACAAAGCACACAGGTCATACCTACAAGATGAGAGCCTGTATCCAGGAAAGCAGGGACTCTGAAAAGGACTTGGAGGCCACAGCAGATATCCAATTGACCATGAGCTCCCAGCACAACACTGTGGCCAAGGGGGTGAACATGAGACTTGGATGTATAAGCAGGAAAAGCTCAAGTAAGAGTAGGAAGGTGGTAGTTCCTCTGAATACGGCAACAGAGAGACCATTGCTTGATACTGTGTCCAGCTCTGGTGTCCCCACTTCCAAAGGGATGTTGAAAACTTGAGAAGTGTTCAGAGAAGAGGTACAAGAATGAGGAGGATGGAACACCTGCCTTACAGTGAGAGGCTAAAGAAGTTCAAACTACTTAGCTTATCAAAGAGAAAGTGAAGAGGTGACTTGATCATAGTCAACCCTTACATGGGAGAAGATTTCTGACTGTAGGAGGGCCCATTAATCTAGTAGCAGACAATAGCATAATGGAATCCAGTGCCTGGAAGATGAAGCTAGACAAATTCAGATTAGAAATAAGGGACAAATATTCAAGTGAGGATAATTAACCATTGTAACAACTCACCTCGGGATGTGGTGGGTTCTTCATCATCTGGAGTCTTTATATCAAGACTGGGCATATCTTTCTAAAAGAACAGCTCTAGCTCAGCCAGAAGTTATGGGCCTGGTGCGGAATTATTTTAATAACAGTCCAGAATAGGGACTGTATTTTTTGCCTCTGTGACTGTCTCTGGAATACCTGTCCTCCTCCCCTGGCCAGTGCAAAGAGCCTGGAGACCTCCCTCTCTGCTAAGTTTCTTGGCACTTTTAAAATCCCTTAATGGGTTTTCAACCTCTGTGTGAGGGACCTCGATAATTTCCAATTTCTAATCATTAGTCTGTAATGATGGGGTTTATTGTAATGCCACACACAGTGTGGGAAAATACCATGAGAGAATGGTATCCAGGAGCACATAATTGATGTGTTAGAGCTGTGAAATCTGACCATATATAGCTCATCAAGTGTCTCTTTCCTTATCAGATAAGGAGTTTAGTTTACTCCCTGGTATGTCAGCACAAATGCAATCAGTACTTAAGCTGATCACGCTGATCATGCTACACTATCCCTCTAGCACAAAAAAGCCTTATGGATAGACACCTTCATATTTCCTATATTTCCCTTTATGGTTTCTCTCTGTCACAGGTATTTAAGGTGTATGGGGCTGATGCAAAGCCCTTGAAGCCAACAGAAAGACTAGCCATGACAAAGTTAGGCTTTGGATCAGGCCCTTAGTGAGAAGCAGCTCAATGTTGCGATCATCCTAGAGGGGACATGTGGCTTACCGTCTGTCCTGATGCTTCATACAAAGCTGATAACGACAAGTATCAGATACAGACATACAGATGGAAATGCAATGCTGGGTTATTCTACAAGGTGTCATATAACTGAATATTGGCAAAAAAGCTTCCTACCAAGTGATGTCTAATAGAATGTGGATTAGTCTCTCAAGGAAAATGGGGAAGATCCATCTTTTGAGGATTTTTATACCGGACTGGAAAGGGGGCTGAAGAATAGATTATTATGTATATTACATAGAGTTCAGGGGCCCCAGTGTACTAGGTGCTGCATATGCACACGGTGAGAGAAAGTCCCTCCCCAAAGAGCTTAGAGTCAGAACAAAGAAAGGGAGAGGACAGCAGCAGTCGTATCTCCATTTTACAGAGACATTCATGGACAAGAGTTAAAGTTCTAATATGTCTTTTCTGCCTCTAAGTCCTATGAGCAATTCATCAACTGAGATGAGACTGGATCCATTCTAATGTGATGAAATAATTATTAGCGACACAAGGTGGGTGAGGTAATATCTTTATTGGGACAACTGCTGCTGGTGAAAGAGACGAGCTTTCAAGCTAACACAGAGCTCTTCTTCAGGTCTGTGTGAGCTCGCAAGCTCGTCTCTTTCACCAATGGCAGTTGGGTCAATACAAGCTATTACCTCCCCCACCTGGTCTCTCTCATATCCTGCCCAAAGGCCAAAGTCAGGATGAAGATCTCAGTGTGTTGGGCACAAATGAATATACAGTCCCAGAAAACATACAGTATGAAGGATGCATTGGAAATCATATTGGAAACAATATGCCCTAGCTCAGCCAGCATTATGAGTTTGATGCAGGAATCACTGGGTTAAAGCCTCTAGCCTGTGTTATGCAGCATATCAGATTAGATTATCACAATGGTCCCTTCTGCTCTTGCAATCTATGGCTACTACGATACAGTCATATACAGTCCAAAAGTGTTAGTATTACCATGTGACTGTTTGCATCTGTAGTAACACAAACATAGCTGGGCACGTCAGTACTCAGCACCAACCGATGCTTTTCACATTAGAACTGTAGGTAAGGTAGAGATCAGTCCAGGCCATCCAGTTAGGATAAAGTAAGAGGACCAAACTATTGCACAAATCTGAACCAAACCACTTTAGAAGTTCAAAAATGCCTATTTGGGCTGGGATTTTCAAAGAAACTTAATAGATTTAGGTGCCCCAATCCCACTGAAAGTCAACAAGCTGTGGGTGACTGACTCCCTCAGATGCCTTCGAAAACCTTAGATTTCACTTATTTGTTTTTATGCTTTTCATTTTCATGATCAGGACCTGGGTTTTACATCTCATCCAAATGGCACCTTTCCAGCACCACAGTGCCCCAAGAGCTGGTTCACTACTTACAAGGGAAAGTATCAGCTTGTTAAGAATCAATACCACTTCTTGTGATGCCCCAATTCTCCGTGGAGGTCTCCCAGTCAAGTAATAAACAGGCCCAACGCTGCTTAGTTTAGGAGATCTGATAAGATCAACACCTTAAGTGCCAGGGCTACAGGCCAAAATGCTGCACTAATAAACCATTTTCTGTCATACCACCTTGTCTGGACTTGTCTTCATTAATGGAGTTAGGCAAAGCAATGCACTCAGGTGCAAAAAATGTGTAAGTGATATTGATATTTGTCCAACCCTTTGAGGCCCATAAGTCTTCCAGGAAAGATGGAGTAGGAGCACTACGAAGAAAATATGGAAGTTTAGGCATGGATTCCTTTTCTGTTGTCACCTCAGAAATGGAGTCTGTTGATGAAATGCTCCCCCCTGGGGTTTCTTCTGAACTATCAGTATTCCCACAAGCTTGGGTCTGCCTATTTCACACACACACACACCACACGTACACTCACGCACCCCTGCATGTGATCAAAGAGAAAGAATCAAGTGTCTAAGCTAGCAAAAGGTGGAACCTAAAGGCCAGCAGCAAAAACAAGTGAAGCGGCCCTGGAGAATCTCTCTCCTAGCATTTCATTCCAAGGCAGAGCTCTGAAATAAGGAATGTTTTCTGCCACTGAAACTTAAAAATGAAAACTGACGTGCTAGCTGCATTTGGCAGTGGCTGATCTAGGCTGTTTTGAGCAGCTGAGATAAGAGATCCTATTGATGTCAGTGCTGTGCCTACCCTTTCAGTTTACATCAGTTACCCCAGGACATGTTGTATTCTTCATGCAAATCAGACTTGTGTCACCACAAGGATGCGTCTTAGTGAACACCACCGAGACACAGCTCCTGGTATAAATTATCCTGGCAAGACAGCAATGCTAAGGAAACAATGTTTCCTGTTTTTAAGCACCCAATATTTACAGCACATGGTTCCTTGTCTTCATTATCCCCCAGGGAAATGTTTGTCACTCTTAATGCATTTATTGATGGTGTCATGTGAACACACACTGGAAAGTGCTGACCACGTGCCACGTAGAAGAGACAAGCAGCAATCTAAGACTGGATGTCCAGTGCAGTTTGGCTCAGTCGCACATGGCTGGCCCTGCTACTTCCTCCCAAGGTCAGCCAAGCAGCAAGAGAAACACACTAGTAGGGAGTTCTGCCAGAAGGACCCTGCCATGAGTCAGAATCAAGACCTGCCTGAGATTCATCAAGGGCCATAGAAAGCAATTTCCTTTATTTATGAGACTGACAGCCTCTTGGCTCCATGGAGATTCCTCTCATGCAGGTATCTCAAAATTATGTCATTTTCTTCTCCCAGGGATTTTTTATTTCCCCCCTTGCAGAGAGGGGCTGTACTCAAGCAGGCTTCCTGACATCTGCTCAAGAGCAATACAGCAGTGTACAGACAATCCAGGAAGTTTTTGGAGAGCGCTGGGGACAACTTCCTGGTGCAAGTGCTGGAGAAACCAATTAGGGGCTGTGCTCCTCTTGACCTGTTGCTCACAAACAGGGAAGAATTGATAGGGGAAGTAGAAGTGGGTGGCAACCTGGGCAGCCTTAATGATTATTCCCCTCTATTCAGCTCTGGTGAGGCCACATCTGGAGTATTGTGTCCAGTTTTGGCCCCCCACACTACAGAAGGGATGTGGACAAATTAGAGAGAGTCCAGCAGAGGGCAACAAAAAGGATTAGGGGTCTGGGGCACATGACTTACGAGGAGAGGCTGAGGGAACTGTGCTTATTTAGTCTGCAGAAGAGAAGAGTGACAGGGGATTTGATAGCAGCCTTCAACTACCTGAAGGGGGGTTCCATAGAGGATGGAGCTCGACTGTTCTCAGTGGTAGCAGATGACAGAACAGGGAGCAATGGTCTCAAGTTGCAGTGGGGAAGGTCTAGGTTGGATATTAGGAAACATTATTTCACTAGGAGGGTGGTGAAGCACTGGAATGGGTTACCTAGGGAGGTGGTGGAATCTCCATCCTTAGAGGTTTTTAAGGCCTGGTTTGGCAAAGTCCTGGCTGGGATGATTTAGTTGGGGTTGTTCCTGCTTTGAGCAGGGGGTTGGATTAGATGACTTCCTGAGGTCTCTTCCAACCCTAATCTTTTATGATTCTATGATTCCAGCTCGGCTGCCCAGGCTAATCCCATTGGCCTCACTGGTTTGACTGTGGGTAGGATTTCAAGGGGAGTCCAAAAGACGAGAGTCAGCAGCACTTACCCTGAAGACTACTCTGAGCTATCCTGGGTGAAACTCACCCTCTGAAGAGGGATCAGCACCAGCCCAAGTACCACTTAGGTCTCACTAAAGCCTCAAGTAGGACTTAAGTGATGCATACCCTTGTGCTACCTCTTTCCACAGCGGTTCAGGCGTTAACATGTCTGCTCACCACTATCCTCCCCAGTGAGTGAATGGGAATATTGGAATGTTCTTTTTGGTTCTGTTTAGGGAGGGGGAAATTCTGGAAGAAATAAAAATCATTTTTATTATTCTTATTCAAGTGAATGCCTTTTAGTGCCTGATTCTTATCAAATGTTGATGTAAATCAGGAAGTAGACCAGCATTTTGGACATTACTACAGATGCATGCAATGGGGATTTTTAGAGGTGTCTAAGAGCAGTGGAAGACTGAAGGGAGCAGGCTGGGCACCACTGAGTGGAGAGTGGCTAGTTACTGTGGCCTACAAAATGAACGCTCAGCCAGGTCGCTGCAGCTGGGGTTTTAGTTGGCGCCAGCCTCTCTCCTTTCCATAGATGGATGGTGATAATACGTTCTCCTTTATCTCTCCTTCCATCTAAGGATCTCAAACTGTTTTACAAATATTAAGGCTAATATTAATAATATTAATATTGGGGAGGAGGTGACGAGCCCTCTGTGGAGAAAGAAGTGGTTCAGGACTACTGAGAAAAGCTGGATGAGCAGAAGTCCATGGGGCCAGATGTGTTGCATCCGAGAGTGCTAAAGGAGTTGGCGGATGTGATTGCAGAGCCATTGGCCATTATCTTTGAAAACTCATGGTGATCGGGAGAGGTCCCAGATGACTGGAAAAAGGCTAATGTAGTGCCCATCTTTAAAAAACAGAAGAAGGAGGATCCTGGGAACTACAGGCCAGTCAGCCTCACCTCAGTCCCTGGAAAAATCATGGAGCAGGTCCTCAAGGAATCAATTCTGAAGCACCTACATGAGAGGAAAGTGATCAGGAACAGTCAGCATGGATTCACCAAGGGCAAGTCATGCCTGACTAATCTAATTGCCTTCTATGACGAGATAACTGGCTCTGTGGATGAAGGGAAAGCAGTGGACATGTTGCTCCTTGACTTTAGCAAAGCTTTTGACACTGTCTCCCACAGTATTCTTGCCAGCAAGTTAAAGAAGTATGGGCTGGATGAATGGACTATAAGGTGGGTAGAAAGTTGGCTAGATTGTCGGGCTCAACGGGTAGTGATCAATGGCTCCATGTCTAGTTGACAGCCGGTATAAGTGGAGTGCCCCAAGGGTCGGTCCTGGGGCCAGTTTTGTTCAATATCTTCATTAATGATCTGGAGGATGGTGTGGATTGCACCCTCAGCAAGTTTGCAGATACCACTAAACTGGGAGGAGAGGTAGATACGCTGGAGGGTATGACTAGGATAGAGAGGGCTCTAGACAAATTAGAGGATTGGTCCAAAAGAAATCTGATGAGGTTCAACAAGGACAACTGCAGGGTCCTGATAGCTGCTTTCAACTACCTGAAAGGGGGTTCCAAAGAGGATGGCTCTAGACTGTTCTCAGTGGTAGCAGATGACAGAACAAGGAGTAATGGTCTCAAGTTGCAGTGGGGGAGATTTAGGTTGGATATTAGGAAAAACTTTTTCACTACGAGGGTGGTGAAACACTGGAATGCGTTACCTAGGGAGATGGTGGAATCCCCTTCATAGAATAATAGAATCATAGAATATCAGGGTTGGAAGGGACCCCTGAAGGTCATCTAGTCCAACCCCCTGCTCGAAGCAGGACCAATTCCCAGTTAAATCATCCCAGCCAGGGCTTTGTCAAGCCTGACCTTAAAAACTTCTAAGGAAGGAGATTCCACCACCTCCCTAGGCAACGCATTCCAGTGTTTCACCACCCTCTTAGTGAAAAAGTTTTTCCTAATATCCAATCTAAACCTCCCCCACTGCAACTTGAGACCATTACTCCTCGTTCTGTCATCTGCTACCATTGAGAACAGTCTAGAGCCATCCTCTTTGGAACCCCCTTTCAGGTAGTTGAAAGCAGCTATCAAATCCCCCTCATTCTTCTCTTCTGCAGGCTAAACAATCCCAGCTCCCTCAGCCTCTCCTCATAAGTCATGTGTTCTAGACCCCTAATCATTTTTGTTGCCCTTCGCTGGACTCTCTCCAATTTATCCACATCCTTCTTGTAGTGTGGGGCCCAAAACTGGACACAGTACTCCAGATGAGGCCTCACCAATGTCGAATAGAGGGGGACGATCACGTCCCTCGATCTGCTTGCTATGCCCCTACTTATACATCCCAAAATGCCATTGGCCTTCTTGGCAACAAGGGCACACTGCTGACTCATATCCAGCTTCTCGTCGACTGTCACCCCTAGGTCCTTTTCCGCAGAACTGCTGCCTAGCCATTCGGTCCCTAGTCTGTAGCGGTGCATTGGATTCTTCCGTCCTAAGTGCAGGACCCTGCACTTATCCTTATTGAACCTCATCAGATTTCTTTTGGCCCAATCCTCCAATTTGTCTAGGTCCTTCTGTATCCTATCCCTCCCCTCCAGCGTATCTACCACTCCTCCCAGTTTAGTATCGTCCGCAAATTTGCTGAGAGTGCAATCCACACCATCCTCCAGATCATTTATGAAGATATTGAACAAAACCGGCCCCAGGACCGACCCCTGGGGCACTCCACTTGACACCGGCTGCCAACTAGACATGGAGCCATTGATCACTACCCGTTGAGCCCGACAATCTAGCCAGCTTTCTACCCACCCTATAGTGCATTCATCCAGCCCATACTTCCTTAACTTGCTGACAAGAATACTGTGGGAGACCGTGTCAAAAGCTTTGCTAAAGTCAAGAAACAATACATCCACTGCTTTCCCTTCATCCACAGAACCAGTAATCTCATGATAAAAGGCGATTAGATTAGTCAGGCATGACCTTCCCTTGGTGAATCCATGCTGGCTGTTCCTGATCACTTTCCTCTCATGCAAGTACTTCAAGATTGATTCTTTGAGGACCTGCTCCATGATTTTTCCAGGGACTGAGGTGAGGCTGACTGGCCTGTAGTTCCCAGGATCCTCCTTCTTCCCTTTTTTAAAGATTGGCACTACATTAGCCTTTTTCCAGTCATCCAGGACTTCCCCAGTTCGCCACGAGTTTTCAAAGATAATGGCCAATGGCTCTGCAATCACAGCCGCCAATTCCTTCAGCACTCTCGGATGCAACTCGTCCGGCCCCATGGACTTGTGCACGTCCAGCTTTTCTAAATAGTCCCTAACCACCTCTTTCTCCACAGAGGGCTGGCCATCTCTTCCCCATTTTGTGATGCCCAGCGTAGCAGTCTGGGAGCTGACCTTGTCAGTGAAAAAAGAGGCAAAAAAAGCATTGAGTACATTAGCTTTTTCCACATCCTCTGTCACTAGGTTGCCTCCCTCATTCAGTAAGGGGCCCACACTTTCCTTGGCTTTCTTCTTGTTGCCAACATACCTGAAGAAACCCTTCTTGTTACTCTTGACATCTCTCGCTAGCTGCAGCTCCAGGTGCGATTTGGCCCTCCTGATTTCATTCCTACATGCCCGAGCAATATTTTTATACTCTTCCCTGGTCATATGTCCAACCTTCCACTTCTTGTAAGCTTCTTTTTTATGTTTAAGATCCGCTAGGATTTCACCGTTAAGCCAAGCTGGTCGCCTGCCATATTTACTATTCTTTTGACTCATTGGGATGGTTTGTCCCTGTAACCTCAACAGGGATTCCTTGAAATCCAGCCAGCTCTCCTGGACTCCTTTCCCCTTCAAGTTAGTCCCCCAGGGGATCCTGGCCATCCGTTCCCTGAGGGAGTCGAAGTCTGCTTTCCTGAAGTCCAGGGTCCGTATCCTGCTGCTTACCTTTCTTCCCTGCGTCAGGATCCTGAACTCAACCAACTCATGGTCACTGCCTCCCAGATTCCCATCCACTTTTGCTTCCCCCACTAATTCTACCCGGTTTGTGAGCAGCAGGTCAAGAAAAGCGCCCCCCCTAGTTGGCTCCTCTAGCACTTGCGCCAGGAAATTGTCCCCTACGCTTTCCAAAAACTTCCTGGATTGTCTATGCACTGCAGTATTGCTCTCCCAGCAGATATCAGGAAAATTAAAGTCACCCATGAGAATCAGGGCATGCGATCTAGTAGCTTCCGTGAGCTGCCGGAAGAAAGCCTCATCCACCTCATCCCCCTGGTCCGGTGGTCTATAGCAGACTCCCACCACTACATCACTCTTGTTGCACACATTTCTAAACTTAATCCAGAGACACTCAGGTTTTTCTACAGTTTCGTACCGGAGCTCTGAGCAGTCATACTGCTCCCTTACATACAGTGCTACTCCCCCACCTTTTCTGCCCTGCCTGTCCTTCCTGAACAGTTTATAACCATCCATGACAGTACTCCAGTCATGTGAGTTATCCCACCAAGTCTCTGTGATTCCAATCACATCATAGTTCCTTGACATCACCAGGACCTCCAGTTCTCCCTGCTTGTTTCCAAGGCTTTGTGCATTCGTATATAAACACTTGAGATAACCTGTTGATCGCCCCTCATTCCCAGTATGAGGCAGGAGCCCTCCCCTCACAGACATTTCTGCCTGTGCTTCCTCCCGGTATCCCGCTTTCCCACTTACCTCAGGGCTTTGGTCTCCTTCCCCCGGTGAACCTAGTTTAAAGCCCTCCTCACTAGGTTAGCCAGCCTGCTGGCAAAGATGCTCTTCCCTCTCTTCGTAAGATGGAGCCCGTCTCTGCCCAGCACTCCTCCTTCATGGAACACCATCCCATGGTCAGAGAATCCAAAGCCTTCTCTCCGACACCACCTGCGTAGCCATTCGTTGACTTCCACGATTCGACGGTCCCTACCCAGGCCTTTTCCTTCCACGGGGAGGATGGACGAGAACACCACTTGTGCCTCAAACTCCTTTATCCTTCTTCCCAGAGCCACGTAGTCCGCAGTGATCCGCTCAAGGTCATTCTTGGCAGTATCATTGGTGCCCACGTGGAGAAGCAGGAAGGGGTAGCGATCCGAGGGCTTGATGAGTCTCGGCAGTCTCTCCGTCACATCGCGAATCTTAGCCCCCGGCAAGCAGCAGACTTCTCGGTTTTCCCGGTCAGGGCGGCAGATAGATGACTCAGTCCCCCGGAGGAGAGAGTCCCCGACCACCACCACCCGCCTTCTCCTCTTGGGAGTGGTGGTCGTGGAACCCCCAACCTCAGGACATCGCATCTCATGCCTTCCAACCAGCGGAGTCTCCTTCTGCTTTCTCGCCCCAGACATATCATCTGGTCCACTCTCCGCAACGGTACCTGCGGAGAGAACATGAAAGCGGTTAGTTACCTGTGTCTGTGTTACTGGAACCCGGACATTCCGCTTACCTCTTCTGGAGGTCACATGTTGCCAAGCTTCTTCACTGGCCTCTTGGCTCCTCTGTGCAACCTGCTCTATATCTTTAGAGCTTTGTGCCCCTAGAAGCCTATCCTGAGTTTTGTCTAGAAAATCCTCAGTTTCTCGTATGCAACGCAGGGTCGTTATCTGTTGCTCCAGACCTTCAATCTTCTCTTCCAATATGGAGACCAGCTTGCACTTTGTACAGACAAAGTCGCTTCTGTCCTGTGGAAGAAAGACAAACATGGCACATCCAGTGCAGGTCACAACAGCTGAACCCCACCCCCTTCCATATCACCTTCCTACTATGAGCTTCCTCAGAGCAGTTTGCAAGACGTAAGCCTCACTGGGCTCACTCCAGGCGAACTCCCAGGCAAACTCTTGCTGTGAGCTGCTCTGCTGTCCCCCGCTGCTCAGCTGGTTCGCCGCCGCTCAGCTGGTTCGCGAAGCTCTGGCTATTTTTAAACAGCCAGGCTTCCCTGACGCAAACAAACAGACACCCTAATGCCCGCCCCCTGCAGGCTAGCAGCCAATCAGACACTCACGCAGGCTCTCACACTGCCCTCCCAGCAAGCACACGCTCGGATACTTCCTTAGCAAGCAAACAAACACACACTCGGATACTTACCAGTCCCAGGCAAACTCCTGCTGTGAGCTGCTCTGCTGGAACTCTCCTTGGAAGTTTTTAAGGTCAGGCTTGACAAAGCCCTGGCTGGGATGATTTAGTCGGGGATTGGTCCTGCTTTGAGCAGGGGGTTGGACTAGATGACCTCCTGAGGTCCCTTCCAACCCTGATATTCCATGATTCTATGATTCTAAGGCTATTTATTCTCTGGCACTTACAGCCAGAACCTGGGTCAGGAGGTGAGGTCAGCAAGTACCCAGCGTGGATTTAGCCAGACTGTCTCCAGGAACATATATATGTGCTTCCTCCTGGTTTAGTCCAGTGGCAGCTGTTGGTGCAGAAAGGGGCTGGGCATACATTTTTGGTAGCAAGAGTAATTAGCCATTGGAAGAATTTACCAAGGGTCATGGAAGAGTCTCCATCATTGACCATTTTTCAATCAAGATTGGATGTTTTCCTAAAAGCTTGGCTCTGGGGACTATTTGGGGGACATTCTCTGTAGCTCAGACTAGATGATCACAGTGATCCTTTTTGGTCTTAGAATCTATGGGCCCACATCCTAGCCTTCTTTGGGATCTTGTGATACCCTGGTACTTGCACAGTGGAAGCACAAGGACTGGGATTACATCTGCCCCTTGCCCAGATAAGGAAGATGGGAAGGCCCATTGCACTCCTCACAGCACCAGAACAAAATTAATTTAATCTCTCAACACATCTGAGAGGAAGGAGAGGATGGCAGGAACCTGATGGAAGAACCAGAGAGAATGGAAATGGGGCTGTCAGGAGAGGCAGAAAGAAAACCTACCATTACGCTCAGTACTATGCTGTGTAAAAGCAGTTGCCAGCCCTGTGATGTGGGTTCCCTTGCAACATCCTGGACGTGCTCTCCTCCAATAGCCTGGACCAAGATTTTGGAGCCATTAGAACAGAGAGAACTACCACTATCCCGAGGGTGTCCCTCTCAGGTCGCTTGCAAGACCCAGTCCATGCTGGGACAGGATTTGAGTTGTTATAGTCCAAGCTACACAGACAGGCTGTATTCAGCTAAGATCTAATGCCAGATTTTCAGGATTATATCTGTTTTGGTCACACCAAGATGGCAGCAAGGCCTTGAAACCTGCTAGGACACTTGAATAAGGAGCTTCACATCTGACCTTTAAATCTGATAGTTCAGATGTGAGGGGTGGGCTGAGGCATGTGCTCAGTTTTAATACAGAGAGCAACTACCTCACTTCAGTCCGAATGACCTTTACTTTCAATGAAAAGAACAAACAAGATAGTAAGGTCTCCAGGGGAGAGAGCATGCATGCGTGTGCCTCCTCTGTAACAGTCTGCAGCAGGAGTGACAGACAATGGCTGCCTGCCTCTGCAGAGAGCACTGCCCTTTGACTTTTAAAGGTGCAGGACACAGATAACAAAACCGTACACGGTCAGGCCTTAGGCCATCAAAGACCTACAAACACCAAACCAAAGGGCAGCTGAGTTCGTCAGGAGGTTTCCCTATTGATCTGATGATGGTTATCCAGAGTCCAGCTCAGCATTCTCCACTTCACCTTTGCACAGAAAATAACCTGCTGGGGAATAGCCAGGTCTCTGTATCTATAAGGGAACTAGCTTGTTTTCTATCCTGAGAAAATTAAGAGAAATTAAGAAAATGAAGGAGGAGGGCTGGGCAGAGACGGGCTCCATCTTACGAAGAGAGGGAAGAGCATCTTTGCCAGCAGGCTGGCTAACCTAGTGAGGAGGGCTTTAAATTAGGTTCACTGGGGGAAGGAGACCAAAGCCCTGAGGTAAGTGGGAAAGCGAGATACCGGGAGGAAGCACAGTCAGGAACGTCTGTGAGGGGAGCGCTCCTGCCTCATACTGAGAATGAGGGGCAATCAGCAGGTTATCTCAAGTGCTTATATACAAATGCACAAAGCCTTGGAAACAAGCAGGGAGAACTGGAGGTCCTGGTGATGTCAAGGAATTATGACGTGATTGGAATAACAGAGACTTGGTGGGATAGCTCACATGACTGGAGTACTGTCATGGATGGTTATAAACTGTTCAGGAAGGACAGGCAGGGCAGAAAAGGTGGGGGAGTAGCACTGTATGTAAGGAAGCAGTATTACTGCTCAGAGCTCCGGTACAAAACTGCAGAAACACCTGAGTGTCTCTGGATTAAGTTTAGAAGTGTGAGCAACAAGGGTGATGTCGTGGTGGGAGTCTGCTATAGACCACCGGACCAGGGGGATGAGGTGGATGAGGCTTTCTTCCGGCAACTTGCAGAAGCTACTAGATTGCACGCCCTGGTTCTCATGGGTGACTTTAATTTTCCTGATATCTGCTGGGAGAGCAATACAGCGGTGCACAGACAATCCAGGAAGTTTTTGGAAAATATAGGGGACAATTTCCTGGTGCAAGTGCTAGAGGAGCCAACTAGGGGGGAGCTTTTCTTGACCTGCTGCTCACAAACCGGGAAGAATTAGTGGGAGAAGCAAAAGTGGATGGGAATTTGGGAAGCAGTGACCATGAGTTGGTTGAGTTCAGGATCCTGACACAGGGAAGAAAGGTAAGCAGCAGGATACGGACCCTGGACTTCAGGAAAGCAGACTTCAACTCCCTCAGGGAACGGATGGGTAGGATCCCCTGGGGGACTAACATGAAGGGGAAAGGAGTCCAGGAGAGCTGGCTGTATTTCAAGGAATCCCTGTTGAGGTTACAGGGACAAACCATCCCAATGCGTCGAAAGAATAGTAAATATGGCAGGCGACCAGCTTGGCTTAATGGTGAAATCCTAGCGGATCTTAAGCATAAAAAAGAAGCTTACAAGAAGTGGAAGTTTTGACATATGACCAGGGAAGAGTATAAAAATATTGCTCGGGCATGAAGGAATGAAATCAGGAGGGCCAAATCGCACCTGGAGCTGCAGCTAGCAAGAGATGTCAAAATTAACAAGAAGGGTTTCTTCAGGTATGTTGGCAACAAAAAGAAAGCCAAGGAAAGTGTGGGCCCCTTACTGAATGAGGGAGGCAACCTAGTGACAGAGGATGTGGAAAAAGCTAATGTACTCAATGCTTTTTTTGCCTCTATCTTCACTAACAAGGTCAGCTCCCAGACTGCGGCGCTGGGCATCACAGCATGGGGAGTAGATGGCCAGCCCTCTGTGGAGAAAGAGGTGGTTAGGGACTATTTAGAAAAGCTGGACGTGCACAAGTCCATGGGGCCGGACGCGTTGCATCCGAGAGTGCTGAAGGAATTGGCGGCTGTGATTGCAGAGCCATTGGCCATTATCTTTGAAAACTCGTGGCGAACGGGGGAAGTCCCAGATGACTGGAAAAAGGCTAATGTTGTGCCAATCTTTAAAAAGAGGAAGAAGGAGGATCCTGGGAACTACAGGCCAGTCAGCCTCACCTCAGTCCCTGGAAAAATCATGGAGCAAGTCCTCAAAGAATAAATCCTGAAGCACTTACATGAGAGGAAAGTGATCAGGAACAGTCAGCATGGATTCACCAAGGGAAGGTCATGCGTGACTAATCTAATCGCCTTCTATGATGAGATTACTGGCTCTGTGGATGAAGGGAAAGCAGTGGATGTATTGTTTCTTGACTTTAGCAAGGCTTTTGACACGGTCTCCCACAGTATTCTTGTCAGCAAGTTAAAGAAGTATGGGCTGGATGGATGCACTATAAGGTGGGTAGAGGGTTGGCTAGATTGTCGGGCTCAACGGGTAGTGATCAATGGCTCCATGTCTAGTTGGCAGCCGGTGTCAAGTGGAGTGCCCCAGGGGTCGGTCCTGGGGCCGGTTTTGTTCAATAGCTTCATAAATGATCTGGAGGATGGTGTGGATTGCACTCTCAGCAAATTTGCGGATGATACTAAACTAGGAGGAGTGGTAGATATGCTGGAGGGCAGGGATAGGATACAGGGGGACCTAGACAAATTGGAGGATTGGGCCAAAAGAAATCTGATGAGGTTCAATAAGGATAAGTGCAGGGTCCTGCACTTAGGACGGGAAGAACCCAATGCACCGCTACAGACTAGGGACCTAATGGCTAGGCAGCAGTTCTGCGGAAAAGGACCTAGGGGTGACAGTGGATGAGAAGCTGGATTTGAGTCAGCAGTGTGCCCTTGTTGCCAAGAAGGCCAATGGCATTTTGGGATGTATAAGTAGGGGCATAGCGAGCAGATCGAGGGACATGATCGTCCCCCTCTATTCGACATTGGTGAGGCCTCATCTGGAGTACTGTGTCCAGTTTTGGGCCCCACACTACAAGAAGGATGTGGATAAATTGGAGAGACTGTTGCCAGCGAAGGGCAACAAAAATGATTAGGGGTCTGGAACACATGACTTATGAGGAGAGGCTGAGGGAACTGGGATTGTTTAGTCTGCAGAAGAGAAGAATGAGGGGGGATTTGATAGCTGCTTTCAACTACCTGAGAGGTGGTTCCAGAGAGGATGGTTCTAGACTATTCTCAGTGGTAGAAGAGGACAGGACAAGGAGTAATGGTCTCAAGTTGCAGTGGGGGAGATTTAGGTTGGATATTAGGAAAAAAAATTTCACTAGGAGGGTGGTGAAACACCGGAATGCGTTACCTAGGGAGGTGGTAGAATCTCCTTCCGTAGAAGTTTTTAAGGTCAGGCTTGACAAAGCCCTGGCTGGGATGATTTAATTGGGGATTGGTTCTGCTTTGAGCAGGGGGTTGGACTAGATGACCTCCTGAGGTCCCTTCCAACCCTGATATTCTATGATTCTATGATTCTAACTTGCAAGGCGAAAGCAGGCATTGAAGCCCCATCCAGCAGTATGCTCGGAACTTCCTAATGAGGATGAGTGGAGTGGCAGTTGTCTCATGCCTGCAAACTGGCTGCACCTTGATCCACTTGAGTGCATGCTCCTTAGCTCAGCTATGAAAGGCCCCCAGGTGATTATGTGCAGACATGTCTCTATGGTCCTGTAATGAACTGAAAATCTGGGCACAACTGGGACGTGCCTGGAGCCATATCTAGGGCTGCGCTTTGCTAAAATGGCCACACAAAATCTTTGCCAATTGCAGGGCTCGCAGGTTTCATGGATTAAAATGAGGCTTCTAGTGACCCAAACTCCTGAAATTGTTTCTAATCAGGTGTTGTTCCTGATCCATTCCACACAACCAGGTATCTTCATTTCCCTGGTGTGATTATCTTTAGTCACCTGCGGTCTGATTCCCCACAGCCTGGCTGTCAGGATTGAACTTGGGGCCTCTGGATCTTAGTGCATGAGCTAAAAGCCACATGGCCATTATCTAAGGCTGTAGTCGACTCATTAATCTCTAATGACAGGTTTCAGAGTAACAGCCGTGTTAGTCTGTATTCGCAAAAAGAAAAGGAGGACTTGTGGCACCTTAGAGACTCACCAATTTATTTGAGCATAAGCTTTCGTGAGCTATAGCTCACTTCATCGGATGCATACTGTGGAAACTGCAGAAGACATTATATACACAGAGACCATGGTGTATATAATGTCTTCTGCAGTTTCCACAGTATGCATCCAATGAAGTGAGCTGTAGCTCACGAAAGCTTATGCTCAAATAAATTGGTTAGTCCCTAAGGTGCCACAAGTCCTCCTTTTCTTTTTTCATTAATCTCTAAGTGGTCTCAGTGCTACTACAGGGAACAGAGCACCACACCCTGGAAGGGTGGGTGTTACATACTTCCCCCAACTGAGGAAGTGCATCTGGAGCTTTAGAGACTTCCCAGTTGATATCCCAGACAAGCCCCTACTTGTAACACCAATAGAGCCCAGTCACCAGGTGGGATCAAACCTGGAGCCTCAGTGCATGAGCCTCTACTGCATGAGCTAAACACCACATGGCTCTTAGCTAAGGCTGTAGAGCAGACTCATTAATCTCTAAGTGGTCTTGGTGCCACTAGAGGGAACAGAACACCACACCCAGGAGGTGTGTGGGTTACACTTGCACCATGCATTGCCAGTTACTCCTGTGCAAGGTGACTGCTGCGTGCATGTAAATGTTACCCCTTCAGGACAGGAGCATTTCACAGCCCAGTGGAGGTGGCAGCGCAAGGCAGGGGAGAGTCGGGTCTCTGGTGTCTCTGCGCCGTTTACTCCTCTGAGAGCCTCCACAGGACTGTGCTGCTCCCTTGCTCTTCCAAGCTGCTCTAGGTTCCTTGGGTTTGATCGCCTGTGCAGGGTCAGCATAGGGTAGAGCAGTGGAGACAACCCTTGTGGAAGCTTTGTAGAAATCAGGGGCAAGACTTTCCAATGTGGGTGCCTGACGAGTGGCCTGATTTTCCGAAGTGCTGCGCTGTCAGCAAGGTGGTTGGATTTCACTGGCAGCTTGCAGGGAGCCCAGCTTTTAGGCCCCAAGCTTTCAGCGTGATCTGCACACAACCCTGATTGCATATGAACAAACCATAAGGCCTGGCAGGAAGGTGGCAAAGTGAACAGGGTATGAAGGGGGAGGGAGGAGTCCAAGAGCAGAACAAAAGGGAGGAGAGGAGGGAAAATGCAATGGCAGGAAGGAAGGGAAAAGAGATGGACTAAGAAGAATAACCACGGGTGTGTGCACTGTGCCCTGTCCCTCAAGTGGGCTCTCGCACTGTCAGTTGCTGGTGACCCCATTCCAGGCCCAGAGGCCCAGGAGAAGGCCAGTTTCTGCCTTTGGATATATTAGTCCCTACACACCGCCCTCTTAGTGCCTCCTCTTTCATCACAGAGATGAGTTAGCTCTATAGAGCTTTTCAACCACAGCTCACCCCTGCTACGCTCCTAGCACCATCCAGCCTCTAACGAGGCTAGTGCTGAGCCCCAGTCCCACCCAGCAAACCCAGATAGCCTAGTAACCTATTTGTTACAATTCACCTCAATCAAATAAGCAGAACCCAACACAGCCCAACACACCCAGGAGATATGCTGCAAGGAACCATAATAGCAACCCAATAAAAACATTAAGAGGGCAATAAACATTTATAGCCATAATGAAAAATTCCTCTTAATGCTCATCAAACAGAGTGCAAACAGAGAGCAGACAGAAGCTGCAGAACCTAGCCGCACCTGGGGGCTGGGCTGAGCCGCCATTGCAGGACAACAACTTGGAGGCCAAAAAGAGGAGATTCCCTGAATGGCAGCCATGGATGGTGGGGTCCTAGCATGTGACCCAGAGACACGCTCCCTTGCATGGGGAAGACGAAGCCGTGGGTGATTGCCAGTAATGAGCAGTTTTGATTCCTCTGCTTAGGGATACGAGTACCATGGGAGTTGGTTTTACAGTGATGTACATTTGCACTAAGAGGAATGACTACTATGTAGGAGCCATGTGGCTGTCTGCAGTGCAGAGGCTGGGGATCCAGGGTCTAAAGGCCACTGAGCACTTAGTGCACAAGACGCCCTGCAGATAAGGCAAGGAGGGTGGTTAAGGTCCCAAGGATCCTTATCAGGAGCAGCCGGGCAAGGGAGCTTCTGAAGTGGAGAGAGCAAGAACCCTCGCCCTCTATCAGCCAGGGGAAAGGAAACATCCTGTATCTTCGCACCAAGTAGGACTGCCAACTCTGACTGAAGCTATTCCAGGTTTTGTTTTTCCCCCCAACATGATGTAATGTCATTTTCTTAAAATCTCCCGGATTGCTTTCAGTAGTCACCAGGAGATCGATGCTGATTCCGGGAGACTCCAGGCCAATTCTGGAGGGTTGGCAACCCTAGCACCAAGGTAGACAGAAAAGAGAGAGTCCTCCCTTACAGCAGCTGAAGGCATTCACAGAGCACACTAGGGAGGGCATGGACACAGTCTGTCCTGCTGCTCCCCCCGCGGTACACACACAATGCAGGGCTGTGTATTAGAGGCACAAACCAGCCCTCAGTTGCCTGACCCAATTCCATGAGGACTTACCAGCCCAGGCCCAAAAATCTACTCCCTGAGTAGAAGGCCCTGAAAGAACAAATGGCTTTATTCTTTAAACACCTGCCTGAGGACAAGTTCTCTCTCCTGGACCATGTGGTCAGCCAGATTCAGAGATCTTTGGGCTTTTCCATGGATAACAGAGTTGGGCGAGAAATGGTTTTCCCATCCTGTGACTATTTGCAAGAGTTCAAAAAGTTTTACCACCCTGAATTGGGACAAAACCGTTGCAATCTTGCCAATGTTTACAACTTGAAAAGCTGATTTCTCCCCCTGCCCCCCTGCCCAGTTTGGGTCAATCAAAGTGTTTCATTTTGAAATGTTTCGTTTCTATTTCAACCTTTTTTTAAAACCGTTTTTTTCAATACGTTTCCGAAACAAAAAGTCATTTAAAACCAGAAACCCTGAATTTTTCATTTCGACAATGTAGACACTTCCCCCCAACCAACTTCTGTTTGAGTCGAGGGACTCGGCAAAGCCAGCACTGACTCCCCACCAGCTGTACTGGATAATGAAAATATCTGGAGTTACTGCGAGCAAACTGCAGGGGATATTACACCTTGAGCTCCAGGTTTTACACCAGTCATTTGGGGTTAGGAGGAAACGTAATGTGGGGGGCAGATTCCCTCTCATCCTCCTGCTGCGGGGTTCTTACACCTTCCTCTGAAGCATACCATGCTGGCCTCCCTGCTAGGGGCACCACGGGTGTGATCCAGTCTGGTAGCTCCCATGTTCTGATGCTGCTAGGGAGAGCATGCTCGTGGAGCTAGGTTAGGGTCTGAAAAGGCCTTAATTGTCTGCAGAGAGTCGTTCCTCACTGGCTGCTCCCTGCCCAGCGGAGGAATGGCTAGGCCTGTGCTCAGCTGCTTACCTTGGCTATCTCTTCTCATCATGGTCTGTGTTACTACATTTTAAAAGCCGATGCAGAGGAAGAGAGGAGGGAAACAACCCTATGGTCTGTTTATGCTTGAGGGGCACAGCATGAAACTTACCTTGCATTCCCCGGACCAGCAAGCGTTTGCAAAGTGTTCCATAAGCAATAGGCCAGTATCAATAAACATTCACCAAAGACAGTACAGAGTCTCTTTCCTCGAAACACCTAAGGATCACAACTCACAAGCTGAGGGTCAGACTCAAGCGAGGGACAGCTGGAAGTTTGTTTTCCACATTTTTAGGTATAAATAGCTACTCTGGTTTGTGAAAGGTCAAAACTACACTAGGTAGATAGCAAAAAGAAAAGGAGGACTTGTGGCACCTTAAAGACTAACCAATTTATTTGAACATAAGCTTTCGTGAGCTACAGCTCACTTCATCGGATGTAGCTCACGAAAGCTTATGCTCAAATAAATTGGTTAGTCTCTAAGGTGCCACAAGTACTCCTTTTCTTTTTGCAAACACAGACTAACATGGCTGCTACTCTGAAACTAGGTAGATAATAGATCATTTAAGGTGGAGCAATGGCTGAACACAAGAAGCCCAGGACCCGGTCAGTATTTATAGTGAGCTTCTTTTCTACAGTTCATCATGATCCTTTGCATTTACATAGCACTTTTCATCTGAAAACCTTGAAGTATTTTACAAAGGAGGGTGAGTATCATTCTTCTCATTGTACAGATAGGGAAACTGAGGCACAGAGAGGCAAAATGACCTGATCGTTTGTTTACAGACATGAAAAAAACACACATCTATAATTTCTCAACCACAAACTAGCCCCATAACCTGTATGTCTAATTCCCCCTTTTGCCATCCTCAGTTCCCATCACTGACCTGCGTTTGGAGTTTGGTAGGCCCGAATCTTATAGTCAGCTTTCACGGCTTCTGAAATTTGACAGAAAACTTTAAAAATGCAGTTCTTGTATAACATTGGGTCGAATCCTGAGCTGTGCTTCATGGGTATGGGGAAAGAATAGGAAAGCAGAGCACTGGGCATCAGGACTCCTGGTTTCTATTCCTGTCTCTGCTACTGACTCACTGGTGTTGGGCAAATCAGAGGTGGAAAAATGCAACGATTTCTCATTACAAAGAACAAAGGTTCATCCAGGGCAACGTTAATAAGGTTCTGAGACAAGGTCTTATAAACCAAGATCCTGTCTGGATTGGAATTAACATTGTTTCATTATCAAACACTGTATTCACCCACAGAAAGGGCAACATGCCTCCTTGATCAAATTCACAGATGATTATCAAAATACAGGAGCATCTGTATTGTCATATAGGTGAAACTCACCCTGCACAGACAGCTAATTTTTTTAAAGGGAGTGTAATTATCCATTGGAACAGATTACCAAGGGATGTGGTACATTTTCCATCTCTTGGAGTCTTTCTAATAGATACACTTTACTTCAACCACAAGTTATTGGGCTAGATGGAATCACTGGGTGCGGGTCTCTGGCCAGCGTTTTGCAGGAGGTTGGACTAGATGATCATAATGGTCCCTTGAAATCCATGAAAGTCCCACCTAACCCTTAAGTGGTGTGCAGGCCTCGAACTGAAGAGCTGCAAAGGAGTGAATTTCACCAGTCAGTGAATTGGTAGGGGGAGACATATCTGGATATGCAGCGCATTTAGTTTGAAGTGGCCAAAAGAAGCAAGGAGATTCCTAGTATAGCACTTGCAATCCCACGAAACCCGGGGGGCATGGGATGGAACCACACTGGATAAGAATATATTCTTGCATGGCAGCCAGACATGAGGAAGAACAAACACACTGCATGAAATATTCATGGATACCGGCTGCCTAGTTGGCAGCTGGTATCTAGCGGAGTGCTCCAAGGGTCGGTCCTGGGGCCGGTTTTGTTCAATATCTTCATTAATGATCTGGCGATGGTGTGGATTGCACCCTCAGCAAGTTTGCGGATGACACTAAACTGGGAGGAGTGGTAGATACGCTGGAGGGTAGGGATAGGATACAGAGGGCCCTAGACAAATTGGAGGATTGGGTCAAAAGAAATCTGATGAGGTTCAACAAGGACAAGGGCAGAGTCCTGCACTTAGGACGGAAGAATCCCACGCACCGCTACAGACTAGGGACCGAATGGCTAGGCAGCAGTTCTGCAGAAAAGGACCTAGGGGTGACAGTGGACGAGAAGCTGGATATGAGTCAGCAGTGTGGCCTTGTTGCCAAGAAGGCCAATGGCATTTTGAGCTGTGTAAGTAGGGGCATAGCGAGCAGATCGAGAGACGTGATCGTTCCCCTCTATTCGACATTGGTGAGGCCTCATCTGGAGTACTGTGTCCAGTTTTGGGCCCCACACTACAAGAAGGATGTGGATAAATTGGAGAGAGTCCAGCGAAGGGCAACAAAAATGATTAGGGGTCTGGAACACATGACTTATGAGGAGAGGCCCTCTGACAAGCTAGTGAAGCTTCTGGGCTCTGACATTTCTCTGGCAGAGCAGTGACTGTGGAAGCCACCCTGGCAAGTTGTGTTTGCAGATCACTTGGTGTTTGGCAGGTTGTTGTGCTGTGCAAACGCTTTGCTTGCACGGAGCATGGCGCAGTGTGTCACACGCAGCAGCTCACTCTGTGCCCATTTTTTAAACTGTTGTTCAGCATCTTTCCCACCCCTCATCCTCCGGGGTCAATTTTATCCTCTGAGACGGAAAATTTGGGCATCATCATTGGTTTGTGAGTCTCCTGTCTGATCTTCCTATTTATCCTGACGTCCCCAGCAGCCAGGCAGACATTGATACCAACCGACAGAAAGCCAGGATCTCTCATTGGACAGCTCTCACTAGGTTAGGCAAGGATTGAAAGCCTTTCCATTTCAGGAGTGTTTTTGTGTCAAATCACTCTCAGCCCGTATTTAGGATTCAGCCCTTTTTTAATGACTCCACTTCAGTATTTTGTTCTTCGTATTAGGAACCAGATTTTCAACTAGTATTAGAAAGGCAAGTTATATCACTGCCCCGTCCCTCAGATTCCCCATCAGTAAAATGGGGATAATGATACTATCCTCCTTTGTAAAGTTCTTTGAGATCTACAGATGAACCGTGCTGTATAAGAGAGAGAGAATTATTTACTTAGTTGCATTGCACTAGCAGCCTCAGCCATGGAACAGGACCCCACTGTGCTGGGTGCTGTACAAACACAAAAAGAGACAGTTCCTGCCCCGATGAGCTTAAATGGTATCCAGCTCTTGAATACATGCGCAGGGCGGTTAGGCCCCTAAACCCCATGTGCCAGACACAAGAGCAGTCCCTGTGTTCTCCTGAACGCTGAGGCTGCTTCCTGATAGTGCTCCCTGGAGTCCTAGACACGCTAAAGTTGGCAGAAAGGAGGCATAGCCATGGGATTCCACCCTTTCTCCCTGCTCAGGGGAGCGTGCTGTGCCCTCCCCACTGGGTCTCTTCCCCTGTGCTCTGTGAAGGTCCAAACGCCCCCTTTACTAATAATAAGAAGCCCCTAGTTTATACTTAAAGAGATGTCAAAATGCTTTATAAAGGAGGTAAGCATCACTACAATCAACTTCACAGCTGGAGAAACTGAGGCACAGAGAGGAAAGTGATTTTCCCAAGATCACCCAGCAGGAATAGATCCAGTGCTCTACCTACTAGGCCCCACAGCTGCTCTTTAGAAGTGGTGCCTTCCATAATGACCTCATGCTCCACCAACACAAGTGTGTGCTGTAATAATCTGACCCGTCTGTGGTTTATGAAGAAGTCACTGAACCATCCTCAGATTGTATTTTAACTCTTCGTGCGTTCCCACACAGGGAAGAAGAAGACTTTATCCATCAAGTGAGTCTCAATATTTGAGATTATAGGATCCTTTAATCTTCACCATTTTTTCCTCCTTTCCATTCTAAATAGAAAAAATCTGTCTGGCCACAGTAATTCTTGCCACATATGGCTGCCAGCGAAGCAATATCTGTGAGACATGACACAGAATGAATGAACAGAACGATTAGCACAGCTTCTATCAGGGTAATCGTTACAATAAGTCTTGTCTTCCAAACGAGAACGAGACGCGTTCATCTCAAGTGCAGAGGCAGGAGCCCGCTACAAGGTTGGTGCACTGCTTATGACCCATGTGAGTCCTTAAAAGAATGTTAACCATGTAGTAAAACTCCACAGACTTAAGGAAAGCAGAGCTGGTGGAAATGTTTTCTACTGCACGAGGGAGAGGTGGCCGCGTAGCTGAATGCAATCAATGTCCTGGAGAGGATGAGGCTGGCCTGCACACAAGCCAGTGGGTGGAAGCCAAGACTTGGGGGAGCGCTTGCGACATCTTTATCATGGGTTAGGAAGTCTGTTCTGGGTTCTGGGTGGGCTCCCCCCAGTGCCGCCCGCTGGCTTCATGCCTGCCCAATCCCCTGGCCACGCTTTGCACCTTGTACAGCGCTGCCTGGGCTAACCAACCTCGGGGCAGCTCTGAAGAGTCCCATGCGAATGGGGAACAAATATCTGCTAATGAATAGGCTCCTCAGCCTAGCAGAGAAAGGTCTAACTCCATCTAGTGGCTGGAAGCTGAAGGTGAACAAATTCAAATGGGAAATAAGGTGTAAGGTTTCCTTAAAGCGAGAGTAATTAACCACTGGAACAATTTACCAAGGGTCAGGGTGGATTCTCCATGAGTGGCAATTTTTAACTCAAGACCAGATGTTTTTCTAAAAGATCTGCTCTAGGAATGTTTTTTGGTGGGAGAGCGAGGAGGGGAAATTCTCTGACCTGCGCTATACAGGAGGTCAGACTAGATGATCACAGTGGTCGCTTCTGGCCTTGGAAATCGATGAATCCCCAAACACACACCATTCACCCCTGCACACTTTGAGCTGGACTTACATACACAATTTATGTGCGCTGTGCACGACACACCTGGTCGTAGTCAGACACACATCCATACTAAGAATACACAGACTGCACAGAGCACCAGGCACCCACACCCAATGGCTGAAGCCCCCAATACCTCCGTCAGCTCAGAGTCTTGATGCACAGCAGCTATGCATTAGCACGGCCTCAGCTGGCTATGCGTCCATCAGCTAAGCAAGGCCTTTTCTGGCTGGTCCTTGTATGGCAGCTTTCTCCAAGAAACAACTATGAATCCCTAGAAATGGTGCTAATGAGATTTAGGAGGGGTTGACCCGCTAATGCTGCAGAGGGGAACTCTAGAATTCTTTTAGATGTGTTGTAAAACTGATCCATTGACGATCCTTTCTGCAAGTGTTGGTGTGTTAACCCCAGTGTCCTGGGCAATTCTACCCTGGCTATGGAGTTCTTCACTTCCCCTTCTAAGCAGTTTTACAATGTGCAGCTGTGACCCACACTTCTCTGCAGAGGTGAGAGCAAGGATCCCTGTCCTGTGTAAAGAGCTCTGAGAGCCTTTGGCATGAAAGGCACCCCACAAATGTAAGGTATTGAACATAGCTAACAGCTGACATGTTCCCGATGAGGGCGAGAACACCCCTCTCCTGTCATTGGGGCTGTTATCAATGTCTTGCAGGGATTCCTGCACTGCACAGGGCAGGCTGAGTACTTCTCCGTTTGGTTTTAGCCTTTGGAGAGCTGGGCCATGAACACGGGTTTCCAGCCTTCTTGTGCCACACTGGATGGATGCCATTCACAGAAAGATTCATTCTAATATTGTTTGTGCATTGGATTTAAAGTCAGCCCAGGGAAAAGATTTTGGCTTCTGTCTCAAGTGATTTATTACCATGACTTTAAAGAGCCAATAAATCAGTTGGGCAAATACTAGGCGGGTGATCACATGTATTTGGATTTCAGGGGCGTAAATGGTTGTGCAGTTGGGATATCACAGACAGAAATCCAAAACACGGAAACACATTTTTTCATGTTTTGATGCAACCACTTGAGTCTTTAAGACACTGAAATAAACCCAGGAAACCTCACTGGCTGGACTGTAAAAACTCCCGATTCCTGCACGGCGTGTGGTTTTACCGAGCCATTTGAAAGACAAAAAATCAATCCCATAATTAGGGTTTTAGGGTGATTTGATGGGACACGGAATAAGTTGTTTTGGTCAGTTATTAACAGCGACATTCAATTCAGCTACTACAGAGGCTTTTCTAGGGTTTCAGACTTAGCACAACCTAATTTTCTGAGTTCCCCCAAAATAGCCCTTTGCCCTTTTCTCCTCTTCAGATGACAATATTCCCTGACTGTACTGACCTGGAGGGTGCAGGAATTGCCACTGTTACGCTGTCACATCCCCTCCAGGAGCTAGTTCACCAGGTCTCCCCCCAATCTTCCTTCAAGTCCCTCCTGAACTTGCCCAAAGGGCCAACATCCCCTTTGCCCCAGTCCTGCAGAGAAGCAATAACTTACAGGCAGCTGAAAAATCATCCATACAATCGAACAAGGGAAGGGGAAAATAAAAATCCAAAACAAACATAATGGGACGAGGAAGACGGGGTCTTACACCACCCTTTGACTGCCCTGATCTCAGTTATCTCTCGCCACCCTTCCTGTATTTGCATGTTTTCTGTTTAGACTGTGAGGCCTTATTCATAGAGTCACCGATTTTTAAGTCCACAAAGTACCACTGGGACCATCTCGTCTGACCCTGCTGCATAATACAGGCCAGAGAACCTCACCTGGTGACTCCTGGATCAAACTTATAACTTCTGGTTCTGTTAGTGCCTGGGTTTGCCTATATGGAGAGTGGCAACCATTGAACTGAAGGTGTCAATTTAAAGAGAAAAGGCTACAGCTCCGATGAAGTGAGCTGTAGCTCACGAAAGCTCATGTTCAGATAAACGGGTTAGTCTCTACGGTGCCACGAGTCCTCCTGTTCTTCCTGCAGATACAGATGAACACGGCTGCTGCTCTGAAATCTACCTCTTAGGAACATGGTTCAGCTAAACCAAAATAAGAGTGTCCACACAGCAATTTGCACTAATTTAACTAAACCAGGCAACCCATGCAAGTTTGTATGTATACAACACCCAGATCTTTTAGAAAGACACCCAATCCTGATTTAAAGACTCCAAGTTTTGGAGAATCCACTATGTTCTGAGTCAGTTGCTCCAATAGTTAATTATCCTCTCTGTTAAAAATGGCACCTTATTTCTAGTCTGAATTTGTCTAGCTTCACCTCCCGCCATTGGTTCTAGCTCTGCCTTTGCCCAGGAGATCAAAGAGCCCTCTTTCAGAAATCTTCCCCCCAAATAGGTATTTATAGAACATGATGGAGACACTCCTAACCTTGTCTTGAATAAACTAAATGGATTGAGCAACCTTTGTCTCTTGCTATAGGGCATGTTTTCCAGACCTCAAATCATTCTTGAAGCTCTCTTCTGAACCCTTTCCAAATTGTCAAACCCTTTTGCAGTGCAGACACCACACTTCTAGGCAGCAATCCAGTTTTCATTCTTGTCTGTAAAGTGCCATTTAACCTCTTCAAAACCAAGAACTGCCCCGCACACTTTCCTTAAAACCTAAATCAAAAGCACCGGAGCTCAAGTAATTCATATGTCTCCATTCTCAGGAAAGTTTCCAAGCTTTCTGCTTGGACATTCTCTTCACAATGCCTGCCCTTTCCTCCCAGCTCCCTGCCTTCTTTAATCATTCTGTAACCAGCTCTTCAGTTAGGTGACTGGTTGTTTTTTCTTCTTTAGTCTAAGAACAATAATCCATAACTCCTAAAGAGTGTACAAATGCTGCCAACCCTCCCCACCAAGGAAATCCTAGGCTCTGGGTCCCACATTTTTAAAGGTATTTCAGCATTGGTCGGTTCAGCATTGCAAGATTGGAAGGACAGATTTTCAACAGTATCTAGGTGCCTAAAGGAGACAGGTGACTAATTCCTATTGGTTTCATGGGAGTTAGGCACCTAGTGGGATTTTTAAAAGCACCTAGATGCCTATCTGCCATTTAGGCATCGAAGGCTCATTGAAAATCTGGCCCTCTGTGTGGAAAGAGCCATTTTACTGCAGTTCATAGTCTTGTTGAACATTGCAAATATAGAACTTTAAAAGAACAACTAATAAGAAACAGGCAGGGCTTAAATTCTTATAGAGTATTTCCCGGAGCTCCCCACATCCCAGTCACTCCCCCCAAACATGCTATAAAAACTCCAGGATGGGGGTTAAAAATATTTACCGGATCTCCACTCCGGACAGCTCTGTCTGAATTTAAGCCCTGGAGACAGGATAGCTGTTGGTATAAGAGACACCAATTTATCAGCACAGCTTCAGTTGGACCTAGATCTCACACTAAAAAAGAGAAGGAGTACTTGTGGCACCTTAGAGACTAACCAATTTATTTGAGCATAAGCTTTCGTGAGCTACAGCTCACTTCATCGGATTCAGACAGCTCACTTCATCGGATGCATGTAGCTCACGAAAACTTATGCTCAAATAAATTGGTTAGTCTCTAAGGTGCCACAAGTCCTCCTTTTCTTTTTGCGAATACAGACTAACACGGCTGTTACTCTGAAACTAAAAAAGAGAGAATGCAAGAAACAATAAAGAAACAGCAATGTGACTTACATGCTATAGGGGAGACTGCATCAGGCAATACTAACACCGGAAAGAGAAAAGACACAATTTACAACATAAGAACAGTGCACAACCAGGAAGCGGTAGACCAAAGAACCTTAATAGGAGAGAAGCGTGGAAAGCTGTGGAAGATGTGGCAAGTCACCAAGCCACAGGTGGCAACAACATCCAGCAGAAGAGGCAAAATGTAAACGCCACAAAATGGAACAATTTGCCATAGCATGCAGGGCACCGAGAGTGATGGAAACCATCCAAGAGGGAGTGTTATCATCAGGTGACAATGAGTCCATACTTCTAGGGACTGTATTCTCAATAGAACAGACAACAAACGTAATTCTAAACAGATGAAATCTTACATTTAAAATGGATGCCGGAGCAGAAGTCACCGCAATTCCAAAAAGGGTTATAAATTGATCTTGGGATGGAGTTCTGCAACAACCAGATAACATTTTACATGGGGCTAGTAACAATATTTTGGATGCTTGTGACCAGTTCCCTGGGAAACTGAAGAAAGGATGGAGAGTTACTCAACCAATAACATATGCAATACAAGGACTGACAACTGAGCTAAAGTTGCCACCAACACAGGGACTACAGCTAGCTGAGAAACTGAAATGTGTTAGTGGCAAAAAGTAAACGACATAGGAGATGTATCCACATATCTTCACAGAGCTCAGAAAGCCATCAGGGATGTCCAAATAAAACTGGTGCCATCAGCAACTCCCTTTGGTCTCACAGCCCCATGCTGCATCCCCATACTCTTGCTAGGGAAAGTAAGAGAAGAATTAAAGCGAATGGAAGACATGGGGTATATTTCTCAGAGGAAAAGAACCCGCTGACTGATGTGTGGGGATGGCTGTAGTAGCAAAGCCCAATGGCAATATCTGGATTTGTGTGGATCGTACATAACTTAAGAAAAGTCTATACAGAGAAAGACACGTGCTTCTCACAGTTGATGAGACATAACCGCAATTATCAGAGGCCAAAGTCTTCTTAAAGTTAAATGCACCTACAGCCGGCTTCTGGCAAATCCCCCTTGCCAAAGGAGCTATACCATTAACTACATTCATCACCCCATTTGGAAGGTACTGTTTCAATCATCTTCCATTTGGCATGTCTTCAGCACAAGTACATTTCCAAAAGACAATCTCTCAGATCATGTTAGGTCTGCCTGCTATCATTTACCATGGAGATAATGTGTTGGCATATGGCAGAGAGACAAATGAACATGATGTATGACTACATGCAGTTGTGAGATGCTTCCAACAAGCTGGCCTCACTCTGAATAGGAAATGTGAGTTTGGGAAAGGAGCAGATAAAGTTTATAGGATCAGCAACGGAGAATTCAGATGGACTCAGAAAAAGTATTACTTACATTACCTGAACGCAAAGATATTTCTGCTATAAGAAAATGGGCATGACAAGTCATTTTGGTAAATTCTTACCAAATTTGGCTCATCTAATAAAACGCTTGACAGTCAAAATCTATAGATCTGGGATTGGACACAACAAAATCCATTCAATAAAATAAAAGGACTCTTGACATCTCCACCTGTTTTGGCACAGTATTCGGTAACTTATCCGACAACAGTAGCAACAAACACCTCTTCATACGGATTAGAAACAATGGTCACATAAAAGCAGCCCAAAAAAACCAGAGACTTGTTGCATTCATATCAAGAAGTCTCGCAGAGAGCAAGCAGTGCTATGCTCAAGTGGAAAAGGAACCTCTAACAGTCACTTGAGCCTGTGAACAGTTCAGCATATATCTGTTTGGTTTGATTTTAACATAGAAACAGACCACAAGCCCTTAGTGGCATTACTGGAATAAAAAACACTGGGAATCTTTGAATTCTAGGTTGAAAGTCATCGATTATGGATGATTCAATTTTCTTTCAACATTCAACACATGCAAGGGAAATAACTCATAGCAACTGACAGTGTATCTAGAGCCCAGATTAAGCACCCATCAACAGAAGAAGAAAAGGTTTTAGAGAAAGATGTCAAAGTCTACATTGACCTTCTTCAGGCAGCAATTCCAGCATCTGGTAGCCAACTTCAGCAAGTTAGAGATGAACAATTAAAGAATGAGACTTGCCAGAAACATACTCAACTTTTCCAAGGACGGTGGAGTTGAAGGAATCAGCTCCCAACATACCAAATGCCATATTGGCAGAACCTTCACACGGCTGATGGCCTGATTTTGAAAGGATGGCACGTTCTTATCCCTATGGTACTTCAGAAAGAGATACTCTCCAAAATCCACGAGGAACACCAAGGTATGAACAAGTGCAGGGCATAAACCCAACAATCTGTTTGGTAGTCCTGTCTGAGTAGCCAAATGTAGACCTTAGTTGAGGGCTGCAAGGTGTGCACAAAGGAGTGGGGGTGGGAGGAAAGAGGAGGAACACAATAAAATAATTATACAGAAGTTGCCAGAATCATTATTCTCACAGATGTTGGCAGCAAGTAGCAACAGGTTTTTCTGGAAAGGACATGCATACTTGATTGTAGCTGATTACATCTATATTGACTTGGCTACACTTACACAGACTTAATCAGCACAGGCCATCCAGAAACTAAAGTCAATATTTGCAAGGGGTTCCTCAAATCCTCCTATCTGACAATGGGCCTCAATTTACCTCTAAAATGTTCCTAGCATTTGCACTGGACTTTGATTTTGAACATTGTACTAGTAGTCTACATTATGCCCAGAGCAATGGGAAGGTGGAGAGAGCAGCACAGACTGTAAAAAGATTTCTGCAAAAATCAGTGGATTCATTTGAAGCACTCCGAGTAAATAGGTCAACATTGCTTGCAGAACTTCCAGTGGGAAGATAACTAAGAATGCCTTTACCTGGGCACCAATGCGGTTTAAGTAGCCTGACCTGAAGGAATTTTGCAAACAGGATACTGAAATAAAAATTCGGCAGCAACAAAACTTGGATGTTCAGCACAGAGCAAAAGCACTTCCTGAACTGAGACCAGGGAACTAGTGAAGACCCGCTAAATCGACGGCAGAGCGCTCTCCGGTCTCCACCTCTCTGAGAAGAGTAAGGTAAGTCAACCAGAGAGCTTCTCCTGTTGACACAGCGCAGTGAAGACACCAGGATAAGTCGACCTCAGCTATGTCGACTCTATTCACGTAGTTGGAGTAGCGTAACTTAAGTTGTTTTACCCTGGCACTGAAGACAAGCCCTTAGTGGAGACTCCAGAAGGATTTCTCTGGAGGAATTGGGATCTGAGACTTACAGGTACTCTGTCAGGAGGTGAGCCCCCTCCATGGGGAGATCCACATGCTAACTCAAAAGAAGTGAGATCACAGTCTGGAAGATTGATTCAGCCCCCGCAAAGACTTTGTTCTTTAGAATAGTGCTCATGACTATTTAAATGCAACTGATAACGGGACATAGTGGTGTAAATAGTTTTCAGGAATCTGAATTTTATTTTGAATTGTTGTGTATGGAGAATTGGTTTAGAATTAAATTTTAATCTTTTATTATAAGGAAAGGGAGCTGTGGAGTGGTTATAGAGTTCCTGGTCTTCCAGGCTGTGTTGCAGTGGGGAGTTTAATAAAGGTAGGCACTTCCTGATCATCAGGGAGTTCTCTAGTTGCTGCTTAAGGTGGGTTATTAAGTCCACTCAAAACCAGCGACCTTTTGCTTGTTTTTGGCCAGTCAGGCCGGCATTTTTAGACAACTGCAGCCCACAGGGTTTTCCACATGTCTTGTGGGCTGCTTCCCCCCCACACACACACACCTTTTTTTTTTTAACGATGCCCTGCAGGCATTTTTGACACAAACCCCACCCAGCATCATGGCGACATGACACAAAATCTGTCCCCGCTTATATTTTTTGGTTTTTGCACTTCCCCTTGCCCCTATTTTGGCTGGTTTGGGGTGGTTTTCTGGCACAGGGAGGGTGGTACAGGGCAGGCCGTAGTAGGCATTGCAGAATTAACCACAGTGTGACTGGAAGAGGTGTGTGTACACAGAGACAAGGCAGACTCCTATGACCCAGCTCTTTGCTTCCCTAAAAGCAAAGGCTACTGGATCAAACTCCTCTGCCTCATTCCCTCTGGACAGGAGCTGCAGGAATGGAGCAGGTGGTAGGACATAGGGAGGGGGTGGGTCAAAGAGAAAGAGCTACAATTTCCCTGCTCCTGAGGTGGGAAGTGGCCTGAGACATTATAGGGGATCCTTTTTCCCTCCATCCCAATTTCAAATGCCTCACACAGCAGGGGAGCGGAACCAGGGCCGGCTCTAGGTTTTTTCCCGCCCCAAGCTCCAAGAGGGCAACTGCCCAAGGGTGGCCGGAAAGCCGCCCCTGGAATTGTGCCACCCCAAATACGTGCTCGCTTTGCGGGTGCCTAGAGCCGGTCCTGAGTGGAAGGTACCTGGCTCAGCAGAGACCCAGGCCCAAGTCCATGGAAGGATTCCCAATCACTTCAGTGTGGGCTGAGTCAGGCCCTAGACCCTTTGCTAGGAACCACAGATGCTGGCCAAAGCAACTGAATCTCCAGCTTCAGAGGAGCTCTCCATAGTGGCAGCCACAGCCCTGGTATTGCTGGGAGAAATGGTTCCGACGACTCCATTGCAATCAGCACCAGGGAAACTTGCTGAGCCATGCCTGTTCCAACAGCTCTGTTCTGACAGTGAGGTGAGTCAGCCCAGCACATTTAAAGATTTGCATAACCAATGCCAAGAGGCAAGGTGGTACGCCCCGGCCATGCCAACCCAAACACCCAGGAATGAGCCTCACACTCCAGAAGCTGAGCAAGTGGACCCTGCAGAGCACCTCCTAGGAGTTAACGGCATGACACCTTGGCGCAGGGATGCAGCCTCACTCTGCCTCTGGCTGCAGCTCCCGTGCCAAATACACGAAGAGCGATGCAAGAGTGAAAAGCAAACCATGAGCACCTCCCTGTTCCCACTGACAGCCCTGATCCAGGAAAGCCATCCACATGTCCACAGCGATGCACTCATGTACCTTTCAGCAGCACCATTCAGAAAAGGGCTGCAACACACTTAACCAGCATTAGTCACTGGAGGCTCACAGCCCCCCAGCGGCTAGGTGAGTACTGTGAGATTCAGTGTAGAGCTGGGTACACTGAGCTATGGAGAGGTTACTTGCTCAAGAGACTCACAGCTAGGAATGCAACTCAGGATCCCCTGCTCAAACTGCTTGCCCGTATTCTCTCCTCCTGAATTACAGGTGGCCAAAGTGGGAATCCAAAAGACGGGAGGGGTGCCTGTATTTCCAATTCTTTTCTCTCTTTATAACTTCCACCTACAATCAGACTGACGCAGGTGCTAGAAACCCCCAGGGTTCTATTTCTTATGGGGACTTACTTCAGACTGAGGAAAGCACCATGGAAATACCAAATATAAAGCCACAGTCCTGGGCCCTTGCTGAGCAACACTCAGTGCACCTCATGAGGAGAGCCACCTCTGCACACTGATCCCAGAGCCTCTTCCTGCTGGACTGGTCCCCAGTACACATTAAAGCAGCCTTGATCTGTTCTATCTTTCACCAGCTGCCAGCGGCCCCCAAGGGGTCAGTACAGGAGCTGGAGATTGCCAGAGCACAGCGGATCCCTGACCCTACACCCTGAGCCAGATGGCATGGTCTCTGGCCAGCTAAGGCAGCTTTGTGCTGGAGGAGAGGTGCAAGGTGGCTGCCCTTTGTCTCCGGTAGAGAGCGCGCAGTGACTCACACAGTGACTCGCTTTAACATTCTGCATCTGAACTGGGCAGACAAAGCAGCAACTGCCTCACACCTGCCCCCTGAAGCAAGCAGGGAGACTCCTCTCCATTTAAAGGTGCAATACCTGGAAGAAAGAATGACATCATCTCCTTTCAATTACAGAGCTACCTACACCACACCCGGTATTTACATCCAACAGGCCTGGTAACCACTTCAAAGGAGCACCGCAGTGCTCCTAATAGCTTAGAGTTAAGTGAGGCTTTAGGAAATAAAAGTGCCTGGTTATCAATCCTACATATTTGGTCATAACAGCCAAGTGTTAAGCTCCAAAATGATGGCATAAATTGCATTTGTCATTCACCTCTAATGGCCTCCAGTGACCCTGCCCGCAAATCCATCTCCAGAGGGACTATGGCTACAATCCAGACCTCAGGCAGCTCTCTGACAGCTGCTGTCATAAAACAGCTTTCCTCAGTCCCCCCTTACTCCCCAAATGTGGAGCCTACCCCAGAATCCCAGCATGCCGTCCTAAGATTTGTCCAGACACATTTCAGTCCTGGAGGAGTGATACTTTTATACTCCAACAGCTCACAACCATGAGTCCTAGAAACACCTTCTTTATGCCACTTGAGACGCTGCAAAGCCAACTCTCCACGGGGTATAGAATCATAGAATCATAGAACTGGAAGTGATCTCGAGAGGTCATCTAGTCCTGTCCCCTGCACTCAAGGTAGAACTAAGTATTACCTAGACCACGGATCGGCAACCTTTGGCACGCAGCCCATCAGGGAAATCCGCTGGCGGATCCAGCACATCCCTCAGCCCGTGCCGCTTCCCAAAGCCCCCATTGGCCTCGAAAGGCAAACTGCAGCCAGTGGGAGCTGCGATTGGCCGAACCTGCAGATGCTGCAGGTAAACAAACCGTCCCGTCCTGCCAGCAGATTTCCTTGATGGGCTGCATGCCAAAGGTTGTCGATCCCTGATCTAGACCATCCCTGACAGGTGTCTCTCCAACCTGCTCTTAAAAATTGCCAGTGATGGAGATTCCATCACCTCCCTCGGCAATTTATGCCAATGCTTAATCATCCTGACAGTTAGGAAGTTTTTCCTAATGTCCAAACTAAACTGCCCGTGATGCAGTTTAAGCCCGTTGCTTCTTGACCATTCGACCGAGTGAAGCAGTGCCATATCTGCATATTATCTGCGGGCAGTCTGGGGACACTGAGGGATAGCTTGACTAAATTTTGTACTTGGGCCCCATAGTTCTGGGATTACCCTGTGGGAACTCTCCTGGGCAAAGCCTGGGTAATGAGTGGGTTTGGGGGTCACCCTGATGAAAACTGGTGTTTTCCGAGGTGGGGGAAGAGGCCCCAGACAGGCCAAAGAGGGAAGTTGTGTATGTCCCTGGTTTGCAGACATAAGGACCGTAATGTGAAAGAGCTGTGCTAAGAGCCGTGACTGCCTTATCTGAAGAGAAGTCATTCGAAGGTCTGGTTGTCTAGCTAGTAGCAAGCAGAGGCCAGAGCAGGACTGGTCATCTGAGCAGCAGGCTCAGCAAGGCAGTGGTTAGGCCCAGCCAGAGGGAAGTGGCACTTGGATTCACTCCTAGCTGAGCAGCAGAGCGAGAGCAGTTGTGTGCATTACAGCGGGAGAAGAGGATTCACAGCAACCATCTAGTCAGCCCAGTGACCGTGGTGAGGCCTCCCTGTCCTAGCTGCTGAAGTCATTATAGCAGGGCAGGTCGTAGGTCCCAGGGCTGCCTGCAAAACAGGAACCCTGGTTTTCCTGGACTCATGGAAGCGCAAATCGTGAGTGAGGAAGTTGGGGACCTGTGAACTGAGAGTGGGAGGCTGGGAGGTAGAACAAACAGCATCAGCCATGCAGGGTCCAATTGTTTGGGACTGTGACTTATGCACCCTGAAGGAAATGGTGGCAGAAGGTGTTAAATTGTAATTATTTGTCCCAGTTCAACCTGGTCTTTCCCTTTTCTTCACCCCTTCTGCCCCCAATAAAGTTGGCTGGTTTAAACCTTTGTGCTTGCAAGCGGGTACAGATTTGCCTAGCAAAGGTTCCCAGCGTGGTTATAGGTTTCCAGATTACTGGGTGCGAGCTTGAGGCAAAACCAAGTGAGAAATTTTAGAGAATCCCCTCAAATCAGGACCTGGCCCTTGTTGTTGCCAATGCCAGGGGCAGAAGGGCTCAGAAGGTGGGGAGATGGGGGCAGGGAACGGTGTAAAGGCAGCTGAGGAATGAATCAGCCAACAGCCACTCTTGCTCCTCAGTTCAGCCCCTCCTCAGAGAAATCTGCCAGGGGACGCTGGGGTGGCAGAGGCTTGTGCAGGAGGGTTGTGGGACACCAGGGCAGGCAGGGGTGGCTGGATCAGCTGTGCTCAACTTTATTCAAGTCTGAAACTCTGCACATGGAAGACTTAAAGCCACAGGCTGGTCATAGAGTTAAATCCTCTACCCTTCCAACCCAAGCATCCTCCTCGCCCTGTCAGTGGAGAGAGAGAGAGAGAGAGAGAGATGCAGGATGAGAAGCTGACACATTTGTCACCATCAGGACCTGTTTGACGAGAGGCTGCTGCCTTATTAGGTGAGAAGCTGGCACTTCATGCTGCTCCAGTGATTTATTTCAATAGATCTTCGGACTTCTTAGCAGCAACAACAACATTTTGAGGAGTCCAGCTCCATGTGGCATAGACTCCTAGACTTCATGGTCAGAAGGGACCATCATGATCATCTAGCCTGACCTCCTGGGACAGTGGAGAGAAAGGCCTGGAGATAGGAGTGGGATGAAATCCAGTCCCTTTGGCTGGATTTCACCGTGAAAGCTCTGTCTGATCCATGCTATTCTGATAGACATTTCCCACCTCTGTTTGTTCGGGTTAGGCTGTGAATGCCGTATCCCGTATTGCCAGCCCCAAGCATTCAAAAATCTTGAGTCAGGCCTCAAAAAATCATGAGATTAGCTTAAAAATCTGCAGACTTTAAAAAAGAATGCCTCTGGGGGCCTCTTCATTCTGCTTTCTGGTTTGAGCCTTTAGGGGTCACACTTACAAGATTTTGTATGCAACCATGAGGACTAGAAACTTCATTTTTGAAATGAGAGCTGAGATTCTCCCATAATGTGACGCCGGGAGACAGGACTTTAAGGAAAACATCAAATATCATTGGCAACACTGTCAAATGCAGAAAATTCCCACATCATGATTTGAGGGGCTGGATTCTGTGCTGTTGCTGGTAATCAAGAGCCTTCGCCCAGTGGGCAAGTCATTTGTGTGTATCTTGGTCATAGAATCATAGAATATCAGGGTTGAAAGAGACCTCAGGAGGTCATCTAGTCCAACCCCCTGCTCAAAGCAGGACCAACCCCAACTAAATCATCCCAGCCAGGGCTTTGTCAAGCCAGCCCTTAAAAACCTCTAAGGAAGGAGATTCCACCACCTCCCTAGGTAACGCATTCCGGTGTTTCACCACCCTTCTTGTGAAATCCTTGTGTTTCCTAACATCCAACCTAGACTTCCCCCACTGCAACTTGAGACCGTTGTTCCTTGTTCTGTCATCTGCCACCACTGAGAACAGTCGAGCTCCATCCTCTTTGGAACCACTCTTCACGTAGTTGAAGGCTGCTATCAAATCATCCCTCATTCTTATCTTCTGCAGACTAAACAAGCCCAGTTCCCTCAGCCTTCCTCATAAGTCATGTGCCCCAGACCCCTAATAATTTTCGTTGCCCTCCGCTGGACTCCTCCAATTTGTCCACATCCTTTCTGTAGTGGGGGGCCCAAAACTGGATGCAATCCTCCAGATGTGGCCTCACCAGTGCCAAAGAGAGAGGAATAATCACGTCCCTCGATCTGCTGGCAATGCTCCTACAAATGCAGCCCAATATGCCATTCGCCTTCTTGGCAACAAGGGCACACTGCTGACTCCTATCCAGCTTCTCGTCCACTGTAATCCCCAGGTCCTTTTCTGCAGAACTGCTGCTTAGCTAGTCGGTTCCCAGCCTGTAGCGGTGCATGGGATTCTTCCATCCTAAGTGCAGGACTCTGCACTTATCCTTGTTGAACCTCATCAGATTTCTTTTGGCCCAATCCTCCAATTTGTCTAGGTCAGTCTGGATCCTCTCCTTCCCCTCCAGTGTATCTATCATTCCCCCTAGCTGAGTGTCATCTGCAAACTTACTCACAGTGGAATCCATCCCATCATCCAGATCATTAATAAAGATGTTGAACAAAACCAGCCCCAGGACCGACCCCTCAGGCACTCCGCTTGATACTGGCTGCCAGCTAGACATTGAGCCGTTGATTACAACCTGTTGAGCCTGACAATGTAGCCAGCTTTCTATCCACATTATAGTCCATTCATCCAATCCATACTTTTTTAACTTGCTGGCAAGAATACTGTGGGAGACAGTATCAAAAGCTTTGCTAAAGTCAAGATTCAGGTTTCAGAGTAACAGCCGTGTTAGTCTGTATTCGCAAAAAGAAAAGGAGTACTTGTGGCACCTTAGAGACTAACCAATTTATTTGAGCATGACCTTTCGTGAGCTACAGCTCACTTCATCGGATGCATACCGTGGAAACTGCAGCAGACTTTATATATACACAGAGAATATGAAACAATGCCTCCTCCCACCCCACTGTCCTGCTGGTAATAGCTTATCTAAAGTGATCATCAGGTTGGGCCATTTCCAGCACAAATCCAGGTTTTCTCACCCTCCACCCCCCAACACAAATTCACTCTCCTGCTGGTGATAGCCCATCCAAAGTGACAACTCTTTACACAATGTGCATGATAATCAAGTTGGGCCATTTCCTGCACAAATCCAGGTTCTCTCACCCCCTCACCCCCCTCCCAAAAACCACACACACAAACTCACTATCCTGCTGGTAATAGCTCATCCAAAGTGACCATTCTCCCTACAATGTGCATGATAATCAAGGTGGGCCATTTCCAGCACAAATCCAGGTTTTCTCACATCCCCCTACCCCCATACACACACAAACTCACTCTCCTGCTGGTAATAGCTCATCCAAACTGACCACTCTCCAAGTTTAAATCCAAGTTAAGCCAGAACATCAAGATATATCACATCCACCACTTTCCCCATATCCACAGAGCCAGTTATCTCATCATAGAAGGCAATCAGGTTGGTCAGGCATGACTTGCCCATGGTGAATCCATGTTGACTGTTCCTGATCACCCTCCTCTCCTCCAAGTGCTTCAAAATGGTTTCCTTGAGGATCTGCTCCATGATTTTTCCAGGGACTGAAGTGAGGCTGTAGTTCCCCGGATTCTCCTTCTTCCCTTTTTTAAAGATGGGCACTATATTTGCCTTTTTTCAGTAGTCCGGGACCTCCCCTGATCACCAGGAGTTTTCAGAGTTAATGGCGAATGGCTCTGTAATCACATCAGCCAACTCCCTCAGCACTCCTGGATGCATTAGATCTGGACCCATGGACTTGTGCATGTCCAGCTTTTCTAAATAGTCCTTAATCTGTTCTTTCACCACTGAGGGCTGCTCGCCTCCTCCCCATACCGTGCTGGCTGGGACAGCCGTCTGGGAGCTGACTTGTCTGTGAAGACCGACGCAAAAAAAGCATTGAGTACCACAGCTTTTTCCACATCGTCCATCACTAGGTTTCCTCCCCCATTCATTAAGTGTCCCACACTTCCCCTGACCTTTTTCTTGTTGCTAACATACCTGTAGAAACCCTTCTTGTTACCCTTCATATCCCTTGCTAGCTGCAACTCCAGTTGTGTTTTGGCCTTCCTGATTATGCCCCTGCTTGCTCGAGCAATATCTTTATACTCTTCCTTTGTCATCTGTCCAAGTTTCCACTTCTTATAAGCTTCCTTTTTGTGTTTAAGCTCACTGAAGATTTCTTTGTTAAGCCAAGCTGGTCACCTGCCATATTTGCTATTCTTTCTGCACATCGGGATGGTTTGTGAATGGGGCTGATGGTTCAGCAAGAGATGGGACCTCACTGCTTCCTGTGATTTAATGGAGTGACACAAAGAAACATTAGACACTTTCCAAAAAAATTCCAAAAATCAATGTTTTTTTATTTGTAAAAGAACTCTAACTCAGCTTCATCTACCTGTGCCAGCTGTTGATGACACTTAACTCTATAACTTTTATGCTTTCAGATTTGTCTCCTTTCCTTGGTAGTGATCCCAACATAGCCTGCAAGTAGGTTTAAACTTGGGACCTCTTGCACCAAACCCAGGCTTCTTCCACTTGAGCTGACAGTGCAAATCTCAGTTACTGGTGGGAGTGAGTAATTATCTTCTAATATAGCAGATCCATGACTTGTCAAGGAGAATTAGCTACAAATATAGTCTGAAGTGGCAGCAATAAACTGTTTTGATGCGAGAGGAAGCCCACGTTAGAAAGACACCGTTTCAAATCAAAGTAAATTTTAAACAATCTGATCACTGAGAAACTGTGATGAATTTTCTTAAAACATTGTCATTTGCCTTCAGAATGAATCTGGACATTTTAAGACTAAGCCAGTTTTCTATTGTTTAAAAATAATAGGTGGGTGGACAGATGGAAAGGTTATAACAGGGGGTTATAATGGTTGTTGGGTGCACCTTTTAATATTCTCCATATTGATTATAAACATATGGGGAGTGAGGACTAAAACTTTGTTCCTTTATTCAAAAAACACAGCCCTCTAATAGCTGCATTAAACAAGCTCTCTCTCTACCACGTTAGCAGCAAGTCCCATATCCGCAATGAGCACCCAGATGACTTCATTCACTCATAGACATACAAAGCCAGAGCATTACATTGGAGTTTTCTTTCAGCCCACTATTGAGATGAAGCACTTGCAAATTCCTGACCTTGGTCAGAACTTTTGCAAGGTTCAGGGGCATTCAGAGCCCATGGTTGTGGTTTAGATCCATGTCCAGTTAGTCTTTCTTTCCTGTGTAAAGACAGGAGCCAGATTCCCAAGAGGTACTGTAAAAGCATAAAATCCACAGACATCCTGGATATTATTCATCCTGAGTGTAACGCTATTGACTGCAGTGATGTTGCTCCAGAAATCAGTTTATCCCAGTTTGTTTGACGCTATTTTATACAATGACATTGAAGTTCATAGACTGCTGGTTGATACATCGTGGAGCAGAGAGTCCCATAACAAAACCGCCCTCAGCGTTACCACTGTGAGGCCCTTTCAGGCAGAGTCAACAGAGAATCCAAGGACTAAATGGGCTTTGAGGTTAGAACTTTCTCTTGTACCCCTAGTGGCGGTCCCCTCCAGGGCAGGTTTCACACACACAGACAGAGTGGAGGAAGATTCCACCCATGCTTGAGGTGTTCTGGAGAGGCGGTGGGCACAGGGCTGCTAATCCAGCCCTTCACTGGCATTAAAATCACTAAACGTAAAAGAAAAGAACTTGAGAAATAGCTATTGCTGTCAAGTGGCAAAAATCATTTGTCGCAGGACTGCAGGCTCTGAGGCTCACTCTGAGATGCTCACCTCTGAAAACTCCTGGTGATCAGGCGAGGTCCTGGACGACTGAAAAAAGGCAAATATAGTGCCCATCTTTAAAAAAGGGAAGAAGGAGAATCCGGGGAACTACAGCCTCACTTCAGTCCCTGGAAAAATCATGGAGCAGGTCCTCAAGGAAACCATTTTGAAGCACTTGGAGGAGAGGAAGGTGATCAGGAACAGTCAACATGGATTCACCATGGGCAAGTCATGCCTGACCAACCTGATTGCCTTCTATGATGAGATAACTGGCTCTGTGGATATGGGGAAAGCGGTGGATGTGATATATCTTGACTTTAGCAAAGCTTTTGATACTGTCTCCCACAGTATTCTTGCCAGCAAGTTAAAAAAGTATGGATTGGATGAATGGACTATAATGTGGATAGAAAGCTGGCTACATTGTCAGGCTCAACAGGTTGTAATCAACGGCTCAATGTCTAGCTGGCAGCCAGTATCAAGCGGAGTGCCTGAGGGGTCGGTCCTGGGGCTGGTTTTGTTCAACATCTTTATTAATGATCTGGATGATGGGATGGATTCCACTGTGAGTAAGTTTGCAGATGACACTCAGCTAGGGGGAATGATAGATACACTGGAGGGGAAGGAGAGGATCCAGACTGACCTAGACAAATTGGAGGATTGGGCCAAAAGAAATCTGATGAGGTTCAACAAGGATAAGTGCAGAGTCCTGCACTTAGGATGGAAGAATCCCATGCACCGCTACAGGCTGGGAACCGACTAGCTAAGCAGCAGTTCTGCAGAAAAGGACCTGGGGATTACAGTGGACGAGAAGCTGGATAGGAGTCAGCAGTGTGCCCTTGTTGCCAAGAAGGCGAATGGCATATTGGGCTGCATTTGTAGGAGCATTGCCAGCAGATCGAGGGACGTGATTATTCCTCTCTCTTTGGCACTGGTGAGGCCACATCTGGAGGATTGCATCCAGTTTTGGGCCCCCCACTACAGAAAGGATGTGGACAAATTGGAGGAGTCCAGCGGAGGGCAACGAAAATTATTAGGGGTCTGGGGCACATGACTTATGAGGAAGGCTGAGGGAACTGGGCTTATTTAGTCTGCAGAAGATAAGAATGAGGGATGATTTGATAGCAGCCTTCAACTACGTGAAGAGTGGTTCCAAAGAGGATGGAGCTCGACTGTTCTCAGTGGTGGCAGATGACAGAACAAGGAACAACGGTCTCAAGTTGCAGTGGGGGAAGTCTAGGTTGGATGTTAGGAAACACAAGGATTTCACAAGAAGGGTGGTGAAACACCGGAATGCGTTACCTAGGGAGGTGGTGGAATCTCCTTCCTTAGAGGTTTTTAAGGGCTGGCTTGACAAAGCCCTGGCTGGGATGATTTAGTTGGGGTTGGTCCTGCTTTGAGCAGGGGGTTGGACTAGATGACCTCCTGAGGTCTCTTTCAACCCTGATATTCTATGATTCTATGACCAAGATACACACAAATGACTTGCCCACTGGGCGAAGGCTCTTGATTACCAGCAACAGCACAGAATCCAGCCCCTCAAATCATGATGTGGGAATTTTCTGCATTTGACAGTGTTGCCAATGATATTTGATGTTTTCCTTAAAGTCCTGTCTCCCGGCGTCACATTATGGGAGAATCTCAGCTCTCGTTTCAAAAATGAAGTTTCTAGTCCTCATGGTTGCATATAAAATCTTGTAAGTGTGACCCCTAAAGGCTCAAACCAGAAAGCAGAATGAAGAGGCCCCCAGAGGCATTCTTTTTTAAAGTCTACAGATTTTTAAGCTAATCTCATGATTTTTTGAGGCCTGACTCAAGATTTTTGAATGCTTGGGGCTGGCAATACGGGATACGGCATTCACAGCCTAACCCGAACAAACAGAGGTGGGAAATGTCTATCAGAATAGCATGGATCAGACAGAGCTTTCACGGTGAAATCCAGCCAAAGGGACTGGATTTCACCCCACTCCTATCTCCAGGCCTTTCTCTCCACTGTCCCAGGAGGTCAGGCTAGATGATCATGATGGTCCCTTCTGACCATGAAGTCTAGGAGTCTATGCCACATGGAGCTGGACTCCTCAAAATGTTGTTGTTGCTGCTAAGAAGTCCGAAGATCTATTGAAATAAATCACTGGAGCAGCATGAAGTGCCAGCTTCTCACCTAATAAGGCAGCAGCCTCTCGTCAAACAGGTCCTGATGGTGACAAATGTGTCAGCTTCTCATCCTGCATCTCTCTCTCTCTCTCTCTCTCTCTCCACTGACAGGGCGAGGAGGATGCTTGGGTTGGAAGGGTAGAGGATTTAACTCTATGACCAGCCTGTGGCTTTAAGTCTTCCATGTGCAGAGTTTCAGACTTGAATAAAGTTGAGCACAGCTGATCCAGCCACCCCTGCCTGCCCTGGTGTCCCACAACCCTCCTGCACAAGCCTCTGCCACCCCAGCGTCCCCTGGCAGATTTCTCTGAGGAGGGGCTGAACTGAGGAGCAAGAGTGGCTGTTGGCTGATTCATTCCTCAGCTGCCTTTACACCGTTCCCTGCCCCCATCTCCCCACCTTCTGAGCCCTTCTGCCCCTGGCATTGGCAACAACAAGGGCCAGGTCCTGATTTGAGGGGATTCTCTAAAATTTCTCACTTGGTTTTGCCTCAAGCTCGCACCCAGTAATCTGGAAACCTATAACCACGCTGGGAACCTTTGCTAGGCAAATCTGTACCCGCTTGCAAGCACAAAGGTTTAAACCAGCCAACTTTATTGGGGGCAGAAGGGGTGAAGAAAAGGGAAAGACCAGGCTGAACTGGGACAAATAATTACAATTTAACACCTTCTGCCACCATTTCCTTCAGGGTGCATAAGTCACAGTCCCAAACAATTGGACCCTGCATGGCTGATGCTGTTTGTTCTACCTCCCAGCCTCCCACTCTCAGTTCACAGGTCCCCAACTTCCTCACTCACGATTTGCGCTTCCATGAGTCCAGGAAAACCAGGGTTCCTGTTTTGCAGGCAGCCCTGGGACCTACGACCTGCCCTGCTATAATGACTTCAGCAGCTAGGACAGGGAGGCCTCACCACGGTCACTGGGCTGACTAGATGGTTGCTGTGAATCCTCTTCTCCCGCTGTAATGCACACAACTGCTCTCGCTCTGCTGCTCAGCTAGGAGTGAATCCAAGTGCCACTTCCCTCTGGCTGGGCCTAACCACTGCCTTGCTGAGCCTGCTGCTCAGATGACCAGTCCTGCTCTGGCCTCTGCTTGCTACTAGCTAGACAACCAGACCTTCGAATGACTTCTCTTCAGATAAGGCAGTCACGGCTCTTAGCACAGCTCTTTCACATTACGGTCCTTATGTCTGCAAACCAGGGACATACACAACTTCCCTCTTTGGCCTGTCTGGGGCCTCTTCCCACACCTCGGAAAACACCAGTTTTCATCAGGGTGACCCCCAAACCCACTCATTACCCAGGCTTTGCCCAGGAGAGTTCCCACAGGGTAATCCCAGAACTATGGGGCCCAAGTACAAAATTTAGTCAAGCTATCCCTCAGTGTCCCCAGACTACCCGCAGATAATATGCAGATATGGCACTGCTTCACTCAGTCGACTGCCCTTGCTCTGCCAGCAGACAGCTCCCTCAAACACCTTGCTTCTCTCATAGGCTTCAGGCCACAGGGCTCACAGCTCCAGTCCTACCTGCCTCGGTGCTGACTTCTCATAGCTTTTAAGGCCAGAAGGAACTCTTATGGTCATCTGGTCTGACTGCCTGCATAGCCCAGGCTAGAGGTTTCCACCCAATGATCCCTGCATCCAGCCCGTCCACTCCAGTGCATCTTTTAGTGAGACACCCAGTCTTGACTTAAAGACTCCATGGGATGGAGACCCCACCAGATCCCTAGGTGAGCTGGTCTCATGGTTAATTACGTTCATTTCTATTTTGTTATATGATGGTGTATGCCTGTAGGCTGTAGCTCTTGAGGGGAGGAGCTCTCTACCCCCATCTACTGATGAACTGGAGGAAGATACAGAATGAGCAAGCCTTGTTTGCATCTTTGTTACTGCGGCAAAGTCGTTGCCTGAACACACACCCTCCTGAGTAGTGCGGCACAGCGGCAACTTTTGCCTCAGTTTCCCCCACCTTCTTTTGGCCCACTGTGTCCATAGGAGTGTCCTGGCCCTCCAGCCAGTCCACTTTACAGAGCACAGCCCCTTCCAGGGCAACAGAGTCATCAAAGTCCCACAAAAATGTATACAAACCAAACTTTCAGCCCAGGTGGGCTCAGCACAATCACACCTCTGCTGCTGCTGCTCCCTGGTTTGATCAATCCTCCAACCCCCCCTTAATCGGGGATTCCAGCAGGCTCCAGCTCACTGGGGCCCCATCTCAGTCAGGCTTCCAGCTCATCTAGTCTTTTCCCCTGTCAGCCTTCTTTTCAGGCTGCTTCCCAGAGACTGGGCATTTCCCTCTGGGTCTTCTCTCCCGATGGGCTCACCCCACTCATTATGGCAACAAACCTTCTCTCCCCAACTTGGCTTTATTTCTAATTCAGCCTGGCCCACCCTCCCGATGCACCAAGGCTGGTTAATTGGCCTCTCGGGTCCATATTAATTCTTTTGCAACCAGTGAAGAGTAAGCACCCCTCTCAGTCAACCATCACCACAGTGTGAAAATGGTGGTTATTTCATTAAAAATGCTTGTAAGTTTGGGTTGTAGGGATAATGAAACCTTATTATCACAGAATCATAGGACTGGAAGGGACCTCGAGAGGTCATCTATTCCTGTCCCCTGCACTCATGGCAGGACTAATTATCTAGACCATCCCTGACAGGTGTTTGTCTAACCTGCTCTTAAAAATCTCCAATGATGGAGATTCCACAGCCCCCTTAGGCAACTTATTCCAGTGCTTAACCACCCTGACAGTTAGGAAGTTTTTCCTAATATCCAACCTAAACCGACCTTGCTGCAATTTAAGCCCATTGCTTCTTGTCCTATCGTCAGAGGTTAAGAAGAACAATTTTTCTCCCTCCTCCTTGTAACATCCTTTTACGTACTTGAAAACTGTTATCATGTCCGCTCTCAGTCTTCTCTTTTCCAGACTAAACAAACCCAATTTTTTCAATCTTCCCTCATAGGTCATGTTTTCTAGACCTTTAATCATTTTTGTTGCTCTTCTCTGGACTTTCTCCAATTTGTCCACATCTTTCCTAAAATGTGGTGCCCAGAACTGTACACAGTACTCCAGCTGAGGCCTAATCAGCATGGAGTAGAGCAAAAGAATTACTTCTCGTGTCTTGCTTACAACACTCCTGCTAATACAGCCCAGAATGATGTTCACTTTTTTTGCAACAGAGTTACACTGTTGACTCATATTTAGCTTATGGTCCACAATGACCCCCAGATCCCTTTCCACAGTACTCCTTCCTAGGCAGTCATTTCCCATTTTGTGTGTGCGCAACTGATTGTTCCTTCCTAAGTGGAGTACTTTGCATTTGTCCATTTTGAATTTCATCCTATTTACTTCAGACTGTTTCTCCAATTTGTCCAGATCATTTTGAATTTTAATCCTATCCTCCAAAGCACTTGCAACCCCTCCCAGCTTGGTAACGTCTGCAGACTCTATAAGTGTACTCTCTATCCCATTATCTAAAACATTGATGAAGATATTGAACAGAACTGGACCCAGAACTGATCCCTGTGGGACCCCGCTCGTTATGCCCTTCCAGCTTGACTGTGAACCATTAATAACTACTCTCTGGGAACGGTTTTCCAACCATTTTTGCACCCACCTTATAGCTCCACTTAGGTTGCATTTCCCTAGTTTGTTTATGAGAAGGTCATGTGATACAGTATCAAAAGCTTTTCTTAAGTCAAGATATACCACACTTCCCCCCATCCACAAGGCTTGTTACCCTGTCAAAGAAACCTATCAGGCTGGTTTGACACAATTGCTTCTTGACACAAATCCATGCTAACTATTACTTAAAACCATATTATCTTCTAGATGTTTGCAAATTGATTGCTTAATTATTTGCTCCATCATCTTTCCGGGTACATTGTCCTTGCTGTGTGATACAGAGGTAACAAGAGCAAACTGACCCTGCCATGAGTGAGGAGTTGCCATAGTGGAAACCTCAGTCTTGCATTCCTGGGTGATGGGGCTTGGTCCCAAGCCAGATAGCAAGGGAGAGCCTCCTGTTTTGTTGAAAAGAATGAATCCCATTTGGCAAGGACTCTGCCTAAGGGTCCTGCGTGCTACTGAGTTCTCCTGCATTGTGCACTAATAGAACTGAGAGAACTCTGGGAAGGAACGTCGTAACAGTGGTAGAACTCAAATCACCATTGCTGAGTTAAAGCCTGGGTACTTGGAAGTGACCCAGAGTGATACAGACGCAGTAGCGCGATAAAAACCAATGTCTGAGTGCTGATAATAGCTCACCTTAATTGATCACTTTCGTCACAGTGGGTATGGCAACACCCATTGTTTCATGTTCTCTGTGTATCTATATATATCTTCCTACTGTATTTTCCACTGTATGCGTCCAATGAAGTGGGTTTTAGCCCACAAAAGCTTATGCTCAAATAAATTTGTTAGTCTCTAAGGTGCGACGAGTATGCCTCATTCTTTTTTCAGTCCCTTTTGCACTCCTCCTGCATCACTAAGGGAACAGACTCCAACTCTGTCCCCCAGCATGGCGGGGGCTCCCCATGGGGAGCAGTTAGTGTAGCTGGGTCCTATGCCACCCTCCCCCACTATCCCCAACACAAGGAGTATGCTGGGATTAGGGAAGAGATAGAGAAGGGCAAGGAGCACTAGACGCTGAGTGCAATGTACTCTGGCTATGTTCTGCTGGTGGCTGGCCCCTTAAGGACCATACGCAATTGGTGCGAGTTAGAACAGCCTTCAGTCTGCTCCAGCGTGGGTCAGAGCATTAGGAAGGTGTAGCTAACGCCCTGCTGGACCTCACACCTCTGCTGCACTCTGCTAAGCTCAGCGGCGAATGTGGCCCAAAGTGTAGAGAGTTAACTTAAAATGCTAGTAAACAAGCGGTAGGCTAACGCCACCCCTGCACGCTAGCTTGGGGAGGGCTGTTCCTCCGTGCTACGCCAGCAGGGAAATGGTGCCTTTAGAGCTAAAGAAAAAAACACACTGCAAAGTGCAACTGCTGAAGTAAACCCCTGACACGTCTGCACATCATCTCACTTTTGCCTTCAAGGCTTGGAGTGAAAACTAGCTCCTCGAAGGCCTCAGACAGCTTTATCTACAAAAAGAATGGTTAGCTAATTAGCACGGCATGCAAACTGCCTGCACCACGGGAATGTTGAGGCTGATACCAGTGCCATGGGTGCAGAAGGACTGATGGGACCCACCCTTCTGCCTGGGATAATACTTTTAATGCCTTCAGTGGTTGGCTTTGTTTTGCTGTTTTGTTGCTATGCGCCCAAGATCTCAGCAAGGGAAACCGGGACTGTACAGGAAACAACACCAGCAAAAAGTCACCAAATCATTGTCCTGATTACATTCCATGTCAGGAGCAAACACATGAATCTGGGCTTGTTTATCCTGAGGCACAATTTTGCCAGTTCTCCGCAGTGGTGAGATGTGTATTGGACATGCTGGTCTCAGTGGCAACCCAAAAAACAAAACCAGGAAAAGACTAAGTGTTCCCATGCAACTTCCAGTGCAATCAGCAGGTCTCCTCAAAAGGGCCTTTAGAGCAAGAAATGGGAGAGGGAAAAAGCAATTAGCACAGAGAGTTAAAAGAAAAAAAAGACAATTCTACCATTAATCAGGCCCTTATCAGCAGCAGGGTGCTATAAATGACAGGGTTTAATTGGAATTGTGCAAATGTGTTTGCGCTGGTATGGAGTGCCCTAGAACGCAAGCAGGAATGCAGCCTGCATCCTGTTTTCTTTACTGATGGGGGGTGGGGAGGAGGGCAGTGCGCTCCAGGACTCCTTGAAAAGCCCTAGTGTGTTTTCCAAATGCTCCATGCTGGGCTCATGAATTGTGTTTGGGTTTCCTAGCTTCCTGGACAGCAGCACTAGCCTTAAGGGGTCATGAAATGCTAGCTCTGCGCTGTATAAAAAGTGAACCTTCTCTCATGGGCAGCAAGAAGCGCCAAGGCTGCTTGGCACCAAAAAGTTACATTTGTCTTAATCCCCTCTGGGCCTGGGCTGACGTTGGAGGAAAAACAGACGATTCCCAAAGATGGGAGATTTGTGGTCCAGAAGCTGGTGTACTCCCAATATGCTGGTCAAATAAATAGCATCACATTATCCATCTGGTTCTCTGTGAACGTGGACAGATCTAGTTAATAAAGGATGTGAGGATCAGAAAGAATCCCATGGGGTAGATGGTCAGGTGAATGGCTCAACGGGGCTTCCAACTGGGCCTTCGGGTGCTGAGGGCTGCTGAGAAGAGCTGGGGGTAAAGTTTTCCGTCAAATAGTATTGTAGTGAGGGGCCCTGGCCTCCCTCCAAGACGACGGGGTGGGATGGCAGATCACTACGATTATATTCACTGACAAATGCAGTTTGGGGTCAACTGAAACTATTGGCAAATTTGGGTTGAATTTAGGCAATAGTTTTGGCCAAAAAGATTAAAACCACCCCAAAACAAAATGAAAAACTGAAAAAAATCATTTCAGGTTCCACAAAACTTTTTGCCCCCAGTTTTTTGTTTTGGCCACTGAACCAAACATTCAGTTCTCTGCCCAGCTCTAGTGCTGAGTGGCCTCAATTCCCATTCAAGTCCATAGAAGTTGAAGGTGCACAGCACTTTGCAGGACTGAGTCCTTAGTCCAGCCCTGTAGATTCAGTCAGCCATTTGGTCCACCAAGAAGGCACCTTTCATCCTTTTGCATCACAGTGCATCTTCTGTGGCAGGGTCTACTTCAACCTGTAGGAATCCTCTCCTGTTTCTCCTGGGGATCCTGGGCAGACCTCCAGCTATTTATCTATTCCCTCTCTCTTCCTCATGGTGGGACTTTAAGTGATTCATCTAGTCCTTCCCTCTCCATGATGGCTGGGAGCTCTTCTGATCCATTCAGTCTAAGGCCTTGCATAATGGTATCTCAACTCTCCTAGCCCCAGGCAGTGTGCTGGAAGCTCTGGTGAGCTATCTGGCCCGACCTGCTGACAATGGCATGATTCATTTAACTATCCTCAGCACTGGGGGAAAAAAATCACCATGGACCTTTACCCCTTTCAGCAGAAGAAGTAGTTATGACCTGGCAGATATTTTTTTAAAGGGAATCGTAGTCAGTGTTTCATTTTGCTTTCTGTTTACACTGAGCAGTGGCTCATTAGGGAGGGAAAGTCACACCCCTGGACCAAATTCTACAGCTCATTCTCAATCAAACCTCCCACCTGCTTGTGTGGGAGTGTCTCTGAGTAAGGGACTGAGCCCCTTGTTCTGTGAAACCCTTGGACTGCAAAGATGTGATTTTGTTTTATAAACGCAGGCTCCAGGTGTGACAAATGCAGAAGGCATTCCCACAGTAATTAAGCAGCATTCTTATTTATGTCATCTCCTGGCTCTTGCATAGGTTTTATGATTCTCATTATGTAGACATATTACTTTTGGATTGACTCACTTGATGCACTGATCAGCACTTTACCGTAGCCTCCAGTTATAGTGGTTTTTATGATATTCAGAAGAATTTAACTATTGCCAAACTATTAGAAAGAACACTGGAAAATGATTAAGTTGCTGAAGGTCAAGGAAATTTCTCTAATCGTTCTGTGTATGCTACTCCCTCTAGGACTGAGCTGGAGGGAGATAATTCTGCTTTAATAATAAAGTCACAGAGATATACCTTGTCTTTACCATCAAATCTCTGAAGAAAGGGTTATTCTCAATTTTAAGAGCTTGTCTAAGCTGTTATCAGCTCTCTGCTGAAATGAATTCTTGGAAGTTTTCATGGTATGTATTGTAAACTACAAAACAAACAAACAAACAAACCCCATCAGGTTGGCTTATTGAGTTGCTTAACACATATTGCAAATAATGTGCTATCAGGGTCATCATAAACTGAATGTAAAGATGGGCTGATGGGAGCTCCTTTTAAAATCCCATCACAGTTTGAGAGGGAGGTTGGGTGATTCTCCAGACTGTGATGGAGTCACCCCCTTTCTCTGGGTACAGCCAAATCATTCCTGCGAAAGACTAGTTATTGCTGCAGCTCATCAAAGTACCTCTAAACAGCCTCCCGCACCCCCCCTTTGGAATGCACCAAGTGTCAGGTATTTATTTCCAGGAGTACATCCCTCTGCAAGGTGTTCATATCCCCTATTGCCAACCACTACAAGCTAAACATTGGGCTGTAGTCTCAGGATACTCAGAATAGCTTGTAGGACCAAAGCATGAACATTCCCTTCAGGAACAACAAGGAATCTGGTGGCACCTTAAAGACTAACAGATTTATTTGGGCATAAGCTTTTGTGGGGGAAAAACCCACTTCTTCAGATGCATGGAGTGAAAATTACAGAAGCGAGGACTGGCCTGCCTCTCAAGGTCTGTGAGAGTGAGGGATCCTTTTCCAGGATAGGTTGTACATAAGAACAAATGGCCATACTGAATCAGACCAAAGGTCCATCCAGCCCAGTATCCTGTCTGCCGACAGTGGCCAATGCCAGGTGCCCCAGAGGGAGTAAACCTAACAGGTAATGATCAAGTGACCTCTCTCCTGCCATACAGCTCCACCCTCTGACAAACAGAGGATAGGGACACCCTTCCTTACCCATCCTGGCTAATAGCCATTAATGGATTTAACCTCCATGAATTTATCCAGTTCTCTTTTAAACCCTGTTATAGTCCTAGCCTTCACAACCTCCTCAGGCGACGAGTTCCACAGGTTGACTGTGCGCTGTGTGAAGAAGAACTTCCTTTTATCTGTTTTAAACCTGCTGTCCATTAATTTCATTTGGTGACGCCTAGTTCTTATATTATGGGAACAAGTAAATAACTTTTCCTTATTCACTTTCTCCACACCACTCATGATTTTATAGACCTCTATCATATCCCCCCTTTGTCTCCTCTTTTCCAAGCTGAAAAGTCCTAGCCTCTTTAATCTCTTCTAATATGGGACCCATTCCAAACCCCAGTCATTTTAGTTGCCCTTCTCTGAACCTTTTCTAATGCCAGTATATTTTTTTTGAGATGAGGAGACCACTTCTGTACACAGTATTCAAGATGTGGGCGTACCATGGATTTATATAAGCGAAATAAGATATTCTCCGTCTTATTCTCTATCCTTTTTTTAATGATTCCTAACATCCTGTTCGCTTTTTTGACTGCCGCTGCACACTGCATGGATGTCTTCAGAGAACTATCTACAATGACTCCAAGATCTTTTTCCTGATTAGTTGTAGCTAAATTAGCCCTCATCATATTGTATGTATAGTTGGGGTTATTTTTTCCAATGTGCATTACTTTACATTTAGCCACATTAAATTTCATTTGCCATTTTGTTGTCCAATCACTTAGTTTTGTGAGACCTTTTTGAAGTTCTTCACAGTCTGCTTTGGTCTTAACTATCTTGAGCTGTTTAGTATCGTTTGCAAACTTTGCCACCTCACTGTTTACCCCTTTCTCCAGATCATTTATGAATAAGTTGAATAGGATTGGTCCTAGGACTGACCTTGGGGAACACCACTAGTTATCCCTTTCCATTCTGAAAATTTACCATTTGTTCCTACCCTTTGTTCCCTGTCTTTTAACCAGTTGTCAATCCATGAAAGGATCTTCCCTCTTATCCCATGACAACTTAATTTATGTAAGAGCCTTTGGTGAGGGACCTTGTCAAAGGCCTTCTGGAAATCTAAGTACGCTATGTCCACTGGATCCCCCTTGTCCACGTTTGTTGACCCCTTCAAAGAACTCTAATAGATTAGTAAGACATGATCTCTCTCTTTACAGAAACCATGTTGACTTCTAGATCATTGATGATGTGCTGGAGAGGTTTTAGCTAGGGTTGTACGTGATGGCCAGTGATGTTCTGTTATTTTCCTTGTTGGGTCTATCCTGTAGTAGGTGACTTCTGGGTACCCATCTCACTCTGTCAATCTGTTTCCTCACTTCCCCAGGTGGGTATTGTAGTTTTGAGAATGCTTGATAAAGATCTTGTAGGTGTTTGTCTCTGTCTGAGGGACTGGAGCAAATTCGGTTGTATCTTAGGGCATGGCTGTAGACAATGGATCATGTGATGTGTCCTGGATGGAAGCCGGAGGTATGTAAGTCAGCGTACCAGTCAGTAGGAAACCTACTTTTTTGATGATGAAACAGAAAGCCTACACCCCCAGAGTGTCAGGCACCTAGAGCACTCGCTCTGCATCTGAAGAGCCAAGTTTAAGTCCCCACTCAGCCTGATTCAGAGCAGGGACTGAAACACTGGTCTCCCACACTCCAGGCAAGTGTCAGTCTCTGTTTCTCCCTATAGCTGGTTAGGGCTGTCCCACTTTTTATGAATAAATAAATATTCATGGAGCCAGAGAAACTGCTTCTAGAGCCCTGTGATCAAAGCACTCCCTTGGGAGACCTGGCTTCAAGCTCCTACTCCAAAGCAGGGATTCAGAGCAGGGTCTGTCACAATGGGGTTTCTCTGGTTTTAACCAGAAATTCTATCTTGGACAGGAAACCCTTCCCCAACAACATTTTCACTGAACCTGGTACGTTCCTGCGGATGGCTTTGGTTTGGGCAAATGGGCATTTTCCTACAAAAACCTGTTTTGTCAAAAAATTCCCAACCAGCTCTTCTCAGACTGTCCTGACTCCCAACAGCAGACTCATTCTGCCTGTGCCAGTGCTTAATTTGTGCCTGAGCTTGGTAGTTCAGAGCCCTGGCACCTCTGGGCTTGCCGCATCAGTTCTGTATGTTAAAAAATTGCTTGAGCTGCAGCACCTAATTGCTTGAGCCCTGGTATCCCTTTCATCACAAATTAGGCACTGGCCTGAGCACACTACTACTCAACAGGACCAAGCCACTGGAGTCCAGAGCTGTGTTCCCTCTAAGCTGTGTGGTCGGGCGGCCGCCCAGGAGAGATTCAAGTGCCGCACACTTGCTTAGCAGAGCCGCGAACGTCCGGCAGCATGTGTTCAGGTGCCCCTCCCCCCCCCGCTGCTCTGCAGCCACATTGCTCCTGAAGCTGCTCCCAGGACCCTCTTGCCAGCTGTGCAGAGCAGGGGTGGGGAGTGCTGATGTCAGGGTGTCCCCCTTCCCCCATCCCTTTACCCCATCCCCACAGAGCAGGGGAGAGGAGACAGGGCTCAGGACTCACAGCAGCTCTGAGGTCTGAACGAGCCTTCCAAGCCCTCTGGGCAGTGAATGAGTTCCTTAAAGAGACAGCGCACAGCATCGCTCAGAAACTTCCCCAGCAGCCAGCACACACAATCTCTGTTTCTCTCTCTCTCTCTCTCTCTCTCTCACACACACACACTCTCTCTCTTTCTCTCTCCCTCTCCCCCCATCCACATACCCCATCTCCGCAGAGAAGGGGAGAGGGGACATGGCTCAAAAGCAGGAGAGCTTCAGTAAGTGCCTTAAAGAGACAGTGTACAGTGTCGCTCAGAAACTTCCGCAGCAGCCAGCACACACACACACACACACAGAGTCTCTGTGTCTCACACACACTGTCTCTGTCACACACACATACACACTGTGACAGGGCAAGGCCAAAAGGCTATAGTAAAGTAATGGGAGACAGATATTTTACCCACAGACTAAACAAATCCCTGTTACCAGGATAAGCAAATGGCAGCTGCTCCAGGTCAGTTAAGACACCTGGGGCCAATTAAGAATCTTTCCAGAAGGCAGGGAGGACAGCTAGGTTGATTGGGACACCTGAAGCCAATCAGGGACTGGCTGAAACTAGTTAAAAGCCTCCCAGTTAGTCAGGTGGGCGCACGTGTCAGGAGCTGTAGGAGGAAGTCGTGCTGTTGGAGAGACTGAGCAAGACAAACCATATCAAGCACAAGGAAGGAGGCCTTGAGCTAAGGGTGAAGTGGATCTTGAGGAGGTGGGGACTGCTGTGAGGGAGTGGCCCAGGGAATTGTATGTGTCCTGTTTCTAAAAAGTCAGCTACCACAGCTGATACTATTAGGGTCCCTGGGCTGGAGCCCAGAGTAGAGTGTGGGCCAGGGCTCCTCCCCCTTTTGCTCTCCCCCTCCCCCCCCAGATTAATCACTGAGACTGGGAGACAACAGAGACTGTGCAGGTGAGGGTAGCTTCTCACATCCCTTGCTGGCTTATGATGAAAATGGCTCAGTAGGCTGTGACCCTTGCCTCTAGAGAGAGAAGGGCTACATGGAGGGTCACAGTGAGCCTCTGAGGATAGCGAAATCCACCAGAAAATGCAGGACCCATAGAGACAAGGACAGAGCTTTGTCACAACACACACAGTCTGTGTCTCACACACACATACTGTCTCTGTCACAGACACACACACATACAGTCTCTGTGTCTCTCTCTCTCACACACAGTCTTTCACACTCATCTTCCAACACATACTTGTATTGTTGTTGTTGTTATGTCTTGGTGCTTCCTGCAATGCACATATAGTCTCTGTAATTTTATTCTTTCAAAGTGTGTTATTTTAGTTTTTTGACTGGTCTATGCATTTCATAATTATTATTTCTCTCTTACACTTAAATTTAATTCTTTCAGTTGTGAGTTCTAAAAGGCCTAACCAGTCCTGGCTGAAGTAATTATCCCTATGGTAACTTTTTAAAAATATATATTATATCTAGGGTTTTTGTTTCTACTGGTGACGCACATCTGCACATTACCTCGGTGCACATAACAAAATTTATTCCACACATGGATGAAAAAAATTAGAGGGAACATTGATCCAAAGATCAAAGATATCTGGCTAAAGGGATATTGTCAGGCAGCGTAGGCCCCAAATCTCAGTTTTGTTTTAATTATTTTTGTTTTAATGTCAAAGGAAACCACTTGGGTTTGGATTTAACTATCCCCCTGTCTGGCCCTTGTGCAATCCAAACAGTGCCCTGATAGGAAAATGACAATAAACCAATATGAAACTCACTTATCTACTTTCATTCTTTAAGAGCAGAGACTTTCAAAATGAAAACAAACAGCTGAAGAGTAAATTAAATTTTCAGATTATAAATTCTTCAGTGTCTTCCTCTGTGTTGGGAAAGTACACAGCACATAATAACTAATAAAATTTCAAAAAAATTATCTCTGATTTAACAATCTCAGGCTCCCGTTTTGCATTGAGTTCCATGCAGTAGCATCCACCTACATGCAACTCACTGTGGGATTGGAATCTAAATTTTTATTAGTAATACCATACTAATAAGGAATACAGTTTTAAACAATATGGCTGTTAACCTGGCTGGGCCCTTTTGATTTTTCTTTTTCCAGTTTCCAGTGTCTTCTGTGCTTCCTATTGTCATCTGTGACACAAAGGCAAAGTACCTAAAAGTTGTTTTCATGGCATCTGCCAAGAGCCTGGTAATGGCAACCTCATGAATTTTGTAATCTGAGCAAAATGATTAGATGCTTATCTGAACTTAACCTCTGAACCTTCCATGGTTCCCTTGTCACTGCTATAACTTAGAAAGAGCTGGCCAAATTACAGACATTGTACGGAGCCTCCATGTGAAGTCATGTCCAGGTCATCCTTTCAGTTCAGGTTAATGGTGTTGGTTGGTTTCTGATCATAAATCATCTCTCTCTTTTTTGAAAAGAGGTGTCCATTACAGTTCTTTCCCAATTCAAACTATCACTACCTCAGAGAGACAAAGTGGGTCAGGTAATACCTTTTATTGGCCCTACTTCTGTTGAAAAACACAAGCTCTTGAGCTTACACAGAGCTCTTCTTTAGGTGCTATGTTTCAGAGTAACAGCCGTGTTAGTCTGTATTCGCAAAAAGAAAAGGAGTACTTGTGACACCTTAGAGACTAACCAATTTAGTCTCTAAGGTGCCACAAGTATTCCTTTTCTTTTAGGTGCTATGTAAGCTTGAGAGCTTGTCTCTCTCACCAACAGAAGTTGGTTCAATAAAAGATATTACCTCACCTACTTTGTCTCACTTGCGGATACAACAACACTGTAAACACTTTCTGAAGCCTGTGCATTATTTCCCTCTAATGCGGGAGTAGCTGGAGGGTAACTTCAGCCAAGATGAGGAGAGGCTGGAAGCTACTCATTGGTAAAGCTACGATTTAGTCACGGGTATTTTTACCTGTGACTAAATCGTAGCTTTACCAATGAGTAAAAGTTTTTAGTAAAAATTACAGACAGGTCACGGACAATAACCAAAGTCACCCGACTTTTACTAAAATTACCACTAACCAAATCTTACCTGCTTGCGGGGTGGGGGTGGGAGGCAAGGGGCGGTGCTCCAGTGGATGATGCTGCTCCCGGGGATAGGGAGGAAGCCCATGGCCATACCACCACCACTCTGGGTTGGGAGGCAGCCCAAGGCCCTGCCGCCACTCCTCTGGGCCCTAGGATCAGCCGTACCAGCTGCACCAGCCACTGCAGCTGTGGAAGTCACAGAGGTCCCGGAAAGTCACAGAATCTGTGACTTCCATGACCTCCGTGAAAGATTCACAGCCTTACTCATTGGTAAGTGAATATGAGCCTAAAGAAGAGATTCTAAGAAGAGTCTAAATTAGTGTTATTTTCATATTGTGCAGGTAGGAAGAAGGTATACATTGCATTAACTTATATTCCCTGTAGATTTGCCTCTGGATCTGATCTATTACTCTCTCTGACTCTGACTTGCTGCAGGTATCTGATCAAATCACTTAATATCTCTGGGCCAGATTTTTTTAAAGATATGTAGGTGCCTAACTCCCATTGAAACTAATGGGAGTTAGGTGTCTATATACACCTTTCAAAATATGGCCCTCTGTGCCTTAGCTTACCAGATCTGTAAAATGGGAATAATATTCAGCTACCTTAAACCAGGGAGACATCATTGGCTGAAAGTGCACATTGATACTTTTATTGCTTCCTCTCTCTTTGGGATGCTCCCATTCTGGGTTTGCAGGGCTGTATGAGTAGCCATCTCAGCATAGACCGGAGCTCTTGAAAGCTTGCTTCAGTTACCCAGAAAGCTGTGCTCTCTGCTGCAAAGGAGTCATTACAGCCTTCCTAGTTCAGTTAATCATGTTAATTAATGCTTGACATTGTAGGATGAACAGCCACAAGAAGCCTATCAAATGAAGAAGAAGTTTACTGAAAATAGCCTGTCGTGTTTTGTTATTTGATTTTTATTCATATTTATGAGTGATTTTTAACTGATGGAATCTTATACAAAATAAACAGGGCTGGGGGAAAAGTTTTCAGTCGTGTCTAAATTACATATATTGCTGCTCCTCTTTCAGCCTGTGCAGGGGGATAGAAAGGCCTTTCACAGTGTAACAGAGGCCGGGGACACTGAGATGCCGGGAGACTAGCCCCCAATGTGTCAATCAGCTAAACATCAGATAACTTTGCACACCATGCATCCCACCATGGCATGTTTCATCTTCTTCTTTACAGCCAAGACTTGATTTCAGCTCTCCTGGGGGGTTTTCCATACGTGAAACAAATGAAATAGAACAAAATAATAAAATGTCAATAAGGAGAAAATTCCAGCAGAGCAGATGTCTTCCTACCCCAGCTTCTTCCTTCAGTGTAAGTGATGAAGGCAGGCAAAGCTCTTGTTGCATGCATCACTTGTTTGGGTCAGGCAACAAAGTGCTGTTCTTATATTTTATTACATATGCTCCACAGGAGCACCCGCCACTACAGCAAATGTGGGAAAAGTCAACAGAACTTTTTTGAACCTCATGGAAGTTTTTAAAGAGCTGGCTGAGGAGATCACAGGACCATTAATGTTGATTTTCTTGGATTTTGAAGTCTGAAACACTGGGGAAGTACTGGAACACTGGAAGAAAGCTAATGTTTTCCCAAAATTTAAAAAGGGTAAACAGGATGACCTAGGTAATTATAGGCCTGTCAGACTGACTTCAATCCCAGGAAAGATAATGATACAGCTGATATGGGTCTCAATCAATAAATAATTAAAGGAGGTTAATCTAATTAATGCCAATCAACATGGGTTTATGGAAAATAGATCCTGTCAAACTAACTCGAGATTTTTTTTTGATGCTATTCCAAGTTTAGTTGTTAAAGGTAATAATGTTGACGTAACATACATAGAATTCTGTAAGGAGTTTGACTTGGCACTATTTGCCATTTTGATTAAAAAAATTAGAACAATACATAATTAATATGACACACTTTAAATGGATTAAAAACTAGCTGATACATAAGCAGGGAATCATCATAGACTAAGTGTATTTCCAATATGGTCCTGCGGGATAGGTTTTTGGCCCTACACTCTAAGATTTTTTTATCAATGACTTGGAAGAAAACATAAAATCATCTGTGATAAAGTTTGCAGATGACGCAAAAGTTGGAGGAGTGGTAAAAATTAAGAGGGCAGGTCACTGATACAGAACGATCTTGATTGGTTGGTAAACTGGGTGCAAGCAAACAATATGCATTTTAATAAGTCTGAATGTAAATGTATACATCTGGAAACAAAGAATACAGGCCATACTTACGGAATGGGAGACTAGCCTGGGAAGTAGCGACTGAAAAGGATTTGAGGGCAGTGGCAGATAATCAGCTGAACATGAGCACCCAGTGCGATGCTCTGGCCAAAAGCACTTATGCAATCCTTGGATGCATAAACAAGGGAATTTTGAATATTAGAGAGGTTATTTTACCTCTGTATTTAGCACTGGTGCAACTGCTATGAGATTACTCTGTCCAGTTTTGGTGTCCACAATCTTGAATGGTGATAAACCGGAAAGGGTTCAGAGAAGAGCCAAGAGAATGATTAAAGGATTAGAAAACCTGCCTTACAATGATAGACTCAAGGAGCGCAATCTATTTAGCCTAACAAAGAGAAGGTTAAATGGTGATTTGATCATAGGCTGTAAGTACCCACAAATATTTGGTAATGGGCTCTTTAGTCTAGATGACAAAGGTCTAACGAGATCCAATGGATGGAAGTTGAAGCTGGACAAATTCTGGAAATAAGATGAGAAATTTTAACAGTGGGGGAAAATAACTATTGGAACAATTTGCCAAGGGTTGAGGTGGATTCTCTATCACTGGCAATTTTATAGAGAGAGTAGATCTTTTTCTAAAAGCTAAGTTTTAGTTCAAACAGGAATTATGTGGGGGAAGTCCAATAGCCTGTATTACACAGGAGGTCAGACTAGATAATCATAGTGGTCTCTTGAGGCCTTAGAATCTATGTATTTCTGATGCAGATTGAATGGCTTCTAAATAAAATTATCAGGTTTCATTCCCTGAGGGCTACAGTCTCCCCTCCTTACTCATGCTGAATAAGTTCCTCATTCCATAAATATCCCATTGAAGGGAATGTGGAATAAAGTTTTGTCCGACATGTATAAGGGCATCAGAATCTGCTCGAGTGCACAAGGTATTCAACTAATCAGAAATAAGTCTTATACAGAATCTCCCACTGGAAAAAAATCAAGAGTCCCATGCCAGGCAGGAGAGTTCCTCATGCATAGGAGGCATTAATCATGAGAAACAATTATTAGTCTAAAGATGGTATATAGGACAGGGACTCTGGCACTCTCCATCACTCACACTGAAGGAAGAAATGGGGTTGGGAAGACATCTGCTCTATTGGGATTTTCTCCTTATTGAAGTTTCATTATTTTGTTCTATTTCTTTTATGTATAGAACTTTTAAAATATTCTTTGATCCTAGTCCTGCCCTAGTCTGTGTTTTGGCATGGCATGTAATAAATTTAAGTGGAAATAGTATTCATTTTTGACCCTACGTAACATACTATTAAGCTCTCAATTCCTCAGGTGCTCTACATTAGGTCTTATTAGTACAAACTATGAACAAGGGGTCAGTTTCTAAGCCGGTGTAAGTTGGTGTAGCTACATGAAAGTCAATGAAGCAATGCTGTTTTCCACAAGAAGCCATATCCAGTGCCCTTTGAAGTCACTGGGAGATGTTCATGGTCATTAGCTCAGACCCCAGCTGAGATGCTGGCCTAAGGTTTGTAAGAGTGGCCAAGGACATTGGATTGCCTCAGGTTTTGGATGCCCAGCTGGAGATATCAGAAGTGTTTAGTATCAGCCCCTCCTGCCAGAGGGCTTGCTGATAAGCTTGCCCAGCTGTGTGTAGAGAGCTATCATCATTCAAATCCCATTGAGGGATTTCTTTTCCGGTTGTAGATATTATGGCCAGAAGGGCCTGTTATGATAGCTCTGTCTGCCACCTGCATTGAACTTCCTCCATATCCTCATGTGATCTAGAGGACATTTCTAGCTAGACTTCCAGGGGTGGAGATGCTCTCCCTTACCTTTATTAGCCGGGACACTGAGCAGGGGCTTGGGCTGCTCTGAAAGGGGCAGGTTTCATTCCCATTGGGGATGGGGAAACAATCCTATTCTCAACCTGCCTAGGATCATACTTCTTCTATGAAGAAAGAAAGACAAATAAAGGCTGGGCCTAACAAAGACTGCTACAAAAGACATTCCGAGTGATGTGGAAATCATTCCAGAGGAACAAATGAAAGAAACCATGGAAACTTCAGCTTCCTCATTCAGTAACCCTGACATCAGCAACAGACACAGGCAGCTACAGCAAACGGGCTACCTCTTTCTCTTTGGAGGTTTTTGGGGAGAAGGTTGAACGAGTGATAGGAGAATCCCACTTAGGCACAGGACCCATCCCGGTGAAAAGTGGGCAGGACAGGCCTGTCCACTTGCAAAAAGTGGGAGGGCCCTGGCCCCCTGGTTCCGGCACCATTGGCCTGGGGCCCCAGACACAAGGGAAGGAAAGATCAGCAGTAGAGCACAGAGAGAAGTAGGAGGAGACCTGGGGATGGAGTGTGGGCAGGGCAATGCAGGCTGTTGGGGGGGTGGGGAGGGGTGTCACCCTTCCCCTGCCTTTGATACCTGCTGCCCATGCACTTTGGGTTGGTTTCCCACTCTAGCACACCCATTGGTGCTAGTTGGTATGTTTTATTATCTATAACCTGTCCTGTCTTCACAGAGTGTCAGATGGATGGGTTCATTTTTAAACAAATGAAAGCAAGTCTATAGGTGAGAGGAGGGAAAGTTAGTTATTTTGGTCTCACTAGCACCCCATTCATGTTCATCACTGTAACAGGAGATCAGAGTCTAGATCCTTGCTTTCAGGAATCCTGGCTATTGCACCCAGCACAGTGCAAGGCTTTGATGGTTGTGACTGTGTTAGCATCTAGTCCACAGCTACATTCCCAACAAACACCAGCCAGAGGAGGGCCAATTATATTGGAACCATCCCAGGCTTTTAAGGTCACTGCTAAATGGGGCCACCCTGAACTGAAACCTGTCTCCCCCTGAAGACTCACCCCTAATTCCTGCCTATCTCTACAGTCTCATGGTCATGTCTCTGTTCCAAGACCTTGGGAAACAACTAATTCAGCTGCGTTCTGACCACACCCACCACCCCACCCAATAGCACACCCACACTTAACCAGCTATCAAGTGGGGGGGGGGGAAAAGGAGGAAGGAATCAGAAATGTCACCTTTTACCATCATTTATTACAAATTAAAGTTTACATATTTGCAAATTACTGTCTAAAAATAGGTTAAAATAAATATACTGAAATGTTGGGATACTGCACACGGTGGGTGCATGCTATAAATTACTCCATTCCAGGAGGGGACAGGACACACAGAGCAATTTAGACCAGTAGTTTGATTTAAAATGACACAACTTAGAACATTAAACAGTGTGCAAAGTTTCCCTTTCAAACAGGAATTTATCAGATCTTTTCAGGATGATTTAAACCTTCAGAAGGCAAAAAAACAAACAAACAAACGCCATGCTTTTCTCTCCAGCTCCAGACACCAGAGGATTTTTGTCTTGACTGTCCTACATACCGATACATGGATTAACTGGTCTCATTGTTCTCTTTCTCGAAAGAGAACTGAGGAAGTGTTTTGCACGCCCAATGGGACTAGACTACAATACGGGTATGGTTCAGTCCACCAGCACCCTTAAGTGTTCATGTGAAAGAGTGAGGTCACAGCCAGAATTGAGATTCCAGCCAGGATTTCAGGAGTGTTGGTGTATCTGCACTAACTAGATGAATATTTTGCAGCCAGGCTCTGTAATAGAAGTTGTATGCTGGGAAATCAAAGAGCATTTGTGATACAAGCCCAGCCTCCCCCACTCTTGACGTTTCATCAGTCTGGCAAGAGGATCTTCCAGAGCATGGATGCAGTGTTCTTCAGTGGAACTCCTCCCGGAGGGCCAGTGGAATTATAATGCTCCAGGACTGTACGTGACCATGATCCTGGGTTTTGCCTAAGCCCATCCCTCTTGCCTAAGCCTTTCCCCATGAGCCACACCGAGCATGTCATCATTTGTCCCTTTCAGTCTGTCACTAAGTGAAGCAGCAAGCAATTGCACCTTCTCCCACTACCTCTTCACTGCCTCCAGCTTCTCCTTCAATGGAGTGCTCTGTGCATATCAGCAAGCTGGGAGGGCTAAGTTAAGAATAACCTAGTTACAATGTTCTACCCTGCTAATTACATGTCTAAGGACATAGACAACATTCACACCACCGCACTTGTTGGGACTAGTAGTTTGGCTCTGAATTTCCCCCTCCCCATGTAACAAATGTGACCTGCAACACTCCCAGCAGCAACAGAGGAGAGAATCAAAGAAATGCAGCTCTACCAGAGTTTCCCCACCCACTCACTGTGGAGCCAGGTGTGCAGAGCTTGGATTTAACACAGGTTCAGATTTAAACAGGCTATTCTCGGTCTACACTTGAGCCACTCATGGAGAAGGGACCTCAAGCAAATGGCTTAGCAGGAGAAAGCCAGAGCCTGGTTAGCTATACCATGGTACAATGGTATGTGTTACATGGGAATCCCAATTTAACGCACATCAGATTGTCTTTGACAGGGCAGTAAAGAGGAAAAAGTGCTAAGACGACAAGCCCAACAAGGCAGCAGCTCGTCAGTCCACGAGTCTGTGATGGCCACCCAAACCATGGATGAAAGCAGCGCAGCTGGAACCCTGTTCAAACATGTAGGCCAGGCCTCCAATACAGGAGTTTTGGGGTGCTGCCAAGTTCAGAATTGAACATGTTTTTTTCTAGGCCTAAGTGCATGGACTGCAGAGACATGCTGACCATGGGCAGCATCCAGTGTGGAATCTAGCTGGTATTTGACTGATAAAACCCAGTCCTGATCCAACAGGCCTGATCCCACCTTCACAGCGTGTCCATGGCCACATAAGAGGAGATGCTGTTTTCCCTTACAGCAGTCTCTGGAGCGCTGAGCTGCCTCCTCTGCTTCATCCACCTCTCCTGCTTTTCCATCATGGTCTTTCCTTCTGCTCTTTCAGGCACCCATGGCAAGAGCCAGTGGCATCCACAGGACTCCAAATTATTCCAGAAAACAGGATTGTTACCTGCTCTGTATCTTTTTCTTCCAGGCAAGGCTGCTTGAACTTTCCTCTGAAAGCAGTGCTGCCATCTGGGAAGCTGGGAGTTAGAGACAGCAATGTCCCTGTAAACAAAAGGGACCAAACACTCAGCATCTCATCTGTTACCCTCCTCACATCCAGGGACAGCCAGTGTCCTTTGATATTTACATGCTGTCTGCTAAGTTGTTTTGCATGGCAGAAGATGGGAAAGTCCTGAGACTCATGACCTGCACAATACTACAATCCTCCATTGGTGAGTGGAAGGTGGGCAAAGGGGTTTCCTTTACCCCTCTAGTCTCCTATTCTAGGTTTAGTGTCAGAAGTTTTCAGTGTCCCCTGACTGGAAAAGCTGAAATTTGAGTAAAAGCTACAGTCTTGGAATCACAATCCTGTGGGATTTCACATGCTTATAGGGCAATTACTTTTGGGGAGCAGGGTGGCAAGGCCTTATGTATTTAGATCCAGTTTAAATGGAATTCTTACCGTCAGGCTCTCAGAAGATCAGTTTGTGGATGCTTCACATCACTGCTGTGGGGACTCTTTACCTATACGCTACGGCTCGGTGGGAGCTTAAGGTTCCCAAGATACCTGAAAGTCAGGATAGCACAAGCATGTTAGCCCCTCGCTTTCAGCAGGGAGAAAACACATGGAGTGGAAGGAGCACAGCTCTAAATATTACATACATCGCTCTATAAGAGGGTTGAAAGCTTTATTTTGAAAGGGCTAATCCCCTGCCATTTCTGGCAGCAGCTTATAGTGTCACTGTTAGACTCTTTCCTTTCAGAACCCACTCAGTTCCCTGGAACTATTTATAGCCAGTTTTATTTCTCCGCAAATTTGTTAGATAGAAAATTAAAGACAGTGGCCCTTTCTAGTACTTGGCAATTTGAACACATTATACTGCTTCTATGTTCATAGACTCTCAGGGTTGGAAGGGACCTCAGGAGGTCATCTAGTCCAACCCCCTGCTCAAAGCAGGCCCAATCCCCAATTTTTTGCCCCGGATCCCTAAATGGCCCCCTCAAGGATTGAGCTCACACCCCTGGGTTTAGCAGACCAATGCTCAAACCACTGAGCTATTCCTCCCCCCTATTTTGTCCCACTTCAGACTATAGTGACTGCCTATAGTACAGTACACACTTCCTGCAGCAGGCTCTATGCTTCTGAACGCATGAGTGTTCACATAGCAGAAGATTTTGTTATCTCCAAGCCAGCTCCATTCCAGGGCAGAATGGGCTGAGGGGAGAGTGAATATTTATATCTGGATTTACCCCAAGAGAAGCAAGCAGAAAAACAAGCAGCTTTTATCGTCTGGATATGGCTCTTCTGAGAGGTAAGAGAAGCAGGTGCCCCTTCAACGGACGACTTTCATTCTCCTCCCCTGCAACACGCCAGAAGGAAGCTACTGTCCCCAGGAGGGGAAGTCTCTGGATAACCCTCCCGTGCGCTTCACGCTGATTCTCCCGCCCCCTCCCATGTGATCGACGTCACCCAACCACTACGCAAGCCAGCACTTCCTCACATGCGCTGCCACCACACCGCCAGAGGGAACATTGTTTTCTACCAAGCAGAAAGGGGACCATTGTACGAACAGAAACGTGCTCATGACCCTTTGCCAGGGCTTCTCTGGGAGGGTGTAAAAGCCACTAGACAAGTTCCAGATGCTGCCAGAGAACAGTGCAGCCGCCGGGGAGTCTACGGAATTAGTCCATCTCTTCACTCAGAGCCTGGAATCTCAACCACTCCTTTGCAAAGCACCCCTCGACCGGCCGTTGGCTAGACGGGGGGTATCAGCCCTTTCCCAACCCGTCCCAGGGGCCTGCTGGACTCACCAAGGCTTTGCCTGGCAGAAGGTAGCACAGACGCTGTCCTTGGAGTGTGAGCACTCACACCTGTTCAGTGATCTCTTGCGGCGACTTGGAGGGCTTCCCAAGCCATAGGGAACAGTCTGTCTGTTAAAACAAAAGAAATCAAATAAGCAATTACTCTTTATTAGCAAAGAGATTTACCGTGCAGGCTTGGGAGGCAGCCAAGCTACAATAATAATAAAAAGGACATCTGTAGACACAAGGTGAAGAGACCAAGGATACTTCTCAAGCCTATAAAATTCAGCTCTTGCCTCCCACCCACCACTTTTCTTCCCACCACCCTCACAGGTAGCCTGGACCAGCGTCAGCCAGCAAGTACTGGACTGCAAGTGGAGTTTTATCCTCCTTGAAGCTGCTCAGAAACACAGGGACACGTTCCCATGCAACAGCGATTGTTCAGCATGCAGACGAAATTTAAATGCAGAGGCAGGACCAACGCATGGAAGAAAGTTGAACGAGTTTCCAATGCCCAGTTTGCCAAGCAGCAAGAGGCTCAGGCAGGGGGCCCTCCTCCCCACAAACACATGAAACAGTTGTGACTGCACAGGACATGTTACAAGTTAAAATGCCTTAGGGCTATAACAGGTTCTTCTGATCACAGCATACTTGTATAGCTGTTGGTGTACACGTTCCCTTTCCAGCTTGGATCACAATCCACCCCCATCACCTCCAAAGTCCTCCCAGAGTTTGGGAATGGCAGAGACTGCAGCTATTTTCAGAGCAAGTTGTTACTAATGAGTGCACATTACCAGGCATAATTAGAGCCACACCTGACTGAGACCGTCTGTTGGCACTGGACATAAAGGTGACAGCCACGGGTCTGAAAAGAGCTCTGCTTTCCTGCCACAGGTTCTTAATGCCAAGCCCCTGCAGCCCCACTACAAATACCAGCACCTTACGAGGAGCGTTCGGAGCAACAGGTGTAAAAGAAAAGAAGTTTGTGGCAAGTTGGAATTGTTACATTTTAGTTTTTGTATGGTGGCAATTTGAAGGGTTTTTTTAGTATAAATACCATGGGGAAAAAACAGTCACAAGGGGATCGACTTCCTGAGCTTTCACCCTATCTGTTTGGTGACAACATGAAGCAAGCAGCTGTAATCCCTAGAGGAAACAGGGGTTGTCCTTTTCTGGTGTTACTGTTTGCACTGTTATCTGCAACAGGTGACACAAACTGGGATTCGCTCTATCCAACTCACCACCCAACAACCACCATCAGCCAGAGAAATCCCTGCTTTGAGATCAATCTTTTACTTATAAATTATCAGCAACATTCTCCGAAAGAGCTGTCCACATGCTCACCCTGGGGTGTTGACCCAGATAATATCCAGGTGACAGAAGTAAATGCACTCCTTGTCCTGCCAGCTGTTGCAGGAACATCTCTTTGTCCTGGAGTGCCTGCTGCCGGTTGCAGCTAGGTGGGACTCAAAGGGAGGACGGCCCATACCTGCAGCAGAGGGAAGAAAAACGGATCCGTCCTGCTATAGTTTAAAAGCTCTGGAACGCACAATACTATGTAAACGCTGCAATTACACCTCTATCAGGGATTATGTTGATTTCAGTTTCCAGGGCAGTTTTACAGTAGGTGCAGCCTTGCTGATTAGGCAGTACTAGATCATAAAAGCACTTGCATAACTAAGCAGGGGAGTTTGCTAGAAAACCTGGAGCAATGAGGGACTGTAAAGGCAAAGTAGCACTGCTATGGCAGCTTTTGCTTTTTCGGGCAATGCCAGGCAGTCAACCCACTGGCAAATTGCACAGGTTATTTATCTGCCCACAAACAAAACCACAGAGAGGCAGCTATCGCCCTGCACATGCCTGCAACACATGGTTGTGGGCTGTGTGTTTATTTATTTATTTCTGTCTTGGCTTCTTATCAAGCTATGACTGCGACCTGCATGTGCGAGCTCTCCCTGCCAAGCGCGAAAGCAGGCACGATGCAGGGTCACTAGGGCACACAAGCAAACACGTTTCGATCCAAGGGAGGGAGCGGTGCAGTGTGCAGGCTGACCTCCTAAGAAAGAGGGTGTGGGGCGGACAATTGCACGGGGGCGTTAGCGAGAGGCTCCCCCATCTCCCAGGGTACCCTAACGCCTAGCTCCCTAGAGGAGCAGAAAGCAGCTGGAAGGGACACGAGCAGCGAGGGGGGGAATCTGCCCTGGTGACGTGAAACTTCGCGCTGCTCTGGAAAGCAGCTGCCAGGCTCCGAGTCCGAGCCAGGAGGGCTCAGCCCCAGCACGCCGGCCCGGAGGGGCACGGTTCCTCGGCAGGGGCATCTTCCAAAGCCCAGCCCAACCGTGAAATCCGCCTTTAACAAAAAACAAAAAGCCGAGCCGCAAAGAGTCTCACCTTCTCCCAGCAGGATGCAAAGGGTGATGGCCAGAGAAACGACGCCCGCGGGCCGGTTTGCCATGGCGGCTGGTTAATTCCGGGCCAGGAGCGGACGCTGCCTTTCCCCAGCACGGCCCCAGAGCCGCGCCGGGCAGGTGCTTTATAGCGCCGCTGGCCGCCGAGTCACGCCCCGGACCCGCCCCCCAGCATGGGACGGGGGCAGAAGAAAACAAAACCAGAGACCGGGCGACGAGCCAGCTGCGGCAGCCCCCCCGGCCCCGGCCCCGGCGCGCCTGCCAGGGGACCCGGCGCCCGGCCCGGCCCGCGGGAGCTGGGGAGCCCGGGGTCCCCCCGCGCCGCGGCCCGATTCCGGCTGGGTCAGCCGGGGGGTCCTGCTCGGCCACCAAGCGCGGGGGCGGGTCAGCCGGACACGGGGACCCCGGGACACCACAGCGCACGTGGGGCTCTCCCCCCGCAGCTCCGTGCAGCTGCCCAGCCTCTGCCTCTTCCCAGGGCTCCGCGGCTTTGCTCCCAGGGCTGCCCTGAGCTGGCGGGGTGCAACCGGGGCAGATAACCGGGGGCAGCAGGTTTCACACCAGTGCTGGCGAGCCGCAGAGACCGGCCTGGGGAGGCGGGCGGGCGGGTTGCAGGCGGCGAAGGGACCTGTTGAGTCGGGTGTTCAGGGCGCTGATTTGCATTCTTAATGAACTCCAGCCTGCGCACGGATTTGGTTGTGAAATCCCCAAACTGTATGTGCGGGGAGGCCGCGGGGAGTCAGCCGGTCCGAGACAGGGGAGGCGCGAGACCTTTGGGGTCTGAAATAAGCAGCGCCCCACCTTAAGAGACATGACAAATGATCGTGCAAACCACAGACAAATAAATGTGGGAGGAGGGTGGGAATAAATTCCCTGGCTGTTGTTAACTGTTCAGAGCCTGGAGACACAATCCGGAGCTGGAGCTGGTTTTCCCTTCACCCCTGCTGGGTGTATCCGGGGAAGCCTCCCCCCACGTCTGGACAAGGCCCTTGCTCTGGAACAGGCTGGCTTGAATAGTTTTTTCATCTGTCATGACTTCGCCTTTAAATCTTTTGAATTGAGGCAAAGGCCTTTATGATGGAGCCTCATTGTTTCATGATGCTGTAATGGAAGGGGAAGGAAGGAGGCAGCTTGCCGGTGTGGCCAGCAGGTGGAGCAATCAGAAAAGAGGCCCAGAACTGAGCAAAACACATGGGTGGCCGCCCAGTGAACTGGCAGCCCCTGGCCCTCACTGAGAGTGTCAGAAGGGCAGCCTTTCCCTTGCTTTGCTAAAGCACAGCCTCCTCGAGCCTCTGAGCCCCCCAGCCACATTCATGGCGCAGAGACCGGGCGCTATGACCATGCCCAGTTTGCCCCCAGAAAAGTGAGGCTCAGAAGTCACACAAGGAGTTTGTGGCGGAGCTAGGACTAGAAACCATCTGTCCTCCATCACAACTAAGCCAGCCCACATTCCAGTTCTGCTGCAAAAGCTCAAAGCCCCGGCACCGGAACCAGAGGCAAATCTCCTGTGTGAGCACTATTGGGGCTAGGACACTGCTGAGCTGTTCTGACTCTGTCCAGAAGACAGTAGTGTGTGCTCACACACATGTCAATAGATAAGAATATTTATTAATGAGGCCAGGATTTCCTCCCCTAGCAACACTGTCTGTACTGCCAGCGAAAGAGGACATGGAAGAAGAGATAGAAGTTTACAGCACAGTAGGAGAACAGCCAGGGGTCTGGTCTCTAGGCAAAAGCAGGTGTAAGGAAGCAAGGCTGTGACAATGAATACAGATCCCTACATCCCACTAGATGATCTCTGTGTTACCTTGAGTGTTTTCCCCAGGAATTGAAATTAGAGGGAGGTCTTTGAAATTACAGGGAGAGTTGGAAAACAACTACATCGGCAACACTGACCACTAGGGAGCCTGGGGGAGTTCGTGGAGTAAAAGGAGTTTTAGACTCTCTTACGACACCCACCCGAAAACAAGGTGGACAGAGCAAGCAACTCCTCATCAAACTCTGAGCCTTTGAGCAGCCTGCAGCTGAGAGATGAGCAGCCTACGAGACACAAGCTGGGAATGAGGCTGGCCCCAAAGTCCCTTTAACTAAAGGAGCTAAAGGTTCCTTAGTCATGGCAGAAGGCTAGAAAAAAGGCAAGGCCCTTGAAATGGGAAATAACTGATTTTATACAAGATGACAATGTCTTAAAAACATACCCTGAAGTCCTTTCCAACCCTTGCTGAGGCATATGTCTACACTTCAGTTGGACACCCGCAGCTGGCCTGTGCCAGCTGACACAGGCTGTGCTTGGTCTATATAGACCATAAGCTTGTTAAGTCCACTCTAGAAAAGTGATCATTTAAGGTAGCTTTAGTAAGCTTTCCCCTCGTGCTCACTTGGCCATGTGAAGTGTCTGAAGTCCATGTTAGGATCAACCTTCATTTAAAAAATAGGCACTGCACTGAATTGGGTACCCAAGGGAAGAAAGAGAAAGTGAGGGAGGCCAAGGAAGGACAGTTTGACAACTGTGACAGAGGATATTGATTGCGCTGGCATCCCCTGCGAAGAAATACCACAACTAGTGAGCAACCATAATCAATGGAGGAACTGCCTGATGTGTCTGTGGCACAGGAGGTGTACAGGGGTTCACGGGGTTCGGGCTAAGGGGTATTTTTAATTGTAGTGTAGATGTTCGGGGTTGGGCTGCAGCCTGAGCTCTGGGACCATCTCACATCGCGGGGTCCTAGAGTCTGGGCTCCAGCATGAGCCCAGACATCGATACCACAGTTAAACGGCCCCTTAGCCCGAACCCCGTGAGCCTATGTCAACTGGCCAGTAATGGGTTTTTAGTTGCAATTTAGACATACCCAGAGAGGGATTGGATAATGTACTTCAAGGACCAAGCTCCCTGTGATCCCAATGGTCTGATTCAGTGTAGCAGTATCCTGGGCTCCCAGATCTTGATGTGCAGGCAGGCCCTGGGAACAGGAGTAAGCCTAGAAACAAGAGCTATGATCCCCCGGGGCATTTGGAAGAGGCTACCTGGCAGTCCTGCTAAACTAGAGAGTTCTCCAGGAAGGTATTTTTTTAAGGTTTCTCAGGAAGGAAGTGCACCTTTTACCTATTCACTCAGAATACTTAGGTTTTGATTGTATCGCTGTCATGAATCAACACTAGCTGCTGTCAATGTGGTAAACCAGCGCAGCCTTGTGTAAAATGTAACAAGCACTAAAAACCAAGGAAAAGCAAGGAAAGCTAAGAGTCTGTCAAGAAGGAGAGCTGCTTAGAGTGGAATTTGTGTGAGCATTAACTCCTGCTAATTGTGGCAAGGTATTTCCAAGAGGCAGAAGGAGTTTAAGGAATTCAAATTAACTTAGCAAGCATAAAATGCACTGTCACTGAACACCAGTGAGAAGAATTTTTTTCATGGGAAATTAACACAAAATGGACACGAACACAGCAGGAACAGAGTTAGACTTAAATTCAAATGAATAGTCATGGGAAAACATCACAGTATTCACCTAGAAGCAGAGACCAAGTACGTGGTGCAGATTAAAACAGGGCTGTTTTAAGAGAGGTTTAGTCCACTCAGTTGGGGATGAAAGGAGATAACAGATGAGGATGGAGGGCAGAGGAAGATTGTACAGTAGGTGGCAGAGGAAAGGACAAAGTGGCTGAGAAGGTAGCCAGGTGGACAGGGAGGAGGGACTGCTCGGCAGCTAATATCAATGTTAATGAGAACAGAGAGAAAAAATAACAAAAAAAGAGATGAGTGTAAGAGAAAACTCCAAGATGTAAAGCAAACACATTGAAAGTCCTATAGAGGTAAAGGAGGGAAGTTTCTAAGACATCTAGTCTTACACAAATGCAATAATTATTCTAAAGACAATAAGGAAGCACTATAGCAGCATTAAATGTAACTCACCGAATTATAATTCCAGTATTGCATAATAGCAGAGTGATGCCAGGGCTGGGATAGTATGAGATATTCAGGCTACAGTCTAGAACCTAGATGACCTAATAAGTCTTTCCTGGCTCTAATTTCCATGATCCTCTGATTCTGATCACTGTACTGTGAAAGGAGGTATTCTCGAAATGGAGATGGTAAAGCAGGGATGCCAGCACGCTGCAGGGATCCAAAGATGTTAGTTATCCACACGCAAAAAAGGCTACAGGGATGATGTCAGCGAAGTTTGGAAGAGAGGAGCTTTAAGGTACGGAAAACTTAGAAGAGAACAGTAGATTCTACAAGGCATCTGTGTGAAATACCAGACAGAGCCAGGAACTGGAGGCTTACAAAGGTTCAATTACTAAAGGAATTAGCAGAGGATTCCTTTATGCCAAGAGCCAGGCTGTCATGTGGGAGGAAGGATAGCTTAGTGGTTATAGTGTGACCCTGGGATTCAGGAGGCCTAGAGGGTCAATGCCCTTGTACCTATTGGGTTCCGGGAAGTTGGTGGGCTGCAGTCCGCCCACTGCTGAAGGACCCCCCCCTGCCCCAGCCTAAGGGGAGGATCCACAGGACCTGGAAACCAGTGATTCCATGGGACAGCTAATCAAATAACAGGGACAGGAGTGTGGTCAAAGGGTCAAAAGAAGGGAGCCTGACAGGAACACCGAGTAGAGAACCCCGGACAGCACCCACTGCTCCTCAAAGGAGTCAAGGGAGCCAGTGGACGTCGCCCAGAGGAACTCTGCCCGGATACGTGAACAGACAGAGGATCGGAAACAGGCCCCACAGTCACAGGAGTCTCCATCGGCCAACCTCCTCCCCCTGGTTTTATAGATGGTCGTTTTGGCCAGGGCCAGGAGGAGGTTGAGCAGGAGGTCCCGTGACTTTGTGGGACCACGGATAGGGAGTGCATAGACAAGCAGGTGTGGGGAAAAGTGCAACCAAAACCTTAACAAAATATTCGTGAGGAGCCAGAATAGGGGCTGCAGCCTGGTGCACTCCAGGTATTTGTGCGCCAGGGTTTCCCTCATGCCGCAAAAGGGGCAGATGTCCGGGATTGGGGTGAACCACACCAAGTACACGCCCGTGCTCACAGCCCCGTGAAGGAGCCAGCAACTGATATCCCAAGCGGGCCTCACGCCTAAGGTGGAATATAGGCCGGCCCACCAGGGCTCCTCACCCTCTAGAGGTGGCAGGAGGTCCCGCCACTTTGTGGCGGGGCGGGTTCAGTGCCCTTGTATATTGGGATCTAGGAAGTGGGCGGGCGAAGCTCGCCCACTGCTAAAGGATCCTGCCCCCAGCCTAAGGGGGAGATCCACGGGACCTGGGAAACCAAGTAATTACGGGGAACAACTAATGAACAACAGGGCAGGAGTGCGGTCAAAGTATCAAACGAAGGGAACCGGACGGGGACACCGAGCAGAGAACCCCGGACAGCGCCCACCGCTCCTCAAAGGCATCAAGGGAGTCAGTGGACGCCGCCCAGAGAAACTCTGCCCGGAGGTGTGAACGGATGGAGGACCGGAAATAGACCCCACAGTCACAGGAGACTCCATCGGCCAACCTCCTCACCCTGGTTTTATAGATGGCCACTTTATCCAGGGCCAGGAGGAGGTTGACCAGGAGGTCTCGCGACTTAGTGGGGCCACGGACAGGGAGTGCGTAGATAAGGAGGTGAGGAGAAAAGTGCAACCAAAACCTTAACAAAATATTCGTGAGGAGCCAGAATAGGGGCTGCAGCCTGGTGCACTCCAGGTATTTGTGCGCCAGGCTTTCCCTCATGCTGCAAAAGGGGCAGGTGTCCGGGATTGGGGTGAACCACACCAAGTACACGCCCGTGCTCACAGCCCCGTGAAGGAGCCAGCAACTAATATCCCAGGCGGGCCTTGGGACTAAGGTGGAATTTAGGCCGGCCCACCAGGGCTCCTCACCCTCTAGAGGTGGCAGGAGGTCCCGCCACTTTGTGGCGAGGCAGGTTCAATGTCCTTGTCTATTGGGATCCAGGAAGTGGGCGGGCGGAGCTCGTCCACTACGAAAGGAGCCCCCCGCAGCCTAAGGGGGAGATCCACAGGGCCTGGAAAGCCGACTAATTACGGGGGGACAACTAATGAAAAACAGGGACGGGAGTGCGGTCAAAGGGTCAAACGAAGGGAACCGGACGGGGACACCGAGCAGAGAACCCCGGACAACGCCCACCGCTCCTCAAAGGCGTCAAGGGAGTCAGTGGACGCCGCCCAGAGGAACTCCGCTTGGAGGCGTGAACGGACAGAGGATCGGAAATAGGCCCCGCAGTCGCAGGAGACTCCATCGGCCAACCTCCTCACCCTGGTTTTATAGATGGCCGCTTTAGCCAGGGCCAGGAGGAGGTTGACCAGGAGGTCCCGCGACTTAGTGGGGCCACGGACAGGGAGTGCGTAGATAAGAAGGTGAGGAGAAAAGTGCAATCAAAACCGTAACAAAAGATTGGTGAGGAGCCGGAATAGGGGCTGCAACCTGGCGCACTCCAGATAGACGTGCGCCAGGGTTTCTCTCACGCCGCAAAAGGGGCAGGTGTCCGGGATTGGGGTGAACCGCGCCAAATACACGCCCGTGCTCACGGCCCCGTGAAGGAGCCGCCAACTGATATCCCCGGCGGGCCTCGGCACTAAGGTGGAATAGAGGCTGGCCCATCGGGGCTCCTCACCCTCTAGAGGTGGCAGGAGGTCCCGCCACTTTGTGGCGAGGCGGGTTCAATGTCCTTGTAGCGGGGCAGTTACCCTGCTCCTGAAAAACAGGGAGACAAGGCTAGGCTGATTGGGAAGGCAGCCACAGCTGGGGCCACAATTAGGAGGCAGCTGGCCCTATAAAAGGGCCGGGAGCTGGGGCAGTCTCTCTCTAGCTTTGGAGAGAGATGGACCTAGCTGCCTAAAGGAGCAAAGGCTACCGTAGACAGAGCGGTACTGGGGAAGGGGCAGCCTGAGCTGGGGAGCTCAGGCCTGGCAAGCTCCCAGGCTGCAGCCTGACAGGAAGGCCTGGAGAGGTACTGGGCTGCAGGGAAAGGCAGCAGGTCCAGACCCCCCTTGCCAATGATGAGTGTCCATTACACTGCAGTCTGCCCCAGTGAACAGGGGCTAGATGATGACTGGCGGTAGCCACTGAGGTGAGGTGGGCTGAGAGGGTTGGGGGTTCCCTGGGAGGGGAGACCCAGACTGTGGGGTAGTGCTGGGGCAGAACCCCAGGGTAAGGGGCACTAGAGTCCAGGAGGGACATGGGGCCTGAGGCAGGTGAGCCACCGGACAGCAGAGGGTGCTCTGAGCTGGAGCCAAGCTAATTCCCAGGGCAACCAGTAGGAGGTGCCGCACTGGTGAGTCTCACTTTGCTAGAGCCCTGCTTTACTACAGATGTCTTGTGTGATTGCAGGCTGGTCACTAAGGGCTAGATTTTTAGATACCTAAAGATTGAGAACTAATGGCTTTCTTTAACCCCCAAATACAGAGACACTTACATTTCTGCTTCCAAAATGGTCTCTGTTCCATGGGTGAATAGTAGGTACCACTGCCAATCCCACCAGCACCCAAATCACTAAGGGGAGCAATGGAAAGGAGTTGGGGGGGAATGAGTCTAAACAAAGCCACCAGCAAAACTGCTTCTGGATCCTAAATTCACGACTGGCTTGCAGGAGACTTTGGCTTCTGCCTCTGCCTTGCACCAGACTTTGGCTCCTGTTATTTTTCATTTCCCTTCTGGCCATAGGAGTACATTTCCCCACCTTGTTGCGAGGAGTTTCAGGCAGACATGATGAAAGGGACAAAGTGTTTTAAGAAAAGGGACACCCCGTGCAGCTCTCATGAAATGTTGTATCTAGAGGCAAGAAGGAACAAACAGGAAAACAGTTTAACCATTGAGAGGAAGGGATGCTGGCATGTGCAACTCGCAGGAACAATGGGGTGACGTAACTGTGCAGAATTCTCCAAGATGGCTGGAAGCACATAGCAAAAGTTCTTGCCTTAGGTACAGTAGCAGAACTGCAAAACTTTTCCACAGCCAGCTTCCCCCACCAAAGTCCTGTTCGAAGGCAGCACAGGAAGGGACACGAAATCACATTTCCTTTTGGAGAAGCCCCAGAGCTACATTGTCAGCAGCTGTAAATCGGTGCCACTCTGTAAACTTCTGTGGAGCTACACCAATTACAACAGCTGAGGATCTGGCTCCTTATATTCCACACTGTCTGTAAAGCAGCTCACAAGGCCTGTGTAGCGTTTCCTGCTGTATATTTGTCAGGGGTAAATGGCCAGAGATTCCATTCCTCCTCTAGGGGTTTGATCCTGAACTGAGTAGATACAGGGCTTTGCACATATAGGTTCAAAGATGCTGAGCATGGCAGGGATGACCCCTACCCAAACGAGGTAGCTGGGTGGCTGCTAAGTGACTACTGCTTAGTGTTAGGACTGAAGGAGGGGAGTATGTAGCGACGGGTGAGTCTATGCTACAGCGGCTACAGCATCACAGCTACAGGGCTGCAGCTGGGCCACTCTAGTGTCGCAGGGTACACGCTGCCTATGTCAACAGAAAGGGGGTTTCCATCCGTGGAGTTAATGCACCTGCCCAGGTGGAAGAATTCTTCCATCGACCGAGCTGCAGCTACAGTGCAGGTTTGGTCGACCTAAACCTGTCGCGTAGGGCACGACGTTTTTCACAGCTGTATGTGATGTAACTAGCCCAACCTACCTTTTAGGTGTAGACCAGGCCTCGGTGTGCTTAGCCCCTTGACTCCTCAGATACACCTGTTCTCCACCTGTAAGCAGCTCCACCGCATGCCCTGCACGCTTGCAATGGGCATGCTGGGCACTTCAGGCCTACTCATGCTCCATGCAGAGGGCTGCGCGAACAGCTTACCCTTGCATCCACATGCAGCCTCCGCTTGCCCGTGCAGTGGAGCACAGTAACTTTGTGCCCCTTGCTCCTTGTGAAAGGCTAGGAAGTGTCAAGACCTACGTGCTCCTTAGCCTCATAGGCAAAGAACTTATTTGTCGTCTTCACGATGTGTTCCCGTGTGATTTGCAATGCCAGCTACAGCATGAGGTGACATTTACATTCATCTGCAACGTCAAGATCTTTGTCTGGTTTCCCGAGACCTGGGAATTCCGGGAAAGGAATCCCTGTGCCTTTAGACAGGCCATGGGGCGCTGACATCCCTTGAGTCCTAGCTCTGGATCTGCCGTTGAGTGGCCTTGGACCAGGAGCTTGGCCTCTCTATGCTGCGGTTTCCCCATCAGTCGTGATAGGGGTGATATTTACCTTGGATATTGTCAGGATTAATTTGCTCAATGTTGACAGCACTCTGAGGAGGCAAAGCACTGTAGAAGGGATGAGTCGTGCTTGTGGGATGGTCGAGCGCTTTTCCGATTGAGAGTTTCAGTTGGCAGCTAATGCCTGATGGCTAATAAAGAAAACAATACCAATAGAAGGGCGGTCTCATTGTTCGTCTTAACCCTCTCCACTCATGTCAAGCACCTGTCGGGGATGGCCCGGCATCAGCACAGGGGGCTGGACTAGATGATCTCTGTGTCCCTTCCAGCCCTACATTTCTAAGATTCTGTGTCCAAGGTCTTCGAGGTAATTTGAACAAGAGACAAATTTTCCCCAGGGGTAACCGGAGTTATACCAAGGCTGGACTTGGCTCTGGATGTCATTGGCAAGAATGGGGCACATATGAGGCAGCCTGGCAGCACTAGGGAACTGCATTTCCTGAACAGGCCTGGTACACTATGTGCTTCAGCATTCAAAGAGCTGAAGGGCTGGAATTTAAGTAACTGTTAATGAAAACCCAAGTCCGGGAAAAGATGTAAATTAGAAGTGGGAGGAACAGGAGCATTGAATGGCTGTGAGGACTATGCAATCTATTAGATTATCTATGTGGGGTACTTCTAAGAGGTTTATCAGTCTGTTATATCAGTGGTATTCAGTTAGTTAATTAGTTATTTAATAAAGGCAAACTAGTGCCTTTTGCCTCTAGGCCACAAGTTCAAATCCAACCAGGAAGATACTGGGCAAAAACTGGCCATTTGGTACCTTTTGTGAAACATCCATCCTTAATGCTAACAAATTCTGCAAGGAATATTAAACCATGTGCATCAGGGCTTAACCCAGTATCTGACTGTTAGAGATTGGGATGAGACCAGAGTTAGGGTTAGGGATGGGTGGAAGGAGCAGATCATCCTACCCTACATCATCTACTGCTGGGTTCTTACACATTCCTCTGAAGCCTATGGTGCTGGCCACTTGTCAGAGCCAGAATCCTGAGCTAGATGGACCTTGGATCTGATCCTGTCTGGCAAGTCGTGCGTTCCAATCCACTGCCAGCGGTTATGTGACCACCAACAAATTTAGCACTCCGGCCCCCTTATGCAATCCCTAAGCTAGTGCTGCTATGAGCAACTTTCCCATTACAGCCCACTGCCCATATTAGTGATGTGTCAAGTCTGGTCAAATATTGCCCCGGAGATTCCATCACATAATGATCTTCCATATCATCAGCTAAGAGCCTGCTGGTTTGTTTTTTGAACCTCAGTAATAAAGGGCCTTCTGATGATGCCATTCCCCATTAAGAAGACTCAGTGTAAGACAATGACCAGGGAGCCAGCTGTATCCACTGAGCCTGGAATGAAGCACCTATGAATGAAGTCTCAGACACAGAACCCGGGAGAACTCCATGTGCTTCAGCAGCGCAGAACAACCACCAGATCCAGGCTTAGAAAGATGAGAGCTGGTAAAAAATTGGCAATCTTCCCAGTGCTAGGAGGTTTGCTGAACTTTTCAATGTAAACAATCCCCCCACTCAAAACAAATCACACAAACAAAAAAGGCACCATGTAACTAAGCCTTTGTGCTCGTCTTTTTGGGTGTGTGTCAGGCAAATTAATGCTGCCCCTTTTTCCATGCGTGGAAAAGTTGAGCCGTAGGGAAATATTTGTAGGTAAGAAGTAAAGTGCTTAATGGAGTTAAATTGAATGTCAGTTACAAATCTGTCCTGGGTGTCTGTCTGATTACATACACTTTTTGCCCAGAGGGCAAGAAAAGAAACGTGTAGTGTATGTTTAGACAGCCCCATGGAGACATTCCTTGTAAGCCGGGTGTTCATTGGAACACTTTCATGTGGAAGCCTGAATCACTCCACTTTGATTGCAGAGCTGTCCTCAGCCATCCAAGGTGATGACTGACCTGGAATTTGTAATTACAGTCGGGTATAATACAATTAATCACCACTGCTCGGCTGACTTCTATCTCTAGCTGCTTTATGATGCCAAAGTGTTGCAGCAAGTGCATGAGAACAGCTTGTAGGTATGCAAAAGAGCAACTTCCAGCCAAGACAAGCTCAGCAGAGCTCCTACAATCCCTGACAGACAGGAGGATCCCTTTGTGCTCCCCTGAGACAGCTGCTTTCTGCTGATGGCAAAGTGTCCTGGTTCAAGTCACAGACACAGCAACATTCAGCACGTAGCCACAGCAGGTCCATCCAGCTAATGGGGCACCTAACTAATTGCTTAAGTCCCCTTTAAGTGTCTAGTCACCAGCTTATATTAATCATGATTCTCTTTTTAATTAATCATGATTCTCTTTTTCTCTGGTTCATTCTTTGGTTTGGGGCTTTTGGGGGTAAATATTTGTTTTTATGGCAAAGCCAGAAAGTGATGCCTGCTTTTTAAGACTAAATATACTTTTCAGGGAAAATCAAAAGAGGAAAGAAGAGAGAAAAATGTATGTGTCATCTTTAAACCATAACAACACCGCTTGCTGAATGGGACTATGGGATCAGGTCATTATTAATGAATTATTTTTGTTGTTTATTTATTTATTTACAATTCCACCTACACACCAGGAGCTCATTGTACTCAGTTTTCAGTGTTATACAAACACATAAGCACGAAACAGTCCCTGTCCTGAAGAGCTCACAATCCCAGTGTAACATGAGCAGGAACAGTTGGATAGATTGTTATAAATAATACCAACAAAACTAATACCAATTAAGTACCTAGGAGTTGCTATACTGGCTCAGACATGGGGGTCCATCTAGCCAGTTTCCTGTCTCTGACTGGCCAGCACCAGATGCTTCAGAAAAAGGTATAAGAAACCAGTGTTGCTGGAAGGACTGCAAATGATGGGGGGCCCTAAGCTAATAAAACATGTCATATTTGAACGGGGTTGCAATCTCATGCATCAGGTTGCAATGCCACTTGTTCAAATTTGGCCTGCCGCCCTCCCCTGTCATGCCGGTAGGAAAGGGTCTCATCTTTTACACCACCCAGCTCCAGTCAGGGGCCAAGAAGGTGGGGACCCCCCCTTGTTACACCCCTGCCAAGACTCCCCCCGTCGTTACACTCCTGCCAAGCTCAGATTCTCAAAAGTGGAGAGGCGATGATCCTCCCCCTCATCTCCAGCACCCATGTGAGAAACTCTGCAATTGTTTTGGTTTCCTGCCCCCCACACTTCTGCAGTCCTTCCAGTGCCACTGGTTTCTCACACACAGCCAGTTCCCAAGTTCCCTTCAGAGGGGCTTTCTGTTGTCAGTAAACCAAACGAAAAGAAAGACTGAAGCATTTGCATTCTCACTCAGGCAAACTTCCCCTGCATGCTCGCAGCCAGGCAGAGCTCCCTTTGAAGAACTCTGGAAAGGGCTCCGATTCCTTCGTCTGGGCTTTTAAATGAGGAGAACTATGAGGACACCTTGGCTAGAAAATAGACAACAACAAGCAAAAGGTTTCTGGAAGGGCCGAGTCACAAAGTTTGGAGCCAGATCTCAGCTTCCTCAGAGCTCTGAGGGGATCTGCTCCATGGTTTTGGCCCTGGAATGCCCCACACCACGTTACATGAATAACACAGCAAGCCCTATGGCTTATGGACTCAGTCTGCCAAGGATGGGAGAATAATTAGGCTATGAGTTGTAGGGCAAGATGGCAGGTGGCTCAGAGAGGTGCCAGCACCGAGGGCACATTCCAGTTCCTTCCAGCCTCTGCCTGCTGCCTGCTAAGCTCTGCTCCCAGCCCATTCCCAGTCTCTCACTCTCCTCTGTGCTGCTCTCACTATGCTCCTCCTCTCTCCAAATCCCACCCCGCAAGGAGTTTCCTGCTTCTATCACTACTCCCCGCCTCCTCTTAGCGGAGCATCACCCACAGCCATCTGGATCTTGAGCAAGTCTTTGCAGCCTCTAAAGCAGCCGCTGGTTTGCGTTAGCTTAATGGAAGACAGATGGAGATGTCTTAGCCACATACTTCCTCTATGACCTTGGGCAAGACACTTAGCAGCGCTGGGCCTCAGTTTCTCCTCTGTAAAGTGGGAGCAATAGCACTTCCCAGCCTTACGGTTGGGAGGGGGAGCTGTTGTGAGTAGGGCTGGGTGAATAACAGATATTTTTGGTTTGCTGGAAAGTCCGCAAAAAATTGTTCTGGATCAAACAAACTTTTGTTTCTAAATTTTCGGTGAAGCAAGAAGTTGACAAAAGACATTTCAAGTAAAAAAAAAACCATTTCATTTTAACAAAAATCAGAATGTTTTGTTTCAATTATGTCCATTTTAATTTTTTTCATTAAAAAAATAAAATTAAAGGAAATACTCATTTTGACCTGAAAAAGAAAATATTTTTATATTTCTTGGAATTTTTAAGGGTTTGGGGGGGGGGGGTTAACCGAAACAGTTTGGCAAACGCAACATGAAGTTGCAAAACAGTTCAGTATCGTCCAAACTGCGTTTTTCTCAGAAAAAATGTTTTGTGTAAAAAAAAAAATGTCTCCCAGCTCTCTTTGCGAGGATAAATATGTTGAAGACGATGAGGCACTCAGTAGTGGGGGCTGTATAGTACCTAGGATGGCTAGATCCTCCTCACATGAAGTATGCTACATTTTTTTCAATACTAGTATTTTTGCTATGACCCTGTAAAGGTCACACAGGCTGTACAGATCCTTTCCTGGTAAACATTCCCCGTCGTCCACAAACTGTACTCCTCCTTCCTAAAACAATACACTTGTCCTGGTCGTTTCATGACATTTCGAAAGCATTCAATAACGTCCTGAAGGACACATAACTGAGCAGGGACAAACACTGATAACATTGGAAAATGGCAAACAGAGTTTGATAGCTCCCCAAATACCGACTACTACCCTGTGTTTAGTACTAAGAACAGTTTATACAGGATGGACCCACTTGGTGTCTCCTCGGTAGACTCATCTTTAGCTGGCGTAATTTATCTTTCTTCATACACATAGAGCAAGGAGGTGCTTTCTGTTGGAAGGTGTTTTCTTATAGCGTAGGAGAACAAAAGAAGAAATGAACACGGTGTCTGTGACAACCTGCAATGAAATGAACACAAAATGGCTGCCTGGCTTGGTAGATAACAGAGACCTTAGAGATTTAGTGTTGCCGTATACAAAAACAGCCATAATAGTTACCTAGCACCCCACACGCTGCGGTAGCAGTTTGCTTCGAGGTTCCCCAAGCAGTTCTTTCCCTACAGCTGAAAGAGCAGGTGTGTGGGGAAGGGAAGGTATGTGTGTGCCACGTGAAGCATATTTGTAGGGACAAACAGATGCGTAGAAAAGGTATGGAGGGAACGGTTTTATGGTGGGAAGGTTGGAGGGAACAGAGTGCATAAGACAGATGTGTGGGAGAAGGCAGGTGTGTGGGGGTGGGGCATGTGTGCTGGGACAGGAGTGTGTTGGTGGCAATATTTGTGGCAGTAAATAGCCTAGCTTGTGAACACACCTAAGATTTGGTTTCTGGGGGCAGGCTGGAACTCAGAGCCCCTCTGTGGTTCCACCAGAGACTCAGTTTGTTCAGGAGCCCAGAGCACAGCCCAGCAATGGGTTGGGATGTGCAATGGGATGGCTAGGGCTGGCAGGTTGAGCTTTGTTCTCTAGGGTAGTTGGACAGTACCCCAGACGTGTTCTTGTTTGTAACATTTTCTAAGGTTCCACTGGGCCCAGGACTTTGGACAATGGGGATTGGGCTTTTTTCTAAAAAATAATAATATCCCAGATTTTCAAGTAACTGCTGGTTCTGGCTGCCCCGTTTGGGAGTCCAACTGGAGATACCTCCGGGAGGTGGGGGGGAAGGGGTCTGTGTGGGGGGGCACTTCCAGAGAGTGTGTGCTTAGTGATTTCTGAAAATCAGGCCAGGCATCCAAGAACAGAGCATCCAAAATCACTAGTCACCTTGGAAAATCTCGACCTAATATATCTTAATTACCGGTAAATAACTCTGAGAAAAGGCCTTTGAAGCTGGCTTTGATCAAATGACCTGGAATCACCAGTGCTGGTGTTCAGCTTCCAAAATGAGGGCCACTTCCAGTTTTCATTTTACTCCCAGTGCTTCACCTTCTTGTACTGCTGGGAGTCTACACCTGCTCCAGGTGCTATCACTGAGCTCCCCGAGGTGGGTCAGAGTGTCCAGGTGCACCGAGCTGTAATACTAATGGCTGCGTAGCAGGAACGAGGGAAGGGATCTATTGGCACTTACTTTCGGACTGGATTTGTAACTCTTGCTCTGGTGAATTATGCTCTGGGAGAGTGGAGGCAAAGGACCTGTGTGCATAGCTCTGCCTGAATCAGTCTCCCCTTCCTCTTGGTGCAGTTGTTTGAACCTCTTTATGGCTTAGTTAAATGTTCAAACCTTTGTAAAGCATTGCCGGCAAGGCAGGTTGCTTAGCAAAGCAGCAGCTGCAAATACCCATTGTGCTAAGGGTGTCTGGGTATAATGTAGTGAAGCTTTGGCTTAGCTATGCCAGAGGGATAAGCAGGTCCAGAAGCACATATGGGAGGATCCACTTATGTTAACAGTGCAATGCAGGAGGTGTGAAAAGTATGAGCTTTCAGACAGGCTATGACAGCCCCGAGGGGTAATTTATTTGTATATGTGATGATCAGATATTATGATGATTGATGCAAGCTAAAGAGAGGGGTGCATCGATAGATAGATAGATAGGAAAAAACAAACCTGAGGAAATGTTAGGTACTTCCAGAAAAACTTCTGTACACAGTGAGCAATTAATGCTGAGCATGGACTCCTAAGGCAGAGGAAGAAACTGCAATTGTGAAATTATCCGTTCAAGATCTGACAAAGGTCCTGCAGGGTACAAACACAAGACACCAGGGCTGAACGGCCCACACGTCACTGGGTTATTTTGCAGGGCTTTGTGTCCTGGGGTAGGAAGGTGTCTGTTCAACTGTAATAATATCCAAAGGACCTGGGCATGATGTAAGCTTTGGAGAAAGGTCTTTCTGGGCCACATCAGACCCACTTCTGGGGGAGCTCAGCACCAAAAGAGAAGGGGCGGGGGAGACTAAAAGTTCTAAAGGGCATGAAATCCCACCGTCCAAGGGAGTGAAAGTTGGGGGAGAGGTTGTAAGTTTGTCACCATTTATGCTTATGGAATAAAGGGAACATGCCCTCTGTTAACAACGAGACACCACTGCGTTGTGCCATACTAGAGTGGGCCTGGTGCTAGGGGACTGTGCCTTTTAGACCTTGGCTTCCGTGCCAAAAAAAAGGTGCATTTTTTTAATCTCAGTGTATCTGTGACCCACGGCCCTCTTGGTGCCAGCTGGCAGATGGCACGGGGGTCCATAATGTTTTACAGGGATCCCTTGGGTCAAATATCTGCATAATGGTTCACCAAGGGGGGGGTGGGGGTGAGGGTTCTACCAAGGGCCAGTAGCCTGCTGGTCATCATAACCACGGGGAAATGTCTGTGTGGATAATAATGAAGGAGTTGGGTGTCTATACTGAAAATTATATTCTTAAGGTCTTGAATTAACACAGGTCACTAAGAGGAGACATACCTCAGACATACCTTTCTGGCAGGAGGTAACAAACGCTTGTCAGATGTGTGCTATATGCTTCACATTGGAGATCTGTTTGCACCCTCAGACAGGTGCCTGTCGAAAGGTTGCAAAATCTGCAAGAAAGAAAATCTACAGGAAAAAATAAAACAGCAAGGGCGGGGGAGGCCTGTTTATGAATGAAGGCAAAGCCTGGGACTTGCTTATCTTGGAAGGCAAAGGACCACAAGGGATCCTTCACCTAGGAGACAAGCTGACAGCATGTCTGTCTGATGAAAGAGGGGTCACAGAAAAGCCCGTCTGTAAAACGCTGGAGGGACATTAAGTAAGCATTGCTCTAGAGTAGTGGTTCTCAACAGGGATACACGTACCCCTGAGGGTACTCAGAGATCTTCCAGGGTGTACATCAACTCATCTAGAGATTTGCCTAGTTTTACAACATGCTACATAAAAAGCACTATTGAAATCAGTACAAACTAAAATTTCATACAGACAGGTTTCAGAGTAACAATGACTTGTTTATACTGCTCTATCTACTGTACACTGAAATGTAAGTACAGTATTTATATTCCAATTGATTTATTTTATAATTATATGCTAAAAATGAGAAAGTCAGCAATTTTTCAGTAATAGCATGCTGTGACAAATTTGTATTTTTATGTCTGATTTTGTAAGCAAGTCGTTAAATGAGGTGAAACTTCGGGGTATACAAGACAAATCAGATTCCTAAATGGGGTACAGTAGTCTGGAAAGGTTGAGAGCCACTGCTCTAGAAGACAAGAGAGTATCTAGTGAATTAGGTTCTAGAATGCCTCTTATGATTTTATTTTATATGTAACCATTTGTTTCCAATACGTCTATGTTCTACTGCTTGAATCTCTGTGCTTTGTTAAATAAACGTATGTTTGATTTCACTATAAACATATCTAAGTGCTGTGAGTTAAGCGGAGTGCTGATTTCAGGTGGAACTGGTAGACTGGGGTGTCCTGTTTCTTTGGAAGCAGCAAATCTGTAAATTCTGCGAGTGTCCAGTGGAGCAGGGGCTGGAGACTTCAGGGAGACGCTCAGAAGGCTTGGAGGTTGGATTGTGCTCATTGCTAACTGGGAGAGAGAGAACAGGGCCTGCATAGGGCTAGAGCAGTGCTTGTGGTGTCTGTGGCTGGGGGCGTCAGGGACTTGACCCTGGCGGGACCAAACAAAACCTCCTCATGCTAAGGCCAGGTGGTAGAGAGATGGCTCACAGCCCTGGGTACCCCCCAGGAAATGTCACAGTAACTAATGCATATGAGCTGTCCTGAGAGAAGAACACAGAGCAGAGATAAACTGGGCAAGGTCAGCCATGTCCAGGCCAGCTACTGCTGGCCTGGCCTAGTTTACTTCACAGTAAAACTGAAGTGCCTGGTCCTTGCTGTGGTTTTGCCTCGAGAGAGCTGCCGCATAACAGTTACCCTGAGGTAACAAACACACCTCACTTAGCAGTGCTGACAAGGCCTAAGAAAGGAATCTCCTCGAGCAACTTGCAGGCAGGACAGCAGCTTTTGGGAAAGCGAGCAGGGTGCCATCTTCCGGAGTGCCTCAGCTTGGTAGGCTCTGTGCGCATTCACTGTCATTTTCACTAAATCTCAGCAATTTAGCCATAGAAATCTGCTGTCCTGTGCAGGCCATAGTTCAAGGATCCCCTGGGCTGAGTCTGGGTCCTGGCTTGGGGCACTGGCCTGGCCAGTAAATGTGGTGTGCCAACAGTTGAGATTTGATGGCGAAGCTCTTGAAATTTGGCATTTTTCTTAAAGCCTCAGCTACTAGAATCCTGTGATAATCTCAGTGGTCATTACCTAAGAAGAAGCCTGTAGTCCTCATGGTTGAGGATAAAAGCTTGAAAACATTAATCCTAATGATTCGAAAACCAGAAGGCAAAAGCAAACAAACCCAACATGTAGTGATTTTTAAAACCTTATTCTTTTTAAGCCAACCTCATAATTTGGGGGGCATATTTTATAATTTGTGAGCAGTTGGGGTTGGTGATAATGTTAATGGCATGGGAGGCCCTGGTTTTCCACATGGGAAGAGGGCCCAGGGACCATGTCAGGGTATGATATATACGGCCCACCTCAGCTGGAAACTTGCGCTTCACACCAGGAAGGCAGTTGGGAGGTTCATGAGATCACAATATCACATTATTCAGATTACATTCTTTCATGTTCCTGTCTCCTGTGCTTGTAGAGAGCACCCTGTCAACTCGCCCTTCCTTCCCTCTGCACTCACGGACAATGCACGGCATGCAGTAATTCAGTGCAAGGAGCATGCCTGCTTAAGGAGACTCTTGCATAATTCAGACATGCTTCTTGCAGCTGCAGTGTCCCTGGCAATAGGAAAGAACTAGGCCTCAAACGTAGCAAAGAGGATTCTTTACGGAGGTTGCTGGGCACAGACACACAAACTGCAGGAGTGCTGAGCAGCACTACTACACAGCGTCTGTGTTAATCTCGGCCAAGATCAGATGATCGTGGAATGGGCTGCTGACTACACAAGAGCACAGTGCAGGCATGATACTTGCAATGGGGCTGGTAGGGCTGAAAAAGGTCGCAGGGTGTTCTCAGTGCTCCATCTTCTTCAGCCATCAAGGAGCAAACTCCTCTGGGTGGTCATCTGAAAAAACTGTGTTTTAATCTGCTGAGATACTGGCTTTGTTTGGCCTTGCCATAGGAGCAGAGGGAGGGTAAACGCTCCTGGGAGGACAGGGCAGGTGGGAGGATTATCTCCTTTGTTTTGGGAAAGGCTCTGACTTTACAAACATTCACTCATAGAAACAAACAAAAACAGCTTCTGCGGTAACGGCTCCTTGTGCCTGAGCCTTCTCCCGGGCTAGCTGATATGCAAATCCCACCGCACACAGCTGGGCTGGAGGCTTGCGGTTGGCAACCTTCTGTACCAATTTTGGTAACAGTCGTCTACGTGACTCCAGTGTGACTAAGCAGAAAGGAATTAGCGGAGACTCTTTGTTCTCGCTGTACAGCCGAAATATGAACGTGCTGGACTAACAAAAGCCAGCTCTTCGCATAAAGGCAATAAGGAGACCTGGGAGGTTAATGAGTGACATAATCAGCTTGCTGGAAAACTCATAGCAGCAAAGTATGAAAACAATGTGCAACTGAGATAATTGATTATCCACTGCGTGCTGCTGGAGGAACGTGGATTCCCCAGTGCACTGACTCAACAAAGCTTAGCAGGGACTGGGAATGAGGGAGAGACCTGTTATGGACAAGGCTGGGCAAAATAGTCAAGAGGGATCCTCAGAGTGTCTGTTTTAATTGCACTAGGAATGCCATGTCTAAAGACCAGCTTCTGCAAACAGGGTGATGGTGTCCAGTGCAGACAGAACACAATCAGAAGGATGGCCACATGGTTAGAACATAGGGTCGGAGACAGACCTGGTTTCTGTTCATATAGGATTTTCTCTCTCTCTCTCTCTCTGCTTCAGTTGCCCCATCATTCTCCAGATGATAATAAATGTCACAATGGGAGCTGTTGAGGGTGGGCACTTGACAACCTGGCTCTTATTTAGGTGCCTAAATGGGAGCTGAGCCCTTTTGAAAACCCAGCTCTAATCATGGGCGCTTTGAAAATCTGGCCCCATACTCCATCTACCAAAATTCCCTCCTGCAGTTTCAACTGGATGCCATGTTCTTCTTCACCTTCTGCCCTACATTCTTGTGCACTGCAGCTTTATGGACTTCAATAGCTGCCTTCTCCCACTCCAGAGGGGGCTGCATTTCAGTGCAGGGTGCAGTGATACCTGCTGTATCTATGGTTTGTATAGGGCTTCCAGCTCCACCAGCATTAGGATTACACACCACCAGCAGCATGCTGGGTGATTTACAGACAGTACAAAGACAAGATCCCTGCGATGCAGAACTCACAGGATGGCAGGTGCTAGAGAAATACTGTTGCCTGGGCTCTGTGTTATCAAAGAACAACAAAGACAATTACAGTCTTGGTAGTTTGATATTTTCCATGATGGGCCAAACTTTTTCAAATCACTAAAACTAGATGAAGTTCAGTCTGAGGTAAAGGCAAAAGTCTTGGGGTCCGTTCTTATATGCTCATGTCCCATAGGGTGACACCTCCTGATCCCATTTAGAGATGGCACCTAGATCCCAGAGTGATGGGAGTGTTTGAAATTGGATAGGTAAATAGATGGGACAGAGAGAGAGAGATCCACCTTCCTGAGAAAAGAGGGCGGGTGTAGAGACTGACCTTTGAACCCAATTTTACTTTGCTATGTGATCACTGAACTTAGAGAAAGGAATGGAAATGCAGTCTTTTTAGCAGTCAAATGGCCCATTTTACAGTCCACCAGGCAGTAGCTTGTCATGATCATTGCTGCATGCTGCCATACAGTGGTGTCCCTCCTGCTACATTATGGGCCTACATTATAAAACAAAAATATGTAAATGAACACTTCTTCTCAAAGACTCTCTTCTATTTGCAAGAGTAGCTCACTGAGGCCCATCCCCGCTAAGGGGCCTGGCGGCTCTGGAAAGCCAGACACTAAGGGCTTGTCTACATTACCCGCTGGATCGAGGGGCGGGGATTGATCCAGCGGGGATCGATTTATCGCGTCTAGTCTGGACGCAATAAATCGACTGCCAAGCGGTCTCCCATCCACTCCACCAGGGCGAGACGTGCAGGTGGAGTCGACAGGAGAGCGTCAGCAATTGACTCACCGTAGTGAAGGCACCGTGGTAAGTAGATCTAAGTGCGACGACTTCAGCTTCGTTATTCACATAGTTGAAGTTACATAACTTAGATCGATCCCCCCCACAGTGTAGACCAAGCCTTAGGCTATGGGGGCTAATGTACAATGTGGGGCACACATTTATCTCCCTGGTGCTGAGACTCTGTTAACCAACAGCTCTTGCTTCCCTTAGGATGGACTGGAGGCTGGAGACAAGGACTCATCTTGTTGAGAGGAACACACGCTGCCATAATCAGGCTTCCCTGGAATGCTCGAAGCTAACCGCTCCTCGATGTTCTCACTGGAGTTCATGTTCACACCTATCACCTTGCCAGTTCTGAGGAGCGATATTTTGTTCCTTTTCTTTTTTAAAAAATGAGTCTGCGTTTGGCACACCAGCATGTGGACCGCCGCTGGTAAATGAGTCCCCCGGGAGTTACAGACTCAAAGTGCGGAGCTATTAAACAGAAGGTGGGACACAGCTAGCCGAAAATGGTTAAATAAATGGTTGAAAGAATTTATGCATCAGGATATCCGTGTCACTTATCTAACATGATACCAACGTGTGTAACAGGGCGAGTGAGTGATTTTCTAACACAGCGTCCACATGCACACCAAGCGAAGCTGTGAATTCCAGCACACTGCTGAGTATAGGAAAAGACCCAAATCTGAGCTTTGGCCTTTCTGTCATACGTCACTAAAAGGTCATCAGCCAAACAACTTACAAAAACCATTAATTTCTTCGGGGAGGCGGCCATGCTGAGCAGGAACTTGAAGGTTTTATCATAGAATCATAGAATATCAGGGTTGGAAGGGACCTCAGGACGTCATCTAGTCCAACCCCCTGCTCAAAGCAGGACCGATCACCAATTAAATCATCCCAGCCAGGGCTTTGTCAAGCCTGACCTTAAAAACTTCTAAGGAAGGAGATTCCACCACCTCCCTAGGTAACTCATTCCAGTGTTTCACCACCCTCCGAGTGAAAAAGTTTTTCCTAATATCCAATCTAAATCTCCCCCACTGCAACTTGAGACCATTACTCCTTGTTCTGTCATCTGCTACCACTGACAATAGTCTAGAGCCATCCTCTTTGGAACCCCCTTTCAGGTAGTTGAAAGCAGCTATCAAATCCCCTCTCATTCTTCTCTTCCGTAGACTAAACATCCCCAGTTCCCTCAGCCTCTCCTCATAAGTCATGTGTTCCAGTCCCCTAATCATTTTTGTTGCCCTCCGCTGGACTCTTTCCAATTTTTCCACATCCTTCTTGTAGTGTGGGGCCCAAAACTGGACACAGTACTCCAGATGAGGCCTCACCAGTGTCGAATAGAGGGGAACGATCACGTCCCTCGCTCTGCTGGCAATGCCCCTACTTATACTTCCCAAAATGCCATTGGCCTTCTTGGCAACAAGGGCATACTGTTGACTCATATCCAGCTTCTCGTCCACTGTAACCCCTAGGTCCTTTTCTGCAGAACTGCTGCTGAGCCATTCGGTCCCTAGTCTGTAGCGGTGCATTGGATTCTTCCATCCTAAGTGCAGGACTCTGCACTTATCCTTGTTGAACCTCATCAGATTTCTTTTGGCCCAATTCTCCAATTTGTCTAGGTCCCTCTGTATCCTATCCCTATTCTCCAGCGTATCTACCTCTCCTCCCAGTTTAGTGTCATCTGCAAATTTGCTGAGAGTGCAATCCACACCATCCTCCAGATCATTAATGTAGATATTGAACAAAACCGGCCCCAGGACCGACCCTTGGGGCACTCCACTTGATACCAGCTGCCAACTAGACATGGAGCCATTGATCACTACCCTTTGAGCCCGACAATCTAGCCAGCTTTCTATCCACCTTATAGTCCATTCATCCAGCCCATACTTCTTTAACTTGCTGGCAAGAATACTGTGGGAGACAGTGTTAAAAGCTTTGCTAAAGTCAAGGAACAACATGTCCACTGCTTTCCCTTCATCCACAGAACCAGTTATCTCATCATAGAAGGCAATTAGATTAGTCAGGCATGACGTGCCCTTGGTGAATCCATTCCGACTGTTCCTGATCACTTTCCTCTCCTCTAAGTGCTTCAGAATTGAATTTTTGAGGACCTGCTCCATGATTTTTCCAGGGACTGAGGTGAGACTGGCTGGCCTGTAGTTCCCCAGATACTCCTTCTTCCCTTTTTTAAAGATTGGCACTACATTAGCCGTTTTCCAGTCATCCAGGACTTCCCTGGATCGCCATGAGTTTTCAAAGATAATGGCCAATGGCTCTGCAATCACATCCGCCAACTCCTTTAGCACTCTCGGATGCAACGCATCTGGCCCCATGGAGAAAGAGGTGGTTAGGGACTATTTAGAAAAGCTGGACGTGCACAAGTCCATGGGGCCGGACGCGTTGCATCCGAGAGTGCTAAAGGAATTGGCGGCTGTGATTGCAGAGCCATTGGCCATTATCTTTGAAAAGTCATGACGAACGGGGGAAGTCCCGGATGACTGGAAAAAGGCTAATGTAGTGCCAATCTTTAAAAAAGGGAAGAAGGAGGATCCTGGGAACTACAGGCTAGTCAGCCTACCTCAGTCCCCGGGAAAATCATGGAACAGGTCCTCAAGGAATCAATCCTGAAGCACTTACACGAGAGGAAAGTGATCAGGAACAGTCAGCATGGATTCACCAAGGGAAGGTCATGCCTGACTAATCTAATCGCCTTCTATGATGAGATTACTGGTTCTGTGGATGAAGGGAAAGCAGTGGATGTATTGTTTCTTGACTTTAGCAAAGCTTTTGACACGGTCTCCCACAGTATTCTTGTCAGCAAGTTAAAGAAGTATGGGCTGGATGAATGCACTATAAGGTGGGTAGAAAGTTGGCTAGATTATCGGGCTCAACGGGTAGTGATCAATGGCTCCATGTCTAGTTGGCAGCCGGTATCAAGTGGAGTGCCCCAAGAGTCGGTCCTGGGGCCGGTTTTGTTCAATATCTTCATAAATGATCTGGAGGATGGTGTGGATTGCACTCTCAGCAAATTTGCGGATGATACTAAACTAGGAGTAGTGGTAGATACGCTGGAGGGCAGGGATAGGTTACAGAGGGACCTAGACAAATTGGAGGATTGGGCCAAAAGAAATCTGATGAGGTTCAACAAGGATAAGTGCAGGGTCCTGCACTTAGGACGGAAGAACCCAATGCACCGCTACAGACTAGGGACCGAATGGCTCGGCAGCAGTTCTGCGGAAAAGGACCTAGGGGTGACAGTGGATGAGAAGCTGGATATGAGTCAACAGTGTGCCCTTGTTGCCAAGAAGGCCAATGGCATTTTGGGATGTATAAGTAGGGGCATAGCCAGCAGATCGAGGGACGTGATCGTTCCCCTCTATTCGACACTGGTGAGGCCTCATCTGGCATACTGTGTCCAGTTTTGGGCCCTGCACTACAAGAAGGATGTGGATAAATTGGAGAGAGTCCAGCGAATGGCAACAAAAATTATTAGGGGTCTGGAACACATGACTTATGAGGAGAGGCTGAGGGAACTGGCATTGTTTAGTCTGCAGAAGAGAAGAATGAGGGGGGATTTGATAGCTGCTTTCAACTACCTGAGAGGTGGTTCCAAAGAGGATGGCTCTAGACTATTCTCAGTGGTAGAAGAGGACAGGACAAGGAGTAATGGTCTCAAGTTGCAGTGGGGGAGGTTTAGGTTGGATATTAGGAAAAACTTTTTCACTCGGAGGGTGGTGAAACACTGGAATGTGTTACCTAGGGAGGTGGTAGAATCTCCTTCCTTAGAAGTTCTTAAGGTCAGGCTTGACAAAGCCCTGGCTGGGATGATTTAATTGGGGATTGGTCCTGCTTTGAGCAGGGGGTTGGACTAGATGACCTCCTGAGGTCCCTTCCAACCCTGATATTCTATGATTCTATGACTTGTGCACGTCCAGCTTTTCTAAGTAGTCCCAAACCACTTCTTCCTCCACAGAGGGCTGGTAACCTCCTCCCCATGCTGTGCTGCCCAGTGCAGCAGTCTGGGAGCTGACCTTGTTCGTGAAGACAGAGGCAAAAAAAGCATTGAGTACATTAGCTTTTTCCACATCCTCTGTCACTAGGTTGCCTCCCTCATTCAGTAAGGTGCCCACACTTTCCTTGACTTTCTTCTTGTTGCTAACATACCTGAAGAAACCCTTCTTGTTACTTTTAACATCTCTTGCTAGCTGCAACTCCAGGTGTGATTTGGCCTTCCTGATTTCACTCCTGCATGCCTGAGCAATATTTTTATACTCATCCCTGGTCATTTGTCCAATCTTCCACTTCTTGTAAGCTTCTTTTTTGTATTTAAGATCAGCAAGGATTTCACTGTTAAGGCAAGCTGGTCGCCTGCCATATTTACTATTCTTTCTACACATCGGGATGGTTTGTCCCTGTAACCCCAATAAGGATTCTTTAAAATACAGCCAGCTCTCTGAGGACACAAGTTTTATTGGATGGATTTTAGCCAAAAATATTATTGAAGGTGAGTGAATGAGCCATAGGCAATTAAGTTAACACACAAGTTCATTCAAAGGGTGGACTTTCAGTCAGCTAATAGCTATATGGACAGGTATGTGCCTAACAGGTGTTGTGTATACTGTCCCTCTAATGGCCACATATACAAGACCTGGGATGTGATTTCTGTACCAAGCTGAGTTCTGGGAAGGCTGGAGTGGAATGGCGGCCCTGTTTTCACGCAGGGTCTAAGGCTTGGTTTGCTGTTCTCATGTGGAGTGAGTAATGGGTCAGATCTAAACAGGTGTTGACTGAGTATTTCATGGCTGTACCCACAAGGGTTTGTTTCCCATGATCCTGTGGAGGTCATTGAAATATACAGCAGCGCCTGAGCAGATCCAATGTCCTCACATTCTGATGAGCTTCGAACCCGAGCTTTCATTGCTGGCCAGTCTCTGCTGAGAACGCTAAGACACAGTGTGGAAGAGGAGAAGGAAGGTTAGTCACACGTGTAAGACACTGTACTGGACACCTGAATTCAACTCCCAGCTCTACTACTGGCTTCTTCCTTGGACAACCTTGGACTCGTCACTGATTTCCGTACAATGGGGATGTATTACTTCCCTCTCCCCTCACCCCCGGAGGGGCACAAAAGTACTTAAATGAAAGTATTTTGTACCATCTGAAAATTTTGCTACCTCACTGTTTACCCCTTTTTTTCCAGATCATTTATGAATATGTTGAATAGGACTGGCACAGATCCCTAGGAAGGCACCACTATTTACCTCTCTCCATTCTGGAAACTAACATTTATGCCCTACCCTTTGTTTCCTATCTTTTAACCAGTTACCAATCCATGAGAGGACCTTACCTCTTATCACATGACTGCTTATTTTGCTTAAAAGCTATTGGCGAGGGACCTCGTCAAAGGCTTTCTGAAAATCTAAGTACACTGTATCCACTGGATCCCCCTTGTCCCCATGCTTGTTGGCCCCCTCAAAGAATTCTAGTAGATTGGTGAGGCATGATTTCCCTTTACAAAAGACATGTTGACTTTTCCCCAACAAATTATGTTCATCTATGTGTCTAATAATTTTGTTCTTTACTATTGTTTCAACCAGCTTGCCAGGTACTGAAGTCAGGCTTACTGGCCTGTAATTGCCAGGATCACCTCTGGAGCCCTTTTTAAAAATTGGCATCACGTTAGCTATCCTCCAGTCATTTGGTACAGAAGCTGGTTTAAATGATAGGTTACAAACTACAGTTAGTAGTTCTGCAATTTCACATTTGAGTTCCTTCAAAACTCTTGGGTGAATCCCATCTGGTCTTGGTGACTTATTTACTGTTTAGTTTATCAATTTGTTCCAAAAGCTCCTCTAATGACACCTCAATTGGGACAGTTCCTCAAATTTGTCACCTAAAAAGAATGGTTCAGGTTTGGGAGTCTCCCTCACATCCTCAGCCGTGAAGACCGATGCAAAGAATTAATTTAGTTTCTCCACAATGGCCTTATCGTCCTTGAGTGCTCCTTTAGCATCTTGATCATCCAGGGACCCCACTGATTGTTTAACTGATGTACTTAAAAAAAATTTTGCTATTATTTTTTGAGTCTTTGGCTAGCTAGTGGAGGAAGTTTGCAGTACAGCTGCCTCTTCTGTGGCTGTTTTAGCTATGTAACTAGGTTTCTATACTGTGAGTGCCTGTGGCTATGGCTAACCAGGACTTCAGCCTCCAGGAGTATCAGGCTAGCAGCATTCACCATCACTAAATGCATCAAAAATCTGAAGACCATTTAAAAACTACGTGGGCTGAAGAAGTCAACAATTCTTTTCCCGTGCTCCCGCTGGAATTAGAACAAGATCTTGGAACATGGCAGATTCCCTCATTTGAGACATCCCACACGTTTGCTAGACGGGGATGCATTATCACCCTGCAGGAATTCACATCTTCTACAGGCACCAAGGTGGGTGCTTTCCTGGCCTAAACAATGCAAAACATGGTGTGTGACTCAGCCCTGCTGTCTTGCTGCCTGGCACCTGCATGGGCTGCTGCTCTCCCCTCGCTCCTTGCATGCCAGAAAGCCCTTTTCAGACATGAGTGCCACAGTCTCTTGCAGGGATCTTTGTGAGCGTGTGGCAGAGCATAGCCACCAGACAGAGCCCAGCTGGAGTTGGGGGGAGAGTTACTGTGGCCATGGCCTGACTGTGAGGGTCAGTGTGGAGTGGGTTATAGTGCAGACCACAGTCTTTTGTGCGTCTCATGTTCCAGACTGCAGAGACTTTATGCGTGGGGTCACTTTACTTTGCATGGGGCCCATAGGCAATTGCCTTCCATGAGGCACTCCTTGCTGCCTGCATGCCTTTGTCTGTCTGTAGCAGCCCCACTCTATCCCCCGGAGACAGGGAAGGATAATGCCTAGCACTAATACAGTGCTTTCCATCTTCAAAGCATGGTGCCTAAGTCAACCCCACAAAACCCCAGCTAGGTAGGTAAGTAAATATTATCAGCTCTGTTTTACAGATGGGGAAAAAGCAGAGAGGTTAGCACTTGCCCAAGCCCACACAGTGACCAGTGGCAGAGTCAGGATAAGAACCCAGGAGTAGTCACTGGCTTCCCATCCTGTATTCTGAACAACTGTCAGTGCTGCCTCTAAGTGGCGAATCAGGGACATCGCAACCACTTTCCTGGTGCTTAGTAGGGGGCAAATGTGCTCTGCATTTCTGTCTGGCCAATACAATTCTTTCATCCCATTCCCCACAGCCATGCTTATCAGTACTAACACTGAGTACCAGCCAGCCCAGGGTGTCAGAGCACTGATGGGCTAGTCTCACGCCATGCCTGCACAAGCAGTAAGTGTCATCACCCTCCTTACAGATGGCAGAGGAGAGGCTCCATGAGATTAAAGGGCCAAGCCCTGGCCCCGTGGAAGCTCATGTGAGTGCAACCTTTGACGTCTGTCTGACCAGGATTCACTCCAGGTCAAACGGCAAGGCCGTAGCAGAATCAGGACCAGGCTCATATTGAGAAATGTGGGGCCCTGGCATGTCATGTTCTTTGGGGCCCCACCCACTCCCATTTAGTTATTTACACAGATGTTATGGTGGGACGGTGCCTGAGCTTGGAGCCCTGATATAACTGTCTCTCTTCTCAGCCCTGGTCAGGACTAGAATCTAGATCTCTGCACTCCCAGGCCTGTGCTTCAACCGGTTCTCCATGCCTTCTACCACATTGCAGTGTATCATACAGCTCCAGCATTTGCTCTGTTCAGGGTTCTGCTGTGCTCACTGACCTGTACTGTGCACGTGCCTCAGGTCTTCTGTGTCCACAGCCTTCCAGTGGGAATGATAGCTGGCCCTCCCCATGGGCACTGGCAGTGGCCTCCACATCCCTTCCAGGCCCAGCAGCAGGCAGCGACCTGGGATGCCCGGTACCAATAGGATTACCACATCATCACTGATCTTCAGCTTACTGAATCGGAGTAGGGGGGAATTCCTTTCAGGCTGATGAACAGGAGTAGCCCGAGCGTGACTCTGCCAGGTGCTTGGGGCTGTGAGAAGCTGAGAGCAGCAGCTGCAGTGAAGGAAGCTCAGGAAGATAAAGATCAGTCCTCAGGGAGAAGCCTGGAGGGGGCAGGAGCCCAGTGGGAGATTCAGAGCTCTGTGTCCATTTGATCCCTTAGAGCCATTTGCAGCACCCCTTTGGGAGCAGTTTCTGTGCCCTGGAATGCAGTCACACGTTGTTCCTCCAACAATGCACCTTGTGGAGATACCAATCGGCACTCTGTACACTCTGCTCTGGCCAGTCATGTGTGGAAGTGTGAGCCACTGGGAAGGGCTGAAATGTGCGAGCTCCACCTGAAAACCAAAGTAGTCCACCATTATCTGTGATGGGAAATTACTGGGAACAAGCCAAGGAGGGTAAAGTTCAACCCCGGGCCCCTCCCAGCACTCCTTGGACTGGTTTCCCGCCTCACACCTTCTTTAGACTTTGGACATGTTTCAGCTCAGCCTTAAGCAACGCTGCAGCCTCTCTCGCTCGCCCCGATTCTCCCCCTCAGTGGGTCACCAGCAGAACTTTACTCAGCCATACATTGGCTCACATTGAACCCAATCCCCAAGTAAGGCCATTAAGGTAAGTTACAGCAAGCGCATGGTTACATCTGGAAATAAGGTGCCATTTTTTTCACTGAGGGCCGTTAACCACCGCAACAGCCGACCAAGGGATATGGCGGATTCTCCATCACTTGGAGTCTTTTAATCCAGAGTGGATGTCTTTCGGAAAGATACACTCTAGCTCAAGCACAAGACATTGGGCTAGATGCAGGAATCGCTGGGGGAAATTATGGGCTAGAGGAAAATTACTTTCATGACCTGCCCATGGTTCTCTTGCCTCAGCTGCAGTCCACTGTACCTGACTGGTTGGATTCTACCGAGGCCATGCAGCTACCCCTCAGCTGGGGGCACCTCATTGGCATTGTACAGCCCCTTGTCTGCACTGCTCAGACTTCAACAGCACTTCTGGAGCCCCTTCTGTGTACCGGTTTAAAGGGACAGACCAAGGGCCAAAACAGAGGAAGGGCCAAAAAAAGGCAAGTCACTGCATGACAGAGGAAGGGCCAAAAAAAGCAAGTCACTGCATGTCGCATGTCTGTACAAATCTCCCTTCCACACTACAAGAACCAAAGGATTTAATCCAAGTCAAGGCTGCAACATCTTTGGAGGAAAGCTTGGTATCTGTCTATCCATCCGTCCCTCCCCTTACACCCCCATCCCTCTCCATCTCTTGCTAAGGTACTTATATGGCCTTCATCACTATAGTATCTGAGCACCTGGCAGTCCTTACTGTATTTCCCTGCACACATCACTGGGAGGCAGGAAAGGGCTAGCATCCCCACTGTACAGGTGGGGAACTGAAGCCCAGAGACACAGTTCCTAACTCCCATTGAAACCAAATAAGACACCCAAGATTACACAAAGAGTCTGTTGCCACCATTCCTCACTTCCTACCTCTTCATAGAATTCAGCCTTGCTAGCTGTAACTGTGCATGGCCAAAGCAATAACCAGGCATGGAGAAAGCAAATATCTTCCTTTGCTGCCCCCACGAACCTATTGTTGACTGTGTCTGCAAAGCAGGGGCGAGGGAAGACGAGATGCTTCCCCTGGGGTCCCCCTCTCTCATTGTTAAGGACTTTCTCTGGCCAGTGCTTAGAATGGGTCTTTCACTTCTAGATCACCAGCTATAATCCTAGCCAGGTTACTAGGGCCCAAAGGTGACTGGCATCTGGCTGCTGCTCCCTGATTGGCGGGTCTCATGTGAGTTGACCATGGGCAGCACAAATCCCACCACAACTGTCACTAATTGGCCACCTTTGTGCATCTCAGCTGCAAAGGCAAGGGCTGAACGGGCCATTAGAGACGGGACTCCCCCTCACCCGTTCAGAGGCTGTCTCTCCAGGTCAGGGTGAACTCCCTTTGGGAGGAGGGTGTGTGGCTTAAACTTGCATGGCCAATCAATGTGCCAGCTATGCAGTGTGCTCCTGTCTCTAGGGCTGTTGCTCAGGTGCCTTGCACCTACAATGCACCAATTGGTCCTGCTTCGAGCAGGGGGTTGGACTAGATGACCTTCTGGGGTCCCTTCCAACCCTGATATTCTATGATTCTATGATTCTATGAATTTAACAACATATGAATAAGTAAATAAATAAAAAATATTTATTCTGATATTGCCGGAAAACTACATCCACACACAAGATGCCTACAAAAGCCCAGGCTTCCTTATAACCCTGTTCCCACTTTTGATATGTGCATTGCTCTAATTGTTTAATTAATGGACAGATGGGTTCGGAGGGGGTCCACTTTTCATCAAACAAGGTGCAGGGTGGCAAGTTTTATTAGCATATGAAGCAATGAAATCAAGGGCAATTGATGTTACCCCATGCCAAGTGCCTGCTCAGCTTGAGTACTCTGGGTTGCAGGTATTGGGTGGAAGAGCAAACATGCCAGACTCTGATCTCAGTTACACTGACGTAAATCTGGAGTAATTCCATTGGCATCAATAGATTCAATCTTGTGAAACTGAGTTCAGAATCTGGCCCTAAGTATGTGTGACATTTGGTATTACAGATGGCACTGGAAGCTCTGGTTTGGAGAAACTGATTCAGATGGCAGCAAGCTGGCAGCTGGCCAAGGAAGCTTTCTTTTGGCATGTTTGTGGGAGGTATAAATGAAGAGAATGGAAATGTTGAAGGTTTCCCTGTGCCAGTTATTAGTAATCTTATGTCTATATATAGCGCCTGCTTAATTTACCCGCAGTGAGCAAATCGAGTGGCATGTGAATTACCCCTCCCGTCACGTTGACCTCTCTTTGAAATGCAACTTGTTTGCTTGCTTTATCACAGTGATGTAAGTCTGGCTGGGGGAGGGGATGAACGCTGCCCAACTGAGCTCACTGCTCTGCAGCAGGGAGATTACCCTGACACGTGTGAAAAATCCCGGATATTGCAAGCAATTAGATGTCCCCCAAATCACTCCCAGCACAGCAGAGCTCAAAAAAAGTCCTTGAGGGAGAGAAGATAGGTAGCCAACCTTCACCATTCATGTAGATGCTCCTCACCAGAGTTCTGTCTGTGTCTGTTGGTGTCTCGGGTGGGGTAACTGGCATGGTAAGAATTTAGGTTGGCACAACGCATTGGATAAAATAACAACTGAGCTGAACCTTTGTCCATACCTCAAATCAACCACAAGCCTCGTACTGAGGTTCCCAGAGGTTTGGTTAAATTTTCCTGTTTTTTTTCATTTCTCTGCACTCGGCAGGCTGGGACCAGAAAAGGAAACAATCCCGCCAGCAGCCAGTCCAATCATAGAATCATAGAATATCAGGGTTGGAAGGGACCTCAGGAGGTCATCTAGTCCAACCCCCTGCTCAAAGCAGGACCGATCCCCAATTAAATCATCCCAGCCAGGGCTTTGTCAAGCCTGACCTTAAAAACTTCTAAGGAAGGAGATTCCACCACCTCCCTAGGTAACGCATTCCAGTGTTTCACCACCCTCCGAGTGAAAAAGTTTTTCCTAATATCCAACCTAAATCTCCCCCACTGCAACTTGAGACCATTACTCCTTGTTCTGTCATCTGCTACCAATGAGAACAGTCTAGAGCCATCCTCTTTGGAACCCTCTTTCAGGTAGTTGAAAGCAGCTATCAAATCCCCCCTCTTTCTTCTCTTCCATAGACTAAACATCCCTAGTTCCCTCAGCCTCTCCTCATAAGTCGTGTTCCAGTCCCCTAATTATTTTTGTTGTCCTCCGCTGGACTCTTTCCAATTTTTCCACATCCTTCTTGTAGTGTGGGGCCCAAAACTGGACACAGTACTCCAGATGAGGCCTCACCAGTGTCGAATAGAGGGGAACAATCACGTCCCTCGATCTGCTGGCAATGCCCCTACTTATACATCCCAAAATGCCATTGGCCTTCTTGGCAACAAGGGCACACTGTTGACTCATATCCAACTTCTCGTCCACTGTAACCCCTAGGTTCTTTTCCGCAGAACTGCTGCCGAGCCATTCGGTCCCTAGTCTGTAGCGGTGCATTGGATTCTTTCATCTTAAGTGCAGGACTCTGCACTTGTCCTTGTTGAACCTCATCAGATTTCTTTTGGCCCAATCCTCCAATTTGTCTAGGTCCCTCTCTATCCCATCCCTACCCTCCAGCTTATCTACCACTCCTCCCAGTTTAGTGTCACCTGCAAACTTGCTGAGGGTGCAATCCACACCATCCTCCAGATCATTTATGAAGATATTGAACAAAACTGGCCCCAGGACCAACCCCTGGGTCACTCCACTTGATACCGGCTGTCAACTAGACATGGAGCCATTGATCACTACCCGTTGAGCCCAACGATCTAGCCAGCTTTCTATCCACCTTATCGTCCATTCATCCAGCCCATACTTCTTTAACTTGCTGGCAAGAATACTGTGGGAGACCGTGTCAAAAGCTTTGCTAAAGTCAAGGAACAACACGTCCACTGCTTTCCCTTCATCCATAAAGCCAGTTATCTCATCATAGAAGGCAGTTAGATTAGTCAGGCATGACTTGCCCTTGGTGAATCCATGCTGACTGTTCCTGATCACTTTCCTCTCCTCTAAGTGCTTCAGAATTGATTCCTTGAGGACCTGCTCCATGATTTTTCCAAGGACTGAGGTGAGGCTGACTGGTCTGTAGTTCCCAGGCTTGTCAACCCTCCAGGCTTGTCCTGGAGCCTCAAGGAATTAAAGATTAATCTTTAATTAAAGATTGTGTCATGTGATGAAACCTCCAGGAATACGTCCAACGAAAAGTGACAAGCCTAGGTGTGTTTATGACCAAAGCGAGGTTCCACTGAGATGGCTTGGCGATGGGTGTGGTAAGAAGGCTAGGTAGATAGGAGAGATCAAATCCTCAACATCTTACTCAGACCTACCTTGGGCAAATTCCTATTGCTTTCAATGGGTGTCGGTTTGTGTGAGGAATGAGTGAATTCTGAGTAAGGCCCCCTGGGACAGATTTCACTGGAGTGCCAGTGGGTAGCAGATGTTAAACTCCCTAGTATCCAAGGATTGAGCCCCAACTATAATTTTTTTTCCATTTTTTAATTAAATTTCCTGGGTTCAACGTAATTTTTTAATCCTTCTGCCAGACAGAAACTAGCATGATCACAAAACTCCCACTTCGGAGAGCTTCCAATGGCTTGTCAGATAGCTCCACAGCTGTAATCGGAGCACCAAGGGCTCACTTTCAATATGTACAGAGCAACAGCTTTTTATCCAGCATGTTAGCCACAGTGGCATCAACTCCTTTCATTTAAAAATAAAAGCCCTACCTCTAACATACCATCTTAATTTGCTAAAGTATCTCCCAACCAGAAAAATGGCCTATTGTGCTACTGGGGAGATAGTGTATGATTCTGTTATTAAAGGCTGCATTGTAACAGATACACACAGGAAGTTGTGCATGCAATACTCATATGTTGTCAGGTTTGGTTTATTAATGCTTTAAACACTTTGAGATCCTTTGATGAAAGGTATGTTATACCTTGAGTCAGCTCTCAACTCTCAATCAGTGATTTAACTGAATCAGCTGATAATCTGGCCTCTTTAATGCAAATTGTCATTGGAATCACTTTGCTTCATCATCTAAAGAGGATTTTATTCCAATTCAGTGGAAACAGACTTAGGTGTTCATGGCTTGAAAGGGGAATAATAGAGATTTGGCAGAGGTGGATTCATCTATCTGCATACCTAGGTTGTTTAACTCCTGGGCCCTGATTGGTGCTGATGGTTCATATAACTCAGGAAAAGGCTGTGTTGTTTGGATTGTTGTGTCTGTCAGTAACATGGTATGTGTGTGACTGCATTCTCTCAGTTTGAGTCATTCTCTAGATTGGGCCACCTGCAGTTTGCCTTGTAGAGACTAGTAAAGAAGAAATTACAGTAGATTGAACAAAACACTACTTTGCAACTGCTTTCACACCTAAAGGTGCTGAGTTCCATTAGCTGTGACTCATACCAAGTCTCATTTGTTAGTCATGAGGTTTTGGGCACCCAGGAAAACTCTCCCAAATCCAGAAAGCATCAGAAATTTTAGCATGAATCATCTGAAAATTCATCCTGGAAAGTGCCTCGGTCACACAAGGTATTTGCCCATTGAAACACATCAGCCAAGGAGCAGAAGCAATCCCTGGTGACTGAGATGACCAGTCACACAACACCAACAGCAAATAGTCAAGCCATTTGTGAATGCCCCAAGGCTAGAAATTATTGGAGCAACTGATCTCCTCCTGACTGGAAGGATGTGCTACCTTCATGGGCTGCTAATGCTGGAAAGTCCCAGCACCTGTCCATTTTGAGGCCAGCTCACCTAAGAGATCCTAGTTCCAATCTTGCGCTGGGAGAAGTACACTGAAGAAAGGATCTCTCATTTGTGGTCACTGTCCAGCACTGCTCTCTAGCCAGTTGAAGGAACATCCCCTGACTATCCACCTTGGTCACCAGAGAGCAGAGACAAATCCAAGATGCAAATTCAGATACAGGTTTGAAACTACCCCAGCAATGGGAAGTGTTGGGCTGTAGGTGGCTGGTTCAGAAAGATGGACACAATGAGACATGGCCTAGGATGGAGTGTGGGTGAGTGGCAGAGTCAGGGGGTGAGGCATTTAAAGGAGTCCAGGGCAGGAATCGCTCTGAACCCCTGAAAATAACTCCATGCTGCTGAATGAAGGAGTCTGAATGCACAGGGCTCTCCCACACCCTTCAACCAGTCTCCGTGTCGGGGTCCCCACAGGCTTGCTCTATCCATCTCTGACTCCCATGTGCTTGATCACTTCTTTCCTCTGAAATATTCCACCTGTGCCTTTGCTAAGTAGATTCCATCAGCACAGTTCTCCCCATGTTCAGGACGAGGACTCCCAGGAGAGGCTGGGAACACGACACTGTAACAGCCACTGCCATGGCTCCGCAAGGACCCACTGTCTATTAGCTCCACATTTCCAGGAAGGCTGCAGCACATCACCCCTGAGGACAGAAGTCTGCTGTGCTGGTTGCACATGGTTGGGCTTGATGCAGGTGAAGCTGGGAGTGGGTGGAAGGAACTGAAACTATTCCCATGCAATGAAGAACAGAGTCTTCCCCTGCCTTGGACTGGGGTTCCATTTGGAACGAGGGAACACACACAGTTACAGCCACGTGTGCACATTCACATGCAAACACACCAGGCATTCACACTCATTTAGGTACACACATGCAGACACTCATACACACACCCTCACATACGCTGACATAACCCTGTCTACACACACACTCACACACAGCCATGCATTCCTGTGCACACCCATCCACCCACCCACATTCACACACCGTGTCTAAGTTTGTATTCTTAGGCATGGCAATAGTTCTCATCGCCGTGGTAGTTAAGCGCTGTATTATATATTTATTGTCTCTATAGCACCATTGACATGCATGGGCCTTTACAGACAAGTAAAGGGACGAGGTCCCTGCCCTGAGGCGCTCCCGGTCTGACTCAGACAGATAACATGCACAGAAGCAGAGTATGTAAGGACAAAGTGGAAAGGGGCTTCTCGGAGATTACTGATTCCAAAGCACTCCCGTTATTTATTCTGTTCTCTCACTCTTACATACACAGCATGCAGAGATGCACAAGGGTTTGTACCTGTTTAAAAACATACTGTACATTGACTTTTGAGAAATGGGAACAGTAAAATAAATCGCCACTAGATGGCGATCCATAGACACCCATCACTCTCTGAGCAGCACCATGTGTTTCCATGTTTGGGAGGGGGGTGAGGGGGTGAGAGAACCTGGATTTGTGCAGGAAATGGCCCAACTTGATTATCATGCACATTGTGTAGAGAGTTGTCACTTTGGATGGGCTATCACCAGCAGGAGAGTAAGTTTGTGGGGGGGGCGTGGAGGGTGAGAAAACCTGGATTTGTGCTGGAAATGGCCCAACCTGACGATTACTTTAGATAAGCTATTACCAGCAGGACAGTGGGATGGGAGGAGGTATTGTTTCATATTCTCTGTGTATATATAAAGTCTGCTGCAGTTTCCACGGTATGCATCCGATGAAGTGAGCTGTAGCTCACGAAAGCTCATGCTCAAATAAATTGGTTAGTCTCTAAGGTGCCACAAGTACTCCTTTTCTTTTTGCGAATACAGACTAACACGGCTGTTACTCTGAAACATGTTTGAGCAGTCCATCATATAGGAAGCAGGACAAGCCACAGGAAATTCAGGGGCTCTAGTCCCATGGGGGGGAGCTGGTGATGGTTGTCAGCACTCTGCTCTGAAGTTGTGCTGTCGCAGAACACCAAGTCTGGTCCCAGATAAATAAACTGGCGATTCACTCCCAGCTACTGCTGGCGATAACAATACTTTGCCCTTCCGTGGCACCCCCCTTAGCCAAGGGTTGTGTGGTGCTTTCGAACCATCCGAAGGAACAATCACCAGGTCAGTGGTATTATCACCTTCAATTAGAGCGGGGAAGCCAAGGCCCAGAGACCGGAAGTGCAGTGCCCAAGTGAGGCATTCAGGAAGAACGGGAATAAAGACCAAGAAAGCCCAACTCCCACACCCCTGCCTTAACCACTGGCCCATCTGAATTATAAGGGCCATCTGGATTGGGCCACTAGGACAGCAGAGATGTGGCCTATCTTGCCATGTGTTTAACATTATTTCTCTAATCCACAAACTGGGGTGAGCACAACCCCCTTGAATCCTTGGGAGACTAGTTAATATGGAGGTGGCTGTCCTTTGGGAACGGCCTGGATCCCAGGGGCTAGACACACATGGACACAGGCTGTTCCAGGGAGGGTCCCTAGCTGGACCGAACTGGAGCTACAGGATCTCACCTTCTCATCCTGTGTCTCTTCATTCAAGAAACTCCTCCTTCGTTTGGCCTGTTCTCCCAGTCTGACTTGCTGGTTCCCAGGCTGTCCATCAGCAGGGGAGGGTGACTCCTGTGAGCAAGTCTGGCCAAGGCTGCGTCAGGAGCAGGCCAGGGGAGTTTGGGCAGAGGATTGTCAGGCGTAATGTTGCTCGGTACCCGATGCAGCAGAGTCACACTAAGTGGGGAGGAAGGAATTGGTGCAGGAGGAAGGAATTGGTGCAGCAGGAAGCCTGTCTCCTCATCAGACCCTGCCTTGGCCGGGTGACTGAATTTGAGCCAAATAAGAACCAGCCTAATTTTTCATCCCAAATCTTAACCAGACACCAGGACCTTTACGCAAACCCATCGCTGAACCCCTTGCATCCCTTGCTCTCCAGTGGACCAGGAAGGGGGGGAACCCCTTTTCCTGATTGCCTTACGGCGCTGGCATGCCACTTCTCTGGTACTAATGATCACAGCAGGGGACTGAAAATGAGGCCTCCTAGGATCTAGTGCCTTCTTCGGGAGGCAGTGGAGCCTGGGTTCAGTCCCAGCTCTGACACTGATGCACCAGGACACTTTGGGACCATCCCTGTGCCGCTCTCTGCCTCAGTTTCCCCATCTGCAATGCATAGATGGTGACAATCATGATGCTGACGGAGCTCACAAGTACCTGTGTGAAATGGTCGTGTGACCACAGGGTAGCTTTGGTGGCGGGAGTGTAACTTCCATAGCTTGACAGAGCTTCCTGAGGCAATTTAATTAAAGAGACAAGAGTGCCAGAGAACGATCATTAACTTCTCTTAGCACTAACTCATGGTGCAAAGCATCTGCCTGCTGCCGCACTGTCAGGAACAGGGCCGCACTCCAGTGGGAACTGCCGCTGCACCCACACACCCGCTAAACCCATCATTTTATGGCTCAGTCTTGCAAGCTCATGTTAATACCATCCGTCAGCAAGCCTCTCCCCACTTCTCAGCGCTGTAATCCCGTCGGGCATCAGGCAGGCGGCAACGGAAAAGCCAGAGGCACCTTCCGCAGGCAGCACGCGCAGTGCAGAGCAGTGCGGCACACGCCAGGGAGGAACCGTTCGTTCCGCGTGAGGGTGGGGCAAGCTCGTCTGTAAAATTACAGTGATGAGGGCACCAAAAACGTGCCCGGTGGTCTACAGACATGAGGCGCTTACAGTATTAACCGGCTAAATGCAGACAAGGTATGGAGGGGGGTTGTAAAAGCATCAGTCTGCTCAGTGATGTCTGGCCAGGGAGCTGTCGAGGCCTGGGTGGTGTTAGCCACTTGCCTTTGACAGGAGGAGCAGGGGGATGTAGGGTTCATGGATGAAGGAAGTTGGCCTTAAGGTCACCGTTCAGCTCTAGGCCTCCCTTCCTTTAAGGGCTGACAAAGGAGCAGAGGGTGGAGGCTGGGTGGCCTGGGATTGTCTAGGAAGCCTCGCATTGTCTAGGGGCATTGTCTAGGGAGCCTGGGTGCGTAACTCGGGACTATGGATTTCACAAAGTGGCAGGGCACCTGAAAGTTAGGCTATGTGCTGCAACACCAAAGTCCCCTTTGTGGATCGAGCCCTCAGTGTCTCTGGACCTCAGTTTCCCTCATGTAAAATGGGGACAATAGCACTGCCCTTCCTCACAGGGGCGGGGGTTGAATACATTCAAACTTCTGACTCGGCCAGATCCTTCAGTAATGCAGGGGCCGTACACGTATCTTAGATGGACTGATGTCCCCATGAGGTGCCTCCAGAACACAGTTGTGGCACGATGGGGGGCTGGTTATCTTGCCCTGCTGCCCCCCTGCTATGCCTGCACAAGGGGCTTTGCTCTCAAGAGCTCTGGGTGCTGTACTTCCAGCCAGCCCTACACTCACTACTTCAACTCCATGGGATGAGACAGTAACACAGGGCTGGGTCCGCTTGTCCCTCTCACCCTCTGGACGTGACGACAAAACAAGCCCAAGAGAAGAGGGAACACACACCAAATAAAACCTTCAGCATCACCCTCCTGGGGTTCCCTTCCCTCTTGGCCTTTTGTGGGGGGAAATGGCCGGCGCATGTGCTAGGATCAGGAAGTGAAACATGGGAGAGACGTGCCTCCCTCATACCACACATGTCTCTGATTGTGCAGTTCACACCGTAACATACAGTGGCATGGGCATGCTGATGATGCTCTCGTTATAGAGCATCGTCACAGTGGGGGTACAGAAGAGCTCAGTACAAGCTTCCAAGCGTGTCTCTTTCACCAGCAGAAGTTGGCCCAATAAAAGATCTTACCTTGCCCTCCTTGTCTCTCTCATATCATTTAAGTCAGACTGTTACATTGACGGGCAGCCCCATTCCACCCCACTCATCTGCTCTGTGAAGGACAGAGGGATGAGTATTTGTTCCCTGGGAGGAGAAACTCCATGTCACCATGTCTTTGGGCCGGTAGGTTGGAGTCAGCCTTGTGCTCAATCATAACATATAAGCGGAGATTTGGAGGAGGCGGCTCAGGTTGGAAAGTCACTTCCCGAGAGAACCCTTGGGGGGCATCTTTTGCACCATCTTGAAGCTACGGCTTTTCCCATCGTCAGGAAAGGCCAAGGACTAGGAATAAATGTGGAGGTGGCAAATGAGCAGTATTTTTCAGGCTACCCTGGGCAAATGTCTTGGGGGAAACACTGCTGTTATTTGTCAGCTGATTTCCTAGCAAACAGCTGTTATGGAGCTACGGACATTTAATTTGGTCGGCATGACTGCAGGGCTCCAGCAGGTGGAGCTCAGTGACTGAGCTGAGCTGTGAGGATGGCGCTTTGCTACACCTCCGTCATCAAGAGCCCGTAGCTCCTTGCATCAGGTATGAGTTTTCTGTCTGGCATGGCTGGAGCCTGGGCCCACCACACCTCACTGTGTGCTAGTGGGATGAGTGGGCATGCCAGGCAGAGAGCTCGAACACAAACACTCCCTGCTGGTGTGTGGGGAGCAAGTGTGTCATGCCTGTGCGCTACGTGCTCTGTCGATCAGCAGAGGGAGGCATCTGGGCACCTGGCCATAAGACGGGATGTACTGCACTAGCTACCGACTGCTGAAAGGCAAATGAACCCCCCATCTGATGCGGGTACACTGCCCGCCCCCGAGCCAAGAGATACGTGTGCACGGAGACACAGAGCTGAGATGCACACACACGCACGCAGGGACATACATACTCGTGCCTAAACTGAAGAATCTTCTCAGTTGTGTCCAGTTATTAAGCTGCAGGTTATGGATTCAAGCGTGGTCAACAGCAGCGAGGAGTTAGAGCCCAACAGGCTACTGGGATCAGGCCACTGAGAGTGGCTAATGGAAACACATTCTTCTGGCACCCCTGCAGGGGTCACAGTGTCGGTGAGAAACAAGCAGGATGTCGTCATGTAGCCCTGCTTGAAACGGGGTCAGCGTTGCCGTGGTCACTGAGAATATCTAGACTGAAAAAAGTCCCCCGCAGCAGGGATTCTCAGAGCCTGGCTCAAGTGGCTTGGCTTCCCAGAGCACCCTCCTACACCCCAAACTCCTCATCCCCAGCCCCACCCCAGAGCCTGCACCCCCACCCCAATTTCGTGAGCGTTCATGGCCCGCTATACAATTTCTATTCCCCGATGTGGCCCTCAGGCCAAAAAGTTTGCTCAACCCTGTTTCAGAGAGTGACATCCAACCTTAAAGACTCGGAGTGATGGAGAAGCCACTGCCACCCTTGGCAAGTTGCTCCAAAGGTTAATTACTCTCGCTGTTAACAATGTGCACCTTATTTTCAGGCTGAATTTCTCTGGCTGCAACTTCCAGCCATTGGATCTCATTCTGCCTTAGCCTGCAAGATCACAGAACCCGTTACCATCAGAAATCTTCCCCACACTGAGGTATAAATGAGGACAGGTGACAGGGCCAGGCAGTACAGTTTAACATGACAGGGACCAGGATCCACTGACTCTGCTGGTTACTGTTACAAAACTGATGAAGGAGGGAGCATCTCTTTGCCCCAGTCATTCAAAGAAAAGAGAAACAATGGGGAAGCATTAGAAGGCAAAGTGGTCTAATGGTTAGAGCAAGGCAAATGCCAATGCTACTAATTCCTGACACACAGCCCCCAGTCCTATTCCAGCCTTCATACATATTTCTGCGATGGCAAGTCAGGATTGCAGGGTGGATCCCTGCTATTCCAGTCCTGCATTTCCCTGCCCACCACTCTGACAATGCCCCTCAATCCTGACCTGCTATGCCAGTGCTGGACTCCCCCCACAGAACTCTGCTGAAGACCCTGACTGTTGGCCTGCAGCACCCCAGGGTCTTCCAGCCCTGGGTTCTCATGCTCAGAGCTCTGCTTCCATCTGCCAATCCTGATTCAAAATGGCCTTGCCAGCAATGGGATTCTGGGGAGTGGAGAGGGACTTGACATGGGCGAGATGAGACTCAGCCAAACTGACTCCTGACTCTATCCTTCGGGAGAGGTTTCGCTGCAAGAGGAGCTCTCTCCTGCCCTCTGTTCCATACAAAGGCTGCCTCCGCTGCGTGGGATTGGACTTGCCCATGGAGAAGACACTTCCTTGTATGGTGATGCGGACAGCGGCTGCTTACCCACTCTCAGCAGCATCAGGGTGGATTCAGGCACAGGGGCTAGTGCAAGCAGTAATAGCGTGGGGACTCTGCATACACCACGGTTAAGAAGGGGCTGAGAGCCACCACCAGCAGAGTGCACAGATAGAACTAGCCCTAGACCATTGGCGTCCCACTAAGCCAGGTCCCTCTTGATGCCTGGCCTGTTTTCTCCTGCCCCATTGGTAACACAAAACCAGCTTGACACCTTCCTTGCTTAACAGCTCCCTTGTGGCATGAGGGGTGTGGTTGGAAAAAGCAGGCCAAGCATCGGGTGGACCTGGCTTGGTGAGACATCACGAATGTCAGCCATGCAAGTTTCTGGCAAGGCTGTTACCAGATGCACACAGGCCTCTCTGCATGTAACTCTGGTCTTTCTGCGTGCTCTGCAAAGATCTCTTTCCTGCAACTCTGTCTGCCTGCTGCATCACTCAGTGCTGATGAAATATGGATATTGTTTTCTGAGGCGATTACAAGGTTGATTGATAAAGGTAATAGTGCTGAGGTGGTTAGAGTTCTGTAAAGCTTTTGACTTGGAACCACATGACATTTTGATTAAAAAACTAGAACAATACAATGTTAACATGACAATATTAAATGCATATAAAAACTGGCAAACTGATAGGTCTTCAAATGTAACTGTGAACAGGGAATCATTACTGAGCAGGTGTTTTTCCAGTGGGGTCCAGCAGGGATCAGTTCTTGGCCTTACACTATCTAACATTTTATCAATGACCTGGAAGAAAACATAATTTTATCACTGATAAAGTTTGTAGACAACACAAAGATTGGGGGAGGAGTAAATAATGAAGAAGATAGGTCCTGTTACAGAGCGATCTGGATTGCTTGCTAAGCTGGGCAGAAACAAGCTCTGTTTGAATACTGTTAAATGTAAATGTATACATCTAGGAAAAAAGAATGTAGCCATACTTACAAGGCGGGGGGCTCTATCCTGGGAAGCAATGACTCTGAAAAAGATTTGGTAGTCACGGTGGATAATCAGCTGATCATGAGCTTCTAGTGTCATACTGTGGCCAAAAGGACTAATGCGATCCTTGGATGCATAAGCAGGGGAATCTCAAGGAGGAGCAGAGAGGCTATTTTACCTCTGTATTTGGCAGTGGTGCGACTGCTGCTAGAATCACGTGTTCAGTTCTGGTGTCCACAACTCAAAGGGATGTTGATAAACTGGAGCAGGGTCAGAGAAGAGCCATGAGAATGATTAAAGGATTAGAAAACATGCCTCATAGTGATAGACTCCAGGATCTCAATCACTGCATCCGATGAAGTGAGCTGTAGCTCACGAAAGCTTATGCTGAAATAAATTGGTTAGTCTCTAAGGTGCCACAAGTCCTCTTTTTCTTTTTGCGGATACAGACTAACATGGCTGCTACTCTGAAATCTAATTTAAGAAAGAGAAAGTTAAGGGGTGATTTGATTATTGTCTATAGGTACCTACATGGGGAACAAATATTTGATAAAGGGCTATTCAATCTAGAATAGAAAGGTCTAACATGATCTAATGGCTGGCAGCTGAAGCTAGATAAATGCAGACGGGAAATAAGGCATATGTTTTAACAGTGAGAGTAATGAGGCATTTGAACAACTTACCAAAGGTGGTAGATTGTCCATCACTCCATCTTGAGATCAGACGAGATGATCAGAATGGTCCTTTGTGGCCTTGAATCTGAGCCCTATTCAGCCCCAATTGGCTCTCTGTACACAAGCCTAGGAGATGCTCCATCCTTTTCCTCTCATATCCTCGCAAACCCCCTCCTTCATCGGCCTCAGATCTCAGCTCTGTCACCCATTGGTGGCTCCGAGTCCCCAGTCCCCTGCACCATTCATGTGAAGAGGGCTGTGATTTTCCTGGTTTCTATTAGCAACAGTTCTGAATGGGAAATCCAGACCCTTCTCATAGTGCTTTAGTGACACAAAAAGCAGAAGGACCAAGTGCTTTGGAAGCACTGAGCGAGACCTTCTGGGAATAGTTCATGGTGCAGGAATGTTGCCTGTCAGAGCACACACTAAGATAGGTTTCATTTCCCCCTTACAAACAGGAAAACAGATCAACTATGGGAGCGTGCTCTAGTTTTATTGGGATTTTCCTCTCCCGAGTAATGAGAGAACCATGGAATGTTGTGATACTTTCAACACTGTTGTAAAAGACAGCACTAGCATCCTGAGGATGAATAAGTCTGGGGGTCTTCGGTACTGGGATGATGTAGGAGATGATGAGTTCTGATCTTTATTCCTAACTTGCCAAGTGACCTTAGTATAGTCACTTAGCCTGGCCTGAGTCATTATCTTCTCTGTAAGAAGATGATTTACCACTGAACCAGTTTACTATGGTAAAAACACCAGAGACTGATGTACACTCTCACTGCTACCACAGAAACAGCGGGAGCATGTCAGAAATAGCTCAGTGCAGATGCAGCTGCACGGGTTGTGAATATATTTCATTATTGTTTGTAAAGTGCTTTGCAATCCAGGGAGGAGCGACACTATCATGCTGCGTAACGGGGAAGAAGGCTGTGTCAGGATCCTAACAAGGGCCATCAGGACCAAGGGTCAGAGCAGGGTCAAACCTGAGGCTGGAAGTAGCAGAGGAGTTCACAGTCAGGTTCCAGAACAGGGTCAATATCAGGGTCCAAGTCAGATTTCAGGGTCTGGGTCAGAAGACGAAATCCAAATCAAGCCAAGGGAAAGACAGCCGTTCAAGAGCAGGGAGCAGAAACGGCCATAACAATGACAGAAGATGCACACTGTTTCCCAGACACTTCACGGAATGCCTTTGGGTTTATATAGGGAGGGGAACCAATCAGGAGCCATGAGGCTGCTGCCCGTCAGACCCCTTGAGGTGCGACTTACCATGGCCTGGGTCCACAGCCCCATTCTGATTATAAAGGTGCCTAGCAGCTGTCACTAAAACTCATTCATTTCCCCTATTGTAATATGGTCAGCTGGTGAGTCTCACAGTATTTGGTGTTTTTTTTAAAGCCCCAACTCCTGGAGTCAGGTGACTGTGAGAATCTCATCTTTTGTTAAAAAATAGTCAATGTCTAGCTCTCGCTGCTGTGGAAACCCTGGAACATGTCAGAACCCTGAAGGCAAGTACAAAGAAACCCACAATTTTTTAATCTCCTGGTTTTTAAGCCAATCTCATGATTTTTGGGGTCTGACATGATCTTTGAAAGTTTGAACGGGCAATACTACATTGCAACATGTCACCTACTGCTCCACACTGGACCCCATGTGGGATATAATTAAACAGTTACAGAGCTGGACACACCAACTCAAAGGGGTACCAGACGCTGCCAGAACAACAGATGTAAACCCTGCAGACATATCTCCACTGCTATGATGACCAGTATTCCCCACAAAACACAAGATCCATGGGTCCTACACATGCCTATCACAACAAAAGGTGTACCTCCTCCAGTGCATCAAATGCCCCAATAGAAACTATGTGGGTGAAACTGGACAGTGAACTCACATAGGAAAATGGTAAGAGACAAAAACACCCTATTACCTGTGAGCAAACACTTTTCACAGAGCAATCACTCCACATCTGATCTTTCAAGACTTGCCCTCAAAGGAAATCTGCACAACACCTTCAAAAGGCAAGCCTTGGAACTTCAATTCATAACTCGCCTAGACACCAAAAACCATGGACTCCTTCAGGCCTGTCTGCAAAGGCCTGTATTTCAAGAATTTAGGTGTATTCTTATCACTTGGCTAGTTATAGAGATGTAAAAGAATCAAAATCACTGTCTGCCGGTGTAAGGGCCTTCTCTTACTGTGACAGTCTGAGGCCCTGTTCTTAGGCTAAGGCCTTTGGCTAAGCAGCAGAGGCAGCCATAAGCTGGGAAGCGACCGGTCACATCCTCACATTCCAAACTAGTCACATTGAAATAAGGTGCTACTGGGCTCTGAGGCACTATCAGGACAGGATTGTGTTCCTATCACCTCCAGAGAAAGGGAAGTGCCTAGAAAATGTAAAAGGAAACTTAGTTTGATAGCATCCTGTCTGGCAAGAACTCACTTATCAATAGCTGGGATGTGGAATCCTCACTTCTGTATTGTTTTGTCAATATAGTTCCCACTTTGCTGTTGTTTGTCTGTATAACCTCTGTCTGGTTCTGTGATTGTTTCTGTCTGCTGTATAATTAATTTTGCTGGGTGTAAACTAATTAAGGTGGTGGGATATAGTTGGGTACATAAACATGTTACAATATGTTAGGATTGGTTAGTTAAATTTCAGGAAAATGATTGGTTAAGGTATAGCAAAGCAGAACTCAAGTTTTACTATATTGTCTGCAGTCAATCAGGAAGTAGGTGCGGGGCGTGGGCATGTGGGTGAGGAAAATGGGAACAGGGAATGGGGGTAAGGAAATTGGAATCATGTTTTGCTAAAGGGGGAGATGGGAACAGGGAATGGGAGTGGGGAAACTGGAATCCTGTTTGGCTAAGGGCAGGAATGGGAACAGGGACACAGGTGTAAGGCTCTGTGGTGTCAGAGCTGGGAAGGAGGATACTAAGGAAGGAAACTGGAATCATGCTTGCTGGAAGTTCACCCCAATAAACATCGAATTGTTTGCACCTTTGGACTTCGGGTATTGTTGCTCTCTGTTCATGCGAGAAGAACCAGGGAAGTAAGTGGGTGAAGAAATAAGCCCCCTAACACTTGCCCTCAAAGGAAACCTGCACAACACCTTCAAAAGGCAAGCCTGGGAACTTCAATTCATAACTCGCCTAGACACCAAAAACCATGGACTCCACAGGGACATTGGTGTTTATGGCTCATTACAACACTTTGTAACACACGCACACTACACTGCCTGCTACCCGTAATTGCCCACTCCAACCCCGTTAAGTATAAACCATATACCTTCCACCCATATCATGTATTACTTTTGTGGTTACCCAACTTCTGTTTAGCTCAGACAATGATTTCCTTCTGCACCTGAAGAAGAGCTCTGTGGAGCTCGAAAGCTTGTACCTTTCACCGACAGAAGCTGATGAAATAAAAGATATTACCTCACCTACCTTGTCTCTTGCAGCATTTGTCATTCACAATTTGTGCCTTTAAAAGGTCCAGATGTGCGAGGAGATAGGTACCATTTCTTGAACATTGTAGTACGAAACCAGGCATCAAGGGGGCTAGGGGCACTGCTGGGCAGAAACTATACGGTAAAGCAGACACACACACATGGTTGATTTAGGGATTACACTCTTTTTTTGATTCTAATAAAATTTGTGGGAAGTCAGTGATAAAACAAGGAGTATAACTGAGAACTCCCAAGTCCCAGGCCAGCACCTTCACCTTCCTCTCCCCGTAGCATGTCGCCCGCATTGCTTGCACAGTGGAAGTGTTTCTAAGCAGACATGCTCACCTCAAGCGCATACCCACCAAAGATGGGAAGAACCTCCATGGACTAACAGCATGGCCAACCTGAAGCATTCAAAAATCATGAGTCAGGCCCCCTACACCAAAAATCCGTGAGATTGGCTTAACAATCATGTGATTATGTTTTTTTTTTAAAAAAAATACATTTTCCATTCTGTTTCTTGGCCTTCTGGTTCCTGAGCCTTTAGGATGTACTCAGGTCACGCTGCCAAGTGTTTCGCTGCAACCAAGAGGATTAGCCCTACACATATTTCTTCAAGCACCTTCTTGCACTCCTTCATGTCTCTATCAGCCCACATTTTCATACTGAGCGAGCCCTGAATGCTCTTGGATAGCAGCAGCCAGTGGCGCCAATCAGGGAGGCCAGGGAATGGGGGGAGGACGGGAGAGGAGAGGGGAGGGGAGGGGGCAAAATGCTCTCTCCAAGGTCTTTAGACTTGCTTCAAGTCTCATAGGCCGTGGCACTGGTGAGGAGGGCAGCCTGGCTCAGCCACTTTTAAGTGGGCGGGGACGTATGCAAGTACATCCCCTACATGGCTGTCTGCTCGCCCATGCCAAGCTTCCCTGTCCTGGAAGGCTCTGCCAGCTCCCCCTTGCTGGAGCCTTTCCCCACACTAGGGAAGGACTCCGGCAGCGGGAAGCTGCAGAAACCTTTCCCTGCTGCCAGAGGCTTTCACTGACATGTGTAGCCACATGCCGCAGTGTGACCGCAGCCTGCTCGTCACTGCAGTGAGTAGCTATGTGTAAATTACACGCCCCCGCCAGCGCTGTGCAGTGGAGACTTAGCCTCGGTGTCTCTCTCTGTCAGAGGCTGCTACAGCTACTGCTGCCTGGTTAGCCCCTTTCTTCGAGGCTGCGGTCTTTAGCAGTTCACGGTCCGTTTGAGCCTAGGCTTGGACCTGGGGAAAGTAACCCTGCCAGCCTGGCTGGGACAAGGCAGAAGAGCATTTCCCATTTAATAGCCCCCCCCCTCCATTGCTCTCTTAAGGACCCTGTCATGCTGGGTATTTTCGCTGGGGGGACCTGATCTCTGTCTTTGTTTCATTTCCTGTTTGTTCCCCCCTCTACCCCCACAGAGCCTCTTTTGATGTAACTCCATGCAGACCTACAACATAATGCCAAGCAGGCAAACTGAGCCACATACAATATTCATAGAGAAGAATATCGCTCACGCCTTCATTCCCCACGCAGGCTTCTCCTAGCAGCACCACTGAGCTGGGCCTTAAGCTAGGATGAAGCTGAGAAGAGAGCTATTGAGGATTTTACGATAAATATCTTCCCAACGGGGGTCGTGCGAGAGTAGAACGCCATATGGGAATTTAGAGCAGTGCACCTCAGGAGGTGCATGATGCGAGAGAAGAATAGGCATGCCGGAAAGAAGAAAGCCTGAACGTTGCACTGTCTTGGCTTTCTCTTCCTGTTCTTACACTTGGACTGGCTGGAGGGGCTCATTCAGTGCTGTGGCCACAAAGCAGAGGGGCCAAGGACTCCAGGTTTCAGTCCTCATTTCACCTACAGTTTGCTGAGGCTGTGTTTTGGCTGCAGTGTCTGATACAGGAGCTCCTTGTTCTCCAGAACTGAGGGGTCAGCTGCTAGGTGGTTGTAGGAGGTACAGTAATCATTAGTGGGAGAAGGATACCAAGTCACCTTAATACTTGAGTGATTCAAAAGACCCAAGGAAATGTTAGCGTCTCAGTGAGCAGTGTTGATTTAGTGTCATAACAGCCCTTCCTTCACATGCTGATTGGTAACCAAGTTTCCCAGGAGGCCCTGAGCTGTAATATCAGCCAGGAGTCTTCATATTTTGACAATACATTTGGCTTCACAGGGGAGGAAATGTCTAGTCTCTGTGTCTAGAAAATAAAGACTCGGAGGGTTCAGGCATGTTGTGGGACACCTGATTAATTTGAGCCACTCTGGAGATTCATGTAAACCAAATTGGTTCCAGGTTTGAGAGATTACCAGGGTTTAGCTGCAGCTTTCCCCAGACAGCCCTGGCTGCCTTTAGAGTGTCTCTGTTTTTAAGCACTGGCAAAACTGTTCTTTGAAGGGGAAAATGACTTCTCCATCCACTGAGCTGGCAGGGTAGCTGGAACAAACTCTGCTGCCCCACGGGCTCCATCCTGCACGACCACAAAGGAAAATAACAGGTGTCCCTGGGCTAATGGAGGGTCCAATCCTTCTGCAATCCTGACTGACACATATAGTTAGGTGCCTAAGTCCCATTGACAGTGATATAGCTAAATACTTCTGAGGATCTGCACCATAGCCCTAGCTCTCACTAGACCCATTGGAGTCAGTGGGATTACCTGGGGGAGTGGGGACCAGATTGAATCACTGGACCCACACGTACTGCCGGTTGTGGCATGGATCCTGCGTGGGGCTGTGCAGGTGAGCTGGGCATAGGGAGAGCACAGTGAGCATCCAGATACTGAAACCGAGGCATGTCCCTGCATAAGCCCCATAAACCCCAGGCTGTTGGAGCCCAGAAATGATTCCCAAACATATCATAGAATCATAGAATATCAGGGTTGGAAGGGACCTCAGGAGGTCATCTAGTCCAACCCCCTGCTCAAATCAGGACCAATCCCCAAGATATGTGAACCCTGCACTTACCTGCTGCCTCTGACCTCATGAATCCAAGTCTTCTCTGTAGTAATAATGACCCCTAGCTCTTACATAGCACTTTTTGTCAGTAGAGCTCAAAGCACTTTACCACGGAGGTCAGTATTATCCCTATTTTACAGCTGGAGAAAAGAACTTGTCCAAGGTCACCCAGCAAGCCCATGGCACAACCTGGAACATGTCTCCTGAGTCCCAGTACAGTGCACTATCTACTAGGAAAAACTACCTCCCTATAAATGGAACTTCCAGGGAAGACTCTGCAGGACAACCAACCTCTGTTCTCCCCCCACCACTACCCCCAAACGGGTCCAGTCATCACTACGTGCCCCCAAAATACAGGGCACGTGAGCCATCTGGGTTAATGCTGGAGGTGCAGAACAGGTGAGGAATACATGGGAGGAGGAGTACTTCCAGCGAAGTGGGGTAGGCTTCCAAGGTGAGGAGTGAGAAACCCCCTTCCCTCCCCCTCCCAAATAAATTACTTGCATACAGGAACTGCCAAGCCGTCCCGCCCCATCCCTCAGCATTTTTGTCCAGAGTAGCCAACATTAGGGCCAATGCATTTGTAAGCAGAGTCAAGATGAGCTCCACCCTGACATCTGGTGGTGAGGTGTGGCAAGTTGTGGAAAAGAACTTCAGGGTCTGATCTCATTTGCATAGGCACACCCACCCCGCCTAGCATGAGCCCATAGCTGCCCAAATGGTCACTTTGGCTGCTATGGGATCCCCAGTGTCTCTGTTACTGGGGCAGGAAGAATAAATTGTTATTACCCTGACTATGGGAACTGTGCTTGGAACTGTACTGGGCCTTTTGTTATGATGGAGGGACTCGCCATCAACTGAGCAGCACTCGCTAGGCAAAGGACATGGGTTCCAAAACTGTGTGAATTGAGAGAGGTTGGGGATAAGTATTAATACTTGGTGGTATGGGCCCCTTAGTGAGGGCCTTACATACTAATTGCACTTTCTCCACTGTGGAATATCAGAGTTAATTTTGATTTCATTAGAAGTCTAGTTACAGGCTGCTGAGCTCACTTTGGGCTGACAGTGCACCAGCACTGAGGCTCCCCTACTACAAGCTGAATTCACCTAAGAGCTGAAATCACTGAGCATTGTGTTAAGTAGTGGGGGAGCCTGAAGATATATTGTGGAGCAGTTTGCGGGATGGCTGGAGTGGCTTGTGGGCAGGCTGGTGGAGCAGTTCATAGGATGGTGGGAGCTGCTTGTGGGATGCGGAGTGGAGCAGTTCATGGGATGGCGGGAACTGCTTGTGGGCTGGAGAGCCGAGCTGAGCGAAGCAGTTCGTGGGGTGGCTGGTGGGCCGGAGCGGAGCGAAGCGAAGGCCTATGGAGCTGTGGGGTGGTCAGCTTCAGATCATGGAAGGTGCCCCTTACCTCTCTCTCTCTTCCCCCTCCTCCCATCTCCACCCAGGTTGGGAGGTAAAGCTCTGCAGATAAACTTTCGAACTCTGGGGCTGCCCTGACCAGGGAGAGAGACTTTTGGGCCGCTGGACTTTTGGGACTTTGGGTGATTTGGGGTTGCTGGACTCAAGAACCAAAGGGAAAGGGCACGCCCCAATTTGCTTGGGGTGGGTTTTTTTGCTCATGGGTTGTGTTACGAATCCTATTGGTGGTGTTTCCCCAACATAATGCCACATTGTTTCTCTCTGTTATTAAAAGGCTTTTTGCCACACTCAGACTATGTGCTTGCGAGAGGGGAAGTATTGCCTCTTGGAGGCGCCCAGCGGGGGTGGTATATATTTGTCCCAGGTCACTGGGTGGGGGCTCGAGCCGGTTTGCATTGTGTTATTGGAATGGATCCCCTAGATATTGAACCCGGCCCTTGTTGCTGCCAACTCTGACGGGCAGAAGGGTTACACATTCATGCATTCAGAAAGCAATGATCTGGGAAGCTAATCATTCCTGAAATGGACTCTTACAGTTAGATAAGCAGCAGCTGGCTTCCCTGGTTGATACCCCCTGGGTTGCATGGCCTCGGGCAAAAAAGATCTATATCTCTATAAACATACCATCTTGTCTCCTAGCTCCCCTTGCACTAACCTGCCCACTGGCCCAGTCAGAATGTTCATGCATGACCGGGGGAGACCAAAGTGCGCCCTAATTCCACTTATCTAGCCAGGCAGGGTCTGGCTGCAGTGTGGCAGGCAGCCAGCCTCCCAGCAGGGCAGACAGACGTGCACTTGCGTGACTCGAAGTAGCACACTAAAAATACCAGTGTGGCCCTGGCGTTGGGTGGTGGCTTGGGCGACTCCTCCCCCACTGGCAGTTTGACTAGACAGAAGGGTTGATGTTCAGGCCCAAAGGCCTCTCTTAATCTCCCTGGCTGACAGCTGTGTCTGGCACTCTGCCTCGCAGGCCAATTACAGCTGGATCGAACCCTGAAACTTCATAACTTGGCTACCCTACAGCTAAGGCGGGGGAGGGCTACGATACACGCCTCCAAGAGCAGAAGGGCAGCAAAGCCCAGGAGGGGGAAAGCCTGTCTGGGGTGGTCTGAGGAGCACTGACTCCGTGTGACGACATAAAAATGAGCGATGGGACGTCAAGGAGGAGTTCTGAAGCAAACAGCCGATCTGACTGTGAAACAGTTTCCCACAGATGGGTTACACAGAGGCTTAAACAAAGCCTTTGGCAAGGATCTGTGGGAATCAATCCGGCCTTGGCAAGGGGGAACGTGGTGATTTTCTTGTGCTATGCACAGTCTCACCAGCAACTGAACTGGGGGTGGAGGGGAGAGCAGGCCTCTACGGTGGAAGCTGCATGCCCTGGTTGGGTTCCTCTGGAGAGCCTGCTCTGCAGAGCCCTCAGCAACAGCGCCAACAAAGGGCCTCACGGGGCAAGGCCTGCACGTAGACGTACCTCTGAAGTCAGCAGGAGCAGGTATTAGGTTCTAGCAGATTCACCCCCCTGCTTAAATTCGCCCAAGGGCTGTGACAGACAAGTTACAGGCTTTTTTTTCTAAAGAAGGAAATATTGGGTGGGTGGGTGAGAAACTTGCGGCTGATTGATGGGCTCCGAACAACGTGTATGTTTTTGGAAGGGGGAAATAATTTACTTAAGTTAAAAAAAATCTGTACTATTTCCAAAGGCCCCTAGAGCATTGGATGGACACATTTTAAAAATCAAAGCCAATAAATATTCATGTGGAGTTTATCCTGTTCAGTCTATGGCTGCCACTGAAATAGAGTGGAATCCTGGCCCCACTGAATTTGCCATTAACTCCCATAGGGTCCGGATTTCACCCTAGCATTTACCACGCTGCAGCGTGTCCTCCATTTTGAGTGGGACACACTGGAAAAGACAACTGCGAAGTTGCTCTGCCTCAGCGGGCTAGCTGCTGTGGGGTTTTCAGTGGCAATCTCTTTGGCCTGTGTGTACGGCAATGCACGGCCCTTTATCCAGAATTTGGCTCCGTGATTCTGAAGCCCAAGTCTATGAATGGATAAAAGCAAAAAATTAAGAACTGCCAGTCACGTAAGTAGTGATATGTTGGGACTTTAAAATTTATTCCAACATGCTATTTTTTTAAAAATATGCTCAGACTGAGCGGACAGCCTCGAGCGGTAGTAAAGGCAATAGCATACTCGTAAAAACGTTTCATTCACAGTACAGATGTCATTTACAACAAGGGTCACAAACATCAAATACTGAGTATTTTTTCCTTTTGTTTTTTCTTCTCACTTTTTACATCAGACTCTGTGCTTTTTACCTGCATTTTTTTCCCCGTTTTTTTTTTTTTGTTTTTTTTTGCACTGATATAACCATACAGACATTGCAAGATGCAAATGTAGAAACTGGAGTTAAAATAAAATTACAGGCAAAACTACCAAATTACATTGTACACTGTACATATTTACAGTACCTTTTTTGGAATGTATTGCCATTTTTAAGAACATATAGAAACTTTCTACAGACTATTCCACTTACAGAATACATACATCTTTTAGAAAAAAAGGCAAATATGTATCTTACATGAGACCATGTATATTAAATTTGCGTACACATTATTATTATTTTTTACATTACATTTACTAAAGTGATCTTAAGTGCCATCATAGTTCAGTAATGAAAACAAACTGGTTTTATGCCATCAGGACTGATTCTTTGTGTGTGTGTGTGTGTGTAAATAATTTACAATATTTTTATTTGTAAATACTGTGCAATAGATGGAAATTTTTTTTAAAAAGAAGAAACACATGATGAAACCAAGTCAGGAAATGAAAAAGAATGGTGTAAGAACAAGTAAAAGGGCTAGATCAAATTGTACACACAATTCGAGTAAAAATAGTTATAATTACACAGTTTTGTGTGTCAATGTATTTTGTTTAGATACTATTTTTGAGGATCAAAAGGAAAAACAAATTAGAAGGGACAAAAGGAATTAATTAAAACTAATTTTTTGGCGGCTTTTCAAGAAGGGGTAGAGGGAAATTAAATACAAATATATGACCAAATTATCGAGTCTTGATGCCTAAAATTTGGCTCCTCCGGCAGGAAAGTCAAAGGCAAGTAGGGCTCTGAGATGCTGAAATACCTTTGAGGATCTGGGTCAAACTCTCATTGAAATTAACGGGAGTTAGGCCCCAAAATACCTTTGAGGATCAGGACCTTTACTCCTATTAACTTTTAGTGGATGTTATGAGGCCTAACTACTATTTGAGTCTGTGACAATCTTCTCCTACACCCAGATTTGGCACCTCAGTAGAGGTGGTCTGATTACTAGAGCTGCTGAATACCTGCAACTCCTGTTGATTTCAGCAGGATTTATGAGCGCTCAGCATTGCTGAATAGCAGATCCCTTTTACCTAGGTGTCTAACTATGGCTTTAGGAGCCTAACTTCAATGACCCATGTCTGAAAATGTTGCCCTGTAATAACAGGTGATGAAACACATCCCCCAGTCGTAACCAATAAAGCCACAGCTACTGCATCACTAGGTTTAAGAGTTTCCTGTTGTACTTCTTGGGTATCTAGCAAGAAACTGACAACTTGTAAATAATTTGGGCTGACAATGATCTGCTGAAAGGCTGCAGGATGTGTCTGGGAACAGACTCTGATAGGGCTCAATCCTGAAAGACGCTGAGCACTCCATCCCTGATCCAGGAAAGAAGTTCAATATGTCCTTTAAGCACACTGAAGTAAATATGACTATGCGCATGCTTAACATTAAGCACATGCTTAAGTGCTTTGCTTTATTGGATCAAGGCAGAGTGCTCAACACTTTGCATGACTGAGTCCACTGAGAACAGGGAGAGTCAAATTGTTTCATAAGGTGGGTCTTTCACTGACAGATTCTCTCATGGACACATCCATACCCGTTTGCCATTGAGTAGCACCCCCAGCAATGGCTTACATGGAACATTAGGGGAACATTCAGCAGCTAGATAAAAGGATAACTGGATCCACATGAAAAGCCAGCTCTCTGTAGGTCAACATCCAGCACTCCACAGATCACTGGTGCTTCCTGGACCACAGCCAGGAACCTCTGGCATAGATGAAATTCTGGAACTTTTCAAAAAATTATTTTTTCCACCTGTTTTTTAACTTGTTATTTGTATTATTCATCTCTTTTGTAGCATGGGATACAAAGTGCTTGTGCACATATTAACTGATTCCTCCCCTCCAAACCTTCGGAAGGTAAATCAGGATTTATTCTCCCCTATTTACAAATGGAGGAATAGACACAAAGAGCCACAGTAAGAGTTCAAAACTGCAAACACTTACTAGCGAGCATAGCACGTACGCCTGTGACTAAGCCAAGGAGTGCACAAGGTTAAACAGTGCAATGCTCGGTAATAAATGTTTACAGGACTGGCACCTGATGTAAACAGGTGAAAATCCACTTAAATAAATGGCGTTGCACCAGTTTAAACCTTGTCAGAATATGATCCAGAGGAGTTGAGTGATTTGCTCAAGGTCACACTGTGATTTAATGGCAGAGCTGGGCTTAGCGTTTGGGTATTCCTGTCCTCTAAGCCTATGCTCAGACCAAGAGACCATCATGCTTTAGTGGGGGGCACTGTTTCCCTTGGAGTCAAACTAACATGATCATTTTGCTCATACATATCAATGCTGTTTTTCTTTTTCTGATCCTATGTGGCTAATTCTGACCTGCCATAGGTACCTGCTGAACACAGTAGAGGGTGCCATGAAGCAGAATTCCACCCAATCCTAGCTTCTCCCCGAAAACTACAGGAGATTTGTCACAATGGGAATCCAGGCCAGGCCCGAGGGCTGGGAATTTCTGCCTGTACTCCCATAGAGTTTACAGTGATGCCTGCGTTCACACATGCACATTCACCCACAGAGAGTACAGATTACTCCTGCACATGACTGGCATGTTATGTGAATGGGACCAAAGCTTGGCAGGATATGGGTGCACCTTAACACTGCGGGAATTGTGGTTTTCCCTCAGAAGTGACAGGAAAAAAACCAAGCTCTTTCCAATGTGCTGACATGTCAAGGGTTAAAATATGGTTAGAAAATAAAGCCAAGCAAATTTGATCTAGCCCAAAGTTAACGTCATATGCACTCAATGTAACCAGGTGCTGTGTACAACCACTGCATTATTTCTCTTTATGTACAATTTCAATTATAAAAAAACAATTAAATACATAAAGCTACCTTGAAATAATGTTAAGAATGTGACAAGGGGAAAGAAAAGAGAGAACCAGCCATAGCCAGGAAATTCAAAGCTGTACTCATTATGGAGGGAAGGGATGGGTTCAAATGATGCTCACGCCCGGGCCCTGATTCCGTAGTCCATCGCTGCTCATCACAGCATTTAAACATGTGCTTAATTCCCATTAAAATGAATGGGACGTAACCATGTTTTCCTGAACAGAGGTGGTTTGCTGAGTTGGGCCATGAGCCACAATCCTGCAGTGAAATCTGCTTGGGTCTGACTGGAGGATTGAGGGGGTCAGAGTTATGCTGTGCGTGGATCGGGGGAAAGGAAAACTAGGTAAAAGTTTTAGTCAGGAATGAGGAGGTGGGGTCCAGTGAACTCTGAAATCTGGACACTGGTTTAGTTGGTGTCACAATCTTAATGTTATTTTCATCGGATCTTCTTTAGAACTTAATTCCCTTTATACCAAAAGAAAAAATATCACAGAAGTTTATTTAAAACACCCCATATTATTCACCCATCAGTCAGGAGCAGTTCATAGCTCATCAAGTCTGGCAAGGTAATATGTCCTCATTCAGGATTATATTTGATTTATTATTATTATTATTTTAAAAAGTGTATTATGTACCCGATAAACTGGAACAGCTCTGAAAGAAGAAAGAAATGGCCCATTGGTTAAATATTTCTATCTTTTTGTTTGTTTGTTTTCTTTTAAAAATGTGTTTGTACAGATTCCATTGATTGGAAAGCCCTCTGAAGCAGTAAAGAGCCTGCTGTCTATTAGGGGAATCATGTACTGAACGTGTGTATTTTAAAAAGTGTGTTAACACAACAGAGCAGAATGGCTCCATCACATCTCTCCATATTTGGTATCACATCTATTGGCAGTAGAGGCCAACGCTCTGCTAGAGATGGTCATATTTAAAAATATGCTATGAAAACAGTTACTATGCATGCATAACAGGCCAATTTTCATACATTATCCACTCAGTCATCAGAACCTCTGTTTATGAAATACCCAAAAGGCCCCTCCACAAAATGGAGGCTAGGTGTTTGCAACATTTCGTTTAAATAAGTAAATAAAATAAAATATGCCATGGAGCCAGATGTGGGTTACAAAGCCATAGGTGTGCAAATAAAAGAGCACATGAGCTCTTCATTGCATCCCTATAACTTTTTCCTTAAAAAGGGCCGCATGGAAATTGTTTGGGAAGGCAGGGGCTGTAGAAATATAAATAAAGGTATGGCCAAAAATTGTTTGCAAGGCTGAGACTTTATTTTCATTTTGAACCCAGGAGCGAATGGTGACAGAGGGCTTTGAAACCCCAGAAAACGGGGCATCGGGGTGACACAGGCAGGACCACTAGCACACTGTGCCCTGTAAGAGCAGCCAGCCCTGGAATGTCACTATTAAAGCACGCCTAAGAATGGCTCTTTTACAAACCGTGAAACGCCATTCCCAGAACTGGTTCTACATTCGATACCTCCTTGTTTTCTTGCAGTTAAATATTTGAAGAACCCTTTTGTCGCTTTTAAAAAAAGTGCTTTTATGGGTTCTGCAGAAGGGAGGTGCGTTGAGATTTTTTTTTCTTTTTGGAGTGATGTTTGCATTCATTGCTAATGGGCCTTCCATTCTAAAATAAGTGCTAGTTTCATTTACAATTCAGGGTAAACACATTTTCAAATGTAAAGCAGTCGCAACTGTTTAAAGCACAAAGATAGGCAACCAGAGTGATGCAACAACAAAAAAAAAGCACTTTGCCAAGAATTAAATAAAGCAGGTAATAAATATGAATCATAAACTTCTGTACACAGGAGAAAGGGTTTGTTTTTTTAATCATTTAATCAATATTAAAAAAGATTTTTTGTTTTTGTTTTCAGTGCATCTTCTTCCCCCTTAAAATGCTTAACCTTTTCCTTTCTGCATCTCTCGAGCATATATGAACACACACCTAAATGGCAAAAAAGACAAGGTCTAACAAACCCCTTTCCAAAAAACTCTAAAAAAATATTCACAGCCTCAAACATTTTTGTACATTTCAAGCAACAAAAGGTAGAGAAAAAGGCACAAGTAACTGCATACATGTGGAGATAATACCAGACTGGGACAAAGAAAACCAAGAATCTTCCATGGGTTTGGTCATACACTAGAGTGCTTTGTATAGCGATGATTATAGTAAAGGAAATAGTGTTGAAAATGTCTGTTGATTTACATAGGAAGCCTAGAGGTGGAAGAGATAAATGGAGACTTAAGTACTTCCTGTATTCTCATCCACCTGCCTTTGAGCTTGACTGAACCGTGTGAGTTCTAAGTGCGGGCTGCTCTTCCTATGGGCTCCCCCTTGGTGACTTGGCTCTCCCGAGAGGTTCCTTCTCCTAACGGAGAACTGGTGGGAGTGTGAATGGCTCAATGAGGGCTCCGACAAGCAGCCGGTGCTGCTGCTTCTGTCCAACGTCTGTGCGGGGAAATCTGAGATGAAAGTGCAGGATGATTCAAAGTAAGTGCTTGAGCTGCCACATTGCTTCTTGCCCGTTTTTTTCAAGGGTTCTTCCCCGCTTGTTGAAGGCTTTGGAGAGTGCTCATAATTTGTGCTCGGACAGTCGGTGGGAGCTGAGCAGCCTTCTTGCGCTGAGTGGCTGGGCTCACCATACTTTTTTACCCTGTATTCCTCCTGTTCTGTCTTTTGCTGATGCTCACTAGTCCTCATTTTCTCTTCTAAGTAGCCGCTGCCTTTAAGCTGTGGGGACAGTGTGTATTTAGAAACCTTCGCAGCTAGGGATATGGATGAAGATTCTTGTGGGACCTGTGGTTCCTTGCCCCTTTCCTCAGCCTGGCTGGATTCTGTAAAGCTGCTGCTGCCATTGCCACCAGGTGAAAAATATCCTGCTTGCAGGGACACAACTGAATCGGGCATCAAACTGGGATGGGTACTTGGCCTGGCCTGGACCATCTGGATGCCCCCAATGGGAATCATAGGATATGGAGTCCTTGTTAGCTGCTGTGAATGCAGCGGAAGATGGCTGAAGACATTCTCTTCCCCTCGGCTCGGAGCATGGACATGTAGTTCATGGGATGCTTGCAAGGGTTTGGAGCAGACAGGCTGTGTGATGCCAGGTGAACATGCTGGGCTTCGAGGTTCTATCTTCTGCATTTAAGAGAGAAAAAAGAGCTGAGTGAGTGAGGGTTATAGCTCCTAGGATCATCACTCCACAGCACGAGCAACCACTGACTGGCTTTATTAACGTTCTATTGGAATGTAAAGGGGTGCGCAAACCTCAGAAGATATGCAGGTTCTGTTCAGAATAGAGAGGGGCCTGAGCCATGAAATTTGGTTCTGGACTCAACCATTTACAAAGGCTGGTGGGGTACAGATCTAGGGTTTTGATTCAGGCCCTCTCTATGTCAGAATCTTTCCCAAAGCTCCCCCATGAGTTTGAAACAGATCAACACCACCACAAGAAAGACTATTCTTCCTATATTCTAGTTCTGCTTTTGCCTGGCACAGTGAAGAGCAGTAGAGTGACATTTTTTTAAAAAGAAACCTTAAACCCTAACAATTTCTAAGTACAAAGCTGCGTTTTGGACTGAGTTTGAGTTCTCAGGGATGGACAGGATCAGTTCTTGTTTAATAGGAACTAATTTGCATGACTCTATCAAGTTATTTTTTGTCTGTTCTTCACTCTGTCTCTAGGTTTCACATAGTTTTCTGACCTGTGTCATGTCCAGAAATGTGGGTTACACAGAAATGGGTTACCAAGGGGATTATTACAGCTAACCACCACACAGGACCCCCAAGAGGAAGTGGTGGAATTCTCAACAGATGATCCTTAAAATTGGGTTGAACACAGAATTTGAGAATTTACTGCAGGACCCATGCTCCCAGTTATGGTCTGTAGAGGACCAGCTGCTCCCATGATGCTGGTTCTATGAGAAGAGATTGGAGACAAAAGGGAAAGTGATAGCAAAAGCAGTCAATGTAAATGGACAAAATATTTACCATACTGCAGGCAGTTAAAAACCCAAACTCTTGCCTAATATCCCTTCTCCAATGCAAGCTATTGACAGAGGTGCACTAGATGATTAGGGGTCTGTTTACACAACAATGAAAAACCAGATGCTGGCCCATGCCAGCTGACTGGAGCTCCCAGAGCTCCGGCTGGGACTCTTGCAGGGTCCTAGAGCCCAGGCTCCAGAAAGTCTACACAGCAATGAAACAGATCCGCAGCCCAAGCCCTGTGAGCATGAGTCAGCTGGCAGGGAGCAGCCAAGCGGTTTTCTTTGCTGCATAGATGTCCCCTAGGAGAACACAAAGAGAAGGAGGAGGTGGTCTGTGCAACAGCCAATGAGAGGGGAAGTGGTTTTACACACAATTTATGCTTCAATTAAGCCCTACTTTAAGGGTTTAAGTGGTGTCTGTGTAGGACCTTGTACAAAGCCTTTGCACTGGGGAGAATTTCACCCTGTTTAAATAGGCTGATCTAATCTTGCACTGGCTGGTCTAAAATGGTTTTTGTATCACTTCCTATGATTATAAGAGTACTTCCTTCCTTCATAAAGATTAGAGCACTCACTGAACCTTCACTTACCATTATTTCTAAGTGTCACAGTCACACCTGGGATCTCAGACTGTAGGTGACCTGAGACGGGCAGCTCACTACTGAGGTCACCGACCACCAGGGAGACGATGTTTTCGTAACTGAAATCAGGCCATGCTATACTGTGCTTTCCATCCCACCATCAACCTCAGCCTGGACCAGTCCACACAAGAGATCCACTTCCTGGACACTACGGTGCTAATAAGCGATGGTCATATAAACACCACCCTATACTGGAAACCTACTGACCGCTATTCCTACCTACATGCCTCCAGCTTTCACCCAGACCACACCACACGGTCCATTGTCTACAGCCAAGCTCTACGATACAACCGCATTTGCTCCAACCCCTCAGACAGAGACAAACACCTACAAGATCTCTATCAAGCATTCTTACAACTACAATACCCACCTGCTGAAGTGAAGAAACAGATTGACAGAGCCAGAAGAGTACCCAGAAGTCACCTACTACAGGACAGGCCTAACAAAGAAAATAACAGAACGCCACTAGCCATCACCTTCAGCCCCCAAATAAAACCTCTTCAACGCATGATCAAGGACTTACAACCTATTATGAAAGACGACCCATCACTCTCACAGATCTTGGGAGACAGGCCAGTCCTTGCCTACAGACAGCCCCCCAACCTGAAGCAAATACTCACCAGCAACCACATACCACACAACAGAACCACTAACCCAGGAACCTATCCTTGCAACAAAGCCCATTGCCAACATATCTATTCAGGGGACACCATCACAGGGCCTAATAACATCAGCCACACTATCGGAGGCTCGTTCACCTGCACATCTACCAATGTGATATATGCCATCATGTGCCAGCAATGCCCCTCTGCCACGTACATTGGCCAAACCGGACAGTCTCTACGTAAAAGAATAAATGGACACAAATCAGATGTCAAGAATTATAACATTCATAAACCAGTCGGAGAACACTTCAATCTCTCTGGTCACGCGATTACAGACATGAAGTTGCGATATTACAACAGAAAAACTTCAAAACCAGACTCCAGCGAGAGACTGCTGAATTGGAATTCATTTGCAAATTTGATACAATTAACTTAGGCTTGAATAGAGACTGGGAGTGGCTAAGTCATTATGCAAGGTAACCTATTTCCCCTTGGTTCCCCCCCCACCCAGGTTCTTCAGACGTTCTTGTTAAACCCTGGATTTGTGCTGGAAATGGCCCACCTTGGTTATCATACACATTGTAAGGAGAGTGATCACTTTAGATAAGCTATTACCAACAGGAGAGTGGGGTGGGGGGAGAGAAAACCTTTTGAAGTGATAAACACCCATTTTTTCATGGTCTGTGTGTATAAAACATCCTCACTGCATTTTCCACTTTATGCATCCGATGAAGTGACCTGTAGCTCACGAAAGCTTATGCTCAAATAAATTGGTTAGTCTCTAAGGTGCCACAAGTCCTCCTGTTCTTTTTGTGCTTTATATTGTGACCCTACAGGCTGGGTCAGTGTATCTCACTGATACGATTGTAATGCTTCCCTATTTAATAGCTCTGCCTGGTAGAACTGTCTTTCTGCAGCACTGCGCTGCTGCATACTCCACAGCATGACCGTCCAAAAATCCAGACGGGGCAGGAAACAGCCACAGTGCTAGCTGTAGGCCATGGAGAAATGCTCTGCTCTGAGGCTTTGTGCAGCATCTGTTCCCTCAGGTCTATGGATGCTCCTGCCCTACAGCCTCCACTCTCGCTTCTTTATCCCTAAAAATAAATCTGGCTAGATTGTCGGGCTCAACGGGTAGTGATCAATGGCTCCATGTCTAGTTGGCAGCCGGTATCAAGTGGAGTGCCCCAAGGGTCGGTCCTGGGGCCGGTTTTGTTCAATATCTTCATAAATGATCTGGAGGATGGTGTGGATTGCACTCTCAGCAAATTTGCGGATGATACTAAACTGGGAGGAGTGGTAGATACGCTGGAGGGGAGGGATAGGATACAGAAGGACCTAGACAAATTGGAGGATTGGGCCAAAAGAAATCTGATGAGGTTCAATAAGGATAAGTGCAGGGTCCTGCACTTAGGATGGAAGAATCCAATGCACCGCTACAGACTAGGGACCGAATGGCTAGGCAGCAGTTCTGCGGAAAAGGACCTAGGGGTGACAGTGGACGAGAAGCTGGATATGAGTCAGCAGTGTGCCCTTGTTGCCAAGAAGGCCAATGGCATTTTGGGATGTATAAGTAGGGGCATAGCGAGCAGATCGAGGGACGTGATCGTTCCCCTCTATTCGACATTGGTGCGGCCTCATCTGGAGTACTGTGTCCAGTTTTGGGCCCCACACTACAAGAAGGATGTGGATAAATTGGAGAGAGTCCAGCGAAGGGCAACAAAAATGATTAGGGGTCTAGAACACATGACTTATGAGGAGAGGCTGAGGGAGCTGGGATTGTTTAGCCTGCAGAAGAGAAGAATGAGGGGGGATTTGATAGCTGCTTTCAACTACCTGAAAGGGGGTTCCAAAGAGGATGGCTCTAGACTGTTCTCAATGGTAGCAGATGACAGAACGAGGAGTAATGGTCTCAAGTTGCAGTGGGGGAGGTTTAGATTGGATATTAGGAAAAACTTTTTCACTAAGAGGGTGGTGAAACACTGGAATGCGTTACCTAGGGAGGTGGTAGAATCTCCTTCCTTAGAGGTTTTTAAGGTCAGGCTTGACAAAGCCCTGGCTGGGATGATTTAACTGGGAATTGGTCCTGCTTCGAGCAGGGGGTTGGACTAGATGACCTTCAGGGGTCCCTTCCAACCCTGATATTCTATGATTCTATGATTCTATGATTCTATGATTCTATGATTAAACATACCAACGCAAGGGTATGGATATCAGACACCAGCAGACGACATTTCGAAACTAGTTGCTTTAGTATCTTGGCCCAGTCTGTGCGGCAAAAGGACTTAAGTGGAAGGGCCCTTGGTTTATGTTCCTTTGCATCCACTCCCCATATCTGAAGTCCTACATATGGGGAAACTCTTTGGATTTCAGAGAAGGTTGAATGACATTTAGGCAGCAATTCCAGCCTCTGTCTACCCAGCAAAGAGCAGAGCACTCTTAATGGAAGCCTTTCAGGGCAGGGACCACGGTTTGGTATATGGTTGTTCAGAACCTAACACAATGGACACTGATTGTTTCCAGGTTTCAGAGTAGCAGCCGTGTTAGTCTGTATCTGCAAAAAGAAAAGGAGTACTTGTGGCACCTTAGAGACTAACGAATGTATTTGAGCATAAGCTTTCCAGGGCCTCCAAGCTGGACTCCAATAAAAAATATTGTCACCATAACATGGGGAGAAATGACACAATAGAGGTCCCTGGTTACTCTTCCTCAGGGACTCCAGATCAAATGCTATTCCTTTATAACTCAAGAATCTGTTTTTCTAATTGCTGTCCCTGCAAACACCACCTTGGGTTGGAAAATCCAACTCTGATCTTTTGCCTCCTGCATCGTCATCAGGAATAAAGATTCTGCGGTGAAAACTCAGCTGACAATCTCAGTGATGATGGGTGAAGCAGAATAGGCTCCAGCTCCATCTCTCATAGCTGCTCTGGCGCTGTAAGTCTAGCGGGAGCGAAAACTTCTCTGTGTCAGTAAAATGAACAGAGGAGACTAGGGGCTGCCCAAAGAGCAGACAAATGGACTAAGAAGAGGTCACTTTTCTGATTATAACCACTCTTCAAAGGGACTGGATTATTTACCTCCTTGTTTGCCAAAAGCATCATTAATGACATAGTCAGTTATGTCATTACAGTCTGGGAATCTGGTTTGTCAATTTGCTTAGGCTGGAGAGCTACCTCTGCTGTACGGGATTCTAAAATTTTCAAGGGTTATCATGAACTTGCAAATAGAGAGACAGGGAGGTTTAGAATCCAGTGTCACATTTGGGGTGTGTGTACAATTTATATAATAATTCATAGAATCATAGAATATCAGGGTTGGAAGGGACCTCAGGAGGTCATCTAGTCCAACCCCCTGCTCAAAAGCAGGACCAATCCCCAATTAAATCATCCCAGCCAGGGCTTTGTCAAGCCTGACCTTAAAAACTTCTAAAGAAGGAGATTCCACCACCTCCCTAGGCAATGCATTCCAGTGTTTCACCACCCTCCTAGTGAAAAAGTTTTTCCTAATATCCAACCTAAACCTCCCCCACTGCAACTTGAATTGTATGTCTGCTTTCTGCAGCATAAGGATCCATCACAGGAGATCATAGAATCATAGAATATCAGGGTTGGAAGGGACCTCAGGAGGTCATCTAGTCCAACCCCCTGCTCAAAGCAGGACCAATCCCCAATTAAATCATCCCAGCCAGGGCTTTGTCAAGCCTGACCTTAAAAACTTCTAAGGAAGGAGATTTTACCACCTCCCTAGGTAACACATTCCAGTGTTTCACCACCCTCCTAGTGAAAAAGTTTTTCCTAATATCCAACCTAAACCTCCCCCACTGCAACTTGAGACCATTACTCCTTGTCCTGTCCTCTTCTACCACTGAGAATAGTCTAGAGCCATCCTCTTTGGAACCACCTCTCAGGTAGTTGAAAGCAGCTATCAAATCCCCCCTCATTCTTCTCTTCTGCAGACTAAACAATGCCAGTTCCCTCAGCCTCTCCTCATAAGTCATGTGTTCCAGACCCCTAATCATTTTTGTTGCCCTTCGCTGGACTCTCTCCAATTTATCCACATCCTTCTTGTAGTGTGGGGCCCAAAACTGGACACAGTACTCCAGATGAGGCCTCACCAATGTCGAATAGAGGGGAACGATCACGTCCCTCGATCTGCTGGCAATGCCCCTACTTATACATCCCAAAATGCCATTGGCCTTCTTGGCAACAAGGGCACACTGTTGACTCATATCCAGCTTCTCGTCCACTGTCACCCCTAGGTCCTTTTCTGCAGAACTGCTGCCGAGCCATTCGGGCCCTAGTCTGTAGCGGTGCATTGGGTTCTTCCGTCCTAAGTGCAGGACCCTGCACTTATCCTTGTTGAACCTCATCAGATTTCTTTTGGCCAATCCTCCAATTTGTCTAGGTCCCTCTGTATCCTATCCCTACCCTCCAGCGTATCTACCACTCCTCCTAGTTTAGTATCATCCGCAAATTTGCTGAGAGTGCAATCCACACCATCCTCCAGATCATTTATGAAGATATTGAACAAAACCAAGATTATTTCACAGTAGACTGAAATAGCTGTATGGTGGGTGAAAGTCTGGGCCTAACCCAGGGATAGTGTTTGAAGTTATAAATTAAAAGAATTAAACAAACAAACCCCAAGGGAAATCAGTGCCACATCCCTGATAGGGAAAAACCACAGACAAGGAAAAACACACACTGGGCTACATGGTTTCTATGAGGAATCATAGGATCACTGTCTGTCAGGAGAGTACTATGGCAGAAGTTCTGTAAGGGCTCTCTGTCCCCAGAACACTCTCCACAGGCGCACACCAGTTTCACAGCAATGTAACTGCATTGGCTGACTTCAGTGGTGTTACTCCTGATTTACACCAGTGTAACTTAGGTCTTGTTCACACAAGGGCTTATTCATGCATTAACATCGTACAGTTTCGAACTAGGGAATTTTCAGTCTGAGCCAGCAGGGTCTACATGGCCTGTTAGTGTGCAACACACTACTGCGCACGCTTCAGTTCAGACTAACCCACCATGTAGACAAGCCCTCAGATGAGAGCCAGGCACATACAGACTTTCTGTGGAGAGCTGTGGCAGTAACAGTGGAAGTGGGAGATTTCTCTACAAACCGCGTGTCCTCTTTAATCTATATGTATGGGAGAAACACACTAATGCCCTTTACATGTAGGATGTGATGTGTCCAGCAAAGGCAGAATTAATTGTTTTTTTGACCCAACGGGGAAAATACCTAGTTGGTCTGAGAAAGCGAGTGAGATGAGAAGCCCAAATAAATCTTTCTCAACAGCTAACGTAATGGAGCTGGCTGGAAGACTAGATGGGATTAGTAATGGCGACAAGAACTTTCGCCTTTACTGGTTCAAATCTGGTTCAGGTCCGTAGAAACGGAACATATCTAGAATATCATGGCTATTCATGGCATTTGAGAAATGAGTTAGTGGGTCTCAAATTCCTGTAGAACAAGTGTCCCTATCACAAAACCACAACCTCAGTCTTCACTAAGTGCCCTTCCCACCTTGTTGCCTCTTCAGCAGAAAGGCCAAGGACTGAGTGAGCCACAGATAATGAATATCCTCCCATCCTTTAGAAGTCATTCCTCCACACAGCATGGCATTAACCCTTAACTTTAAAAACAAAAACACACAAAAGAAAAAAAAACGGTGTGGGTGTGTGAGGGAAGAGCAGGGGGAGAGAGAGGAAACGGAAGGGGGAAGAAGGAAGAGGAGAGAGAAGAAATGGAAGGGAGAGAAAAGGGGTGCAGAGGAAAAGTGATGGGGGTGGAAAACACGCACTTGCTGCTACCTATGTAGCACCCATCCTGTGACTCAGCAGAGGATATCAGTCAATCTGACATCTTTCACTAGACAATATCCATGAAAGAAAATCAAAGGATTTACAAAGATGAATAGAAAATATGAACATAGAAGAAGAATTGGAGCTTACCAACTTGGACTCATACAGCTCTGCACTTTTGCCAAGGAACCTGTGAGGTAGAGGCATTGAAGCTAATATTCCATGCTGGAGTTTTAGTGAGCTTTGAACTTGGTCATCTGCAGCTGATTTGCTGCTACAAGGCAAGTCCTCTTTCCCTGGGGATGGATATCTAGAAAGTGACTCTGAACAGGCTGGAGGCAACATTTTCTTCAGTGATAAATATCTGACTGATGACATCTCTCTGCTGGGAGACAAATGCCCCACAGGGGAGACCCCCCTCTCTGGTGGGAGGTGCGTTCTTGGGGATAACTCTCTTCTTGGGGAAGGGTGCCTGCCGGGTGACAGCTCAAGCCTTGGTGACAAACATCTCAGTGGAGATGCCTCCCTTCTCGGTGACATGCGCTGACATGGTGACATCCCTCTCCCTGGAGACAGGCACCTTAGTGAAGACATTTCTCCAGTTGGCGAGAAACGTTTCGGTGAAGTTTCATTTTTGGTTAACAAGTGCTTTCTAGCTAGCATTGGCCTGCTGCCGCTGCCGCCACCACCACCAGAGTCCTTGCCTGGAGACCACTTCTTTCTTGGGGAGGTGTCTTCTGAGGTTGACAGGTCCATAGCTAAGAACATGTGCTGCTTTGTGACAGATTCCCTTTCAGCAGAAGCCAAATGTTCACTGGAGGTCAAAGCTGGCCTATGGAGACTCAAGAAGCTGTGGCAAACAGCAACTTCGCTACTGTCTGCTGACCATTTTGTTTCCAGCCCTGAGGAAGTGGTCCGGTGGCCCCTGCCTACTTGTTGGATGCTGGAGACAATATCTTGTGTTAAAGACAATGCTGCTCCTGTGCATTCCTCTGGAGCAGATGGAGAGCTGCCCGAAGAGTGCATTGGAAGGGAGGTATGTTTTGCTTCTGAAAACTTTAAAGGTGGCTCATCTTGGCTCTCCTCTTCCTCCTCATCTTCATCATCTTCATTGTCATCGTCATCGTCAGATTCCTCTAGGTCTGAAAACTGGTGCTCCTCAATAGGCTCGGATCCCTCCCTCCCTTCGGAATCTTGGAATAGGTCTTCACTGGTTCCTGGAAAAAAACAAAACAGGAAAAAAAATCCATCAAGCATGCAAAATAGACACAAATATATTGAAATAATCAACTTCTGTGTTAAACTCCGAGTGCTCAAAGGAGCTCTGAGTGGACTAGATGAAGAAAGGATATTTTTGCTGTCCAGACCCTTATCATCTTGTGTCTGATACCTGCAACCTCTTCCTCTCTGCCCTTGATGTCTGCAATCTCACCTCCTGTAGTTCATTCAAAGGCTGCTGCTAAAATCACCTTTCTGGCTCATTGCTTTAACCAGCCTCCCACCATTTGCATCCCTCTGCTGGCTGTTCGCCACCACCTCAAACACAACCCTTTAGCTTTAAGGCCCCTTCCCAATTTAGCCCCTCCATAGCTCAATGACCTATTATTTTGGCATAACACTGACTGCAGCCTTTGCTGTGCCAGCATACTCAGCCATCACATCTGCTGCTCCCTCAAACACCTCCACGCATTCTCCCAGGCCTCCCATTATGAATGGGAAAAGCTCGTTGATAAGAGCCACAAAGCCACACTTTCTCTTCCTTTAAGCCCCTCTTCAAGACTTTTCTCTGCCATGATGCCTGCAAAGCTCTACCAGCTGGCAGTGTCTAGGCAGGTGGAAATCCGCCACATCTCTACCAAATGCTTGTTTTTCCGGTTATCTCACTCATGTCACCACTCCCCTTTGTTTGTCTCTTCCATTAGTCACATGTGGACATAACTAGAGGTGGGTGAATTTTTTTTTAATTCTGTCAACGTTTCAGACATCAAAACTGCCCCTTCCCAAACAAACAAACACCAGGGGAAACCATAAAAAAATTCTGTGAATTTTACCCTTCCCATATTTTGACCAGTTCTAGTCATAACTTAAGACTGTGAGCTCTGTCTGGCAGCGGCAGTTTCTGCATCTCTGTCGAATGCCTAGCAGCATAAGGCTCTGATCCTTAACCTGACACCTAGATGTTGCTGCCAATACAAATGAGATTAATACATCAACAGCACCGAGCGTGCGATAGGTGCTGGATAAAGTGCACATTCTAACTGCCATGGGGCTAGAGTCACAAAGGAACAAAGACACTTAGAAAATCACCAGGATTCACAAAGCCTGAGTTAGGTGCTCAGGCTTCCTATACAAGGAATGGAGGCAGACAGGTGCCTAAGAATAGGATCCACCAACGCCAGCATGCTAGGCAGGGAGCCGCCTAAGCTAGCCAATGAGAGGGGAGTTTGGCATGTAAATCTGGGCTTGGTATTCTCAGCTGTGAGCCCTCACCCAGAGTCAGGCACCTCAGGAATTTCTTGCAAGAATCTGGGGGGAAGAGGGGTAACAGCCGCCTTCCTCATAACATTTAGCCCAGTTGTTGGGGGAGAAGGAACTGACCAGGAACATTCCCATGTGTGTCAGCGTCACTATCTTCTATTGAAGTGGCTCCACTTTGAACACACAGAGTTATCTGAGCACTGGCTCCAGGGTGAGAGCTCTACCCATCAGGCTACACAGTCACTCTCATGCCTGCTTTTGCTCTCTCTTATCCACACCAGCATATCCCACAGTCCAGTGGCTATGAGAGAGACGGCAGAACCCTCTTCAAATTCCCTTTCCTCATTGGGCAGAGGAGAGACTTGAACCAGGGGTCTTCCACATCCCAGAAGAGTACCCTAACCACTGCACCGGACGTTATGAGGGAGGGCCTCACCTCCCCCACAAACCCTGTCCCCCCATTTTTTGTGAAGTGAGGCATGCTCTGTGCATGTCTATCATACTGGGCCTCACAGGCAAGCTAGGCGCAGTAGCTGGTCCATGCATTGCACAGGAGCTTGGGTGTCTGGGCGCCCAAAGCGAAGCAGCAGTGCACATGTCCAGAGTCAGAAACACAGGCAACCTGGGGAACGTTCTCTGCAAAAGCTTAGGCTCCAAGTAGGTTTAGGCACCTACAGGGCTCGGTGGCAGCTGAGGGGGGTCTTCTGAATGCCACTGGTACCTAAATCTGGGACTTAGTGTCACTGTGCTTCCAAGTTTGTTGCTGTGTTGGGTAACTCCCTGCTGCCCTCTGCTAAGAATGTTTTTATCTCTGGGCCATGGACGTAAAACATGTTGGCAGGGGAGACGTGAGCTGGTTTCGAAGAGATCCATAGGAACAGCCACTGGATGTCACTATTGCTCAACCCAAGCAGGATTTTCCTAGTGCAAGCTCTTCGAGCTGGCTATTTGAATATTAACATTCTCAGTTTCTCAGCCTCTTTGTGTGCCAGGCTACATGAAGAAAACCAGTGTCCCTTTGCTAGTCCACGTTTGCTGACTGTCTTCAGTAGGTCTCTCTGTGGTTAGTTCCCAGCAGTTTCACAGACACCTGTGTGAACTCACTAACTGCAGGATTCCTGGACTCCTTTTCCACTAGGTTCAGATGAGGACACCCTATTTCTCACCTGATCAAATCGATGTTAACTGAAACAGCATTTTATTTAATGATGCCATCCACCAGCCAGTCAGAGCACCTGGAGAACTAAGCAGAGCGAAAGGTCAGGCCAGACCACTTCTGACCACGCCAGGTGGGTTGTCAGAGCTAGAGCTGGCCAAACAATGAGAAGCCGCTCTGATCCATGGATAAAAGACCCCAGTTCAGGTTACTGTGAGTTGTGGGGTCTGATCTGTTGTTTGTGAGTATTCAGCAACTGTCAGATGTTGTGAAAAAGGGCATGCATTTTAGCACAGATGCATCATTGGCTCTTCTGTTATTTAAAAAGTTTCAGCTGTCACACAATATATGTAGTGAATAGTCAAAGTGAACAGCTCACAACCACGAGGCTGACTGTTACATGGTGAGACACGAGGGGTAATGAACAAATTAGCTGAAATTAGGATCCGGCTATGGATTATTTGCTAATCCAGAAAGGAGCTAAATTCATAACAAGTATTATTCTAAATGAATAGTTCAACCAGCTCCAGTCAGAACCATGCATATTTCTTGCTCTGAAAGGGAAAACATTTCACAGCCAGATCTAGGAGTTAGTTATTTCCTCTACTCTAATGACTTTATGCCTTGGGAAAGCTTAGAACTGGCAGACAGTGATGGCCAAAGTGCACCCCACTGTTAGCTTCTACTCCCTAGGAATCCTCGCCCTGGGCTGTTTGGTTTCCTGGCAGTGACAGAATAATAGATAGGCACTGACAGTATCCGGTGAGCACAGCACGGTCAGCAGTACAAAGCTAGGGTAAAGCTAATCCATTTCTATGTGGTGGAGTAGTCCACATTTGCCACACAGGAACTATCGGAATGAGTGAGATTTGGGGGAGCCCCAAGTGGATTTTGCCTTGCCCTCCTGACATGTTCCCACTGTGCAGAAAGAAAGCTTCAAACTCAGCCAAAGGCCAGAACGTTTCACAAGAGAAATCTGATCCTCTGAACTCAGCGGGCCAGAGAATGGGAAGGGAAAAGCTGGAAGGGCATTTTATGACAATGTGTCTGGGCAGTGACACATATCAATGGATGCCTAGAGCATATGGGCTTGATTCTCCTTATTGCTTGACTGAATTCAGTGGAATTACACCAAGGTAAAATTTGAGTGAAAGAGCAGAGGATCAGACCCAGAGTCTCCTTTTATGGCAATGGGAAAAGTCCTCTATTTCTCCTGTCCCTTAAATAGAAATAAACCCATCATGTGAAACACAGCCAGTTTTAGAAACGGATGGCAAAGAGAGTGCAGAGAGTCTTCCTAGAATAGCTCATTGCAATTGGAAATGATCACTTTTGGATGGGCAAGCCCTTGAATGGTTCTGTACTGATCTCCCTCTAAAAGAAGAGAAAGACAGTCTCTTTCACTACAAAAAAGAATGCTCTTTCCAACTCAGTGCCCTGCCAGCAATGGAAGCTATGTGATAGTGAGAAAATCTGGGATGTGGGATGGAGCTATGATCTTTAAATTTCATGTGAAGGCAAGTGTTAAGACATCTCTGTATCTTTTCCCTCTTCCATCCATCCATCCATCCATCCCCCAGCACTTACAAGATCGTACATGATTTTCTAGCCCTTTGCATGGATGCTAGACTCTGCATTTCTGAGCCTCGGGTCTCTTCAGTCATGATGCAGAATGCATTAAACTTGGGCAAAAGCCCAGGAATTGTTTGCTTGTACCAAAGGAAACCCCCACCCTGAGTTGCTCTGACACCAAGCCTTCCCCTTTTCACCTTTACACATTCTTCCCCTGTCCCCTTTACACAAACACAAATGGGAGGAAGCGGAGACTGCATATTTTTTGTAATTCTAAAATTACATGGATTGTCTGCATAATGCAATAACGTCCAGACAGCTACACAGTCCAGACAGCAGCGGTGCAGCCAACATCAACAAATGGAGGAGGATTCCATTCGGAAAGCTAATGGAGTCCTACCCCTGTGCTTTCCTGAGTCTAGGCAGGTCCTTTCCCTCACTGAGCTTAGCAGGTGTCCAGGAACTGAGTGCTCATTCACAAACAGGCATGGACACATGATTTAATGAGGGGAGAAGAGGCCTCCCAGCTGACACTCACTCCAACCGTCTGCTAAGCATTCTCCCAGGTGACCTCTGGGTGAAAGGCAGATTTTTAACAGGGTTTTTGGTTTAATGGTATTTTTTAAAAATGAGACCAAAGGCAGAGACAAATGCAGCCTTCTCGTCTGCTTAGCGCGTTCCTTTTCCTAATCAGAATACTCCTTTCAGCTTGCAGCCTTGAATGGCTTTAGAACAGCTCACACACTGTGCTGCTCACAATACATTACTATTAACCCTGTATGATCGGAGCAATGAATGATTGAATGAAATAATTAATGAAAGCATTCCCTTGAATGACTGAATTGAGCTCTCGCAGTTCTGGCCTTTGCAGCCTACAATTATCTGCTGCACAAATAGGATTTCTGATTTGCAGGTTTTTAAAAGCTTCACACAATTAATATGATTCATTAGTTTTAATTTACTATAATGAAAAGGTTTACAACAATCCTTGTGCTTTCAGAGTATCAAGCAACCAAAATTTCAGTAGCAACTGTCTCCTCTCCTATCAAGCTTTGATCTGAGTAAGAATCAGGTGCAGGTAGTATAATGGCAGGGGGAGATTTGAAGGAGCCATCAGCTAATCAATTATTCTAAGTGAGTTAACAGACTGAAGGAGACCTCCAGCAATCTGACACTGGAGCAGGCTTCCGCTGGCTAACGCCGCACTAACACTTTTCCCCTGGGACTATCACTAGCAAATCCTAGACTGGGTTTTTTTTTCTGGCCCTGCTCCCCCCACTCTGAACTCTGGCAATGCCCCTGCCAAACAAAGAATGCCTCGGCATGAATGAAAGGCTGCTTTTAAGAGCAGGACAAAAGCCTAAAGCATAGTCAGATTTAAAGGAAAGAAAAGCATCCATTTCGGCAATGTAACCTGCACCAGCAGCAAGGGGATAAAAAGCCATTGTGCTTCCTCTGCCTATAGACCACCTTGGTAGGGGGGGAACCAGCAGCTTCCCTGCTTAGGAGTAACGGGGCTGCGTTTTACTTTAAACCACATTAACAAACCTCATCAGATTTATTTAAACAATTCTCTCAAAAAAACATCCAGGTGAGATTGTTAAAATGCTCCCTCCCATCACTGCTTGCCACTTGTCTGCCTGGATGTGGGTCTCATATCACAGGTGAAAACCGGTGATCCCTGGGGAATTGAGTCCTCTGTGTATACAGAGAGACCAAATCTGATCCTTGGTACCCCTGTGTCAACCCACTAAAACTAGTGGAGTTCCAACAGATTTACACCTGTGTAACTGGGATCAGAGTCTGGTGCACAAGATGTAGAGTGGTTGAGAGCCTTACCATGGGATGTGGCGCTAGGAACCCCTAATCCTAACTGTCGTGCCTGCCTTCTGTGTGGCCTCGTGAATGTCATGTACACACCTACCCTCAAGGGTGCTGTGATTCACGAAGGTCTGTGCAGAGCTTTGAGCCATGTCCTATAGAGCTAGACTCTTTTGCACTAAACCTTTGCCCCATGAAAATATCTTTCGTGGCAATTTAACAAAGCCAACCAGTTCCCCATGAACATATAGAGACGTGAATGTGGTGTCCTGAGTGCTAGTTTAAAAATGAGCAAACATGAATTTAAACCGTTGTACAGTAAGTATCATCCCTATTGTTAGCAGATTCCTCAGGATGAGCCCACTTCTGCTCTAAAACATCATGGGAACCAGTGGAATTCACAGTGGTATAAATTCAACCCAGGGCCTTATTAAAATGGTATCTTCACCAAACACAGAAGACTTCAGCCCACATCCCAGCAAGGCTGAGGGTGGCCTAGTGCCCAGACACCCGAAGTCTGGTTACTGCAGGTGCGGGAGATGTCGGGTCATTACTGGCACCAGCCCTACTCAGCCAGGGCTGCTTCCTACCTGCGTTGGGCGGCTGCAGCTCACAGCCCTGGCTAAGCGGGGGGCAGGGTGGGAGGAGAAAAGCAGCAAGAGATGGGGGAGAGGGGGAAAGAGGAGTGGATGGGGCAGAGCCTTGGGGGAGGAGGCAGGGCAGGGCCTCGGGTAGGTGGGGGTGGGAAGAGGCGGGGCAGGTTCTGGCACTCCTACTGGAGTGTCTGTTTTTGAAATATTACCAAGTTGACAACCCTAATTAAAATTCATGTGATGCCTTTGTGAAGAGTGGGTTCCCCAGAGGGTTCAATTACTAGACCTTCTAATGACAGCTTCTGAATTTGAGTAAATTTCCAGGCCTGACAGTAAAGTATTGGCCACTGTGAGCCTGCTGCAAACTGAACTCTGCTGGTTTAGGGAAGTGACTCAGCACAAGGCCAGGACAATCAGACTGGCTCAGGCTGGGAGGGGCAGTAGAAGGAAAAAGAAAAATGCTAAACGCAGTTGCAAGAGCTGCTCTGGTGACGAAGGGTATGGGGGGCAGCAGGAAGAGGTCAGTGGTGTCCCATCAGCTCTGCAAAGCTTTGTGAATGGAGAACGTCATGTTGACCTAGCACACTGTACTGAAGCTCTGTGCGCCATCGGGGCAAACCCCACGGTGAAGGCGACAGGTGTATCATTTCTCCCCCTCAGTACACCTCTACCCCGATATAACGTGGTCCTCGGGAGCCAAAAAATCTTACTGCGTTATCGGTGAAACCGCGTTATATTGAACTTGCTTTGGCCTCGAGCATTTCCATTATTAATGTCACTTCCCACCCCCTGTCTGACCCCCTCAGAACCCCTGATCCATCCAACCCCCCCGCTCCTTGTCCCTTGACCGCCCCCTCCAGAGACCTCCCCCCGTCTCTAATCACCCCCAGGACTCCACCCCCTATCCAACCCCCCGGCTCCCTGTCCCCTGACTGCCCCGACCCCTATCCACACCCCTGCCCCCTGACAGGCCTCCCGAGACTCCCACGCCCTATCCAACGCCCCCGTTCCCTGTCCCCGGACTGCCCCACTCCCAGAACCTCTGAACCATCCAACCCCCCCGCTCCCTGTTACCTGACCGCCCCCCGAGACCCTCTGCCCCTTATCCAATCCCTCGGCCCCGGACCGTCACCCTTAACTCGCTGCTCAGAGCAGCATGTCAGAGCCAGACACGCTGATGCGCTGATCCGTCGGAGCGTGCAGCCCCGCCCCCCAGAGCGCTGCTTTAAAGCGTTCTAGACGAATTCGTGTTATATCAGGTCACGTTATATCAGGGTAGAGGTATATTTAAAATATATTTACTGTCTATACAAATGACCCACTGACAACAATCCCCAAATCCCACCAGCACTCTGAGACATCTGCCATCCCTGAAGGCTTCTTCCCACTTATCCCTGCATGGAGCCTCCAGCCCACGATACCGAGAGCCTCACTAAAGGAAACAGAAAAACAATCATAAAAACATCTAACGGCTCCCAAAGAGCTCGTCATCTAACCCTCAGCAACTGTCAGAGCTCAGCCTCTAACCATTTGGGTAAAATATCCTTCTTTAGTTCACACAGCTAAGTATACATTAGGCTTTCCCTAGTTCTTTTTGCTCCTCTCTTGGTGATCTCTCACCTTGCCCTCGACATTTCAGAGCTGTCATAGTAAATGGAGTAAAAGGGTTAAGGGGGAAATGGAGTGTAAAGCCATGGGAGCACCATTTACAGTGGGCAGGAGGATACACCTACCCCTGAGGGGTTGGAGGCCCGGGGCGAGGGGAGTTGGGTCCTGCCTCTGGGGGGCCTGGATGGATGGGTCCTACCCTAGGCAGGTGCTCGGGAGGGGTTGGGTGCTGTCCCCAGAGGGTGTGATGGAGAATGAGCCTACACTCACCTGCAGCTGTGGCTTCTGTCCCTCAGTCTGGACCCAGCTCCCTCTCCAGGCCACTCAGGTTTGGCACGTACACCCCTCTGTCATGATGGAGGGGTGTCTGGGCCAAATTTTAATGAGCGGCGTTGTGACCCCACATGCCAGGTCACAGAACCCAAGCGGGAAGCTGGGCCCAGCTCGCAGGAACAGGAGCTGCTGCTGCGAGGTGAGTTTATTAAAATCAGGGACACAAAGAGAAGTCCTGGGCAAACCTCACAATATCCGTGACATTTTCACCACCACGAAAAATCTGCAGCCCTACTCATGCTTCAAACAGAAGGCCGTCGTTCTCAGGGCTGCAGCCCGCTGCTCTGATGCTCCTCAGACACACAGGGAAGAGACCTGCTTATTGGGCCGATGTCAATGAAACTCAGCTACAGACACCATGGAGCAAGGGAGACACTGCTGTACTAAAGAAACTTAGGTGGTTCACAGGAACACAAGAGGCTCTTGAATTCAAAGGCCCTTTAAATGGGGGTGGGATGGGGGGGGTTGCGCGTAGGGGAAAGAACTAAGCACAGGATTGAGGGTAAATAGATTTTTAAGTATACAGAGTAACCCAGCTAATATCTGACAACACCATGAAGTTTTAAGTACTTTCTGATTGTCTGCTTCACTGCTGAGAGACGCCCTAGGTACTGTCATTACTGGCCCAGATTGTGCCCCATGGATACACACATGGAAAGGACCCTCTCTCTGCATGCAAATCTCTACCTCCCCTGCGATAAGGGGAATTGCCCATCTCCGGGGCACTCACCCCCTCCCACCCTGACCTTGCAGAGGATGTGTGGGGAGATTGGGTCGGCCACACAGGAGAACAGGGTCAGCTGGGGGTGGGATCAGGAGATGCTCATCATGCTCCTTCCAGCACCCTGGGGATCCACCTGGAAACAAAGCTCCAGGCTGTATTTTTTCCTTGGAGGCTCATGGGGGTAGCCACAAGGAGGCTGTGGGAACCATGCTACATGGGGGCCACCAGGAGTCACAGCCAGAGTGCATCCCAGGGGGGCTTCAGATTTGGAGGTAGGCCACACATGCTTTTCCACTGGAGGAAAACCGATGCCCCTGATGTGGGCAAGGGGATCCTCATGGAGATTTCCTCCCCTGGAGCCCCTTCAATGAGGAAGGGATAATCTGGATTGTATGATCAGATATTTACAAAGTGCATCTCACAAAGACTCTCGCATCAGGCTTCACATGCTATATTCACAGGGGTCACTTCACCCAGCAGCACGATGCAGCTACAGGAGGTCACACTTTGATCTGGGCATCCCTTCTTGCCTTGCACTCCATGACCCATGAGCAGAGCAGCATCTGTTTAGCAGTGCAGAATGCTCTAGCCAGCTGAAGCAGAGAGGGGAATTTAAGGTTCTGATACCCTGGCACCCCCTTATTCACTATTGTCATATAATTAGGATATGTTTTGTACAAAGTATGCCTTGTGAGGAGGTATCATTCTAAAAGCCTTGATCTGCTAGACACTAATATCTTGTTGGATTGTATGTGCTATCGTTGTATGGAAGTTATGAAGTTTCGCTCTGTATGTGTTACTGAAACATGTTGTGAGATTGAAAACACCCACAAGTAGCCTTTCAGGAACAACAGTAAAAAGACCAATCAATGTTAATGGCTTATTGAGGAGATGCACACAAGCACAGGGATTACTCCAGGAACTGTGTACAATAGAAACCTCCCAGAGATAGCACTACACAGTGGGAACTGTTTGGCCCAAGTCACAGCAAAAGAGCTTTCCAGAAAGTGGGAAGAAGATATAAAAGGGGGAAATGACATCATGTGGGTATCTCACTCTCCCTACAACACCACACCTGGAAACACCTGAGGAACAAAGACTGAACTTAGGGAAGTGATGGTTCCAGGCTAGAGGGATTTTTAGCCTGCGTACGAAAACCTGGGAAACCCAAGCTGCAAAGCAAAGGCAGCTTGTGCCTTAAGAATCTGCTTATCACTTATCTGTTTATCACTCAGGGTGAGAATTTGCCAATTCATATCCTACCTATCTAGTGTATTAAGATCAGCTTGCGTTTTTGTTTATTTACTAGGTAATCTGCTTTGAGCTGTTTGCTATCCCTTATAATCACTTAAAATCTATCCTTTTGTAGTTAATAAATTTATTTTATGTTTTAATCCAAACCAGTGTGCGTTTGACTAAGGTGTCTGGGGGAAATCCCAGCTTGGTTACCACAAGCGTGCATGGTCCTCTTCACATTGAGGGAGAGGTGGAGTGGGTGTTAAACCCATATACTGGCCAGATTTGACCAGAGCCAGGATGGTACTTTTCTGGGGTCCCAAGCAGGGAGGCTGGTGGTTAGAGAGCCTGCATGTAACTGCAGCTGGGTGTGTCCCTGCCTGTGTGAACGTTGGTGAAAGTGCAAACTTGGAGGGCTTTGGAGCTTGTCACAGCAGGATAGTGTGAGAGGGAGCCCAGGCTGGTGGGTCAGAGGACTCAGTGGAACCCCAGTTCCACGTGGCACCCTGGGGGAACCCGTCACAAGTCAGCCAGGCTACTGCTACTTAACACCTCTGCTCTACTGAAAAGCGCTGGAGGGTTTTACATGGCCAGAGAGCAGGACATTTATTTATGTCTCATCCAAGAGATTGACTGTGCAGCAGCCAAGTGCCCCCTTGCATTATATCACTTGTGTAGCCCCACAGTGTGCACAGAGCACCGTCCTGCAGCACCGACTCTACTTACTTCTAACGAACATAGGAAGCACCATACTGAATCAGTGGTTCATCTACACCTGTGCCCTATCTCTGATGGTGGCCAGCACCACATATTTCCAAGGAAGGCGCAAACCCCACCCCCATAGGCAGATATGGGACAATCTATGCCCCCTGCCCCCATGAAGAGTTTCCCCCAAGCATGGCACTGCAGCCGAATCAGGTCTGGTCAGCCAAAGCTCCCTTCCAGCGGTGCCCAGGGTACCTGGAGCACCTGGACGCTCCATTCATGTGAATGGACATTCTGCTACCTAAATACCATGCGTTTTCCAAGCAGCAGTGGGAGAGCCCACAGTTTAGAGAATCTGTACCTTCTTCAGCTTCCAGCTCCACCAGTGAAGACACCAACACGCCCATCTCCTGACATTTTTTGCTGTGGGCCTTTGACTTCATATGTTTAGTCAGATTCCCTGAAAGGAAACAGAACAAACACCTTGATCAATAGTCTGTTTCTTTCCCCTGGCAAGGGGGTAAGTAACAAGTTGACAACTTCACTTAGACCTAGCTGCAGGTTCAGTTTAAGGTGCTCTCTCTGCAGAAGCCTTTATCCCAAGCAGTCAGCCAGCCTGCAGCATAGGGATAGATTTTCTGTTTAATTGCTTCACTGCTGGCTGGGATGAGAGAGAGGAGGTGCCAAACCTGAGACTTCAGAGTAACACGGCCACCATGCAGCCTAGAACAGCTGGAGGGCACATACTTTGCACAGATACTCCCCAGCATGCGCACTGCTGCATTGTTACAGCACCAAAAAGGAGCAGGAAAAATAGGAACAGTTAGGTGATCCCTTCGCATAACAGCCCAGCCCAGCAATCCATCCGAGCTGGTCCCAGCACACAGTAGGCAGCACTGTGTCTCCAGACAGGAGACACACCGTTAACAGTGACCAAGGAGTGGGGTGGAGACAAGAAAACAAGGGTCCAGGGAGAAAACTGAAGGAAAAAAACCAAGAGTAAAAAAACCCAGCTGAACTATGTTGGGCTTTGTCTGCCTGTAACTTAACATTTGGATAGAACGGTAAATAACAGCAGAGCTGCCTGGAAAACAGAATTTCCATTCAACAAAAAAAAAAAAAAAAAAAAGCCTGTCAAGAGGGGTTGGTGGTAGCAAGGAATCCAGGGAGCTGGGCAGCCCATCAGGAATACCGGGAGCTGGCAGGAAACCATGCAGGAGAGCCTGCCTAGCTGCTGCTTTCCACGGAAAATTTCAACAGAATCAACCTGTTCGAGTGGAAAATTTCGCTTCCATCAAGTCAGCATTTTCCAATGGAAAACTTTTTTGTCAGAAGATTTCCCATCAGCTCGAGTAATTAGCCAAGGTAACTGAGCTAACTCACAACCAGTTTGAGAACTGTAAAGCGGAGATATCCTCATGTGCTGAAACTGCCTGAGAAGAATCTGAGCAGTAAAGAAAGGTGGAAACTTCTCAAATGACCCCCAGGTCTCTAGCTGGGAGGGCTGCCGGGATGTTCTGGCATGTGCTGAGTGGCCAAACGAGGAGCACACCTACCCCAAACAGTGACACTTCACAGACTAAAGCTCTAAAGCATTTTGCACTGGTACTTAGCGGTGAGAAATATGATTAAGAAAAAGTATATTGAGGCTGAGTACCAGGAGAAGTGAACAGTGAGCTCTGTTAGGCTGTGGGGTATCCTCTGCAGGGCCATGGTCACACTGTAACATTTATAAGAAGCCTGGAGAAAGTGCTACAAGATATGATGTAGGCACATCTACAAAAGAATGGCAAAGGAATGGAGTAGATGGCCTTATAGGTCTTTTCTGTCACTAATTTCTAGAATTCTGCCAAAACCACAACTGTCTCTCCCAGCAGGCTAATGGAGCAGTTTTTATTCCTACTTATAGAAAAGGGAAACCCAGGAGAAGGGAGCCTAGGGGTGTGTGGAACCTGGATCTGGGAAAGAAGAGAAGAGCAAGAGAAATGATGGGAGGAGTAAAGAAGAAAATTGCCCCGCTATTCTCTTCTTTACCCTTCTCCCTTCACCTCTCTCCTCCGTGGACTGAGCCGATTGATAAGAAGAAGAAATGTACGCTCTTGCTGCAACTCCTTCAAGGGTCGGTGAGTTCCCAGCATGACTCAATCATATCTAGCTGAGCTCTCCAACTTCATCATAACAAGACGACATGGCACAGGCTTTCCTGTTGGCCAGAGCCTGCCATGCCAAGGACCTGGAGTTCAGGATAAGAAGGGACTGTGTAATTGGGCCCATTGTAACTAATTATACCAAAATGTCAATAGTGACAACACTCCTCAGTAAATGAAACCCTGCTGCTACCTTCGGTAAATTATTGCAGCTCACCACAGCTGACACAAATGACCCATCTATGCTCAGTTACCATCACAATAACCCTAATCTGATTCCTTCTGGTGAGAGTTTACACAGGAAATGAATCAGCTTAAATGTACTGTGTGTTCAGAGGTTTGCGAGTTACGCTGCAGCGTGTGGTACCCCAGGAATTCTACGGCAACGCTAACCATGGGCTGGGAGGAAAGCTAGACTAAAGAGGCCTGCCAAGCATGCCACTTCTACCAAGCTCCCCCGCGAGCTCACAATGATTCACTGTGGTGCATACACTGTACTACAGGGACAAGAATCGCAATGACTGTTAGTCAGGAGCCTGAAAGCTGCACTTCATTCGCATCTGATGGATCAGAGGGCAGCCTCTCTAGCTTTAATAGGGAGGTGCAGCCAAGGAAGACAGGGTCCACAGAGAGAAACCACTTCTCAGATGGAAATCTGGTCTGTCGGCTGCACTCTGCCTACCCCTGCTTTGGTCTGATAGCTGGTCATATAGCCAGATCCTCAATAACTTCCCTGTGAGTGGAGGTGCTAATCCCATTTGAAAATCACCCTGGGAAGCGTTGGCCTAGATACATCGCGATTTGTATTTCAGTAAGAGACGTTTCTCTTTGCTATTTTTAGGGGATAACAGCAAATACAATATCTCACAGCACCCAATGCGTCTCTTCTACAGCCCACAGCATTGACCCACCACCTTATTTAACCTGCTTTTAACCCAGTTCCACTCTAGGCAACATACTTCTAGCTGAAGAGAACTCTTCAGAAGTCCTATACCTTGATCAGCTGGAGGCAATTGCCTTGGAGCAATGTAAGAGCCATATCCCCACTCAGCTACGCACACTATGATGCCAAGCCAGAGGTGTGACTAAGGCCTTGTCTACACTACAAACGCTTTGCTGGCATAGCTATGCCAGCAGATGCAACCTATTCTGACAGAGAGAGATCTTCTGCTAGCATAGTAACACCTCCGTGAAAGTTAGATGTGCTGACGGAAGCACTTGTCTGTGAGCATAGCTGTGTCTACACTAGAGATTTGGCTGGCATAGGTATAGCAGCTAGGAGGTGTGTTTTTCTCATACACCCTGACTGACACAGCTATGCTGCCAAAGCTTTATAGTGTGAGCTGGCCTTAGACTGGGAGTTGTACTAAGCACCAGGACGCTGTCTGGCCAGTGCTAAGACTCTTTTTATATTGACAAAAAAAATCAACTTCACGTCAACTAGAAATGAAGCAAAGTAGCGTTTTACGTGCTGTGTTTCCTTCTCCTTTTCTTCTTCCCTTTCTTTTCAGTCTCTTCATCCTCCTTTTGTCAGACAGGACCACACTTTCACATGCTGGTGCTTAAGCTGCGCCTGCAAAAATGCGTGTGCAAATCCCACATTTGTGCATGAAATGGGCAATGTGTGTGCACAGCTACGTGGCATGCACTTGCAACTGGGGTGTATGCGCAGATTGGGCTGGTGCAATTCCAGCATCCATTTCTGAACACGTAGCCCATGGAAGGAAAGTCAAACAGGCCTCATTTAATTGACTTGCTTCTGAACATATTGAGGCCGGATAGGATGCGGAATCCCTTCCCTATTCAAGAGCAGATTTGGGAGGGCAGTTCCTTTGTTCTTCCTGTTGGGCTTATCAGACGTTAGTAGGTACAATGCTGCCCTATCATAACGGTGGTACTTCATTCCTTGAAAAATACCTTATTATAGCTAGAAGTCTGAACTAGTAGCCTGGAGAGAGGATGGGGAACAGAAGAGAAAGATTTCTCCTGTCATCTGACAAAATATGGATGCCTCTCACTGGCCCACTGTTCTTTCTGAGAATTGAGACCCATTGGGCCAGATCCTTAGCTGGTGTAAATTAGCATGGCTCCATGCATGTCAACAGAGCGATGCCGATTTACAACAACGAGAAACAGAACCATTATTTTTAGAGCAATTGGCAGAATTATATGATTTTGTTTTTCGAAGTTCTTCTGGAAATGTGTTGGTGTTTTTAGACTCCCCTTAACTAATGCTAAAAGAATCCAGTTGTAAGGTCCTTACTAGGGCAAATTCCCACTGAAATCAACAGGTGACTGCCTGAGTAATGACTAAGTAAAAGCTGAGAAAGAACTTCAGGGGGAGGAATTCACAGCTATTTGGGGCCCAACCAAGGACTGGCTACTAACTGATTCCACTTACCATAGCTTGGAAAGAACAAAAAAATAAATATGAAGGTGTGGGCGTGAGCTAGAGAGTGATAGAGAAAGACATTTATATTGGACAGTAGAACGAGTACACTGACAATTAGGCAGGTAAGTCGTCCGCAGTGAGGAGTTTTCTCAAGAGTATTCTTAGGTTTGAAATAAATTGGCCAGCTCCAAATAAAATAATGAACCACTGAAAATGTTGAAGCAGCGAAATCTTGCTAAATCTGAGTCTGACACAGAGCAATCCCAACACAGAGATATTCTGCACATGTGCTTTCAGAAATTCTGAATTGTCATTGTATGTTCTCAGCTCTTGTGCCATTATAGGGTCTTATTCAGGACTTAAAGCAGCTTAAGTGCTTGCGTTGCCTTGAGACAGTTAGAACACTTGTGCCTCCTTAAATCCTTAAAGCAGTTTAGAGGGGTTGGAAGCCATTTTTTCTTTAAAATCAAACAGGGAAATTAAATTCAGTAAAGTTCATTAATACCCCCGTCAGGTTGCAGAATTAAAATAAAAAGCAGGTAATGGAAAAGTTAAGAGTCCTAAAGCAACTTTAACTTGGGCACAATGCACCTATGTCACATGTTCTCCTTCTTTTGTTAAACGTACACCATGAAACATGCTGAGTGTGCAAAGCCAAGGTGCAACTGCGACAGGGATCGTAACCACTTTCCCTGGACTTTACATTATTTTCACATTACTGAAAAGAGTGTACAAGGAAGATCACAACAACTCTGCTACAGCCAGCAAGACTCCCTTTTTACAGAGAAAGAATGAGATCCACCTCTATGCAGAGGATCATTACTAAGCCTGTATATTGCCTAAGCCCCATGTAAGCCCTCAGAATAGGACTTTAGTGGCACTTATGTGATGAATTGGCCTTGATTTAGTCTCTGCAGAGAGATGAATTTCACCCACTGGGAATACAATAAAAGGAACATTCTAGTTTATACCACTGTATCTAGCCAAAAATTTCATTTAAAAATAATTGTTATTATTGTATATATTCATAGATTTTCAGGCCAGAAGGGACCGCTGGGTTATCTAGACTGGCCTCATATATAACACAGGCTATAGAATTTCATCCAGTTACTCCTGTACTGAGCCCAATAACTTGTTTTTGACAAAAGCATATGTTCCAGGGAGGCATTCCATCTTGATCTGAAGACTTCAAGAGATGGAGAATCCATCACTTGCCTGGGAAGTTTGTTCCAATAGTTAAATACCTTTATGGTTAAAAATGTGTGCCTTGTCTCTAATTTGAATATGTCTGGGTTTAACTTCCAGACATTATTTCTTGTTCTGCTATTCTCCTTTATACCAGTGTTTTCTCTCCATTTCTCAGTCTACAAAACAGTCTCTCACTGATGACATGCTACTGAAATTCATCCATGGACTGTCGGGATATTTTCTGATTTCCAATGCCACTGACACATCCAATTGCACAAGAGAATATAGAGACATTTCCTGAAGATTACTCTTCATCTTCACACCAACGGAACTTGGTGAATTACTGGGGGGCAAGGGGTAGGTGCTGGAACTAGGGTGCTGGGGGTGCTGCTGCACCTCTGGCTTGAAGTAGTAATAATAACCCAAATACATGGTTTCCGCCTTCAGCACTCCCACCATAAAAATTTTTCCAGCACCACCGGTATTGAAGGACTGTCTGAGAACATTCTCATAAAATGTTACATCCGATGAAGTGAGCTGTAGCTCACGAAAGCTTATGCTCAAATAAATTGGTTAGTCTCTAAGGTGCCACAAGTACTCCTTTTCTTTTTGAAATGGCTTAGTCTCTTTCTCAACTTTTTTCCAAATGTTTAGAAAATGCCTCAGCACATAAAGGTGTTATGACATCTTTTAAATCTATATATCTATTACAATACCAGTTAACTCTTCCTGAGCTTTTAGCTGGCTGGATTTATTCTGTAGTTTCTGAAACAGGCCTAACATAAAATTGAATCTGCTGGCCCAGTAATAATAAACTGTACAACCATAACATTGCATTTAATTTGTTTTTTTGCATTTAATATATTAATATGTTCACTAACTTCAATAACTGTCACACTCTGATTTAAGGAATTGCAGTCTAATTAATTAAAGGAATAATACGTGTCAGGACATAAAGTAGTCTGGTGTCTGGAAATTGTGACTGGACTAGACTATCAAATTAACATTTTCCGCCAACACATCAGTTACCTGAACATATTTTACTTTAATAGACATTTCTTTGTCCCTTGTAACCACCATAAAAGTAGTCAAATGTAGTGGCATGGACCACAGTAAGTTGGTCAATGTAGTTTATTCAGACAGTTTAGGAAGCTCAGCCAATCAGAATGTGAGAGGCTAATGTGATTAGTGAACAAGACCAAAAATGGGTATGGGATAGAATTCTATCTGTACTGGGCAAAAATTAAACACCCAACACTAATCTGTGGCCTAGAAAAGGTCAAAAGTCAAGAGGAAAAGGCTTTACCTCACCCTCCCAAGACAGACAATCATTTGAGAGCAATATCTTCTCATCTCCTGCCTGGCAAGAAGCCTGTTAACCTCCACAAAGGCCCTGACAATGCTTTTATTTGGGGATTGTTAAGAGTGATACTAACTGCCCATAAGACTGTAGGTAAAGGCATCATATTAAAAGGGGCACATTTAAACTTGAGCCAGAAGTTTGGCTTTCTGAAATAAACCTTTACAGTCCATATTTTCAAACAAATGTTTCCATTAATTAAAAAATAAAACCTCCAAGATTATTTTCTTAAACTAATAAACATTTCTCTGAAGGTTGCAACCTTGTGATACTTTATAGGAGCTACCCCGCCACCAGTAGCCCCACCACGTTGCCAGCAGGCCCTCCAGTTGGATGCAGTTTATGGTCACACCCAGAACCAACCTTCAGAGTAAGGCGACTATAGGATGCCTCAGAATCCTAGCCCCCACTGCCTTGTGGGTATGCCTTGGTTGGAGTAAGACCAAGGGACATCACCCTGACAGAAACGCACCCTTGCTGAGGCGTTAGGCAGTCAGCAGCAGCTCTAAGCTGTTGTTCTCTGGCAAAAGCTACAATCCTTGAGGCACTGAACATCTGGACTCGGTCTGGCCTTCGGACTCTGTCTCAATGTTCTAAAGCGGGATGGTAGATCCAGGGCAGCCTCCACTACTGCATATTCTTGCCTACGCGTACGTGGCAAAGGTCTTGGTGTGTTTATCAGGCACCTGATTAGACCTCATACGTGTATACCAGGATCCAGTTTGGATCAACAACTGCCAATAAAACCATTTCCCTGCAGTTTTTGCCACCCAAATATTACAGCATTGTCCACACTGAAAGAAATGCAAAAGGTAAACAAATGTGATAAACAGTGAAAAGCATATTAAGAAGTGTTCCACTCTGAGTAATTACTACTAATTTCTGTAACACAGATAAGGTTGTTTTTTAAAAAAATAGGATTTTTAGCAAGCCATTGATCCTTATAAAAATAAGTAAAGTTGAAATGCCTTCAGCCCACTTGAATGTGTAGAGTATTGGATCGTGCTGAGGAGGCCTACAATAGCTGAACTGAAGACAGCTCCATAGCTATCCCCCTTGTGTTTTACACTGAAAGTCAAAAGTATACCTAGAGAACTGATTTGTAAAAGGGCTTCTACTCAGCCTGCATTTTTGCAGGTGCACCCAGGTAGCTTGCACCCTGCAATTAATTGCAGTTACAAAACCACACCAAAGAACAGAGAGGTTATTTGTGAAATCAGGACCCAAATGCACTCAGTTTAGAAGTATTAAAGATGAGCTTTGTAACCACCAGTCCTGGAAACTCCCTCTAGGATCTGAGAGTCAAGCTGGGTACTTTGTGCCTTGGACTTATCACCAGTCGCAAAGATTCCTCAAATGGAGTTTAGCCAATGATCATGTTGCTGGTCCATATTACAAGCTCTCCTGTAACTTTGTTGAATCCTGCATGTCCACGTCAGTAAAGCAAGCAGCTGTGACTCAGAGATGCACATGGAGCAGTTATACTGAGTAAAAAGATATCCATTTTACATACCCAGCTTTCTCACTGTAACCCCACTTCCAGCAAGAAATCAATTTTCAAGCAATTCTGAGGTTATCAACATGAACTACCTTTCACAACCCTGCAGATCCACACGAGTTCTGACCACTCAAATTTAGGGTCTATGCATTCATGTAACTGGAGGGAGATATGACAGTTTTGCCCTTAAACCCTAGCATTTGTTTTCCCTCCATGCTGACTTCCTCCCTCTCAGTGGTTTCTTGCTGAAGCGGAAGAGGATTTTTGAAGGGGGAAAGTCGTTTTAGGTGACAGCCCCTTTCAAAAAGGCCACTATCATAATGTATCCTGAAGGCATAGTTGTGGGACAAGAAAGCAGCTGGAGAGATGGTAAGAACGATGGTTTGATTCCAGCATACCAAAGAAAAGCCTGACAGAAATTAAGTAGGAGGCAAGAAAGGGAAGCAGCTAAAGAGATTTCTCCCATCTCCAAGGAAAACCTCAGAGGAGAGGAACAAAGCAAGAGGAAAACAGAAAGAAGACAATGAATAAGTAGAAAAAGAAAGGAGAAATGAGTCTGAAGAAAACCTGGGAGCTCCAGGGGCACGGGGAAAGCAGGAACTCAGATCTGCTGTGTGCATTGAAAGGAGAATTTAGCTTCAAATTCATTATTTTCCCATTGCTGCCACATTTCCAGTGATTACCAACCCACTGTCTTCAGCTGACTCTACATGCAAAGCCACCAGCACTGGGTATTGTCCACTCAGCCTATTGCAATATTCGAGGACTTGATGGATCAAATGCCCCCTGGAGCAGCGAGCCCATTTGCGTTATCAGTTAACTGTGCTTGATTGTGTCCCAAACATTGCCTGGTCGATGAAGTGTGGTCCAGTTTTCTGCCTTATTTACCATGTGATTATATAGTTATTTACAATGGCTCTCAAAGGTCACTGTTTGTTCTCTTGTGCCACAATTAAAGAAACAAAACCCATGCAAAAGTTACCATCTCTTTCAGAAGAAGTGGCTATGGGTAAAATGTTCAAAAGCACTTAAATGATCAAGGTGCCTAAGTCCCATTGGCATCACGTGGCAGTTAGGCACCTAAGTCACTTAGGCCCATTGAGAATTTTACTCTGTGTGCTTGCATTACTTCCAGTCACACAGTGAAGATTTTGAGCTGGGGATTTTTACACATCTGGCGGAACATTCCTGTGCTGTCACTTTCTCAGAGCACACATGATGGATGACTCCACATTATAACTGATCATGTAAATTAAGACATCGATGGGTGTGTTTGCTGGGGAAGGGGAGCGATGGGTGTGTTAGGGGTGGGAAATGTTGCAAATTCCCATGTGCATCAATAGCAAGCTTCCTGCTAGAAAGCACAATCTTCTCGGAAGAACTAATTTGAGATGATGCATATTCTGCTGCAGCCACATGCAAGGGGGAAAGATGATAATACACAGCACAAATACTGTCTTTGAGAGCACTAGCATGACGAGCCACCCAAAGATGATCAACCAAGTGATGAGACTGTGTTTGAATCCCAAATTGAAGGTGTTTTCCTACACAGCCAGATGCTGTTCAATTAAATCATTTGCAATGGTCTTCAGTCACTACTGGAACTATGCTTCAGGACCTTTTTCTTTAAAAACACAGATTGGATCACAGCACAGCTGCTATGCTGCAGGTGAACTCTTAAGTGAGGTTATTGCTTTCTGCAGTGACTCAGCAGAATGCATTCGAGCATAACACAGCATTCATGCAATTTCAGCCAATTACAGATTTCTCTTGCCACCGCCCAACCAAATCCTAGGGTTTTCCAGAATCAAGGAAGGCCCTTCCTTCCCTGTTACTAGTGCCCCCATGTAGGTTTGATCAGTAAGTCAATACACTAAGAAGAGGAGCTAGGAGCTGACTGTCTCTTACCTTTGGTTTTAAATGCAAAGTTACAGTACTTGCAGACGTATGGCCTGACGTCTGTGTGCGTGCGAATGTGTTTCTTCAGCATGCTGGGTTTCTTGCAGCGAATTCCACATTCCTCACATACATACTTCCCTCTTCCGCGGCCTCGCACATACACATACTCTTCGTTTGATTTGTACCTATGAGCAACAGGTGTCATGATAAAAAAAAAAAAGATTCCCACCTCAAAAGAAGTAATAACTTTCCTAAATTAATTCAGCACATTATTGACACCAGAGGTGAAAGGCTGAACTAGCAATTTACCCAGAGTCACCAGCTATGAATAATTAGGCTAAACACAAAATATGTTTCAGCTCTTAAGCCCATTTGAGTCAAACATCTCTCCCTCTGGAATAAGGTTTTATAATCTACAGCTGCCCTTCCCTCATGTCCATTGAGGCAATTAGCAAAATATTTGATAGAGCTACAGGGTGACCTGAATTTCCTATTGCCCTCCCCACTCACAAACCCAGGAAAACTGGGGGAGTTGACCATAATCCAATTATTTGCCTCACAATCTGTCTCATCTTCCCGAAAACTGTGAGATGTATTGCTGTCAGCCACTTCTTCAGACATATCCAAAAATATGCATGACTTGCTACAATACCACCTAAAATAGCTTCTCTTCAATGATCAGCTATATCCCAGATAAACCACAGTCAAATTTTCAAAGGGATAACCTTAAAATCCAACTTGAAAGTTACTGAGATGCCATTCTGAAACCTGTGGCCCATGCCCAGAATTCTAGCTGGGATTTGGGGACAAAACTTATCCAAAATATATCAGAGACAAGAAAAATCGAATTCTGTAACACACTGTGCTAGCACAGAAAATCAGGGTTCAAGGCCCTAGGTTCTTTTCCCCACTGGCTCAGAGTGAGGAACAATGTTGCCTGAAAGTATTAGATTGCACATCCTTCTTTCTTATTACAAGTCATGTACCTTCAGTCCACACATTAGCACAATGGGACAGTTATTGTGAGGTGGGTCTGAGTAATATTTGTGAGAGTCACAGAAGTCACCTGCCTCTTGCAGTTCAGCAAATTGAAGAATAGAGAAACATCAAATTGATCTCATCAGATAAATACAGTAATAATAGACCAAGATTTTAAAAGCGATGAGTGATTTTGGGTGCCTCAATTTTTGAGTGTCCCATTGAGGCACCTTGAAGAGGTCTGATTTTCAGAAAATGCAGAGCATTCACTCTCTGAAAATCAAGGCTCCTTAAAGAGTCTAAGTGGGGAACCCACAGATTGAATCACCCCAAACCACTAATCACTTTTTAATATCTTGGTCAACAAAGACTAACGTCAAAACTACAAAGGGAAAAATGTCATCAGCATTGAAGAGGAATGGAGCAGGAATGGCAGCATGGAACTACTTTGTCATGAGTAGCTTGGGTGCTTACATAAATGAAGGTGTGATTAACCTTACAAAATATTTGTACTATAGAAACCCAGAGGAATTCAAAGCTGAGTACTGAAGTAGTCTGACAATGTTGGTTCAGGGGCTAAGGTGCTATCTTTGAACTCACAAGACCTAGGTTTAATTCCTTGTACTGCTATAGACTTCCTGTGAGATCTTGGACAAATCATGGACAAATTTCCTGGCTCAGTTTTTCACCTGTAAAATAGGGATAACAATACTTCCCTACCTCATAGGAGTGTTCTGAGCATAAATATGTTTAAAAGATAGTGAGATGCTCAGATACACCAATAAGAGGCCATAGAAGTAATTTGGGGCTTGTCTACATGGGGAGGTTCAGGAAAATTAATCCAAGTTAACTAAAGGTGTCACCATGGAAGCGGATCAGCTAAACTGCATTAAATCCCTGTGTGAATGCTGTTATTCGGAATTAAAGTGGCCTTAATTTGGTTTAGTTTAATTCACTTTGAAATTAACCAAATTAAGGCCACTTTAATTCTGAACGAGTGTGTTCACACAATGCAGTTTAAGTAATCTACTTCAAATTCACACCTTTATTTAATTTGAATTAACTTTCCTGGATGTCCCCATGTAGACAAGCACTTAGGGACAGGTTTACACTAAAAAGTTAGATTGACCCAGCTACGTTGCTCAGGGAATGTGAAAAATCACATCTCTGAGACACATAGTAAAGCCAATATAACCCTCCATGTACACAGCGCTACGGTGACAGAAGAATTCTTCTCTTGATCCAGCAACCGCCTGTTGTAGAAGTAGATTAACTACAGTGAAGGGAGAACCCCCTCCTGTCGCCGTTGTGAATATCTACACCTAAGCGCTACAACGGTGTAACTGCAGCTCTGCAGCTGTGTTGCTGTAGCAATTTCAGTGTAGACATAGCCTTAGGTAGATCCAGGGAACAAAAACAGAGGAAGTAAGAGAAAAAACGGGTGTCCACAGAAAATCCAGTCTAGCTTCCACAGAATACCAGTACATCCCGGGGCTGTCATCTAGAAGTTGCCAGTGAGAAAATGGTAAGCAGTGCAGTTCTTCAACATAAAGCAGAATTTCTTTTCAGATCATGACAGAATAATTCTGTCAGTGCCCCACCCTTTCCCCTTAGAAGGAGCTGTGCAGTACTCTGACACAGTGTCAAACACGGGTGGTCTCATGGTAATCGATGATCTCCTAATATTTTTTTACAGGAGGTGGGGCAGATTAGGGACACTTGGAAATGTCACGGTTGCTTGTTCAAAACAGGGCTGAGGAGGGGTTGCCATCTGACATGCTTTTAAATAGCAGCATCTTATGAACATTTACGGATATTCTCACCACTCCCCTGTGACACAGGCACACAGTGTGCCACCATGTCTTTACCCATTCTTTGGTAAGCAATGAATGATACCATGACATTCGCGGTGTATCTGAGATACCGTTAGTGTAAGGACTACTGGGGTAACGTCATCTACTTACAAAGGCAATGCTGAAGATATTAGGCCAACCAGTACACTTCAGCTATTTTGCAGAGGGGTACTGAGCATTGGCCTAGGTGAAGCCAGTATCTAGAGAGTATCTACTAATTTTGGGTGCCCAGCATACCTAAGTGTCTCCAGTTAGATACCTAAAACTAACAACATGCTGAGATAGTGAGGGTCCGTCGCGCTGAATGTCAATGGCCAAATTGTACAACTTTATTCCACCTTAGAGACTAACCAATTTATTTGAGCATAAGCTTTCGTGAGCTACAGCTCACTTCATCGGATGCATACTGTTTTTCCACAGTATGCATCCGATGAAGTGAGCTGTAGCTCACGAAAGCTTATGCTCAAATAAATTGGTTAGTCTCTAAGGTGCCACAAGTACTCCTTTTCTTTTTGCGAATACAGACTAACACGGCTGTTACTCTGAAACTTTATTCCAGACATCTAAAAGCTGCACAGGTTTATTACTGACCTGGTGCAGTCAAATTAATCCCAGATGATCCTGTGAATACTGCCTGTCTGTGGCTGGGCAATGTCTCCTCCTGACCTCAAGTCTGATCTTCAGAGCTTCAGGTGAGGGGACTTTATCTGTGAGGGGGACTACATGACCAAAAAGTGCCAGCCAGAGGTGACTGATGATGACTTCAATCCTCTCGAGACCAGTTCTCAATAACACATCCCTATTGCTGATAAAATCAAACCATTTTATGCCCAGTAGTTGCTGCTGACAATGTGTATGAAATGCCTCGAGCCTCCTGTTTAAGCAATGTCCATGTTTCAGATCCGTATAAGAGGATCGAAAGTACACAGGTTTGATAAATCTGTACTTTGACATATCCCCAAACTAAGGCATACAAAAGCAATAGACAAAGCTGTCCAATGGCTCTTGTTCACTCAGTGATTCAGTGGAAGAGCTCGGAGTCCGGATTCCCCGTCCACCGCTTTAACCATTTTCCATGCTCTCTCCTGCTATTCAATTCTTTCTGTCATTATTCTGTAGTAACACATCATATTGCCATTTAAAAACAAAATTGCTCCTTTATCAGCCATGTACTTGTGCTATCCTTAATTGCGCTCTCACATAGAGCTGTTTGAGTAACTCCTTTGTGTCCAGCAGCCCCTTAGTTAGCCTCGTGAATGCTACCAGTGGCTAACTTCTCCTGGACAAAGTGACACACAATTTGATCTGAAATTAGACACTGCAGCTTATCTGACACTCACTGAGGCTGAGTCCGCCTAGAAAGAGGGGCTTCCTGTCCCACTTATTTAGTGTGTCTTGACAGGAGCCAGAAAAAGAGAACCTTAAACAAGCTAAACAAAACCAGAACCAACCAATCCAAATAAAGTGTGCCATAAAACCGGAGATGGCTGCTGAAAATGTCCTCTAACTGCTACTGAGAGAGTGACACATTCGTGGAGGTAATTACAACACTAGGAGGTCACTGCTGCCTTTGTTTGTGGGTCTATGTTCACATAATTTGCATCAGACAGACAAATCAATTACAGACCACTTCACTTAAGGCTTTACCCTCGACAAGGGACCTTCCTGTTCCGTAGCATTTACTGTAACCAGACTCCTCCACTACTCACAGTTTAAGTTTGTGTCAGCAAGTTTGTGCTTCTTTTCCAAAGCACTTTCATAATCCTACAGTAAGCAATTTAAATCTCCGATGGTGCCATGGTTTCCACACAATGTTGAAAGGATTTGAAACCTGTGAGGCTAAATGATCATTGTGAGGTCAGTCTAATTTTGGAAAGAGCCCCTTTAAAGCAACAAAATGAAAGATGAAGGATGAGCTTTTTATTGCATTTTAGAAAGTAACCCTTGCTTAAGAAACAGGCACATGTTAGACTTCACATGGCTACTACAGGTATGATTCCAAAGACAGGAATTGCCATAGCTGGGATACCTAGGCCAGTATCCTTTCGGCAGTAGTGGCAAGTGCCAGACTCATAAATTTTAACACCAGAAGGACCAGTATGTCCATCTCCTCTGACCTCCAGCATAACACAGGCCAGAGATGTTTCAAGGAAGGCTGCTAGAAACCCTGCAATGGGCAATTATGGGATAATCTGGTCACAGAAAAAGTTTCCTCCTAACCCCTTGGAGATTGGCTGCTACCTTAAAGCATGAGGATTTATATCCCTTTTGCAATTCTTGTTTAATTTGTAATATTTACTATTATAGCTCTGGATGTTCTTGTTAGCCATATAAATGTGTAATTCCTTTTTGAACACTGGTAAGCTTTTTGGTCTTCATGATGTTTTGTGGCAAAGAGTTCCACAGGTTAATTGTGCACTGGGTGAAATAGTATTTCCTTTATCAGTTTTGAATTTGTTACCTTTCATTTTGTTTGCTTTTTTGAATGTTACTGTAGACTGAGCAGAGATCTTCACTGAGTTGCCCACAATGAGGCTCAGGTAACCCAGTAAAGTGAATGAGTAGTTCAAATTATTGCCTCCAATAGGCACTACTTTGCATTTAGCAGTCCTGCATATTCCACCTGGCATCATGTTGCCCATTAACCAGACTTTTGCTCCTCTGAAGTTGCTCAGAGTTTTCTCTGGTCTTGACTAACCTATTTACTGTTGTGCCATCTGCAAATTTTGCCTCCTCACCAATCAGCCCCATTTCCAGATCTTTAATAAAGGCATTGCTAAGTATTATTATAATACAAAACATTAAGAAATATATTTCATGGCATTTGCAGACAGCTATCACCTAGGAGCTCAAATTAGTTCATAACCAAGTAAGCCTCACTATCTCCTTTTATAATCCCAGTTTTACAAGGTGGGAAATTGGGCACAGCAAGTCAGTGGCTGAGCTGGGTGTGGGAACTGGGACTCCTGACTCACAGTTCCCTCCTATAATATTGAAATATGTGTCTTGTAGACAGTACTCCCTGATCTCCACTCAAACCTCAAGGGGCAAATGTCTCAGATGAAAAGGACTGATGTCAGACAGCTGGACCTAGCCCAAAAAGAAAGTCTATGATAAATGTATTATTACAAATTTTCATTTGATCCTGAATCAAGCACTAGCCATTGAAAAAGCCTGCAACACCAAAACAATCCCAACATCCCATCTGGGCCACTTACCATCAAACCTCAGGTTCATCTGTAAAGTGGGAACAATATTTCCTTTCACCCACCCTTTTCCTGTCTTGTCTATTTAGAATGTAAGCTCTTTGGGGCAGGGACTGTCTTATATTATGTGTTAATACAGCACCAAGAACAACTGGAGCCTGACTGCAGTTAGGCCCTCTAACCACCACTGCATAAATGATCACAGGTGTACCAAGGCTGAGTAGCTGGTTTTAGCTAAGGGGGTTCCCACAGGGATTGAGGGAAATTAAATTTTCCCACAGGTTTTGTCACAGACACTAGTGCAGCTTCAACGTTCAGGAGCTTATGCAAAAATTATATGCATACACACACACACACACATTATGGGGGTGGGGATGGAGGAGCCTGGTATATCCACTGAATTCCATGCTCCTACCCCTAGCCACAGCACACTGCACTGATATCACTGTATCTGGGGCGCTCTGTAGAAGCAAAGGACAGGGAAGGATTTGCCCTTTTCTTTGAATTTGATGTCAGACGGGGTTACAACGTTAAAAATACAGCTTGCTCTCTGGAGCACTACAATGATCAGGTTCCTTATATGTTTCAGTCCTATCTGCCCACAAGGACAGAATGGAGAGATGGCAAGACAGGCACACATGTATCTGCAGACCACATAAAATCTGGTAGGTCTAATTTTAGACCTTGCTGCCTTGCTGGTGCCTCTTCTGCACAAATGACAATGTAATCACTTGGAAAAACAACACGCTTACGTCAGTTCTGCAGTGGCCATTCTATGAGCTTTTTATGTACTGAGAATATATAGACCTGCATTCACAAAGTCTACGTAACTTCATCTTCCTTTGGTAACACGTAACAGGTGCTGGTCTCTGGCATTATTCAGTGCTTCATTCATTCCAGATACAGGGTTTGGTTTATCTATTTAAAGGAGGCAGCATGGACTGGGAGACAGAATACTCTACTGGGAGTCAGGAGGTCTGGGTTAAAATGAGACCCATTCCGTTGCAAATACGGGTTCTGAAGGGAAGTGGTGGAAGCACCACAACTCGGGATATTTAAAATAGACAAGTCAAGATACTAGTGAATATCATTTAAGCATTGAGTGAGTAGATGGACTGGATGATATAAGAGGTCTCTGCCATCTCTAACTTCTACGATTCCATGAAATGAAACATAGCAGCGAACTGCAGTAGATTAACCTGGTCTGACCGTATCTTCAGATGAACCTGCTTTCTACTTCAGCAGTCATGGGTCAGGTTTTACACTATTAACTGGCACTAACAGGGCATTTAGAGGTATGGTTAGTACTGGCTAGACTAAATATACCATCACAAATGAGGCTCAGCTCCCTGGAGGGGGACGACTCTAACCTTTTTCAGGGCAGGCACTAACCAGCTCAAGAGAAATAAAAAAAGAGAAGGGTTTATTGTGTTCCCTTGGTAGATAGTTCTGTAGTTGCTGAGCCCCAAGTGAAAACAATCTATTGGACACTGAATATTTCACGGATGATCCTGCTTTAGCTGAGTCCTATTAGAAAACAGCTATGAGATCATTAAACACAGTTGCTGCCTTTGACCAGAGTGGCCCATATGGGTGCATCTCACCTCCGAAAACCACGATTGCCAGGAAGATAAATACATTTTAGACCATGTAGCCTCATGTGGGGAGGCTTAAAGAATGGTCTGTATCTTAGGAGAAGTCATCCCAGAACCCCTGTGCTGGCAGAGAAAAGAATCTTTATGAGCTAAGACTGGGAAAGTGGAGTTTATTGAAAGCTAATTTATTTGATTTCCACTTGGGCCTCTTGATCAAGCTCCCCTGACCGTCCCTCCCCACCCTGACTGCTTGTTCAGGCCTTACTGCTGTTTAAGACTCCTGGTAAAAAATGAAGACACAGAGGGAGAAGGAAAAAAAGCTATTCTCCAAGTTTTGCAGCAGAATTCTAACTGCGATGACATCACCACCCAGTGCTACGTGTGACGGTCTGACACTGTCATATAAAAGACGAGGTCCTGCTGACCTCACACGTGAGTCATGCCATAGAAGTAGTAGGATTACTTCATCAAGTGAGGCATGCAGGACTGGGCCCTGTCTTCATTCATTACTGAACATGCCTACAGGACATTAAAGATGTCAAGTGCTATTTACATATGGCAATGATGGTTATTGCTATATCTGACACTGCACCATCCATGAAGATGTCAGGCCAAGCCCAGGAGAGAAAAGCTTTCCACATGCATACAACTGCTTTTGAGGCCCTTAACCTGTAAAACATTTCTCATGCAAACAACTAAGACTGGAGGGAAAGACAGAGTATAATCACTAGTTCTATTAGTATTAATTTCACATTATTTAGGAGCTTCTCAGCTAATGGCCCTTAGCTAACAGAATTGTTTTTCTGTGCATTGCTATCTTTTGATGCATTTACATGCCACATTAATTTGCTATTCATGACAGGGGAAAGCATGTAAATTATTTTTAAATGATGATCCTGTCCTCATATTAGGCTGCCACTCAGCAAGAAATATTACACTGGAACTGTCTGAAAGCATTAAAAAGTAATAGCAAGATAGTACTAACAAATGGAAATACCAATTACACTACAGCAGTAGAGTTACCTGGCTAAAGAAACGCTTTATTAGTTTTTAAAATCAGTTAATAGTGATTAATTAATGTATGCTCAGAGATTTGAAGATGTTAAGTGCTATATACGTGCCAGACATTATTATTTCTACACTCAGTGATATTCATTGTAGATCGCATTTTCAGCCTGAAGGCTCCCAAAGCACTTTATAGAGGAATTCCTTTTGCCACAATGGAAATGCAGCCACCTCCGAGGCTGAAGGTAATCGTTGTTTAATAGGGAAGAACAACTCTATGCAACAATTTAGGAGGAGAAGTGTACTGAAAGCAGGGAAATATTAGGATTTCTATTGAATCCTTGACTTCTGGGCCTCCTCTATGCTTCCATGTAATGGGATTCTCATTAATTATATGTTAGCCAGCAGCATCGTTAGCCAGTCACACTGCTACTGACATAGTGAAAACACATGAAGCCATTTCTGCCAGTTTAGAAACTGGAATTAGTTGACAGTTATGGTTGCTGATGGACTAATAGCTCCCATTAAACGGAACTCTCTTTAGATTTCTCAGCTCTGTTGTCTACCGCAGCGGTTCTTAAACTGGGGTCTATGGACCCCCGGGGGTCTACGAGGCTAATTCAGGGAGTCCATGAGTCATATCCGGGGCCACTGGTCCCACTGATCAACTTCTCCTCCCTCCCAGTGCCTCCTGCACGTTGCAAAACAGCTGTTCAGAGGCGTGCAGGAGGCGCTGGGAGGGAGGGGGATGGGGCGCGCTTGGGAGAGGGGCGGGGGTGGGAAGAGGTGGGGCTGGGGTGGGGCCTTGGCGGAAGGGGTGGAGTGGGGACTGGGCCTAGGGCTGAGTGGTGGTTGAGCACGCCCAGGGAAAATTACAAGCTGGCTTCGGGGTCTGCAAAAATTTTAAAATCAAAATGGCGGTCTTCGGGCGGCTAAAGTTTGAGAACAGCTGGGCTACCATATTGCAACCTGTAAACCACAAGTTCGAAAATCTCTAAAGACAACTTTAAAAAGAAATGTAAGCAGCTCATTTTTTCTCATGATGGGCTTGAGCACAGTAGAAAGGGTAGGAATTTGAGGGCACTGCAAAGAAACTGTGTGGAAGATGGCCATGAGATAAGGAAAAGCTAGTGCCTGCAGTTTACAGTAGCCTTGATTTGTGTCCCACAGGCAGATCACCTGCAGTAATTTCCCTCCTTTCTTTGAACGTGAAATGGCAGGTGGATGAGAGTATCACTACAGTGCAGCCTACATGGTCACAGACTCCCTCAGCTGCTGTCAGAATGACATTGGCACTGCTGACTGGCTAAGTGGGTGCATGCCAGTTACTTCAGAAGTGAACCTAGCAGTGGCTAGGACATTGTTCTAAAAGCAGATCAATGCTTCCCCAGCACTCCAGCAAAAATAAACAAATTAAAGATGACGCTAGTGCTGTGCTTGCTTCAAAAAGCCACAGCAGCCGTGTGAGCCAGGGAGCAATGTGATAGGGCACCAAAGCCAATGTGATTTGGGTGTATGCACCAAGACATCACATCCAGGAACAGGTAGTCTCTCTCGGTCTAATCACACCTGCAATACTGTGTTTAGCTCTTTGCACTTCACGGCCAGAAAAATGTAGACAAACTGGAGGAAATTCAGAGAAAAACATTTATTAGTGGGTAGCAGGGACTGAGAGGTGAGGAAACATTAACACAACTAGATCTGTTTAGCGTGGCTCAGTGACAGGAAGCAGGGTGGGGAGATGTTAACTGTCTCAAAATAGCTCATGGATGCTAACGATGGAGAGGAGTTATTTGGGGTGGCCTTTGGAATTATGGGGTGAAACTATGAAAGGGAAAATTTAGGCTGTATAACAGCAAAAACTCTGGGCAGTGACATCTACTTGGTGTGTCCTACACACAGTTTTTGTACTGATTTAAGTACTCCAGCCCTTAGTATGGACACAGTCACAATGGTATAAAGGTGCCTTATACAGCTATAGCTCATTCCTGTAAATTTATGGCAATAAGCTTTACTAGTATAAGCACCTTCATGCCAGTCTAGCTGCATCCACAGTAGGGGCTTGTATCACTTTATCTATACCGGTTTCAAACTGAACAGTTTATACAAAAGCCCCTAGGCAGGGTCTACACTGGAAATATTTGCCAATAGAGTAACGTTGGTTGGGGGAGTGATTTTTTTGCAACATTTCTACACCAGCAAAAGCCCTGGTGTAGATGCAGTTATACTGGCATAAACAGGACTGGGAAACGGGAACACGGAAAGTGATTTGCCCGAAGTCTCACCGTGAGTCATGGTAGTGCCTGAAAGAGAACCCAAGAGTCCTGACTCCCAGTCTGCTACCTTGACCACAGAATTATCCATCGCTAACGTACTGCACAGTAAGCAAAGTCTGAGATAAAGATATTTTCCTTCCATAAGGTGAACTGTCCATCCTAGGGATGGCATCTTTGGGACATATTTCATGAGAGGTACCAGGTCTGGTCTCTGTGACCCCTGATGTCTTTTAATTGTCATCACAAGCAACACAATCCAGTTAAGCACCGCTTCAGTAGTCCTATGCCAATTTACACCAGATGAGGATCTGGCCCTATGGTACAAAAACTTCCTCAGAGCTCAAACCATACCGCAAACCTGACATTATACTCACTACAAGGTAGCTTCAGCTTCAGTCTCCTGCACAGAGTATGCTGCAGCTGAGAAGGACTGAATATTGCTTCTGTGTACAGATTAAACAGTCTCCCTCTGGACCTCCCTTCAGTTAAACGCAACTGCAAGAGCAGAGAAGTACTGCGGGCAGCTCGACTTTGTCCCACCACTGTCTTTTGTTCTCTTTTGGGAGAAACAGTGTATCTCTACATCCAAAAGACAATATACAGAAATGGAACAACTACTGCAGAATACACGCGATGTGAGCACCTAATCAACCCAAGATGGCACTGACATCTATAAATAATAACAAGGGAAATGATGTAATTTGGAGAGCCTAGAGTGACACGCAGACACCACTGCTTTCTGCCCTCCCAATACACTCCTTTACTTTGAGGATTCATTGTAATAAATGTATGCTGCACAAAAGCTAGTTGAGGATTTAACTTTATTTCCTGGCACCAATCATATCCAAAAGTATGACAGGGCCAGTATTCACTGATTCCAGGAGTGCTGTTACAGCTTCACCTTTCTTTTTTGAAAAATCAAATACAAAAAAAAAATAAAATATTCGACAAAAATAACCACCACAAACTAGCACAACCAACTGATAAACTATACATAGAGACAGTTTAGGATGGAGGTCAGGACAGATGACCTGACATCCCTCACCCACAAGAGATCATAGAATCATAGAATCATAGAATATCAGGGTTGGAAGGGACCTCAGGAGGTCATCCAGTCCAACCCCCTGCTCAAAAGCAGGACCCATACCCAATTAAATCATCCCAGCCAGGGCTTTGTCAAGCCTGACCTTAAAAACTTCTACGGAAGGAGATTCCACCACCTCCCTAGGCAACGCATTCCAGTGTTTCACCACCCTCCTAGTGAAAAAGTTTTTCCTAATATACAACCTAAACCTCCCCCACTGCAACTTGAGACCATTACTCCGTGTCCTGTCCTCTTCCACCACTGAGAATAGTCTAGAACCATCCTCTCTGGAACTACCTCTCAGGTAGTTGAAAGCAGCTATCAAATCCCCCCTCATTCTTCTCTTCTGCAGACTAAACAATGCCAGTTCCCTCAGCCTCTCCTCATAAGTCATGTGTTCCAGATCCCTAATCATTTTTGTTGCCCTTCGCTGGACTCTCTCCAATTTATCCACATCCTTCTTGTAGTGTGGGGCCCAAAACCGGACACAGTACTCCAGATGAGGCCTCACCAATGTCGAATAGAGGGGGACGATCACGTCCCTCAATCTGCTGGCTATGCCCCTACTTATACATCCCAAAATGCCATTGGCCTTCTTGGCAACAAGGGCACACTGCTGGCTCATATCCAGCTTCTCGACCACTGTCACCCCTAGGTTCTTTTCCGCAGAACTGCTGCCTAGCCATTCGGTCCCTAGTCTGTAGCTGTGCATTGGGTTCTTCCGTCCTAAGTGCAGGACCCTGCACTTATCCTTATTGAACCTCATCAGATTTCTTTTGGCCCAATCCTCCAATTTGTTTAGGGCCCTCTGTAACCTATCCCTGCCCTCCAGCGTATCTACCACTCCTCCCAGTTTAGTATCATCCGCAAATTTGCTGAGAGTGCAATCCACACCATCCTCCAGATCATTTATGAAGATATTGAACAAAACCAGTCCCAGGACCGACCCCTGGGGCACTCCACTTGACACCGGCTGCCAACTAGACATGGAGCCATTGATCACTACCCGTTGAGCCCGACAATCTAGCCAACTTTCTACCCACCTTATAGTGCATTCATCCAGCCCATACTTCCTTAACTTGCTGACAAGAATACTGTGGGAGACCGTGTCAAAAGCTTTGCTAAAGTCAAGATACAATACATCCACTGCTTTCCCTTCATCCACAGAACCAGTAATCTCATCATAGAAGGCGATTAGATTAGTCAGGCATGACCTTCCCTTGGTGAATCCATGCTGACTGTTCCTGATCACTTTCCTCTCATGTAAGTGCTTCAGGATTGATTCTTTGAGGACCTGCTCCATGATTTTTCCGGGGACTGAAGTGAGGCTTACTGGCCTGTAGTTCCCAGGATCCTCCTTCTTCCCTTTTTTAAAGATTGACACTACATTAGCTTTTTTCCAGTCATCCGGGACTTCCCCCGTTCGCCACGAGTTTTCAAAGATAATGGCCAATGGCTCTGCAATCACCGCCGCCAGTTCCTTTAGCACTCTCGGATGCAACTCATCCGGCCCCATGGACTTGTGCACGTCCAGTTTTTCTAAATAGTCCCTAACCACCTCTTTCTCCACAGAAGGCTGGCCATCTATTCCCCATGTTGTGATGCCCAGCACAGCAGTCTGGGAGCTGACCTTGTTCGTGAAGACAGAGGCAAAAAAAGCATTGAGTACATTAGCTTTTTCCACATCCTCCGTCACTAGGTTGCCTCCCTCATTCAGTAAGGGGCCCACACTTTCCTTGGCTTTCTTCTTGTTGCCAACATACCTGAAGAAACCCTTCTTGTTACTCTTGACATCTCTCGCTAGCTGCAGCTCCAGGTGCGATTTGGCCCTCCTAATTTCATTCCTACATGCCCGAGCAATATTTTTATACTCTTCCCTGGTCATATGTCCAACCTTCCACTTCTTGTAAGCTTCTTTTTTATGCTTAAGATCTGCTAGGATTTCACCGTTAAGCCAAGCTGGTCGCCTGCCATACTTACTATTCTTTCGACACATCGGGATGGTTTGTCCCTGTAACCTCAACAGGGATTCCTTGAAATACAGCCAGCTCTCCTGGACTCCTTCCCCCTTCATGTTAGTCCCCCAGGGGATCCTACCCATCCGTTCCCTGAGGGAGTCGAAGTCTGCTTTCCTGAAGTCCAGGGTCCGTATCCTGCTGCTTACCTTTCTTCCCTGTGTCAGGATCCTGAACTCAACCAACTCATGGTCACTGCCTCCCACATTCCCATCCACTTTTGCTTCCCCTACTAATTCTTCCCGGTTTGTGAGCAGCAGGTCAAGAAAAGCTCCCCCCCAGTTGGCTCCTCTAGCACTTGCACCAGGAAATTGTCCCCTACGCTTTCCAAAAACTTCCTGGATTGTCTATGCACCGCTGTACTGCTCTCCCAGCAGATATCAGGAAAATTAAAGTCACCCATGAGAACCAGGGCATGCGATCTAGTAGCTTCCGCGAGCTGCCGGAAGAAAGCCTCATCCACCTCATCCCCCTGGTCCGGTGGTCTATAGCAGACTCCCACCACTACATCACTCCTGTTGCTCACACTTCTAAACTTAATCCAGAGACACTCAGGTTTTTCTGCAGTATCGTACCGGAGCTCTGAGCAGATGAGATGATCATCCTCAGTATCTGACCCTCAGTGGCTTTTGACTGTCAAGGAAAACCATTTGATACTTCCTGTCTTAAAACAGTTCCTTTTGCAGTAGGTTCTTCAGATGCTGAGATTGATCCACCATCTGGAGCCTGTGGATGTCTTCTTTGAGGAGCCTTCTATTCCTCCTATAGGGTTAACTGTCATGGGACAGCACTTCTGTTTGATGGCCTCATTCAAATCTTCGGGATCTGTACCAATCCTTAGCATGTTTGGTTGTATTATAGCAACCAGGCTGTTAGCCAACTCCTCATTCGGGTTCTGAATTCTCTAAATAACATGTAATTTTATCATTCACCTTTTGATTTCTCTTTCTGTGCTAATGGCATTTTACATGTGCCTGCAGTTCTGGAGGCACTCTGGGTCAATAGCAATGTGATGGACCATATCCTGACTGGATCCCAGGCCATTAAACATCACATCCAATTATTTCAGAAAATGTTTTGTATCCTGGTCAATTACAAGTTGTGCACCCTTTGGTCATCTGCCGACTGCTCTTCCATTCAAGCATACATGGGACTTCCTGTTTTGCTCTTTCATACTCTGCTGAATGGCATCTGTCATATAATCTCGTATGTGTTCACTATATAAAACAACCGTAAGTTTCTACATTAACATCTTCTGCCACTAATCCTCCGAATACACTTGTTGTGATTACGTGATAAACAGCTCCAGCGTCTTTTGAAATTCTCTTTTTTTCCTTTTTATTTCCAGTCTCACAAGCCAATCTGCTGTAGAACTCTATGTTTCTGTATCATTGTCATAGTTTGGATGATGATCTTGATGTCCATGACTGTATTTGGTTTTGTATTTCTTTGCTATTTCTGCCAAGAGCAATACACTTTTGCTAAACGGTTGCTTTCACTGCATATACAACACTAAATCCTTTGTATTGAACATCCTCATGTTATAATGATCTCCACATTTATTTCAAACCAACATGTCTCTGCTGCTGGGTTCAGTCTTTACACACTCCTAATTAGTTCTTTCACTGCTTGCTAATGTTTTCATTTGGGAAGCAAAATTTTCACTAGCCCTTAAAAAATTCACTGTTCTTCATAGATTCCAGCGGATATTGTGATCATTTACTTTGACCTCCTGTATAGCACAGACTATAAAGCTTCCCCAAATAGTGCCTGGAACAGATCTTTCAGAATAACATCCACCACAATCCACCGTAAATTGTTCCAATGATTAATTACTCTCACAGTTGACTCTTTCATCAACAGAAGTTGGTCCAATAAAAGATATTCCCTCACCCACCTTATCTCTCTAATATCTTGGACCAATACAGCCACAACAAAACCGTAAGCAAAAATTAATACCTTCCTTCCAGTCTGAATTTATCTAACTTCAACTTCCAGCCATTGGATTGTGTTATACCTTTCTCTGGTAGACTAAAGAGCCCATTATTAAATATCTGTTCCCATGTAGATAGTTATAAACTGTAATAATAGCTAAACAGATTGAACCTCCTTGAGTTTATCACTACAAGGCAGGTTTTCTAACACTTGAATCGTTCTCATGGATCTACTCCGAACCCTCTCCAATTTATCAACATCCTTTTTGAATTGTGGGCTTCAGAACTGTACACAGTATTCCAGCAGCAGTCACCACAGTGCCAAATACAGAAATCAAATAATTGCATTACTCTTACTCAAGATTCCCCATTTATGCATCCCAGGATCGCATTAGCTCTTTTGGCGACAGCACGTTCAGCTGATTATCTGCCAGGACCTCCAACTCCTTTCCAGAGTCCCAGCTTCCCAGGATAGAGTCCCATATCCTGTAACTATGGTCGACATTCTTTGTTCCCACATGTACACATTTACTTTTAGACATCTTAAAATGCATATTGTTTGCTTACATCCAGTTTACCAGGTGATCTAGATTGCTGTGATTCAGTGACCTGCCCTCTTCATTATTTACCACTCCCCCAATTTTTATGTCATCTGCAGACTTTATTAGTGATTTTATGTTTTTTTCCAGCTAATTAATAAGATGTTAAATAGCATAGAGCCAAGAACCGTTTCCTGTGGGACCCCACTGGAAATTGACCTGCTAGATGACAAATCCCTATTTACAGTTGCATTTAGAGTCCTATCAGTTAGCTAGTTTATGATCCATTTAACGTGTGTCATGTTAATTTTATATCATTCTAGTTTTTTAATCAAAATGTTGTGTGGCACTAAGATAAATGCCTTACAGGAGTCTAGGTGGATTATGTCTACACTATTACCTTAACCACCAAACTGGTAACCTTGTGAAAATGAAGTTTATTTCCCATAGTAACCTTGCTTTGAAATAGTTATTACTTATATGGGTATCACAAACAATCCAGTTGCTAATTAGTCCATCACTGATTAGTTCATCTGCTGAAATTCACATATTTTAGCATTGTTTTGTAGGACTGTAACATAATGGTTAATGGTCTCACCTGGCAGCAAGTTTCTTGTAATGAATATCTGCCTTTCCTGAGTGATATTCTTGTGTAGCCCATGTATTATTGAATTTTTGGATGACTTTATCTAGCAGTTTGACGTCCCCTTCATGCTCCCACTGAAAAGTACTGTAAATCTCCAATACATCTGGGTCTGGCACATGTAGCAGTGTGTAAGATGTCACCCTTTCTGATTTCTCTGCAATGCCACTTGCTTCCAGAAAAATTAGAACATGCTGCAGCCTCCTCCTCATTTATCTGCCAGGTTCCCTTCCAGCCTGAGGGATTTACGTTGCTTCACTTGCTCCATTTTTGACAAAAGTTTAGTTTACACCCGACACCATGTCATACAGGTGCCACACAGAGGAGTGCTGGTGTCAGACTGGCCCCAGTTACCTAATGTGAATCAAGGTTCTAAAGGTTTAATGTTTCTTTCATGGGACAACATCAGTAATCATTGACTCCAGAAGCTGATGCATAGTAATGTATGCTATATTCCAGCAGCACACCTGATACAAAGCTTCTTGTGCTTCAACTCACTACAAATAAATCAATCTTAGATCCGGCCTGGAAAGTGAATTTCACTTCTGTGAAAAAAATCAAGGTTTCTGGGAGAAAAATTGTCCTGAATCAGGACAAAAAGCCAAATCTCTACAATTTTTGAAAATATGAATTTTCATAATATTTAATTTCAGAAACATCAGACAATCCCTCTGCAGGAATCTTTTAGTGTTTCTGAATTGAAACATACTCCCCTGCCTCCCAGGAGGTCGACATGTGGGCAGGTGAGCTGGCAGGGAAAATGACGTTTCCAGTTTCCTTCAAAAGACCTGTCAAAAGTGACACATTTCTGTGGAACGCGCTGCATTCGATGATTCTGACGAGAACATTCCCTTGGAAAAGTTCCCACCTGCTCTCTAATACTCTTCCTATTTACAATCTGCACCTCAATGGGTGACACAAATGGCTCTTCAGGACAGATACAAAGAAAAGACAGAAAACAGCTACAATGTGAACAGAGATTAAGTAAATGAAATAAAGACACCTAATAATATTAAGAACCATTAAGTCAACAGAGCCAAATAATTTAACCTCTACTAATTCCAAAATGCATATAATAGTTAGAAACTTGGCTGGTGCTTTTCATCCATAGATCTCAAAGCACTTGACAAAGCTAAGGAAGCAGCAGTATCAGCACCATCTGTAAGATGAAGGCATTGAGACATGGAGAGTGGAAACCACTTGCCCAAAATCACACTGAATCACTGGCAGAATTGGAAATAAAATCCAGGAGTCTTGACTCCAAGTTCGTGTTCTATCTACAACCCATAATATATATAACATATAAAAATACCATGTTAGAATAACTGTATTTAGGTTTCAAATTCGAGCATTCAAAGTTTAGGAAATGCTAGATTTAAGGTTGCCTGTGCAACCTTAATTTTCATCCGCTTGTTTTTGCATTCTAAATAATGTCCTTTCAGCATCATTTTTGTGTGTAATTTCCTAAGTTTTTTTAAAGAAAAAAGGTAAAAACAAATTCCCTTATGCACAACTGTAACTACCCCCTAAATCATACACCATCAGCAGTGCATGAACACTGGACCTTCAGCACTACAGCTTCTGCTCCTTGCACTACAGAACACATTAACTGGCTGAAGGAGAAACTATTCGCATAGGCCCCAATTCAGAGCCTGCTGCTGCTGCTGCTTGGCTGCAGTTTGTATCTGGCCCGTTAGGATGTACGTGTTTAGTTATTGTTTTGGCAAGCTGCCAAAATTTCCCCAAGCAATGGGATTGAGAGAAGGAAAATGGTGATTTTCAGAAGTTTGTATTTCAGCAAAACCTCCGTGTCATTTCATGGGACAAAGAAAAGGAACTTTTCCAGCCCAGGGCTTTCCCTTTGCAAACTTCAAAGGCCTGCTGCAAACAATGAAGGTGTAAGAATTTCTCAAAAAAAGGTTGCAAGAATCCTTTATAATGGAAAGTACTAGGCAACTGAAACTTATGGATCGCTACCAGCTTCACCTACAATATTAAGCAACAGGGTTAATGATAATTTTGTTGCCATACAAATGTCTGTAGGTGGAAGATGAGGAAATTGACACCCCACACAGAAATTAGACACAATAAATGCTCCAAACCAAACCTATTCCACTGGTGAATCAGTCTGGTCTGTCTTCCTCTCCCAGCCTCCTGGACTCTGGTCCTTCTTCCCAACCACATAAGCTTTGAAAGGCTGTGTGTGTAGGGAGAGGGTTAGAATGATCTCCAAAATCCTCACTCCTGCCTCTCAATCAGAAATTAATTTTGGAATGACATCGGCGGAAACCAGGAAGACAAGAGCATTGTCTGATGAAAAGAATGCTTCCCTTTCCCTTTGTCCATCTCCTCCTGAGGGATTATTATCTTACTGAGATGATTACCCTTGGGGGGAATCCCGGACACTTTCTCTCCCTTTTTAGTTTGGACCAAAGTGGGTTGTTCAGCTCAGCTGATTATGTAGCTGTGTGGGGCTTGGGAGGAAGACGACATTCAGTAGATGTTTTTTGGTACACTGCTAAGCCAGTGATCTCCATCCATATGTTACTTAGCAATAGAAACCCAAACACTCTTTCCCATAGTGTGGAAGGCTCCAGCAAGGGTCCTGTGGGGAAATATTGAATTTCATTTGCTCCTTCAAACCAGTGACATGAATACGAATCCACAAACTATTGGCACTATACACAAGAAGTATCAGACCGATTGCCATTAATATAATGCAAACCCCATTCAAATGGAGACCCAGTTACATTTGAAAAAACAGGAAGTACCTTAATTTTAAAGAATTTTGGAAGTGAACCCGATATGCTGCTCATTATGGAATAACTTCTTCAAGACAAATATTTGACTTCCAAACGTCCTCACAGCAGAGCCCAGACAACCCTCTTGCCAACCCCACTGAGAAAGGAAGCAGAAGCGAGGGAACTGTTTAGAGAATAGTGGTGTATTTATGGGGGAAACAGCCCTGTACCTAGGGAACAGTAGTTTGCAGCTATTTTAGGAAGAGCTGAGAGAGATGGAGATGTGAATGGAACTGGAATCACCGGACTTTGAGTAAAAATATAAGAATGGCCATACGGGGTCAGACCAATGGTCCATCTCACCCAGTATCCTGTCTCTGACAGTGGCCAATGCCAGAGGCTTCAGAGGGAATGAACAGACCAAGGTAATTCATCAAGTGATCCATCCCTTGTAGCCCATTCCCAGCTTCTGGCAGTCAGAGGTTTAAGGAAACCCAAAAAACAGGGTTATGAACCTGACCATCTTGGCTAATACCCACGGATGGACCGATCTTCCGTGAACTTATCTAATTCTTTATTGAACACAGTTATACTTTTGGCCTTCCAGGCAATGCATTCCACAGTTTGATTTTGCGTTGTTCCTTATGTTTGTTTTAAATCTGCTGCCTATTAATTTCATTGGGTGACTCCTTGTTCTTGTGTTATGCAAAAAGGTAAATAACACTTCCTTGTTCACTGTTTCCACAACATTCATAATTTAACAGCCTTCTATCATATCCCCCTAGTCACCTCGTTTCTAAAATGAACAGTCCCAGTATTTGTAATCTCTCTTCACATGGAAGCTGTTCCATACCCCTATGCATTTTTGTTGCCTTTCTCTGCACTTTTTCAAATTCCAATATATCTTTTTTGAGATGGAGCGACCGAAACTGCACACAGTATTCAAAGTGTGGGCGTACCATGGAGTTATATAGAGGCATTATGATATTTTCTGTCTTATTATCTATTCTTTTCCTAGTGGTTCCTAACATGCTGTTTGCTTTTTTGACTGCACTGCACATTGAGCGGATGTTTTCAGAGAACTATCCACAATGACTGCAAGATCTCTTTCTTGAGTGGTAACAGCTAATTTATACCCCATCATTTTGTATGTATATTTGGGATTATGTTTTCCAATGTGCCTTACTTTACACTTATCAACATTGAATTTCATCTCCATTTTGTTTCCCAGTCATCCCATTTTGTGAGATCCCTTTGTAATTCTTCACAGTCAGCTTTGGACTTTACTATCTTGAGTCATTTTGTATCATCAAACTTTGCCACCTCACTGTTTACCCTTTTTTCCCAAATCATTTATGAATATGTTGAACTGCACTGGTCCCAGTACTAATCCTTGGGAACCCCACTATTTATCTCTCCACTGTGAAAACTGACCATGTATTGCTATCCTTTGTTTCTTATCTTTTAACCAGTTACTGATCCATGAGAGGACCTTCCCTCTGATCCCATGACTGCCTACTCTGCTTCAGAGCCTTTGATGAGGCATCTTGTCAAAGGCTTTCTGAAAGCCAAGATTCACTATGACCTCTGGATCACCCTTGTCTGCATGTTTGTTGATCCCACAAAAAATTCTAATAGATTGGTGAGGCATGATTTCCTTATACAAAAGTTGTGTTGACTCTTCGTCTAGCTTTCTTATCCTACACAGCATGTCAATACACCATGCATTTCCCTGGGCTAACCCACTACTGACCTTGTGATGTTTCAATCCCTTTCCAGGCTAGCTGGGATTTTCTTGTCAGCTAACTGTTCTAAATAATACACCTTGGCTCTGTGGACTGTTGATTTTCGGAACCCAGAGTGGAATATTCTTGTTCCACAGAATCTGATGCTTCCCTGAATGGGCCCCCTCCTCTCCAGTCCTGAATGTTACTGACAAAACACCCAAGGGTGTTCATGCTACCGTGACATCTTGAAGTCCTGGAAGGTCAAATAACTGGAGTGTCATTCTGGAGTTATCACATCAGACTTTCATTCCTTTTCACCCATCCTGAATTATACAAGTAATAATTGTAACCCCATGGGCGGTGGGTATAATAGGCGCACTGCCACAGCCGGCAGACCCCTTGTTGCAGGGTTTGGCAGCGAAGTTTTTGCTTTATTATGCCCCATGCAAATTCTGGGGTAACAGTGGAGGCACATACTGCCTCCTCAGCTGCCCCAGACCCTGCATAGGGCATATCAAAAAGCATCTTCTACAGACGCTTCCCCCTGGACAGTGGGTGGGTTGGGTCCGGGGAGGCATGGCATGTCTACGACCAGCCCCAGGCTCCTCCAGGTGGGGAGAGGCTCAGCTCAGGGCTTCAGCCAGCCTGGCCAGGGCTCCTCTGGGCAGGGAAAGCTCAGCTTGGGGCTTCAGCCAGCCTGACCGGGGCTCCTCTGGGTGTGGAGGGGAGGCTTAGGGCTTCAGCCATCCTGTGGGTGGGGGGACATGCTCCGGGCTGCACCTGGCCTGGGGCTTCTCTATTCGAGAGTGTGTGTGTGTGGGGGGGGGAGGGGGGGGTCCTCCAGGCTGCACCTGGTCCAGGGCTCCTCTAGCCGAGGGCTGGGGGTGCTCCGGCCTGCAGCTGGTCCGGAGCTCCTCCGGGCAGGGGGTGCTTGTGGCTCTGGCCGCGGGGGGCGCAGGCAGTCTCGTGGCTCCAGCCACGGGGAGAATGGACGGAGCTGGGGCTAGCCTCCCTAGAGTGGGGCTCCACCCACTGCCCGTGTGTAACCCCCTTGGCGTTAGAGAGCATGGCCCCTTTAAATCTTTTTCCTGAGGGGGGAAGTGCTGATGGTTCCAGAAGGAGGAAATGCTGTTGCGGGAGGGGAGCAGAGAGTTCGGGGAGAGCAAGGGGGGGTGTTTGGAGCTCCAGGGAGAAGGGCTGCAGGCCCTTGCAGAGCGAAGCCCCCGAGAACCTGCCTGAAGCTGGGGAGGGACAGGGCGGCCCATCGGGGACACCCCAGGCCAGGAGCCAGGAGGAGCACTGGGCCAGGGAGGAATCCCCCGAAAAGGACAGGAGCTGGACCCAAGATCACTGCTGCCCAGAGCTGCATGGGGCCGTGAGTACTGGGGCTTGTGACTCTGCATGGGGATAAGGAGGGAGGCTGTCGCTCTGTGCGGCTTTGCAGAGAGAGGCAGAAGAGGGCACCAGAAGGGTTTGTTGGAGAAAGTTCACTGGCGCCGAAGACGACTGGGAGCACCCAAGACTCACCACTGGACTGGAACTTTTCCCAGGACTCCTGAACTTTGTGTGCAGACACATTGCCGGGTGTCTGCCCTTTCAGATTGTGCTACCACTGGGCCTGTGGGGCCTTGTGTTGAATGTAACCCTGTTTTAGCACTCCCCCGATATTTTCCCCTGTTGTTTTTCTCCATTCATCCCTCTGTAAATAAATATTTTCTTTTCCTATATTCATTGTACTCTTCCAGTGGGTGTGTGTGTTCACTCTGGGGGGTTGGACCAGGTGCCCTTGGGGTGGAAGGGACTTTCCCTGCTGCATTCCTGCACACACCTTCTCTTGGCCAGAGCTGCCTGCGGAGCAGACTCCATCTTGGCCACAAGGGCGCTAAAGTTACATGACATTGGAAAGGTAAAATGGCTCCCATCCTCATCCCTACAATTTACCCATTTCTGGAAATGGATCGGAGCCAAACCAATGCTTTACATTCCCAAAATATTACTCGTACGTGTTTAATTATTTTTTATTTCCACACTGCCTCCATCTGTCTGGGCTTCCCCTGAGGCCAGAAACAGAAATATCACAACAAAGGCTGCTCTTGTGACAACTCCACCCGACTAGAAGCCAGAAACGCCAGGAACTGCATGAGGAAGTGCGCGGTCACCAGATTTCAGACCCACTTCCGGGACACAAAACTCAGACAGGCTGAAGTTCAGGCATCTAAGCTCTTCTGAATGAATCAGAATGGGGAAGCTTTGAATACTGCTCATCACTGAGAATAAGTGTTTGCTGTCCTGCCTGGATGTCACAGGTGTGTTATGAGCAGAGCTGGGTGACATTTTTTCGGAAAATAGTGAATTTGTCAAGAAATGTATTCTTCAGAGTACCCAAACTGAAAATTCAGGTCAAATCTAGCAAACAGTTCTGGCCAGGAAAAAAAAAAATTGATTTTTTTTAAAAAGTCAAAATGATTGGTTTCAACCATTTCAAAAAGAAACATTTTGACTTTTCATTTCAAAATGTTTTGTGTAGAAATTTAGCTATATTTATTTGAAAAACAAAACAAAGCAAAAAAAGGATGAAAAACGTGAAAACAAAACAAAATGAAAAACAAAAAAATTAATTGCTTTTTTTTGCTTTTGTTTTTGCTGGTTTTTGCTAGAAGACACAAATGTTTTCAGCATCTCATTTCTGAAAACAAAACCACACAACACAAGCATAAATGCAGTTTTGGTTAAAAACAAACCCATTTTTTTTCCAAATATTTCAGTTCAGTCCTTGAATTAAAAAAAATCAGTGATTTGCTCAGCTCTAGTTATGAGTGGAAGGCAGAGTGTAAGCAATGGACAGATGCCACTAAATCTGCACACCCTGGAGTGTTATTAGATAATAGGCTGTGTTTTATACAAAGAGTTCAAAATGTGAGGCTTATGGGCCATGGGCCAAATTAGGAACTGATCCATCTCTCCATGAAATCACTCTCATTGACTTCATTGAGAGCTAAATTGAACCTTTAATCCCTGGTGTAATTCTAGATAAGTCACTGGAGCTGCACCAGCCATGTATTTGGCCCAGTAGAACATAAAACAGGCATCAACTGATCTAAATACTTATTTGCCAGCTAATAGCTTGCTCCTTTAGTCAAGGTCATTTTATGGAGTTCATTAATTACCATTTTTTCATACATATCAAGTGAAATGTGCCCTAAGAATCCCCTCCCATAGTCATCCTGTCTTAAGCAACCACTTTCAAGAAGGCCCAAGGTTTCCAGGACATCTTTGTTTGACCTGTAGTTAGTGTGGTTCTACTCTGAGGAGTGACTATGTGAAAATGGCTCCTTCTCACTGAGCACATCTCCCCCCCATGCGTATTCAGAGTCAGAATGTCTGATTTGAGCTACTATGAAGGGTTATTAATGCCCTCTTTGCTTTACTCCTGCAAAGCAAGCACAACTCTGTGAGAGGGAGCTGGATTCTGTTTCTTCTTGCACATCATCAACACGATTGTTCAGGAAGTTCCAGTCACTTGTGCAACCTATTGAAGGCAATCGGACAGCACAAGTATCACAAAGGGCAGAGCATTTATTACAGGTGATGATATATGAGAAGGAAAGCAGATCCCAGATTACATTCGCTGGATGCAACAGTTCAAATCCTTATCTTTTTACTTGGAAACAGCATACACTACATAGCAGAAGGATAGTCCAGGGGGTCGCGCATGAGCTTAGGCTATATGAGACCTGGGATCAATTCCCTGCTCTGCCTTTGGTTTCCCATGTGACCTTAGGCAACTTGCTTCATCTCCCTGTGCCTCAGTTCCACAAGTGTAAAACAGGGATAACAGCAGTGCCCTGCCTCATAGCAGTGTGGTAACGATAAATACAGTAAAGTCTGTGCAGCGCTTTCAGATCTGCTGATGAAAAGTGTTATATAGGAAATAGCCATGATCATTATTTATTATCAGATACTGAAATTACTGAGAATAAATCTGGAAATCCTGTAATGAAATTTTTTCAGTCACTTTTCTCCAACTGAACTTGAAAGGCCCTTCTCTTACTAGGCAACTACTTTCAGTCGGTGTCTTCTGTGGCTGCTGTAGAGAAGTTTCGCTGTATAATAAATAATAATAAATAAAATAGTAATAACAATAATTAATAATAATAAAGACACAGTAATACACCTTCATGCAGCATAATGAGTTTCTGTGCATGTCCTAAGAAAGAGCTATTAAAGGTCCCAAAAGATTCTTTAGCCATGGGTATTTTAATTTACAGGCTGCTAATTTTAGAAACCAATTCCACAGATTTTAGTTTGATATTTAGTTTTAGTAGTTTTATAACAACTTCAGACATGACATCAAAATGTTTTTGTAAACTCCAGTGCTACTGATAATGGTTCTCACAAGATTGCTATTTAACACACATATCCCATGCAGGTCTCATCCATATAGATGGAAAACCCCCATTTCATTAAGATCTGCTGACTACTCCGCTCCCCAGTGCATTCCTGATAGAACCGCGGGATCATGCTTGTCTGTCAGTTCCCAGACACTATGCCACACCCACGGGTGAGATCAGAGACAAAGCCGCAAAGCAGCTGGGAAGCTAACAAGGCAGGGATGCAATCCTAAAGCACTTATGCAGAGGAACACCGGCAGCAGGAATTTGTCTCCAAAGAATGCTGAGTGGGTGGAAGGAGAAGAATGACTCCCTCATTACTAATGGAAAATGCTTTGGGTCTGGCTACCTCCCCTGTGGCTTGACAAGGACTAAATGTTCCTCTTGGAAAGTTTCCCATGGAAATCTCCTGGCGATAACACATAGAGAAAACTTTCCAGCTCTTCCAAGTGATGTAAGATTGGGGTGGGGGAGAGAGTTAACCAGAAAAAATGCCCTTGATGGCTCAGAGGTATGATAATTGAATTCAGAGCCTTTCGCTTAGGTCCCTGATTCAAAATTCAGCCCAGGTTGGGAGTCACTGAAAGCTGTTACCCTCTGATGCCCTTGGCTGTTCATAGGAAATGAGCTGGCAGTCTCAGTTCAGTTCTTAATGGTCAAGTATCCAGATCACAAACTCACTACCATCACTGATGTGTGCTGACTGGACATCCCTCTTCACCCCTGTAGGCGTTCCCCTCGATCACAGGTGATGCACATTGGCAGGGCAGTGAGTGACTCCATGCCCCAGTGCTGTCAGTCCAGCAACTTTTATGCAAACTAAACTCATTTTTAAAAGACACTATTAGTAGTCGTAGTGTTTGGTATTACCATAGCACCTAGGAGTCCTAGTCATAAGAACATAAGAGCGGCCATACTGGGACAGACCAAAGGTCCATCTACCCCAGTGTCCTGTCTTCTGACAGTGGCCAATGCCAGATGCCCCAGAGTCTTGGGCAAGACCCTGTGATGCTAGGTGCTGTACAAACGCAGAGCAAAAAGATAGTCCCTGCCCCACAGAGCCTGCACTCTGTGTACACAACAAGAGACAACAGATGGACACCAACACATAAACTGGGGAGTATAAGGAAACAATCAGACAATATCAGACCCCGTGATGGGCAGTGGTTTCACAGCACCAGGTTTGGTAGGCATGGTGAAGGAGAGTTTTGAAGGTGGATAATGAGGTGGCTTTGTGGGTGTTTATGCGGAGCTCCTGCTGAGCATGAGGAGCAGCATGAGAGAAAGCACGAAGGTCCTTGTGAGAAAATGTAACAAGGGGCAGTGGAGGCTGGCAGCATTGGCCAACTGGAGGTGGGAGCTGACATTCTAATAGGGAATGAGAGACGACAGGCAGAGTAGGGATATGCCATATTGGGATTTGAAAGTGAAGATAAGCAGCTTACGTTTCATGTGACAGAAAAGGAGGATGAGGAGGAGCCAGTGGAAGCAGACAAAAGAGCATTGTGAATAGATATGAGCAGGGCAAGACTGCATTTGTCAAAATCAGAGAAGAAAATGTTGCAGTATTGAGCTGTGAGATGGTGAGAGCCAAGAGCCTGGACAACAGTTATGGCTGTGTGGATGAAAAGGAAAGGCCATATCTTAGAGGCGTTATACGGAAAGAATCTGCACGACTTAAACAGAGCGTAGCTGTGAGGACCTAGAGAGACCAGGACAGGCAGGATGGTGGTATTGTCCACAGTGACTGAGAAAACGGGGTGGTGGGGAGGGCTTGGGGGAGGATAAAAGCTCTGTCTTAGCCATACTGAGTTGGAACTGACAGTGTGACATCCACCAAGAGATGTCAGAGACATAGGCCAGGATTTTAGTTTGGAAACCTTATTTTTCTAACCTGCATTTCACACCAATTTCCTGGTCACTTTAATCCTGAAGGCTTTTGGATCACTAGGACAGTCACAATTTTCCTTCACTCTTTGAGGGATGAAATGTATGGATAAAATAAGGGCCTAATTCTTCCTTTGTATATGGGTGTAACTCAGGAGTAACTACTGAAATCAATGGAATTACACTGGTGTAAAACTACTGTAAGTGAAAGGACAATCTGGAGCTAGAAGTGTCATGTCTGTTTTATTGAACACACTTTACCATGTAAAGTACAGTCCGACCAAAAGAGAGATTTTAATCTCACAGAGGCGCCTCACATTTGAGATTAGATGCACTCACTTGAAAGTCTCTCCCCTTTGTAAATAGGATTATTTTATATCTAGAATGGGCAACCTTACATATCTTAAGTAATATCCAGTTCTGACCCTTAACAAGATTGGTCTGGGGTGAAGCTCAGATCTCCTACTACAGTTCTGAGCCTCCTCTTGAATAAAGTCTTCCTACCCAATCTCATCCTCCATCAGTTTTCACTGTCTAGAAAACCATTTTGTAGAACTGATCCCAACTCTGAGGAGAGGTGTTAGTTTTCTGGTTCACTGTGAACTGCAGTCTAAAGACACAGCTACTTGCAATCAGCAACACGTCCCTTAGCCAAGGCCACATGGAGAGTCTATGAGAATTGCTTGCATGAAGAGTATTTGCCAAAGAAAGTAAAAGCCATTTCCCATATCCTTAAAGAAATGTTCTTTGCATTAACACTTCAGGACAAAGCATTTTATTTTAAAGTATATCTGCTGACTGAACATCTCTGAAAATCCCTGTTCTACAAATTATCCCTCCATGTACTATGCATGTACCCAAGAGCCTGTCAAACATAACAGCACATTCTGCCACAAAAATCAGAAAGCATTTGATATAGCTGAACATTAAGGACTTGATTTTTGAAAAGCAGTCTCTGATTAAATTTTCACTCACAAATAATGTAATTACATCTGCAATTAGCAGCACATTTGTGGGTACATCCAGAAATTGTGTGTCCAAGTCCTGTGAACTGCTGTTGATTCCAGATGCAGAATAACGTATTGTAAGAGTATGAGATTCGAAGTATTTTTTATTCTTTTTACGGTCACATCCCTCATTATATTTTCTATAAGAACCCTGTGGCAGCTGGAAACTAAAATATGTTTGTTCTCCCCTTCCTTCATTACACCCAGGCCCATGTTTGTTACTATGAAGTTGCTGGTTTTGATTAAAACAAACTGTGCAGGGGAAATACTCACATACCCAAACAGAAACAGGACCCCTACTGGGACTGTACAGGCTCATGCGAAACAAATCTGATTTGAGAAGCCTAGGTGAGCACCATCGATCCGTTCACTTGGATAAGGAGGTTCATGCCACTTCAGTCATTCTCTGATTCATCATACTGGATTTCGCTGAATCAAAAAAAAATCTAAGACTTTTTTTTTTCCTCCAGAAAACAAACCATCCCCTGCCTTGCTATGACAGCGCACTTGAACGGAAACCTCATTGAAGCCCTTCTGCCAGGCCTGGGGGAATGCAGAGAACTCCTCTCTTGTGTCTGCAGTGTGCACATCTTAATTAGGGACACTTGGGCCTGCTTCTAAATGGGATTTTGTTGAAGATGTGCTATTGCTTGAAGACAAGGAGATGCTAATTCCACAAGAATCTCCAAAACCACTCATCTTCCTTCTGCCGAGTCAAACATTCACTAGTAGAATGCTGCCAGCAACCAGAGATACTGGTGGGACTGCTATTCAGCCGGGAATTCCCTTGACAGTGCTGTCTGCAGTGGACCTGGAAGCCACCTGATTAAAGCCACTGTTCCTGAACCCATCACGCCAGATGTGACCCTTGACACTACAGTGACCAGATAGTCTAGAGACATGACTCACACTTTTTAAGAGCAAGCAGGAAGTCCACAGAGAATGTCTGTGCAAAAACAACCAGCTGTTCTTCCCGCTGTTTCTCATGTACTCCAGCATTTTGGGGATCGTGCAGAAAAGGGAGAGCTGTGTTGTCTCTTTCCCAAGAATGGCATCAGAAACTAGAAATGATTTTAAGTTACTCTTATACCAAGTGATAAACAATAGAACTCCCCAAAAGTAATAATCCTAATTCAGCTGAGGAGAATTTAAACCTTTTTATACAAATATATCATGGATTTACAGCTGGAACGACACTAACGTGCCTATGTTTCCTGCACCAGAAAAAAAGCATTTTTCACTTGTGTATCCTTTAATTTTTTCACTGTGATTTCCTCACTGCCACATCACAGCTCTGACAGTTGCTCCACTTATGCGCATGCTTCAATGTTCCACTGAGAGTAATCCCATTGAAGTCAGTGGGTCTTCTTGTGTGAGTAAAGTATAATGCTGACATCTGGACACTCCCCTTCAGGGCTGCCCTTTATTCACAGGCTGCTCTACATTTACTGTAATAGGGTTTTGTTTTAATACTTGCAGTGAGCCCTACTATGATGCAGTTTATTTGCAATGTATAAGCCATACCACAAGCTGCCATAGATTTCAATGGTGGAACCGTGTAGTTAGGCCACCATTATCACTCTTGGGGGCCTAATCTGAGCAAACTGAATCTACATGAAAGCACCTACATAAGAGACCTGATTTTCAAAGGTGCCAAGCACGCACATCTCTGACTGACTTCCATGGCTGCTGTGGAACCTTACGTGAGTGCCCACCCGTACACCCAAGATTCAACACTTGAGTCTTACTCATAGTTAGCAACAAATTAGTAGTGGTAGTAGTAGTAAGAGACAGTTAGCAGTTACTTGGTGTATTTATTTGTAGAACTCGAAGTGTTTTACAAATTGAATAAATATCAGTATTAGTCTTAATTTGCCCTGTGCTCACATACACAATAAAAACACATGGTAGTTTTGTGATGGTCTTTACTATTATGGTCACCATTTACTTTGCAATCTTGAGCATTGTTCTCTTTTCTACAAGAAGGAAATTGGGCCTGGAGCAAGTCAATGGTAAAGGTAAGCATAAAACCACTAATATCCGCTCCAGTATTGAGAAAATGGAGTTCATCAGTGAGACACTAGTCAGAACACATTCTCCCTCCTCCCCAACCACCTTTATCCCTTCACAAATCTTGGGTAAAATCTGACATGCTCTTTCCAACCAACCGCACTGCATCTGGCAAGAGAAACCACACCATTGAATTATGCATATGAAGCTCCACTTTTGTTTCTTTTTTCCAGCTTCCTAACTACTTTATTTCTAATGCCCCTGCCATCATGGTACCCAAAACAGTCACTAGTGCAGGTGATTGTGTCTGTCTCCCGCTAATGGCTAATGCTAACGACCATACAGCCTGCTAATTTCTTACCACTAAAGCAGCTCTCCTACAGCTGGGTAGAGGCCTGTGTTTTTAGCACTGACAGCCCTGGTTCAATTCACATTTTAGGCAAAGGTTTAGGGGAAGATTCTTTTATGCAAACCAAGTTATGGATATGGGCAGCTCTGGCATCTTGTGGCCAAATGACTTTCCAAATAATCCAGGGCTTGGAAGTCCCTCTCAAGCCTTCTAAGGGCTTGGAATCAATACAGCTGAACCTCAGAAGAGAGGTATAAGTGCTCAGTCTCTTGCAACCTTGAAAAACCATATGATCCCAGCCATTAAATAGTTTGTTTAAATAGGGATGGCAAGAAATTCAAAAACATTGGAAACCACTGGTTTAACTGATCTGAACATCTGCAAGAAAGATCTGTGCTTTGAACTCTCAGCTCCTGTGCTGTTAACCAAGCCAAAAGTCACACAAAGCAGGTCAATCATATCAGAAAAAGCCAATCAGAAGAGTATATGGAAACTAGATAATTTACAGCAAAATATTTGCCCACAGATTCTCTATGTAGTTGGGCAGTTTTTAGGACCATGCCTTGAGTAAAATTTTGAGAGGTCGGCACCCAAGCTCCACCTGGAAAGTTAGTAGCTGTACCTGTTACATTCAAAGACCTCCGTTTGTACCCTGTGATAGCGGTATGAGCAGACAACAGCTGACTCACCACTCTGGACACTTGGTAAGCATCCCCTCATGGGGCAAATTATGGTGATAATTGATTAAGGATTGAACAATTAATAATGTGGCTCAGCTCATCGGCGGAGGACAGCTAAAGGAGAGACAGGAAAGGGAAGAGGGGTAGAGTGGAAGAAGGGCCACAGAAGCCCAGGATCTCAGGGAGGTGATCTCTCTCATCCCTCTCCCACTGTGCCTAAGGAGAAGGTAAGAGCCTTGTGCTGTGCGGAATTTGTACTGGTATTGCACATTGTAAATAAAGCACATGGTGTTGAACTTGCCAAAGAAATGTGTGAGGAGTGTTTGCACCAAGGAATCCAGGGTAAGGGAGACCCACCCTGTGACATACCCACAAAACTAAGCCACCATGTGCAGAATTATGCATTTGCACACACAGTTATGTGCTGCCTTTCCAGAACCTGTCTATAAGATTAGATGAACTAGCCAGGGCACTGGCCTCCAACCTTCCACTGAACCCTGATGAACTCCCACTCCTGCTGCCAGTTTGTGAAAGTGGCACAAAGTCTCATGGTCCTTCTGAACTTATCACTAACCCAGAATGATCAGGGCACGAGAGCGGTAAGAATGCTTTATTCGTGGATACTTTACCCTCTACGATACAATCCTGGGCACAATTATCCACGTGTCTGTCATCTCCAGTCCCGATTAATGTATTTCACTGTACTGCAGTCAAAGGTGAAACTAATGCAGAACCTCCAGCTGGATAACCCATGTCCTTAGTAGGACAGACCACTGCAAGCCCACTGCTGTGCTTTGATTCCTCTATTGCCTCCCAGGCCACTTTCTCTGCCAATTCAAGGCCTTTGTTTGACTTGATATTCAAAGCCATCAAATGACCCAGCTCCATCAGTGACTGCATCTCCATCCATGACCCACCAAACATCTGTGCCAGAGCACCATGCAGCTAACCAAATTCAGGATGAGGCAAGTCTCAGTTGAGAGTTTGTCTGTGGAATGAGACACCAGGGTAAATTAGACTAACACAGAGTGATCCATTTTAGAACATGATGCAAGATCCTCCTAACAGGTAAAAGATTTCTCATAGACAGTGAGCACGGGATCTCTTGAGGTCACTGTAGAAACATCCAGTCTTCAGCACAACCCTGTGAACGTGGCATCTTTCCATTGCTGAGGAAAGAGGAACAATAATCCCCTCAGAGCAGATTCATAGAGTTTTAAGCCAGAAGAAACCATCTAGTCTGACCTTCTATATATCACTGGCCATTATATTTCACCCAGTTATCCCTGTAATGAGCGTTTATAACTTGTATTTGACTGAAGCATAACTTTTGTTTGGCTAAAGTGTATCTTCCAGAAATGCATTCAGTCTGGATTTGAAGTCCTCAAGAAATGAAGAATCCACTACTTCCCTTGGCAGTTTGTTCCATTCTCACTGTTAAAAATTTGTGCCTAATTTCTAATTTGATTGGACTGGCTTCATCTTACAGGTTTTGGTTCTGTTTTTCTCTGCTACAGAGCCCTTTAGTACCCACTATTTTCTCCCCATGAAGGTACTTATACACTGTCATTTCTCAATCTTCTTTATGATAAGATAAACAAATGGATTTCTTTAAGTCTCTCACTGTAAGGCATTCTCCCTAGTCCTTGAATAATTTTTGTGGCTCTTTTCTGTACCCTCTCCAATTTTTCAACAAGCTTTTTGAAAAGCAGAAACCAGAACTGGACACCATATTCCAGTATTGGTCTCACCAATGCCATACACAGAGATAAAATTACCTCTCTACTCCCCATTAAATACATCCAAGGATCACATTATTCCTTTTTGCCATAGATCACAAAGATCCACTTTGACTCCTAAATCCTTCTCAGAGATGCTGCTTTCCAGGATACAGCCTCCTTCCCCTCCCACTACTAAAGGTTTGGCCTGCATTCCTTTTTCCTAGGTATATAACTTTGCATTTGGTGGTCTTAAAATGCAATTTGCTTGAATGGTCCCAGGTTACCAAGTGATCTAGATCACTCTCTATGACTGTCCTTCCATCATTTACCACTCCAACAAACTTTATGTCATCCACAAATTTTATCAGCAGTGATTTTAGATTTACTTCCACATCATTGATAAAAATATTGAATAGTGTTGGAAGCCCCACTACGCAACATCCCCGTTTGATGAAGGCTCCCCATTGTTCAGTACTTTTTGAGATCTATTAATTGGCTAGTTCTTAATCCATTTATCACATGCTGTGTTGATAATGTATAGTGCTAATTTCTGAATCAGAATGTCATGTAGTACTAAGTCAAACACCTCACAAAAGTCTAAGTTTATTAGCAGTTTGAATAAAAATGTAGGAATACGGGTTGCCATCTATTGAGAAGAATTTCTACAGAAAGCTATGGAAGAGCAGTAAGATGTAGTAAACGAAAACATTTCTCAGAGCCTCCATTTTAAGAATGGGCAACACGATGAATATTGAAAATAGAAAGTTAATCTGTATCCAGAGTATTTCCCAAAGTTTGAAGTTTAAAAAAATAAATAAAAAATTCAGTAGATTCCTGGCTCTCTCAGTTCTTGCTCCTTCGGGAAGTAATGGAGTTGCCTATAACTGTTCAGTCAATCTGCTCTCAGCCCTCCTCATTACAATTAGCATGTTTGTGTCCCATGTTCTGCCACTCGAGTACACGAGTGCCTCTACCAGGAAGGGAACTAACCAAAATGTGGAGCATTTTCAAAAGCACTGAAGTGACTTAGGAGCCAAAGTTACATTGACTTTCTATTGGATTTTGGCTCCTAAGTGCCTAAACCAATTTCTGAAAATGGTACTTAGGCTCCTAAATTACATATGTTTGAAAATTTTATCTCAGTCTCCTACTGCCTCAGCAATGCAGGATTGTTCCCCAGAATTTCACATCACATCTCATCACTGGGGCTCTCCAATTTTCTTTAACATTTTACAGATTCTAAAATCACGTATCAGATTTTGAAAGATTGATTGTTTTTTTAATCATGTTAACATTTGCCTGGAGAACAGATGGGTCATTTCATCTGTAATTTTTCCATTCTTATAAAGACAAAAGGCTAGAGGAAGAGGTCCCACAAAATCCAGTTCACAATTACATTTTCAAAGTCCTCTTTTTCCTATTTACCAGAGAATCTACTGGACTATGGATTGAGTAACAGCCGGTTCGGTCTGGGACTGTCTAGTTGGATGTCAGGTTTCTAACTGATTGCACAGTACTCAGAATCTATTATAGAGTTCCTATAAATTACTTCTATATAGAACAGGCTGCCAAGGTGTGCAGATGTTAGGAGTTGGCTAATCCTAAATAAACCTGGTAAAGACATTTGCCTTCTAAAATTTTCTGCTGAATTGACTGTAGAGATCATTTCATTGAATCAGTAACGTGAAAAGCCTATAATCCCGATGTTTGCCACAAGCCCATGAAGCAGTCTGCAAACATGAACACCTTATCATTCCAGACACTTGGCTCCTACTGAATAGACTCAGAATAAGACACAATCTATCGAGTCTGTGAATCTAGAAATGTAAGAAGACAGCCTGAGTGATCATAGACATACTTAAGTATTTAATAAGGCTTCTTTTACATTTGTAGCTTTGGAAGACCTGACAAGGGAGAATATCCAACTAGTCTATTAGTTTTTATTAAACTGGAAAGAACGTTTATTCTTACAAAGCTGAGGACTTGTACGGAATAGGAAATACATATACACTCGCATGCCCCATTAACTCAGCAATTGTAGGTGTATGTTTGGTTGCCATTACTATGAACACACCATCACTGAGGTCATCTTTGACTCCTTATTCTCCTTTTCCCTTCACTTCTCCTGCCACTTCTTCCTCCACACTATATCAAAACACACACACTTATTTTCTGTTCTTACAGCTAAAATGCTAGTCCAAGGTCTAGTCATCTCCCACCTCAATTATTGCAACCTCTCCCTCCCCAGAATTCCCACATTTCTCTCCTTCATTTCCTGCAAAACATAGCTGCTAAAATGATCTGCCACACCTGATCAGACTTCTTTTCTCTCTGAATCCATCTACTGGCCTCCCCTTATTCACAATAAGTGAGTAAGTAAATCCATTTATCTGTGTTTGAATATTAGTGACATTGTAACAATTTTCTAAAGCCATCATGATCCACTGCTAACTTCAAGCACTCTACAGCCGATCTTCCAGTGACCTGCCACACACCACCCATCCAATTCCTTGCTGGTTGTCCCCTAATATGATGACTCCCCACCATTCCTTCCAAAATAAATTTCTCAAGGTTTTTTCTGTCTCTACACCGAATGAGACCAATGTACATAAGTTTGTGTTTGTTGGTTTTCAACATCAGGGTCTACTTCTCTTCAATAATATTTCCAATATAAGTATTCACCCTTTTTTCTGTCCAGGAGATAAGCAAGAGTGTTCGTCAGCAGCACATTTCAAATGCTTATTTTTTTTCTTATCAGCCACATTAACGTCTCAAAATTCACATCCATAAATCACTATGGAAAATATTAGGCATTTCACCAGTTGCCCTTTGTACATTTCGAGATCTATGCTTTCTTAAGAGAGGCATAGCGGAGTGAGTTATCCCTAGTCATCTTCTGATTCCTTTGGAACAGCCTCCTTGGTTGCATACGTATGATCCCAGATAATTAACAGCTTCTCTGTTAATTGTGATGTCCACTCGTATCCTGTTTTAGTCACTCTTTTTGTTGCATTCAGGAATAGTCCATAGGACTCACGCCCTGTTCTTACAGACACCAACTTTTGTTGCACTGCATCAATGGTTGCAGAAAAGAGCGTTTCATCAGCAGCATATCTGAGGTCGATGAAGAGGTGTCCATCAATGGAGAGCCTAGCTCCTTCCACTTTGTCAAAACCTTCCAAGGCATGTCTCATAACGAATTCTGCATATATGTTAAAGAGGTTTGGGGACAAAATACACTCTTGTTTCATACCCTGCCCAGTGGAAAACCACTCACTGTCACCTACTGCTGTTTACACCATGGTCTATTGTTGGTGGCAGTGACTTGCAATGAGTTCAATGAGAAGCTTTGGAATCTCCATGTCTACGGGTACTGGAACTATTTTTATAGTGGGGGTGCTAATGATGGAAACCACATATTTGGTGTTTGTTATTACTACTTCAAGCCAGGGGGTGCGGGAGCACCCCCAGTACCTCTGGTTCTAGCACCACTGCCCATGTCCGCCAGTATCCTCCAAAGACACTCATGACAGATGGTATCAAATGCTTTCCGAGTAGTCAATGAAGCACATGATCAATGGATGAATGTGTACTCTACATTTTTCAGTGCAGTACCAATGTACTGTATCAATTATAATTTTCCTGTGCTCACCTTCAAGGCGCTGTGCAATCATGCTCCACCAACAGCTTGGATCTCATTACTTGTCCTATTCTCCCATAGCCTCCTTTACTCCACTGATAATTGCCCCAAAACAGCCCTTTGTTCTCTCTCGCTCTCTCCTCTCTCTCTGTTCCTTTTACCTTGCAGCCCGACTGGTAGATCTGGAAGGGGGTACATAGTAAGATCTGGTAGATCTGGAAGGGGGTACATAGTAAGAAAAGTTGGTGAACCTTTGAACTAGATCATGATGGTCCCTTCTGGCCTTTAAGTCTATGAGTCTATTTAGCCAGCCAGCACTCTTCACTGTGGTATCTGAGGTTTCTGCTGTGAGCCTTTTCCTCCTAAGTCCAGAGGCCCTGGGATGTTTGGGTCTCCAAGTAAGCTCCCCAGCCCTTCAGGCTAGCATTGGTTGTGAGGGTTAAAGTATATGGAAGGCAGCTTGGGATGCCTTTGCAGACATTGTAATGGATTGACCACCGTTGTAAGAAGTTGAACATCTGTGCTGGAACCCGTACTTGATCTTTCATGTGTATCAGGGCATGGTCCCAAACCTTTAGTATGAAAGCTTGAAGGCTTCTGCTGTGTGATTGTGCCATGGAGTCATCCCTACGCATGACACCAGGACTCCTAGCAGTTGGAGGCATAGTCCTATGGTAGACCTCCAGAAAATAAATTCCTGGATGGCACCAGAGAATTCTTCTTGGCATTGACGATGAAGCCATGTGCCTGAGGAAATTTAACATCTGAGACATGGCCCTGTGTGCAGCTGATCAAAATGGAGCTCTGAACAGGATGTCATCCAGGAAGGGGCACAGGAAAATTCCCTGCTACCTCCGTCTGATTATCACTGTCAACATCTTTGGAAAAACCCTCGGGCCCGAGGACAGGTTGAACATGAGTATTCAGTACTGATAACATTTCCTGCTGGAGGCGTACCTCAGAAGTCTCCAACAGCACAGTCTGATGGGGATAGGGAGATATGCGTTTGCTACATCTACTGAAGTCAAGAAGTTCCCCGAGGACAGCAATGACACTGTAGAAGTCAGGGTGTCTATCCAAAACCGCATTTTCATATTCTACTGAGCCTTTTGAAGTTAAGAATGGCTCTGATACCCCCTGTGTACTTCTGTACTATGAAGATGGAGTAGAACCCGTAGAACAAGGTCAGCTCCCAGACTACTGCACTGGGCAGCACAGCAAGGGAAGGAGGTGACCAGTCTGTGGAGAAAGAAGTGGTTCGGTACTATTTAGAAAAGCTGGACGAGTACAAGTCCATGGGGCCAGATGCGCTTCATCCGAGAGTGCTAAAGGAGTTGGCTGATGTGATTGCAGAGCCATTGGCCATTATCTTTGAAAACTCATGGAGATTGGGGGAGATCCCGGACAACTGGAAAATGGCTAATGTAGTGCCCATCTCTAAAAAAGGGATGGAGGAGGATCCTGGGAACTACAGGCCAGTCAGCCTCACCTCAGTCCCTGGAAAAATCATGGAGCAGGTCCTCAAGGAATCAATTCTGAAGCACTTAGAGGAGAGGGAAGCGATCAGGAACAGTCAGCATGAATTCACCAAGGGCAAGTCATGCCTGACTAATCTAACTGCCTTCTATGACAAGATAACTGGCTCTGTGGATGAGGGGAAAGCAGAAGACATGTTGTTCCTTGACTTTAGCAAAGCTATTGACACAGTCTCCTACAGTATTCTTGACAGCAAGTTAAAGAAATATGGGCTGGATGAATGGACGATAAGGTGGATAGAAAGCTGGCTAGATCGTTGGGCTCAACGGGTAGTGATCAATGACTCCATGTCTAGTTGGCAGCCAGTATCCAGTGCAGTGCCCCAGGGGTCGGTCCTGGGGCCAGTTTTGTTCAATATCTTCATAAATGATCTGGATGATGGTGTGGATTGCACCCTCAGCAAGTTTGCAGATGACACTAAACTGGGAGGAGTGGTAGATACGCTGGAGGGTAGGCATAGGATACAGAGGGCCCTAGACAAATTGGAGGATTGGGCCAAAAGAAATCTGATGAGGTTCAACAAAGACAAGTGCAGAGTCTTGCACTTAGGATGGAAGAATCCAATGCACCGCTATAGACTAGGGACCGAATGGCTAGGCAGCAGTTCTGCAGAAAAGGACCTAGGGGTTACAGTGGATGAGAAGCTGGATATGAGTCAACAGTGTGCCCTTGTTGCCAAGGAGGCTAACGACATTTTGGGCTGTATAAGTAGAGGCATTGCCAGCAGATCGAGGGACGTGATCGGTCCTCTCTATTTGACATTGATGAGGCCTCATCTGGAGTACTGTGTCCAGTTTTGGGCCCCACACTACAAGAAGGATGTAAAAAAATTGGAAAGCGTCCAGCAGAGGGCAACAAAAATGATTAGGGGACTGGAACACATGATTTATGAGGAGAGGCTGAAGGAACTGGGATTGTTTAGTCTGCAGAAGAGAAGAATGAGGAGGGATTTGATAGCTGCTTTCAACTACCTTAAAGGGGGTTCCAAAGAGGATGGCTCTAGACTGTTCTCAGTGGTAGCAGATGGCAGAACAAGGAGTAATAGTCTCAAATTGCAGTGGGGAAGGTTTAGGTTGGATATTAGGAAAAACTTTTTCACTAGAAGGGTGGTGAAGCACTGGAATGCGTTACCTAGGGAGGTGGTGGAATCTCCTTCCTTTGAGGTTTTTAAAGTCAGGAATCGTATCTGCCTTGGTGGGTAGGGGACCCCACGTGCCTGTCTGACTCAGAGCCCCAAGAGCTAGCAGAGTTAAAGATGGAAGCTGGGTGCAGGCTGGGCACAACTTGCCATCTGCCGAACCTGGGAAGGCTGCCTCACACATAGAGCAGCACTTGGATTTGACCTGGTGCTTTCTTGGCTGCTCTGCCAAGGCTGTAAGGGGCAGAGGAGCTGGTAGGGAGATGCTGCAGCAGGCTCAGGCAGGGATAAACCCCCATAGGGTTAACCATCTCAGGGGGCAGGAGGAATGCTGAGGAGGGAGAACACTGCTCCCCATTGCCAAGAAAACTGGGCAGAAAAGTTAAAATAGTAGGAGGAAGGGCAGGAGCAAAGGAAGCCACCACTGTCTGCTGCTGTGGAGGCACAATCTGTCAGCAAGCAGGTGCTGAGACACAAAATCTGATCCGCCTCTGTGAGCTTCAGGGAGAGGCGAGCAGCTCAGACGTCCAGAACTGGGGCGGGAGACGCTGGGGTGCAGAAAGTCATCATCTCTCCCTGTCGTTCTGATCATGTCACTCCCCTCTTTGAATCCTTTCACTGGTTCCACATCTTCTATTGCTTCGGATTTAACTATGCCTTTCTATTTACCCGGACTCACCTCACTTCACATTGTGCACTGATGCTCTGCCAATATGCCCACTCAACTGCCCGGTTGGCAGCTCCTCACACAAACACGTGCATGCCTACTTTCATGCTGACCCCGCAGGCCTGGTGTGACCTTTGTGCAAGGCCTCTCTCTTCTCCATTTTGGGGCCTCCTTTGAAGACCCTCTCTGCCATGCTGCTTACAATGAACTGAGCTGACCCGTATATTACATGAGAAGAAAGGAAAGAAGTATGTTGTTGTCCTACTCTCCCTCATCTCTGTCTCCTTGGCGATCTCTCTGTCTTCATCTGTGAGCACATGGGGAGGGTCTGCTCCTTCTTATCCATGTGGACTGCACAAGTACCCTAGGGGGTGTTACCATGAACACACACTGAGTAACTGGAACAACATATGCACACATTTTATTTGGATTGTTTTAATTAATTTAATTAACTTAGCGCTGGAGACAGGTGACTGACAGCCCCAGAGCCCAAGCCCTCTCTTCATCCCCTGATCAGGAACAGCAGAGCTGTTAGCAATGCAGCTTACTGGCTCCATCCATCCATAGTACCTGAACAATGAGCTGGGGGCTCCCCCGCTAGCTCAATACTCATGGCCAGTTCAGTCTTTTATTTCCCCTAATTTTAACCCAAAGCTCACTTTTATAGGGCCTCTAAAAGGCAAAATCTCATGAGGAGCTGAATGTAACCCTCCATGGACTGCCCTTTTTAGACAGACTACTGCTTAGCCTCCTGTGCCACCGCCAGGAAATTCCCAGAAGCAGCCAGTATAGACTGCTGAGGTGACTGGGTCAGAGTCACCACTCAGTAGGAGAGAAATCGCTGCAGAGAAGGTGAGCTTCTCTCGCCAGGTTGGGCAGGAAACAGTACATAATATTTCTCAATAGATGCCTGTGGAAAATTAACAGTGAGCTGCACTTTGAAGTTTTTGCCAGAGAGGATGTGGCAGGCAGGCAGACTGACTGTACAACGGAGACATTGTTACTGCGTTAAAAAAAAATAATAATCAGACAATAACCCAGTCTAAATTCTGCATTTGTCTAATTTCCTGGGGAAACAGGAATACACAGCAGAGTGAATCCAATTTGACAAGTTAAGTGAGTGGATATTCAGAGCAGAAAAGAGGGGGAAAACACTAACACTCTTCATCAAAGAACATTAAGCCCTTTCAAAGACATTAAAGAATGAAGCCTCGCAACCCCTGTCTGACGTAGGTAAGCATTATCACCCTCATTTTACAGACAAGGAAATTGAAGTTCAGAGGGGAAAGTGACTTCCCAAGGTCACAGTGTGTCTTGGGCAGAATCCAAGATTCCCAATTCCTAGTTATCTGTTCTAACCACTAGAGTGCACTGTCTCTAGAATATGCGTGTGCAGGAACTGCTCAGTGAAAACACAGGTGGTATTGAAGGAAAGCCTGCCTTGGCACTGTCAGCCACCAGCACATGAGGACATTATTCAGTCTCAGCCCCGGAGGAGAAGATGGAGGAAGTGTAAGGTATCACAGCACTCAAATCATAAATGACACTCCTGTGTATGTGTGTACGCATGTGTACTTGGGCATCCACCTGCTTTGATGATAAGAAGCCTACTGAAAACTGTAAATTCCCAGCTGTTTATAATGGCATCCACTCATAGAATGACTGGGCATGTCACTAATGCAAGGAAAATGCAGACTTCATTCCAGCTCCGAGCTCTGACAGAAAATTACAGCACTTCAGAGTATGGAAACACGCAATGAATTTACTGCCATCAGATATTAATAATCTATTTTAAAAGCTAATAACCTGAGGTTACTTCTTACAGAAGCGCTCGTGGCATGCAGACACCATCTGTTGAGTGGCAGGTTTGGTACGCAGCATTGTGTTCCAGCTAGAGCTATCCCACGCTCTTACTGGAAAGGGAAACCGTTAGCTCTCCAAGACAAAGTAATTCTCATCTGACAAATCCAGCCAGCTATTTACAACAAACAGACATACACTGAGATGTGCAGAGCTGGTTTCCAAACATGTCACAGCTCTTCTCTTATTTCTCTGTACCCGTCCTCCCTTCTGGATCTCTCATTTTCCTTTTCCTCTTGCACTTTACTTCCTGCCTTCTACCAGGCTGACTCCTATTCCTAGAAGAGTCTTCCTGAATTCATCCACCAAGCGCCTTCTCTCACCACATGCAAATCTACCTCTTGTAACAATCCTGCCTCCATTGTTCTCAGCATTAGTAACTCAGACTCTCCCCTCGCCAGAACCGCTGCTCAGTGTCTTGTCTTGTCTGGACTGGAAGCTCTTTGAGCAGAGAACATGCCTTGCTTATATTCTGTAAAGCATAGTGTAAATTTATGGTGCTCAGAAGAGGCCTTATCATTTCTGAATGTGTCTGAGCAAGAATGTTTTGTCTCCTACCACGAAATGTAGCACACAGCTCTTCACCCTCCATCCCACCATTACTCATCGGGGCGGGTCTCGGCACTATGAGTCTTGAGAATACACCCAAACGTCAGCTCATTGGTTAAAAAGGGGGGGATGGGAGAATTCTTGCGACAGAGAAGTGGAGGCTGTGCTACGGCTCTTGCAGAGGTTCCGACACTTTGGACTGATCTAATTTTTTGAAATTAGGAATAAAACCAAAACCCAACCCCGCCCCCCCAAACAAAAAAAAACAAACAAAAAATAAACACTTACCCGTAATGGCTGGGGGCTTTCACATCTGCCATGGGTGTTTTGAGGCACTTCCCCAGGGGAGCCCAGTAGGGATTGTGCAATGATGTCCCCTACATAGGTTTGAAACTCTTGCCCCTTGTGGCTCCAAAGATCAAAGTGCCCCCGCTCCCCACATTTTAAAGTAAATGCTCAAGAGACAGAAATTTTCCAGATTTCAGAGACTTGGGTCCAAGTCCTGCCCCACCACATTTTCCCTTTTCTTTCCTTAAGGGGCAAGTGCACCACAGGCTTCTGGTTTCAACCAAGCAGGGTTCATATCTGCACACCAGCTGTCTCACATGCCACCCTGAAACACCTGGGGCCTGGTTTTCATAGGTGCTATGTTTCCACAATTTCAAAGCTGTGCAGGTCTGCAGCTCTGAAAATCAGGGGTCCAGCCCTCAACAACTGGAGGCACCCCAAATTAATGACACTGATCATTTTGGCCTAATTGGAAAGCTACCATGATGCTCTGTTGAGCTCTCTGGTCGCAGGAACCGCTCCCTTCCCTTGTGAAGTGCCCCACATTAGTGAGAGTTAGGGAAGCCACTTCATTTAATCTTTGAAAAGCAAAATATTACAATAGGAATTCTTCAAGCTGTAATTGCAGAGAGTGTATGCACGACAAACACATTAACATTTAACACTATAAGCGCTTCAGAGAAGTGCAGAACCTCACCACAAAGCTGTGCGGAGAAGTGGTGTGTATGAGAGACTGAGCAGGTTTGCAGAGGAAGGAATGAGAATTAGCAACATTCTCTCTCATGCAGATATTAATCCCTGCCGCCGCAATAAAATTTCTCTGTCTTATGCTGACGTCAGCCACGTCAGAGTCCTCCTTAGCTGATACATGGCTCATTATGTGCTCAAGCCTATGTCTCTGGGAAAAATTACTTTAAAAATAAAAAGAAAAGGAGGACTTGTGGCACCTTAGAGACTAACCAATTTATTTGAGCATAAGCTTTCGTGAGCTACAGCTCACTTCATCGGATGCATATGTATATGTGTATGCATCCGATGAAGTGAGCTGTAGCTCACGAAAGCTTATGCTCAAATAAATTGGTTAGTCTCTAAAGTGCCACAAGTCCTCCTTTTCTTTTTGCGAATACAGACTAACACGGCTGTTACTCTGAAACCTTTAAAAATAAAAAAGGTGAATTCCTTGAGCTCACCTAAGTAGCAAAGGAAACCTAGTGAATTGGGTTCCGTTTGGAGTTGCACATTGCGAAACTTTGTGTGTTTAAAGGAGAGAGTTTCTCTGGGGTAGTGAAACATTTGCACTGTTGTGCCAGGGATTTGCCATGAGGAGTGTCAGCTAGTGTCTGGAACTGCAGTTTCCGCAGCCTGTCATAGAAAGGGGATGAGATCATCAAGGAGAAGCCAACCACAGATTCCAGGTTGTCCACCAAGGTGAGAAATCACAGGGGAAAAAGCAGTTGAAGGCAGCTAACATGCTCCAAAAAAGATTTTTTTAAAATGTATCCATTAATTAGTAGTGATGTTGAAGTCTGAGAAAACAGCCCCAAGGCTTCTACATTTCCCCTAGACCAAAGGTTCTCAAACTGTGGTCTGTGGACCCCCAGTAGTCTGCGAGCTCCATTCAGGTGGTCCGCGGATAGTTCCCTCTAAGGTGTGGGCCTGGGCGGCTGCACACACAAGAACGAAGGGCCACCCCCCAATTAGTGGAGCCGCGCAGGCATGGCTCCACTAATTAGGTGCCTGGACCCTGGAGAAGTCGCACATGTAAGGTGAGGTGGTGATCTTGGGGGGAATAGGAGGTAGGTGGGAGGGGGCAGTGGGGTGAGAAGAGGGGGTGGGGGAATTTGGGATGTGCAGGGCTGCGGCAGCCAGAGAAAGAGGCGACTTTCCCCAGCTCCAGGGCTGCAGCTGCCGGGGAGAGACCCCCCCTCCTTCCCAGCCTCAGCTCTGTGGCTGCTGTGGCAAGAAAGAGAGCCCCCTCCTTCCCAGCCTCAGCTTGGGGGCTGCCGCAGCGGGGAAGAGAGGGCACATCCATCGCATTCGAATGGTAAGATTACTGATTTTAAAATATGAGTTGTGTGCTTTTATTTGTAGAACAAAAAACCATTAATTATTAAGTTTTTTTTATATAGTGCTTTTATCCAAAGTGCTTTACAATAGTTAGCTAATGGTACAAACAACATTTGGAAAGATCATTAAGTGATCCGCTGAGACCCTCAGCAATTTTCAAGTGGTCCACAAAAACTAAAGTTTGAGAACCACTGCCCTAGACTGAAGGGAAACTTTCTCTGACCAAGCAGGCTGGGTTACGCAGATGTGTGAACCACTTTAATTACAATCCCATCTACAAGTTTGCAGCATGGGGTCTGGAAAACAGCACTGCAAGGCAGAGTAACTTGCAGTTCAACCCTGGGAATTTCTGGGGAGCAACAAGTTTGAATCTCATCTAGTCCTCTAATGATTTGCATTGTACTAGAAAGACAAGGCAGTGGGTTTTGAATTCTTTCAATTAGACATTTAGTCTGTTCAAGGGAGTGGGATGGTGTTTTTAGATTGAAATCATAACCTTGATTCAAAGGACTTCAGGGTTGATGACACTACAGCCATCAGTGGTGAAGTTTTAGTAAAGAGGCTGGATGAAGGAATTAGAACAAGAAGAAGAGTGATCCTAGCAAGGGCCTGAATGCTGCTCTGACTCCCCCCAAATCAACCACAACAAGTCTCTAATGCAAAATGAACCCAGACAACATTGCCCTTACAACCAAAGATGTGCAAAAATGAAATGTGATGAGGGTAATTCTTCTTTCACTTATACCAGTGTAAATCAGAAGCAATTCATCTGAAGTCAATGAAATTACACTGGTGTAAAACCAGAGTAAATGAGACTAGAATCTGGTTAAACTGGTGGAGTTACACACATGTGCTGGTGTAAATCTGGAGTAACTACAGTGGAGTTTTACTGTTTTAAAAGAGGTGTGAATGAGAGGAGAATTCAGCCCATGATCTTCTCCTACAAAGAAAAATAAAGTTTTACCATTAACAACAACAGACGAGCCAGCCCATTTGTGTCTGCTTTCTTGAGAACGCACTTCTGCCTTCCCCTTTTATAAAGTACCAGTTGTATGCGATAGTCTTGTAGAAGCATAAGTGAAAGCTATCAGTGACTAACCAGTTTAGATCTTAGCATTACCTTCCCCACTGCAATCAACTGGTGCAATGAACAAATAGATGCAGTATTGTGAAAGCACAGAGGGGTTGGCCATGAAACAGTAGAACATATATTGACTGTAACTACTCCCCAGAATATTAGATTTCATCTTGGAAACACTAATGCATAGTAAGCAGGCCAGGTTTCTCCTACCATGACAGACTCCCCTCTTTCAAACCTAGTCAATATCAATGTACAATTTCATGATATAAGATTTCAAAATGGGGACAACACCTGTGAAATACTGAAATGTATTGATGAAGATGATACAGAATCACTGAGGAATCATGACACTGCTCCCAAACTAGCATTGATCCACTAGACCTTTAAAGATCATTTTCATTGTTCCAAATCACTTCAGTGTCTTTCAGTCAAACACCATGCGGGTGTTTTTATTATCTCTGCAAGAAGTATCAGCTGTGGCATGGCCTTTTCATGCAATGGCCACTTGAGAGACACTGTATTAAGAGAGCTAAATACACACAGTGGCAGTCTCTGAGCTCAGAAAAATGAATGACACCAGTTGTTGTACAGTAAGGCCCTTCATAGGACAGGTTTGTGTATGCTGGGTGAAAGTTTGGTGCAGTTGCAGATTCATGGCTGTATATAAATTCTTAAAAAGAATGGGGAGTACTCGTGACACCTTAGAGACTAACAAATGTATTAATAAATTTATTTAATAAATTTGTTAGTCTCTAAGGTGCCACAAGGATTCCTCGTTCTTTTTGCTGATACAGATTAACACGGCTACCACTCTGAAACCTATAAATTCTTAAGAATTTTCAGCATTAAGAGTGAAATCCAGCAGCTGAAACTACTGGCCAAATGGGTTTCAGTTTTGGGGTTTGTTCTCTGAAGTGGAATTAGTTCTGGTTTGAAAGTTCTGATTGACAGCTCTGGGGACAAGTCCTTTGTTCAGCTCCAGGTAAAGTACAGGCAGAACCAGACAAGTTTCACTCATACTCCCAAATAGACCTGAACCCTGACATGGTGAAAAGCATAGGCTGAGATTTCAAAGAAGCCTAAGGAAGTTAGATGCCTAAATCCCAGTAAAATTCAATGGGAGTTGGGCGCTTTGCTCCCTTAGGTTCATTTAAAAATCACTGTCATAGCCCAGACTCTTGTGGCTCACTTAGTTCTTATCTTGTCTTCTGAGGCAGCCAACAGGGGTCCAATTAACGGCCTTGTGGTGATATGAAGAGCTACTTATTAGGGGATGGGCCCGAGACCCAAAACATTTCACACAGTCCACTTTTTGGTCACCACCATGCTGCTGTGATCCAGAGGGGAACATTTCTGTCCCTTAACTTTGGATTTTGAATACAGTCATGAATGAAACCTTCAGGGCAATGTTCAGCATCAACAAAACTTGGGTTCTGAACCAGAACTTCTCTGAAGTTCAAGAGCATTTGGATCTGGAGCTCCAGTTTGGGACCATCTCTGTTAAAAAGTCCCCTGGAGGTAAAATGCAACAAAACCAGCCATCAGCCTCTCAGAACTGCCAGAGAGACATTGTAAAGTATGGCTACAACACTACATGTTTTAAAGTGAGTGACACTGGGCAAGTCGGACTGTCAAACGTGGGGTCTGTAGACTCTCACAGATTCACTGTAAGGTTTGTTTAATTCATCACTCTTGTACTTTAAGATTGGCTAATGGGTAATGGAAATCTTGAGGTATAGCTCTTATTCCCCTGTTCACTAGCCAAGCAATAAGATTCTAGTTAGCAGGCTGGGCAGCAGCTGGGAGGCAGCATTGTAAATGATGTAGTTGTGGGAAGAAGTTGAATGGTGAAGCCAAAGAGTAATAGCAGTATGGAGGGAGGCGAGTGCTGACAGCAGCAGTGAGAATGAGAGAGGAGTCTGAAGAAAGAAAGAACCAGAGAGAGACAAAGAGAGAGCTGGAGTGAGAGAGATGCAACAAGCTCAGCTTTTGTGGGAGCAGAATCTTGAATTGCTTTGCAGTGACTCTCTCCGGTTGACCCACAAGAAGCATTAAAAAGCTCCCAAAAGATCTGCGACCAACCATGGTTGGTTAGTAGGATGGGTCTGGCCAATACTATAGGACCAGGGTGAGGCAAAGAGATGAAGGGGAAAATAAGGGAAAGAGGGTATTGTCCCTTTGAAAAATACACAGTGAGATAACTTCTTTGGGGGAGTGGGTAACCAAATTCTGAAAAATAATCCCAGCAGACTGAGTGTGAAACCACTTATATAGTACTGAAGTCCCTGTGGAACCCTCTGAAGGCTGGTCACTTCACTGGTAGAAAGTGTCCTGAGAAGAGTCACTTTGCCAAGCAAGAATGTAAAGTGTGTTAGGGGCTAATTCGTTCTATATCAACAGCTGCACTGGTATGATAAGACATTGACCACTGAGTGTTCCCATAGTATCTCCGGTGAACCACTTTCCCCGTGCTGACAATCAGAGCTCTGAGCGGAGCCTTTACTCTATAATTTGGAGGTAATATTTTAGCACCCATTTCTGATGTGCTGCATCACTGATTATGCTTGGGAGTAAGCAGCTGTCATCTTCTCTTCTATATACAGAAGTATGGCTTTTTTGGGTCAATTGTACTGCTGTTTTGAAATAAAATGTAAGGTTATTTCAGGATGAGTAATACATTCATTGATGTTATGTTACACAGAGCATGTTAAAAAGAGTTACTTTGTTTTGTTTTTTAAAGAGTGTAAAGTTTTAAAAAATGTGGTTACGAGACTGGATTTCGCTCAGTATTGGGGAACATAGGTCTTTCAATTAAGCCCTGAGTGGGACACCTACAGTTCATTTCCCTATTGTTTAGAGCAGAATTCTCTTAAAATGGGTCACTCTGGGAGAGAGACTCCTGTGCTGATCTGTGTAAAATAGGATGAATTTCAGCCACATCAGATTGTCTTTCTGCTTGATCACAGATGACAAGGTATCTAACTCCCAGAATATAAGTTTCCCTTTGAGATTCCTAGTTCCAAGAGGAACCAGTAATGGAGGTGCTTCATGTGTTTAAAGATAATAACATTCAAGATCATTTGTCCATGCGAAATTCATTCGCTACACAGAAGTAACACCACCATGCCTAAACAAGAGTATTTGCACAGTGTCTTCCACGTGTGGCTTTGCTCCCGTCCCCTAGCCTGCCTTCTAAATCCTGGGAACTCACTTATTCTGAAGGGTGCTAATTAATAAACACTGAGTTGCTAGCCACAGAGTTCAAGATGAGATGTTATTATTTGTTTGCTCTTCTATACCTCTCTGCATGGATCTACCTCTCAATGCCATTGCCTACATCTATGCAAGCTGAGTTGACTTGTAAATTTGATGGCATACGTTTAAGCAAGAGAGGGATTGCTTGAACTGAACCTAATGGTAAACTTTCATTAAGCCCTCTTTTGGTTTACATATTTTGATCCGCATCCCTGACACAACAACGTCTTTTCCAACCAGACAAAACCAAGAGGACTCACCATCTCCCAGCAGGACTGACCTATCCTGCTACAAGCTTCTGAAGGTTTTTTTGCCCCTTTGAAATACATAGGACGTAGGATTCTTAATTGTATCCCGTTGATGTACTACTTGTTAACTGATTTTTATTTTTCAAAACATAATCAGAAATATTAAGCGAGTGCAAGAGAGTGTAATGAATTACCATGAAGTAAGAACAGATTATAGAGCAAATTTAGAGCTTTTGGTTGGAACTACGCTGGTAGCTAAATCAGAGAGTTGGGAGTGAGCCCAAACAAGCATATATAAAGCAATCCTACTGTTGAGCATTTGACTTGTGTAAAAACAATTGGTCAATTGGCCAGTCAAATATTACGAAATAATGTAAAAAATGGTCAAATATTTTAAAGCATTAATTTATTAGTACAGTAACAACAGTAACAAAAAAGAGCAAGACATTATGGTCGGCAGTAGGCTTAGCATTGGATTCTTATGCCTAATTACAAAAAATAAGTTACTTAACCAAGGTACTTTAACTCAGAAAAATACAAAACAATGAAGTTCTAAAAAAATTAAAGAATGACACCATCCAAAAGGTAGGCTACTGCCTATATCAGGACATTCTTGGAATATTTGACAATATTTCATGATGGCCAAATAATAAATAAGTGATCAACTGACATTATTTGACTAGTCAATTGACCAGTTTGCTAAGCCTATGCAATCTATCCTTTCAACTCCCCAGCAAAAAAATCCCAGCATCAGAAAAGATCATTCCAATTCCTTCATCATACACGTAAAACAACTAACAAGAACTTTATTTTGATCTGAAGACTCTGAAAAGAACTAGGAAATATGGTATCATCTCCACTGCAATCCATCATCTCCTCCAACAGAGACAGCTGCAGGAAATATCTGCACTCTTCAGCTGTCTCAACTGAACCACCTGCAGAGCAGTGCTAATGAAGTGCTTGCTAACTTGAAGACCAACTCAGGAAAGAAACTGAATCCAGCCTGAATTATGTATAAATCTCAAGGGTGTTTGGTTTAAGGTGGCTGTAGAAAAATAAAAGGGAACTGCTCATGTCGATCTATACCTGGCCATCCCCTGCTGATATCCACCAGACACCTTTACTGACTTGACTTTGTTTTTACTGATAACTCTTATGCAACAAGCTGTAATAAAAGTCTGAAAACAAAATGAGATACTTACCCGCCTTCAAAGATCTTGATCCTGGCTGGCTCCCCTCTTTTGGAAATGGGAGCCTCTTCTTCTGATTTGCCTCTTTTATCCTCTTCCTTCTCAGCTCTAGTTAAATCTTTTCGACCTTCATTGGAAAGGAGTGAAGGCAAATGAACCTATCTCCCCAAAAGAGCAAAACAATCATTTGTTACATTTCAAATGGCTCTAACAAACACACAGACCATATACACTGGGTTCCCTCAGATAGAGAAGTTTCAGAGTAGCAGCCGTGTTAGTCTGTAGAGAAGGCAACCTACCACATGTGGTACTGACTATGATGATTGTACCTAGTATCTATGACTTACATTTTCAAATATGCTCTCAAATTCTGGATCTTGTCCTCTGTTTGATATGTCTTATTTAGACTGAACTTTTAAGGGTGGGGAATGTCTTAAAGTACCATGTAAATTAACAACAATTTACATATTTTATTGTAAAAACAATAATTATTAACAAATATTTAAGAATTACATCCCTCTTGTAAGGTGGGTCTATACAGTTATCTTCATTTCACAAATCTGAAAACTGAGGCATAGACAGATGAAGTGTCTTGTCTAGGGTCACTCAGTGAGTCAGTGGCAGTCGGGAATAGAAATCAGGAGACCTCTAAACTTTGTATAAACCGATGGTTACTGAAAGCTCTTGGGTGACTTCCTTTCAAGAAGAACAAAGCTAGCCAAGGGCTCGGCACCCCCACCGCCACAAATATAATGCCAACAAAACCTGTTTCTCCTTCTCCCCCGAGAGATTCTAAAAGTGAAGTTTTCTCTTCTTCCCACTGCTAAGCATGAGGCCCTTTGCTTTGTCATACACCCAAGCATAAAGACAGTCACACAGTGACATGCCATTTAGCGGGACTGTAAATCCTTATGTTTACACCATGCAGATTTAAACCTTAGTTCTGTGCTATGTGACTCAATCTGTTCTAAGAAGAGCAAGACTCTGCATCTGGACCTCGTTATGCTACTTCAAGGAGCTCTGCGTGACATTACATTTTGGTGACATGACAAAGTTATGAGTTAACAAAACATTTTCTTTCACATTATCCACAAAGGTTTGAAAGAGCAAGGCAAGTTAGCTTTCACCTGAACTACATTTACTCTGTGTACACAGCAGCACAGAGTGACTTCATTTTGTGGATATTGCCATTTCATGCTCAATGTATCATCCATAGCATTAAACTGTGTCCCAGATGACCAACAGTTTACTTCTTGGGGGAAGGTTGGGGGTGGCTTATGAGAAGTTTCACTATGGTATGTTATTGCAAACTACCATCGGATTACTAGACAGAGGAAGGAAGATCTACCACAGAGAAGTGATATGACACTTGGCAAATCACTTAGGCCAAAGTTTTCAAAATTGTCCACTAATTTTGTGAGTCCAGCTTGAGACACTCAGCCTACATCTACACAGCAAAAAAATCCCCACAGCACTGAGTTTCAGAGCCTCGGTCAACTGACTTGGGCTTCTAGGGCCCATGCTGTGGGGCTAAAAATAGCAATGTACATATTCGGGCTTGGGCTGGTGCCTAGGTTCTGAAAGCCGAGGGTCTCAGAGCCCAGGATCCAGCCCAAGCCCAAATGTCTACATTACTATTTTCAGCCCAAGAGCATGGGCTGTAGGAGCCCAAGTCAGTTAACCCATGCTCTGGGACTCGCAGCTGCGGGGATTTTTCTGCTGTGTAGACGTACACTTAGGGTGCTGAGAACCTAATGAAGTCAGTGGGAACACAGATGATCAGCACCTTTGAAAATCAAACCTTAGATGTCATGATTTGAACATCCAAAGTTAATGAAACTTTTCTGCAAGTTTTCACCTTAACTTTTTCTATGCCCCAGTTTCACCATTTGTAAAAGAACAGTAATAATATATGCCATCACAAATGTAGCGTTAAGCTTAATATATCAATGTTTTTGAAAGGGCAAGATATAAATGGAGAGATGGAAGGCCCTAGACAGATGTAAAATAAATTATACAGTTGCTATTTTGCTATTATTGCATCTCATTTAGAAAGTCTGCATGCTCACTAAGCAGTTTAGTTAGCCATGAAGCTATTTGCAGAGCAGTCTACTCTTGCTTCAAACTTCACCAGCTTGGTAAATCTCCCTGAGACTGAAAAATCAAGCCAAGTCTGAACACCGTATGCAATGTACTACAGCTTACTAGTAACTGACTGTATGTCCCATTGTATTAAAGACTATGGTTTATATTAACTTTTCTATTGTATTACCTGACAATGTATAGTTATATAAAGAGGATTTTTAAGGAAAATAATTACAAAGGTGCAGACTGAAGCCTGAACTTTCAGCCCCTTGACTGAGGCAATTGGAACACAGCTATTGTTGACCACAACTTCCTGGGTAGCCAGGAAACTGTCCCTGGGAATCTTTCTCAATAACATGTAAATGAGCAGGCTTTAGAATTTCACTCCTACTGAACATTTGATTAAAAATCACTTTTTTTCCTCCATTGAATTAAATACGATTTGTGCTAATACTATCCCATTTAAGCAGAGGTTACTAATATAAACTAAGGTAAGCCATTTTCTCAGAAGACACATCAATAAAGCAGCCATCCCAATTTAGTGTGTCCCAGCTGAACACAGTAAACTTAAAAACATATTTTACACATACACAGCACCTTTCATCATGACACATTTAACAAATATATACATACACCACCAGCACATGGTAGCGGCTTTGGAGTGGGATACATATATAAGAGAGAGCACAACAGTGCAGGGAGGTGAATTTTGTAGATACACCAGGGCAAATCCCCTACTCTTGCAAAATGCATCATGACCACTTTAATATCCACTGGGGCTTTCTTTTTAAGGTTTTGGCAAAAAGATCTTTAATCCATTTGGGGGAAACCGCATGTAATGAAATATCTCTGTCTTGAGGATTGAGAGTTGTGTCATCCCTGTCTAGATTTTAACCTATGATTACAGGGAAACCAGATATTTTAAACCTGATGTGTAGGTCATCTTTCCCAGCACAGCCTAAAAACACTACTCTATGTATGTGAGAACCCACAGCCCATGTCAAAGTCAACCGGAGGGTGGGTGGCTCAGCATTTCTCAGAATGAGGCCCATAGTTGGTAATATACATTAAGACTCTTTGGGAAGAAAGATGCAGCATAAGGGTAAAGTATTTGTTATTGTTATTATAACACACATAGTGAGTGTCTCCTGGTTCCTTGAAATCATGTCTTGGGGGTTTCTGCAGGATATTGATGGAACTGCTGAAAAGAAATATGGTAACTCTGGTGTGTATTTTAAGACATATTTATAAGCAGCAATTGCAGCTGACATTACAATAAATTCAATCTTCAGGGTTCATTTTGCGATTCAGAAATAAAACAAACAATCCGGCAATACAAATTGGGTTGAAATGACTACCAAATTGCAAAAATTTCAGAGCAATTCTGTTTGCTAATCTGTATAATAATGACCTGGATTAGGGATTTGTATAATTCGGTATTAACTGAAAATAGTATGTGCTATGCTCTGGAATCCTCCTTCCCCTCCCCGCCACCAAAATGAGGGGGAAAGCACCGTGTGGTAACCAATAGCTTCTCCCAAACCCAGAGGCCCACGTGGCGTCCCACTGCCTTGAGTGGAGCTCTGCACAGTCACCGGGCTCTGCCCGTGTGAAGCAGCTTGCATGACTGTGGCATGGTGGGTTAAGAATATAAAACAGGTTTGTCTTACTTCTTTTAACTCTTTTCAGGGTTTAGGGTCAATTTTACAGAAATATTTAGGCCCTTAAAGATGCAGATAGGCACCTAGTGGCATATAAGGACCAGAGTGAGTTAAGTGCCTAACTCCAATTGATTTTTCAATGGGAGTTAAGTGCCCAAGATGTTTAGGTGCTTTAGTAAATCCTATGACGTGCCTATCTGCATCTTTAGGGTCCTAAATATCTTTGTAAATCTGGCCCTGAGTACTTTTGAGTGTTCAGATACCATGGTGGTGACTGTGGGATAGGTAGGTAGACTTACAGATGGAATCCCATTATCTAAAACATCCGTACCTATACACGAGTTTGTTTTTTATTAACATTTCACAAAATAAAAAAAAATGATAACTTTTATCATTTTTTTTTTTAAAATTGCAATATCAAGGCATCAAGGCAAATATAAGTGTCATCTTTTGTGCTTAGTACTGGTAGTTCAACGTAAGGAGGCGATCGCATACTGCTCTGCTGATTGCCAGACAAGTAGACACAGAATTTTATAATATCCTGCCATAAAGCAGCTTTGCCAATGTCTTTTGGCCAAGAGTGTGTTTTGCGTTCTTACGCACTCCCGTTGTCCCACGGAGGGTAAGCATTCACCAGGATGAGAAAGAGATGCACAAGGAGCCCCTACTAAATTAAGACCTCTCCTCCCTCCATTTCTGCCCCCCGCCCACATAGATAGGAGGAAAGCCAACACTTTTCTTACCTCTGTCATTTTTGGCTTCCTGGAGCTGGACGGCACAAGCCTGCCTGTCTCTGGACGTGGAGCGGTAGCCATGGTATAGATTTCTTTGCACACCTTCTGCTTGGATCTCAGGAGTGAGAGGGCTGCTTTAGTAGATATACCTGGGAGGTTGGGATTATACAAGCTAATGCACCAGCTGGCATACACTGAGGACCTTCCGTCGACTTGCTGGATGTGATTTGGCTTTATGTAGTTTAAATAGCACCAACTGACATTAGTAGTTGTGTGGAGACTGGGGAACTGAAGTACCTTCTTCAGATCTGTACCTTCTCGAGACTTCATTGCACTTTGCGTGACGTCGAAATGAGGCGCTGGGCTCGGAGGATTTGGTAGGGGGTGTTCTGCTAGATCTTTGGAGTCTTCCTTCTTTACTGTTTGCAAAGGTGTCTTGCTTCGGAACTGCTTGCCAGCTTGTGGTGTGTATTCCTCCAGTGCCTCAAAGCTCGAAGCACCTGAATGTGGCAAGGCTGGTGGCATAATACTTGGGATTTCCTTTGGCTCAGACTGCTTTGAGGACAAACTAGGTGGAGTTTCAACCTCAAGTCGGCCTTGGCTCTCTGGCAGAAAGTGAGATATATCCTGCTTTTTCCCCTCCTCTATTGCACTGGACGGCTTCACCACTTCCAACTTTTCTTCCACTTCAGAGACTTCCTCCTCTTTCACTCTTTTCTGCTGCTGTGTTTCCATCGTCAGCTCCAAGCTACCAGCTGGAGAGAGCATCCGCTTGCTTCCACCAACTGTTGACGAGCCTCCTTCCAATCCCAGGACACTTTCTGATGGGGAGGTGAGTGGCATATAGCCCTTCCTTTCTGGTAATGGCAATGGCACTCTGAGATATGGAGTCTGGAAGATGCTTCTTTGATCTTCTGTGATCATCTGTGCCAAATCGAAGCCTATTCCATGAACGTCAGAGCTGCACACCAGGGCACCTTTGGGTTGGTGATCATCGAACTTTGGAAGGACAACAGAAGATGGACTACACTGGGACTGAGTGACTAGGATTTGAGAAAGGGTAGTATACATTGCACTCCCATAGGTTGGCATGTTAGTCTGAATGCGAACGGGGACCACAAGTGATACCATAGGAGCCGGACATGTAGGAACCACCAGCTGAGATGTGGAGACTGAGGCTGAAGGGCTGGTTGTGCTGGTCAAAGGATGTAACCTGCTGTCAGAGCTGTACTCTGTGCATGGAGAAAGGCTGGAGGCTCCTGCTGGTGGAGAGACACTGGATTTGATCTGTGGTAAATGGCCACCAACCTCACTCGGCAACTGGAGAGCAAACGGAGACTGTAGAGGTAGAAAAAATGCAGAAGGGAGCGGTGAGGAGCCTGGGTAATGGACAGGTAAGAATGAAGCGTGCTGCCTATATGGTAATTCTGCTGGATGTGACATTAATGGAGGGACAACGTGAAGCTGGCCTGGGTGGAGAAGAGCCTGCTGAAGAGGAAGTGGTGGTGTCTGAAATATAGAGGGAGGAATCTGTGGCATAGGAAATTGAGCAGAGAGGATGTCGGACACAGTATGAGTGGAGAAGAGCTCTGCAGACTGTCCTGGCTGCGGCAGAAGGTGCTGGAAAGGGAGGAGAGATACTTGTGGGGACATACGCTGTTTTTCATGCAGTGCTAGTTGTGGCATCGGATGATGAAAGACCTGCAGAGCCTCAGAGTATGGCTGGCTGTACACAGGCTGAGGGCTATCTTTTGGCTGACTCTTATCACCATGTGGGGATGAGGACAATGAAGATGTAGGCTGATGGGGCAAACTGGTGGCAGGAGATTTACTGGAAGAAGGCAATAGTTCTTCTGTCTCTTGCCTTCCTTTTGGGGCTGAGTCTGGCTCATGCTCTGGATGACTGGTAAGAGATGCTTGCCTAACCAGAAAGCACTTCCTCCTCTCCTGTGGAGCCGAGGAAACTGAAGGGCCAGGTATTGAAGCAGAAGAGGATGACAAGCTTCCATAGTCAAATGATTTACTACGGGGCTCCGACATCTGAGAAGGATGAGACACATTAGGGGTCTGCTCAGAAGCAGATCTTCGCATTTCCCTGGAATGATGATGGTGGCTCGGTACCATTAACATATGTGAGCCAATGCCAAGGGGTTTAGTATGGGATTCAGAGGGCTGGCTGACAGCCTCGGATTTACTGTATTCTTCACGATCAAATGAAATGGAATGGCTGGAGCCATGGGATATACTACTTTCCTGACTTGGACTTCTCGTCAGGGAGACGGACTCAAAACTGGACTCTCCAGAAGACTGAGCCATTTCTGCCAGCCGCAGCCTTTTCTTTTTTGGCGGGAGTTTCTCGGCAGGAAGTTGGGAGAGAGTTTGGCTTCTCTGAGGCCACTGAAATTCCTCAGTTTTTTCTGGCTCTTTAGGAGGTGGCTCAGGCTCGGTTTCAGGTCTATCAGGCTCTTCAGTGACAAGAATCTCAGGGACCTGGATGTTGGGTTGGCGTACCAGCTTTGGCTGCAGGGAATGAGGTGGCCTATTGTGCTGCATTGCTGGCTGAGATGAGTACTGGGTTAAAGGTTTTTCTTCTGCTTCCAAGCCACTCAGCTGTTCTATAGAATCAGACTTCTCGAAGGAACTTGTATGCTGGATGACAGAGATCTCTTTTGAAGTTTTTCTTCTCTCTTTGCTTTCTGTACTAGAAACTGGCTTTGTAGTTCTGGAGAGAAAGCCAGCACTAACTTCAGTGAGCGGGATGGCTTTACCTGTATCAGCTGGTGACTTAATGGACTCACGGGGTAAGTTCAAAGCAACATCCGATGATGCTGGGTTAGCAAACTGACTTACTGGCCTCATGCTGGATGAGGGAGTTTCAGGCAACTCAAAAGCTGGAGGGTCCTCATCGTCACCAAGGCTCTTCTCTTTTCGTCTTTTTCTGAGTGGAGTAAGCTCTAAACTGGTCCCCAGCTTGTAATGCATCATCTGCGGCCATGTATCAGGATCCACAAGACTTTTCTCAGCTTCTGAAGAGGTATGGGAACTGGAAGAATGAGGCTTTGAGATCTGAAGTTCTGAACAGTAATATTTCTTATGCGCTTCATAATTATCCCTTTTCTTGTAGCGAGCACCACAGATATTACACTCATAAATGAACCCTTTAACTTTCGGACCCTTCCTTGACTTTCTCGTCAGATCACTTTCCTTGATTTCTTGTTCCTCGGCAGGTTTGGAAACGGTTTCTTTGCTTACTGAGCTAACCTCCTCTGAACCATATTCCATTCCCAAAGGTAGCTCAATAGCTGGTTGTCGTTTTAGCATTCGAGGATGTGAAGAAAACACTTGACTGCGGCTTACGACATCAGATTCCATGATGTGGTCATCAAATGAATAACTACCTCTAAAGGTCTGAGGGGAGCTTATAGTGCAGGCAGCAGAAGGCATTGAATGGCTTCTTAGGAGAGGCACTGTCTCTGTGGCACTGTGGGATTGCTGAAGGGATAACAATGATTGTTCAGGCTTAATTTTTTCACCATGAGATGTCAATGATTTTGATGCATTCAACTGGCTACTGGAACCAGACTTGCTGTCAAACTGAAATGGTTCTCTATATGCACCAGACTTTGGAGATTCAATGCTGCTACGTCTAGATAAAGAACTTCTTCTAGGCTTCACACTATCTATTTCACTGGTATCTACAACAGCTTCATTAATTGTAATTAGCTTAGTGATGTGTTCAATAACCTGTGTTCTGGGCACAGACAATGGTACCATGCTAGGCTTATCTTCAGTGGACACGTGTGGAAACCCCTGGGTTGTGGTCGCAGCTAACATTGCTGTCCTTTGCCCAATTCTCCCACATTTCCCAAAAATAATTTCTGCATAAGATTTTGCATTTGTATTTGGTGGGCTGATTTGTTGTTCTGCACTTTCTGATCGCGAGAAGTAGCCTGACTCTGTACTTCCTTTACTGCCAGGGCTAAGGAACGCCTGCTCATCTATCACCTTCTTCCTTTCACTTAATCGGAGTGCAAGCTTCTGTTTTATAGTATGTGTATCTTCCGATTTGTGGCTCAAAGCATGATCAGATGAGGGCTCCACAAACTGCATGTTGTCCTCAAGAGACTGAGACATACTGGAATGGGATAATGAACACCGGTCGTGGCTGGAACCTTGGCTTCCTAGACTATGCAAACTACTAGATAACAGGGTGTGCTTTCGCCGGGGTGATAGTTCTACTGAATGACCTGACATTGCACCTGTCTCCTCTTCTGAATCTGTGCTTTCTCCTTCAGTAGGTTCTTCAAATTCCTCCCCACCGATCCTTTCCATTTCCAAACTGGAAGGATATATCTCTGCTCCAATTCCTGAGGCCAGCCCCGCTTTTATTCTATGAGCATGAGACTTCCTATGTTTATACAAATTGCTTTTAGTCTTAAAAGAAAAGCCACATGGAATGCAAGGGTATGGCCGCTCACCTGTGTGTGATCTGATATGTTTCTGGAGAACACTTGGCTTTGCACAAGGCCTACTGCAGTACTGACAAATGTATTTGCCTGGCTTCTGCGGTTTCTTCTCCTTCTTGTGCACTTCCTCAGTTTGTTTTAAGGAAACTTGGGAAGGTCGAGGGATATAGACTTTTTGAACGGATGGCATGTCCTCTCCAGGAAGGATTGGTGAATGGGAAGGTATGAGCTGGCTGTGATGAGAATGAAGCCCAGGTGACGAAAAAGAGCCAGAAGGACCCGGTCTTACTGGATCGACTAGCTGCCATGTGGGCCCTTCAAGGATCTGCTCTGGTTTTCCAGGAGACATAAATGCTGGTGACAGTGAATGCTGCTGAAGCTGTGAAACGTGGGGAGCGTGCTCCAAAGAGGAATGCTTGGGTTGCTTCTGACTTCCAATTTTCTCCTGAGATTCCTCTCTTGGAATTGGCAAGGAGCCAGAAAAGTGCTGCAGCGATCTGATATCAAGAAGAGGGGTTGCTTGTGAAGACGTAGAGCTGCCCTGATACGTAGAGGCAGATGAAATACTGGAGTGGAAAGCCTCTCCTTTGGTAAGCCTCTTTCTGGGACTTTCCTCAGCCTTTTTTGTGCTTTTCTGGCTTTGTTCAGGATCCATGACCTTAAAGGGTCTTTGAATGCTATTTTGGGCAGGTTTTGGCAGGCTTCATTTATGAATAATAAAGGTCTCCTCTGTAGATTCCCTGCTTTGCCTGCATTTGCTATGAAGCTGGAGCTACCAAGAGATGGTTGTTGATATAAGATTTTACTAAAGTATCACTAGTTGCTATTTGATTCAAAAAAATGTTTCAGGGTCAATAAAGTTCACATTGGTAATGCATGACAAACTACTTCAAAGAGAGAAAACTGTCCAAAACTTTTAGTCCAAATGTTTTCCTTGTGAACTTGGTTAAGGCTTTAAATCTTGCCATTTTATTTCAGTTGACAGTGGCAAGCCTTCAAAGTCAAGAAGCAACCCACAATGTGTCTCTTGTTTGTTATGCAAACCTTTGAAAACTTGAGACTTTAGTGCTCATCACATAATCATCGTTTTCCTTTACAAGGAAAATAACACTGAATGGTGTGTGTTCCCCGTGTCTTCCTGCTCTTCCACTTTTGAGTTCAAAGGCCTCGAAAAAGTATTCCCCACATTTCTGTAATCACATTAACCAAGACACAAATTACTGCAGCATTCATATTTCACCAATGAAATACTGTTATATTTTTATAGAGGATAACAAACATTCTATACAAAAGAAAATTCATAATAGTTCAACTAATTCTTACCATTTTTAACGTTTTGAGTGACAATGCAAACCTAAATATTACTGCTGTGAAAACGCAGGGATCTACTCTCTCTTCAATACATGCGTACCCAGGCACTGTAACAGTAACTGAAGCTAGAGGGATACAAACAACTTGAAATCTAGTCACAGTATTTTTAAAAAAAATGAGTTAAAAGTCATTTCAGATCTTACACCTGCTTGACTTCTCCCACAACCCCTGCCAATTTTTATAGTTTTATAATCACATTTTCCTACCTAATTTAATGGACTATCCAAAGAAAACCATGGAACTAAGTACATACAAAGTGTTACCAAATGCACCAAGTAAATACACTGAAAAACAGAGAACAATCTCTCTCCTTCTAAGTCTCTTAATGTTGCAATAATCTTAGGTGTCACTAGTAATAGCAGTACGTAAAAAAAATCATACAGAATATGGTTTTCTTAAATTGCTTGTGTCCCTTTAAGTAAACTCCCTGAGTTTATCATTTTTTTCTAATAGATAATGACATGGAGACTTATTTTAGTGCTGCTCCTGTCAGATGCCCATATCTCAAATATGGGGTTGCTCACATTGGCACTGTGTGCGTAAATGCTAGGTTTATGGGCCTACCATTTTAACAACCCAGTGTGGGCTTGGGATGTCCTGTTTACATGACCACATTTGAAAACAGAATCCTTGACTGGTATACCACATTCTCAGATCAGTATACATTATCATAACTGTCATTCACACATCATCTTTGAGAACTACTGTGAGATTAAAATTCAGAACAGTAGGACACCTCACTTGTTTTTTTGTCATTACTCTAGGCACCTAAACAATATAATTGCCATGCTTTTCATATTCCTAGACATCTCTCATATCAATCAGACTCCAATATTTAGCTTGCTCTGTTGCTGACGGGCCATTGCCACTGCTCTCAGCCTCTCCAGTCCTCTGGCTGTAATTCACAATGTATTGATTTCCAAGTGCATGGACTTATCTGCCAGGTGTGCGGGCACGTGGCAACAGTGAACGGCAACTCCCAGAAAGAATCTTTGGAATTTCAGCACCCTGCAATGGATACCTGTACATGTCAATATAAGAGAGGAACTTAGCTTTGTGAGCTTTCAGCATGTTAAAGGACTTAAAGGAATAATACAGCTGTTTTGGAGCATGTCTCTGAGACTCTCTCCAGTCACTGGAGTTAATTGCATTAACGGTATTATATCACTTTTTTTTAATCATATGCATAGGGGTTACAGTTCTCTCCCATCTGCAATATCCTTATCTAGAGCATATTCTGAATATGGGGGCTGCAATTTTCAAACCTGAGTGCCTAAATTTAGTCACCAAAATAAAAAGTCTGATTTTCATTTCAGAGATGCTGAGCACCCATAACTCCAACTGAAGAAAGTGGGAGCTCAGCCCTCTGAAAATCAGGTGAATTGGTTATATAGGGCAACCCACTTACAGTGAACTTGGATATGAGACTCTGTTAACCTGTTGTGCCAGTCAACAAACAAAAGCTTTTAAGGAGAATAGGAGAGCTTCTTAGAGGGATGGAATGGAAGACAGCCAGTGTCTTGTGAGAAAAATTGGATTGTGTCTCTTAAGTAGGAACAACTGGCAAGTACAATGTTGTGACACACTGTACCTCAAAATAATACCCTGTAACAACCATATTCACCACTTTTATATGGGGTTATGATATATTTTGTACGAAGTATGCCTTGTGTGGTATCATTTGAAAAGTCGTAATTTGCTGAACATTGTTGTCCTGTCAAAATTTGTGCATCAACATTGTATATGGAGATATGAGATTTTGTTATAGGTTTGTTCTTGAAACATACTGTGAGTCTGGGAAACACCCACAGACTAACCCCTCAGAGGTAACAAAGGACAGTAAATAAAGGCCTTGAATGTCAAGCTGCACATATATAGAAGGTGCAAGCAAGAATCTGCAATTCATATGAAGGACTGATTGTAGGGCAGGTAGCCAATCGGACTGCCTAACCCCATGACACAGCAAGGATTGTTCCAGTACGAGGAGTTGGGGTATAAGAAGGCAGAACACACTACACCTAAATTACCTCTCCTCCCCTCACCTCTACTCACAGAGCAAGATCGTCTGAAAGACAAAGAAGCATCATTGAACTAGAGGAATGGTCCCAGGCTGTAAGGGGATCCAGCCTGCAAACTAAGAACTATGCACTGTAAACTGCCTGCAGCATCTGGTGTGATGAGAAAGTTGCTTGCTTCAAATTTTACTTATCTTGGTAAAGTTTAGGAATTAGATTGTAATTTTATCATTTTATTTCCTTTTGTAACCAATTCTGACTTTTTATGCTTGTATCACTTATAATCACTTAAAATCTATCTTTCCATATGTGACATTATCAGACTGGAATATGACCATGCAAATCATTGTTTCTACCACTGTTATATAATTGCAACAAATCTTATACAAAGTACGATGCATGGCCTGAAAGGGTTAAGCATCCTGCAGGATAAAGGACCCAGATCCAAACTTTAGAGACATGTTAGAAAAGTATGTGAATGGTAATTAGGGCCATTCCATGGCAGATAGGCTAGAACTTTGAAATGCAAACCTATATTGTTAGACGTTAGAGGTGATATTAATTGTATGTGTGTACACATAGCTTGTTAGAGGTTAAAAGTGTAGTCAAACAGTCCCTGTCTATGCTGTATTCTGTTAATTAAGAGATCAAAAGGAAATATTAACATTTAAATTAATTGTAAATATAGTGATATCAATGTATTCACCTCTCTTTGAAATGTACAGCAAAACACCTGTGAGTGGTGGAAAACAGGCAATTGCCTTATGTTAATCCATGTAGCTAATTACTGGTGATGCTTAGGAAACAGGTCTACTTCAGAGTCTCTATGATTGCCTATTGTTCACCTAAGGACTTCAAGCTGTCAAAAGAAGGCCTGAAACTGCATAAAAACCTTTGGGTCCTGATCCTTATCTCAGATCTGCTTGATGCGTCATGCAGTGAAGCTTAAGTCATAAGACTGAGATTTCCAATCCTATCTGCATCACCCTGATTATGAACATTGGACTATAACCTATGGACTAATCCTGAAAGAATTCTTTGCAACTACAAAGCTCATCATCTCTACTATGAATCTGATCTCAGAACTGTACTCATGCCTGTATGTATTCTGATCTTTTAACCAATACTCTCTCTCTTTTCTTTTTTAATAAATTTTAGTTTAGTTAATAAGAATTGGCTGTAAGCGTGTATTTGGGTAAAATCTGGAATATTAATTAACCTGGGAGGTAATGTGTCCAATCCTTTGGGATTGGTAGAACTTTCTTACATGATGAATAAGATTTTCAGTAATCCTCATCATATTTGACTTGGGTGTGGGGGTTGAGGCCTGAGGCTGGGTGGCTTTAAGGGAACTGTGTTGTTGGCTTCTGGGTAACGAGCAAGGTATTATAGAAGCTGTTTTGTGCTGGCTTGGTAAATCTAAGGATTGGAATATCCACCAGCTTTGGGTATTGTCTGCCCCATTCTTTGTAGTTCACCCTAATTGAGTAACCTCAGCGCGGCTCCCCTGGGATCCCGGTCACACCATAGTTAATAAACTTGTTTTCATATTTTATCTCAACCAGTGTGTTTTTGGTTGAAGTGTCTGGGGGAATCCCTACTCAGGTTAACAAAGGTTGTGGCATGATAATTTGCTTTGATGAAATGACAAACTAATGAGCTTACACTGATCAAGAGGGTCTTGAATAGTGTAACATACACATTTCTGGGGTGCAATGCTGGGGCTGGGAGATTTGCAGGTGTCCCAGTTCCTGAGTGGCTGGGAGAGCATTCATGTAACTTTGCTGGGTGTGCCTTTGCATGCTAATGGCTGTGCGTGAGCCTCAAGGTTAAGCACTGGAGTAAACTGCCTAGGGAGGTGATGGAATCTCCATCATTGGAGATTTTTAAGAGCAGGTTAGACAAACACCTGTCAGGGATGGTCTAGATAATACTTAATCCTGCCATGAGCGCAGGAGACTGGACTAGATGACCTCTCAAGGTCCCTTCCAGTTCTATGATTCTATGAAGAGGGATCAATTGATTTAATAAAACATCTTAATCAAAATGCTGCTACTTAATAGTTTGATCCTGGCCAGATGGAACGTATTGGTACGTGAGCATGAGGTAAATGGTGCTGAGCTGGATGAGGAATACAAGGAATCCCCATCCTGTGTTATGGAGAGTACTGCTCCACAGTCCCCAATTCACTACCGGAAATAACAGCAGTGAGGCTCAACAGGGGAACATGTTGCCTAGCTGATGGTTGTGTTTGACCATCCCATTGTCTCTGTGAGTGAGGCCCTGTCTCAACTAGAAAACAAAGGTGTTATTTTAAAAACCTGCCAGCTACCATTTTTAATTAATGCAGTTGAAAAATGTGGCAGCATCCTAGCATTCGTCACAACCAGCTGGCTTGTGCTGGAAAGGACCAAACGCTATCCACACTAACTGCTGGCACATTTCTAAACACCGCTTACAGTGCATTAGCTAGCACATTTAAACAAAATCAAAATACCTTTCTTTCTAGTGTAGACAGGAGCTTTGTGAACCCGCGCTCAAAGGAACTTGAGACTTACTTCCTTTTGTCTACACGTGGATTCTGCTCAGTGCTCACGTTTGTCCTGGAGCTTCATGCCCTTCCACTATCTGCTGAGCACCTCGCGGACTTGCAACAGCAATCTAAAGAGGATGCCTTATCTTATTCACAAGTTTGTTGCTAAAAGGAGCAATTCATTATCGTTTTGAAACCTTCTTTTTAAATGGTCCTGGCTGCCAGCGCATGTCTGACTAACACCAGCTAGGACCAGTCAGCTTGAGGCAGAACACTCATCATTTTTGGTAGCACTGATGATTAACTGCATGTCCTTGTCACGCTTGTCACAATTTTAAGAATTACCCTGCTCTGGGCTCATTTCTAGACTTACACCAGTGCATTGTAGTTTCGACACAGCTGCCTCTCTGTGATGCCCTCATGCCAGCGGTAGTCTATGGAATAGAACATTAATTTAGCCACCAGCTTCTTGTCATATTTACATTTATGGTGCACAGATGGATCATGGGAGTGTGAAAGGAGAACTTGGGATGTAACAGACCCAAGTCCCCAGATTCCAATGAAGAGAATCAACTTCAGTATCATTTCTCTGTTTTAGTTAACATTCTTCATCATGAACATGGTGCTACAAGATTACAAAATGTCCTGTAAATGAAGTGATAGTGTTACTTTTTGTTTAAAATCAGTGCTCTTTGCTCAGCACACCAGTAAGATAAGACAGAAGCGGTCTGGCATTTCTTTTCTTACGACTTTAGTTTGCTGGAAATGGATCTAAGCAGAGACTTTTTAAGAAAGCTGTGAGCTCTCTCTCTCTCACACACACACAAGCTCAAACCCATGCATTAAAAACTGCCAGCTACAGCACTTTGCGATAAGCCAGAAAAAAGTCTGCATTTTGCTTTCTCCTATGGCCTCCATGATCACAACTCTGTGGACAATGACACCTTTATGATTTGGGGGAGGGCTTTGAGATGATTCGTTGTGTCAACCCAAACACGATCTCTAGCCTTCTCCAATGAAGAAGTCGATCCCAGCTGTTTCTGCTGGGATCTTTGCATGGCAGTTAACATTTAAAAAAACCCAATCAATTGACAACTCATCAAGTGTGGGCATTCTGGAGAAATTCAAGATACTTTCTATCTTTTTCTTCAGTTACTGAATGATTGGAGAGAGTCCAGCGAAGGGCAACAAAAATTATTAGGGGTCTGGAACACATGACTTATGAGGAGAGGCTGAGGGAGCTGGGATTGTTTAGCCTGCAGAAGAGAAGAATGAGGGGGGATTTGATAGCTGCTTTCAACTACCTGAAAGGGGGTTCCAAAGAGGATGGCTCTAGACTGTTCTCAATGGTAGCAGATGACAGAACGAGGAGTAATGGTCTCAAGTTGCAGTGGGGGAGGTTTAGATTGGATATTAGGAAAAACTTTTTCACTAAGAGGGTGGCGAAACACTGGAATGCGTTACCTAGGGAGGTGGTAGAATCTCCTTCCTTAGAGGTTTTTAAGGTCAGGCTTGACAAAGCCCTGGCTGGGATGATTTAACTGGGAATTGGTCCTGCTTCGAGCAGGGGGTTGGACTAGATGACCTTCAGGGGTCCCTTCCAACCCTGATATTCTATGATTCTATGATTCTATGACTGTATCCAAAGTAGTTGGCAATGTTAACAGAACAAAAAAGTTCTAAAACCAATCCCCTCACCCCAGAATTATAATTCTCCAGGGAAAGTACAATAAATAAAGGAACAAGAATAAATGTCATGAACCTAAAAGTAGGGGGCAAGGTTTTCCCCTGTGTCTGAACTCTGCTTAGCACAGGATAAAGTAGTGTGTGGGGTGCCTCTCAGGGGCTGGTTTTGGTTGTCCGACCCTCCACTCCCTAGCTCTGAGATAAGTTAGAGCAGCTGAGGAGCTGCTCTACATTATGCCAGTAGAGAAGAAATGTAGTGGAGTTCTGTTCCCCCATGTTCTCTTCTTCTGCCAACACGGCACTTATGCTGGAGGAGAAAAGGAGGTGGCTGGTGCAGGAGGTGGATATGCTGACTCTGACAACTTAACACCAGCAGAGCATTCCCATACACAAGGGAAATTCTCCACTGGCCACTTCTGGCCAGAATTTGGCTGCTTTGTACCCCCTGAGCAACGCAAAGTGGCCACAGGGGAAGGGGGAATCAGGCCAGATTTATTTTCTTGATTAGTCCCTTCTTCAAATTGCTGTCCCAAGCTCTTTCCATTCTCCAACATATACTGTCCATCTCCATGCCATTTTCTTTTTTATCCTGATCTTGCTGTACTATTCAATCTGTTTTGTATTAATTTTCTCCCCTCTCTTTCTTTGAAAAGCAGCCCCTCTTTTCCTCTCAGTCTTTTATATTCACCCCGAACTCTCTGTTCACCCCTCCGCTTTCTCCTGTGGTACATGGTCTATTACCCTTCACTCCCTTTGCGATTTCCCAACACTACTGCAAAGCAGAACACTGTGTTGCCACCACATCAACAGATCTTTAAAAAGATTCTGATCTGAAGACACCTACATCTTAGCTACTTTTGAATGTCTCTGGGGAAATACGAAAGACATTCAAGCTAGGGGTTTTGGTTGTTATTTTTATTCATTTCCAGTATCTGAAAAATGCCTGGCTGCATTAGAACTTTGTATCTCCCTAGATAGGTTTACTCGACCCCAAAACGGGTATATTTGAAGAGAAATCGGCTGCTTCATTAGCAGTGGCAAACACAAAGGGTGACGTTCTGTCCTCACTGAAGTCAATAACAAAATTCCCACTGACTTCAATGGGACCAAAATTCCACCCCGATTTTTTTACAAAATACTTATAAATGCTTTTTTAAACAGTCTCATTTATTGTTTGCATCCTACATTCCTGCATGTGCTGGAACTCAACCCTGTGCACAGGGCCAGTCACAAGGTCCATAAACCACTAAAAACTCATCCAAGCCTTCAAAATAGGGCTTAAGCAGGACTTGAGTTGTGCCTATGCCCAATGCTTGACCCCAGCACAGGGGAGAATGTCATCTTGTGTGTGTACTGCAACACACAGACAAGGTGCTTGTTATGTCACTTGGGGTGAGACCCACAGCATGAGGAGTGCTACAGGCTGTAATTCACAGCTGACTTGTGATTGGGATGAGAATTTCATTAAAAGTACCCTTAAAGGAGCCAGACCATTTTCTGCTGAGTTTGAGGAGTTTTGTTTTGTTTTATTTTTGTTTGTTTTGGGAGGGGTTTTTTTGTCCCCAAGTTTGTTTTGAAAAAGCGATTCTTGAAAACTTGCAACCCATGTTGTTTTATAAATTGTTTTCAGTTTAAACTGAAAGCCTTGATGAAACTTCTTCGTCAAAGTGACAAAACTCTGCTTTCAGGAACACCCCTAGAGAAGGAATTATTTTCTCATACATTAGGGTATGTTTCAATTAGAACAAGATCATCCTGCTTAGTCTGAAGTTCTTCCGGTGGAAACTCTGCCTCTGCTATATGTATTCTCACTGAGGAATCATAACAAACAATCTTTGGTTCTGAATGAAGTTCACAGAAGGCCAATGAGTTCTTTCCCCCATATAACAAAATATACTGCAAGAGATCTTGTCTCTTTTTTTCCTGTGAAACATGGTAAGATATTTCCACTCAAAAACAATATACAAGCTATGAATAAAGCATATGGAGTTGTAAGTACAGTACTCTCTGCTTCCTGTATTGTATGTTCCTGACAACTAGTTCTTGCCAATGGGTTTGAGTGACAGAAGATATGTTGCCATAGACCTTCAAAGAGAAATATTTGTGACCAAAACGGAATTATGATGTAACCAGTGATCTGCATGAGCATTAGCACAGCTTCGGTCATTATTTTTGGTAACTGGAGTCACTAATATAAGTTAAACAAGCTAACGTGATGTTGGATTAGTTACATTCTTGATAAGCTTATCTGGCAAATGCCTCTAGAAATATTGGAGCAAAGAGCTAAAGCAACCAACCAAATAGAAAAACAAGTCCTACTGTTTCAGTATGAAGGGCAGAATATATATTCGACTTATACCCACTTTAAATCATTAAAACAAAACAGAGATTACTTACAGTGGAACTGATTTTCTTTAATTTTGATGGGGTGCCTCCTTTTTTTGCTCAGGGTTTAATTCAGTCTGAAAAACAACACCACACTGTGATTATTAAACCAATATATTAAAATGCCATCTCAGCAGTGTTAGTGCAGGACTGACACCAGGTGCCCTGATGAGCAGTTTGCCTGGTAACAGAGAGAGTACACAAACCCAGTCCCAACAGGTGGAGGAGTCCTTAGCGGCTTGGTTAACCTCACTCGGCAGGTTCACTAAGATGGTGACATGCATGTTCATGAAAAGGACATCCCCAGGGTTATCCCTTCTGCCAGTGTGACAGCATGCAGGAAATCACAGGCTTGTTTACGTCAGCCACGTAGGCATCAGGCAGAGCACAGCTCTAGGTGGGTGCAGCAGAGCTGAGAGGAGCCTCAGAATTCAGATCTGGATTTCAACAATTCAGATCAAAGGTTCAGATTCCACAGCTCTTCCCCTAAACTGCTGAGATTGGGGTAGGAGGTGTTGTTTGAGCCCTTCTCGGGCTCTGAGTAAATTAAGTGCAGTCCATTTCCAGGTGCCAAATGTGCTCTGCATTCAAATATAGAGATGCTTTCTTCCTAACTACCAGCACTAAAAATTCCCTCTGGAATTTGAGGTTCATTTCAGTCCTCACCAATAATATAAATATCTGCAGGCTAAATTCAGACCTCACAGACACCTGAGCAAATCCACTGCCATAGATGGCAGGTGAACTGCCGGCTTGGGGAGGCCAACCAGGCCTGCCCCTCCTGCCAGAGGCCTCTCCTCTCCCACCCCCTTCTCCTGCCAGAGCCCAGAGCCTCCTCCCTCTCTGTGGCCACCAGCCCCTCCACCCCCACCCCAGCCCCCAAGCACTGGGCAGGTGGGTAGCGCGCAGCCCCCTGAGTGCCAGACAGGCAGGTGGGTGGTGTGCGCCCCCCACCCCCAAGTGCTGGGCAGACCATGTGGCCCCCAGCCTCAGCACCCTCAGCCCCTCCCCGAGCACAGGGTGGGCAGCCCCAGCACTTGCAGCCTCCCCCACAGCACCAGGCAGTGTGGCCCCAGCATCTGGGGGGCCCCCCAGTGCTGGGTGGCCCCAGCCACCCCAAGTCCCAGCCGCAGGCCTGCTGTGGCCGCCCTACTCTCAGCCCGCTTCCCAACTGGAAGATGAGCAGCCTTCCTGGGCTGGAGTCAAGGGGGAAGGGCAAGCGGGAGGGGGCCTGGGGCGGAGCGTGGGCAGGGCCATGCTGGGCTGTTTGGGGAGGCAAAGCCTCCCGCAGCCTACAATATGCACTTCCCATGCCCACTGCCCTCAACTTGTGCCGTCAGTTGCACTGCACAACCAAATGTCTTCAAGAGAGTGGAATTTCATCCTGCAACTGGAGTTTCATTTATACAATTATAAACTATGCCCGAGTCAGAATGAAATACAGGGCCCTCTCCCATAGTTGTGCTGGTTCTGTTAATAACATTTGTTTTTGGCAAGCAGCACACAGTACTCACACAGCTCTAAGAACTGATTTTTCACTTCGCTGGCAGTGTAGTGACAAAACGTCATCCGATGATACTGCACTTGTGATACTGGGCCACCATGAGGCAGCTGTCCCTAGCCTACAATACAGCACATTGGCCCATCACTCACTGTGCTGTTGAATAGAATGTCTGAGGATAGGAACTCAGTTTATTTATTTATTTAATAATATTTTAATTTCCAGCTAAATTACAATAGATGCTAATGAAGACAATGGCTGATAAAGTCTTGAATAAGGATCAATGCATACAAGTGCTGCGCTGACTTCTCCCACACTGTTCTACCAATGCACATTAATCTGGACCTCCAGATATTCCATTCCCCCCACACACATCCTGCTCTGCTAATTCAGTGCATACCAGATATGCAGCTTCCCTGATATTTCATTCCTTAGTCCCCCAACCATGCTGCCAATGCTCAGTCCTCAAAATGCTAAGGCTTGATATCCTCTTTTGTGGGCGAAATTTGCACTTACAAAATTTGCAATCATATTTTTGCGCTCTTGAAACGACCTGTGGGAGCAAGCCAGAGGACTTTGAACCAGCAGTCAGGTAGTTAGACTTGTGAGTAGTTAGGGAAAGTTAGCGCTCACCAAAGGGTGGCCACTTTAGAAATTTGACCCTAAAGATCCTTTTCATAGAATCATAGAATATCAGGGTTGGAAGGGACCTCAGGAGGTCATCTACTCCAACCCCCTGCTCAAAGCAGGACCAATCCCCAATTAAATCATCCCAGCCAGGGCTTTGTCAAGCCTGACCTTAAAAACTTCTAAGGAAGGAGATTCCACCACCTCCCTAGGTAACGCATTCCAGTGTTTCACCACCCTCCTAGTGAAAAACTTTATCCTAATATCCAACCTAAACCTCCCCCACTGCAACTTGAAATATCCAACCTAAACCTTCCCCACTGCAACTTGAGTGTGTATCTGTGGATCTAGGTTAGGTGCCTAGCTCCACACAGAATAGCCAGGGAGGTCCCAAGGATACTCCAAAATCCCTAACAGTATGAGACAAAATCTAACAGACCAACTTCAAAAATGATTTATAAAATCAACACATAGCTGTATGAAACGGGTTCTCATTTGGCAGCTCAGAACTGTAACAGTGGAGTTTTGGTTATATCACAAGTAAAAATGAGTTTGGTGGTTTACATAGTACTCTTTTAAACACTAAAATCAACACAAAATCTGTCCTGATCAGCACTCTATTGACATGAGTTGCAGTGCCTCAACATTGCTTGTGGCTGAGCAGCATCAACAGCACTGGGAGGCAGGAGAGGGAGTGCTGGGCTGAATTAGCAGGGTGTGTCTCATCAGGTTGACAGTCTCCCAGCATTTATTCTCATATTGGAAATCCCCAAAACAGAGGTTGAACAATAAAATGAACTCAGCACAGGAAATAAATTACTTTGAATACTCCTCCAATTTACAAATTAATTTAAACACTTTTTGTTAACACATGATTCTAGTTGACAGAGGGTCGCTTTTTTTAAAGTCAAAATGTAAAGACAGCATCAACTGTTGCAACAAATGCACCTTCAAGGAGCTCCCACATTTTTATAAATAAATAAAACTTTATACCACATTTTAATTCTTAAATAATGGCCCACAAACAATACGGCACGGACATTGTGACTTGCATCTACTGTGCCTCAGTTTACCAAATCCTGAAAATAAAATCACAGCTCTAGTCTCTCCCTCACATACTGTGCCATAGCAAAGGAATGCCATTTACTTCCTTACATAGTGGCTTTTCCACTAAAGAGTTCAAAGCACCGGATAAATATTAATGAAGCTCCACAGCAAACTCTCTTGTGCAGCTAACTATCCTCGTCTCGATTTTACAGACATGGAACGATTGGGCCCACGGTCACACAGCGAGTCGGGGGAAAGTGAACTTAGAAATCACCACACTGTGCTTTAACCATGAGACCTTGCTCCCTCCATGTCTGACTGCTAATGACAATGCTACTTGCATAGCACAAGCCACTGGCTTTTTAGCTTGTGTTCTCAGTCTAGGCTACAGATATCCTAAGGCCATTAACCGAATACTTACCCTTCTTAACAGAGCCACACAAATTTATAAAGTGTATCTACTATTCACAGGCAGCTATTCACTTAAAAGTCCAGAAGCGAGTTATTATATAAACTAAATTGAATGTTATACTGAACCAAGTGGCCTCCTTTTACCTGAAGTTTGAGGTCACAGGCCACAGGAGAACGGTATTTTTTCCACCTTCACCCTTTGCCTTCTAGTTTTACTATAAAATTGAAAACAGGCAAACTGAAGACTCATGGGAGCCCTGAGCATCGGAAGTATGCAGCAGGAACAGGTGTGTTGCTACAGTGGCTGAGTGTGTTAGTCTTTCACCTTTGGAAATCCAAGTCCAAGCCTTGGTTATATCACAAGTAAAAATGAGTTTGGTGGGTCACCCCAAAATCTGGCCCAGATCAGCACTCGGTGGACATGACTTGCAATGCCTCAGGCTATGTCTACCCTTGCAGAGTTTTTGTGCTGCAGTTTCAATGGCGATAGTGAACTGGTGAAAGAAAAGCGCTGGTTTGTGTACTCACTTACTTCCACAGGCATCAGATCGTGTTCACCTTTGCAGCACTTCCATCCCTGATGAGAGCAGCGCACTGAGGGCAGCTATCCCACAGTGTAGCTCTCTCCATTTTGACAATAGGTCTTGTGGGAAGGCGGGTGGGGTGGTGTTTGCGGGGCACCCTGGGTCCCTGCACAGCCCCCTCTCCCCAAACACTGATCAGCTCCAGGAGCTCAGCTTTGCTCCACGCAAGGGATCGTTTGCTCCATGGAGCAGCCATTGTCACCTGGCCAGATGACACATGAGCACTTGCCAAGACAACAGGAAGGGGAGTTTCAAAGTTCCTGGGGCTTTACAGGGGGAGGAGTGGACGTCTGTTTACCTGGCATCAGAACAGCAGAGCTGCAGGCCACAGTGGTCACCTAGGCACTGTGGGATATCCTGCGGAGGCTAAAAGCGCTGTAAACAGGAAGAACATGTCTTCACTTGCACATCACCGCAAAAGTATCACCGGTAAGAGCCATACACCTCTCGTGGAGGTGGTTTCCTTTTTGCAGTGTCATTGGCAAGTGTAGACACTCCCACAGTTTTCGTGCAAAAAAAGGGACTTTTTCTGCTTTAAATGGCAAGTGTAGACATGCCCTGAGTAACGCTCAAGACTGAGCAGCATCAACAGCACTGGGAGGCAGCGGGGTAGGGGTAGGGGGGTCCAGGACTGAAACAGCAGGGTGTTTCTGATCAGGTTGACAGCGCATTGATAATGCTGAGTGCGGCACATACATGGCCCATGCTTCCAATCACGCTTAATTTTGATCTAAGTTCTATGCTTCTGCAGCACCTAAACTTGGAATGGTTTATGGAGTTTGAGATACATTGCTCCAGGTATTGCCAGACTCGGTAATTTGAAGAGGAGTACCTGTGGCACCTTAGAGACTAACCAATTTATTTGTAATTTGTGACTGCAGAAGTTATCAGTAGAAAAAGGGCTGGGGCAATATGATGTATAATTTTGTGTCCTGCTCAGAGAGGCGATCTCTGAGCTGCCTGGGCCCACAAGTTGCTTTTTTCTGCAAACTATTATTTTTCACTTGGTAGGTAACAACTGTGCTCAATGTTATACATGGCATAAAAGTAGCTTACAGCCTAAGGCCAGGTCTACACTATAAACTCACATCAGTATAACTATGTTGTTCAGGGGTGTGAAAAATCCACCCGCTGACCGACGCAGTTACACCGACCTAACCCCTGGCATAGACAGTGCAGTGTCAGCAAGAGGGCTTCTCCTGTCAACACAGCTACCACCGCTCGTGGAGGTGGATTAATTACGCCGACTCCTGTCGGGACAGTAGCGTCTTCACGGAAGCGCTACAGCAGCCCAGCTGCACTGGGGCAGTATTGTAAGTGTAGACGCGCCCATAGAGAGAGACCCAGAGAAGGTGGGATTCACTGAGAGACCATGGGGAGGCAGCTGCTAATGAGAGAAGTTAGGGTGGGGGCTGGTGCTGCAGTGGGGAGGGCATACAACATATAATGTTTGTGTGCTTCACAGAAATAGTGATGGAGGAAAGGTTTCAGAGTAGCAGCCGTGTTAGTCTGTATCCGCAAAAAGAACAGGAGCACTTGTGGCACCTTAGAGACTAACCCATTTATTAATTATGTGGCTAATCACATTAGCCACGCCATCAGGGGCTCGTTCACCTGCACATCCACCAATGTGATATATGCCATCATGTGCCAGCAATGCCCCTCTGCCATGTACATTGGGCAAACCGGACAGTCTCTACGCAAAAGAATAAATGGACACAAATCTGACATCAGGAATCATAACATTCAAAAACCGGTAGGAGAACACTTCAACCTCTCTGGCCACTCAGTAAAAGACTTAAGGGTGGCAATTTTGCAACAGAAAAGCTTCAAAAACAGACTCCAACGAGAAACTTCTGAGTTTGAATTAATATGCAAACTAGATACCATTAACTTGGGTTTGAATAGAGACTGGGAGTGGCTGGGTCATTACACATATTGAATCTATTACCCCATGTTAGGTATCCTCACACCTTCTTGTCAGCAGTCTAAATGGGCCATCTTGATTATCACTGCAAAAGTTTTTTTCTCCTGCCGCTAATAGCTCATCTTAACTAATTAGCCTCTTACAGTTTGTATGGCAACTTCCACCTTCTCTGTATGTGTATATATCAGTTCTTACTACACGTTCCATTCTATGCATCCGATGAAATGGACTGTAGCCCACGAAAGCTTGGGCTCTAATAAATTTGTTAGTCCCTAAGGTGCCACAAGTCCTCCTGTTCTTTTTGACGGAGGAAAGTCACATTGGATCCTGTCAAGCTCCTAACCACCCTGTTCACATCCAGGCCATAACCACTCCCTGGTGCCAGCACTGGGCAGAGTCCACAGGCCACTCCCTGCTGTTCTGTTGTGTAAACAGCGAAAGAGAGAGTCCCCTGGCCACTCCCAATACGACGCCAGCACTGGGAGGGAGGGAATTTCCAGGAGCTGGCTGGGGTGGGCGGGGGATGGGGGGAGGGTTTTCCAGCCTTTCCCCAGCCTCTCTTCCACTGGGCATCGATTAACCTTGCTGCTACTGCCACTCCACTGTCTCCTTTGCTGGAGAAGGGAGGACTCCAGGGGCTTCTCCTAGCCGGAAGGCTGCTGCCAGCGGGACACCTGAGATGTGTCAGAGCTGCGAGGCCAGCCTGGGCTGAACGTAGAATCCTGGAGACCCCCCATTAGAAAAGACTCACCTAAGCCTGAGCCAGGGCTGGCGACTCAGCAGCACCCTGAGCAGATGCAGCTGAATGAAGGAGTGGGAACTACGCCCGCCAATGCCAAGGCAGCCCAAGTGAGAAGTACAAGGGGAGCCCACCCATTGTCCAGTACACAAATGAGTGTGGACGGTGAAGACAAAAGGCGCCTTTCCAGCCCCGGTTAGCTGTATTTCCCTTTGGTTTGGCAGCTCCTCACAGTCTTCTTACCACAGCCACGTGTTCTGTTTCTCTTAAAAAGAAAGAAGGAGCAGCAGCAGTGTGAGAAGGCTGGAGGCAGGGAGGAGAATGGAGGGATACGGCTCTGCACATGGGAAGATGGGCTGTTCAATTACAAAGATATGGGAATTGGTATCTCAGGAAGCACCCGCGACAGCACATGCGAGCAGGAAGCTCAGCACAGTGGGAGGCTTCTTGACATGCTGGTCGGGGCCAGTCATTTCACTTTGCGCATCTGAACCTCAGCGCCATCCGACACACACTCTGCATCCATGGATTTGTCCTCTAGAATGTAGTTTTCAAACTTCCCCTTTATCCCAAGTGCCGGGGGGGGGCTACAAATTCTTTTGGATTTTATCCTTCTTTAGCAACAGATAATTGTTAGAAAAAAAAGGGAGACAAGGTAGGTGAGGTAATAGTTTTTATTGGACCAACTTCTGTTGATGAGAAAGACAAGCGTTAAAGCGTCCATCTTCCCATGTGCAAAGCTCTTCCTCAGGTCTGGCAAATTTACTCAGGCCTGGTCTATATTACAGAGTTAGTCAACGTAAGGCAGTTCACATCGACCTAATTCTGTAAGTGTCTGCACTACAATGTAGCTCTCACTGATGTAAATCGCCCACTTCACCAACTTACTAGCTCCACCTCCGTGAGAGGCATAGCACCAAGTCAATGTAGTTAAGTAAACGCAGGGTTAGTGCAGACACTGCATTGCTTACATTGGCTGTTGCTGCCTTTCAGAAGCGGTCCCACAATGCCCCACACTGTAGTTAAATTGGTGCAAGTGCTCCTGGTGGAGATACGCACTGCCGACAAAAAGAGCGTAGTGTGGACATCCAAAAGCAGTTTAATTACTGCAGTGACTGTAAGTTAACATAACTTACGTCAACTTAATTTTGTAGTGTAGACTTGGCTTAGGTCAATGCAATGTCAGTGTAGACTTCGTTGCTTACATCGACTGTTGCTGCTTTTCAGAGACCGTCCCACAATGCCCCACACTGGCAGTTAAATCAGTGCAAGTGCACCAGGTGAGGATGTGCACCGCCGACACAAGGATCAATTACTGCGGTGGCTGTAACTCACTGTAACTTAGGTCAAATTAATTTTGTAGTGTAGACTTGTTCTCAGAGTCCCAGCTAAATACTAGATGGAACAGATTGTTTAGCATACGTAATTAACACATATTTCAAAGGACCATTCAAGGTGAAGTTATCCGTTAACACCCCTCCAGTCATAGGGAGGAGAAAAAAAGGGTGTGTGTGAAAGGAACTGGGGGGGAGGGTTGTCAGTGAGTTACAGATTGTTGTAATAAGCCATCCTGAAATAAATCTTTCCTGAACCCCCTTTCCTAGCCTTCAAATAACCCCCCAATCTCTCCAACCTCACCATCAGAAGCAAGCTGCCCACAGACCAGGACACAATAACCCAAAGTGGCAGCAGATCCTGCCAGAATAACATGCAAAACCTGCAGACATATCTCCACTGCTACAATGATCAGGACTCCTCACAACACACCTTTCAAGATCTACTGGTCCTACAGATGCTTATCACAACACGTGGTGTACCTTATTCAGTGCACTAAATGCCTCAATAACAACGACGTGGGTGAAACCAGACACTCACTATGTTTTCAAATGAACTCACATAGGAAAACGATGAAAGACAAGAACACCACATCACCTGTGGATGAACACTTTTCACAAAGTAATCACTCTATACTGACCTCAGCCTCTGAGGAACCCTGCACAACACGTTCAAAAAGGCAAGCTTCGGAGCTTAAATTCATAATGTCGCTAGACACTAAAAATCATGGACTGATAGAGATATTTATTTCAACAATCTACAACCCCTCCCACCTTCCTTTCCTCCCTATGCCTGGAGGAGTGTTAACGAACAACTTCACCTTGAATGGTCCCCTGAAATATTTCAGAGTAGCAGCCGTGTTAGTCTGTATTCGCAAAAAGAAAAGGAGTACTTGTAGCACCTTAGAGACTAACAAATTTATTTGAGCAGAAGCTTTTGTGAGCTACAGCTCACTGCATCCGATGAAGTGAGCTGTAGCTCACAAAAGCTTATGCTCAAATAAATTTGTTAATCTCTAAGGTGCCACAAGTACTCCTTTTCTTTTTCCCCTGAAATATGTGTTAACTACTTATGCTAAACAATCTGTTCCATCTCCTCTGAGGGCTTGTCTTCATGCAGCCGCACTGCTGTAGCACTTTAGTGAAGATGATCAGACACTGACGGGAGAGCCTCTCCTGCTGGCATAGTTCAGATACCATCCCAAGAGGAGGTAGCTACGGCGACAGGAGAAGCTCTCCCGCCGACAAAGCGCTGTCTACATGGGGGTTAGGTCGGTATAAATGCATCACTCAGGACTGTGGATTTTTCATGCCCCTGAGCAACATAGTTACACTGAAGGGAGTTTATGCTGTAGACCTGGCCTGAGTACCTTTCCCAGACCTGAAGAAGAGCTCTGTGTAAGCTCAAAAGCTTGTCACCCTCATGAAGAGAAGTTGGTCCAATAAAAGATATTCCCTCACCCACCTTGTCTCTCAAATATCCACAGATCAACACAGCTACAGCAGCACTGCATACAGAAAGTTAAAGGGATATTTATGGGTCTCTTTACAAATTCTTTACAAAGGACGAATCAATATGCATTTTAAAGCCACAAACACAAGTGTCCAGAAACATATGCAGTCGGCCTGATTCTCCTCTCACACCAATTTTCCACTGATGTAACTTCTGTGGAGTTACTCTGCATTTACGAAGATGAGGTCAAAATTAGCCACTGGACTACAACTCAAGTAACTTGGGGAATTCCGGGAATTCCCAGCTAAGCTACACATTTTGTGGGAGAAGTCAGGCGAGTGATTTAATATACAAAGTGCCTCAGTTCCCAGTGGTAAAATGGAGATAATATATGTGTGTTGTAAGCATAAAAATCCATCAACAACTGTGAGGCACTGAGATACTCCACTGAGGAGGGCCATACAAGTACATAGACAGATACATAGATTAAATGCTTTCTTACAGTCTCTTTTTCATTTAAACAAATTCCTGTAGTTGTTACAGGAATGGTATGGGAGCATGAATGAGAGGGGAGATGGTCAACATAACTGGCAAATAGAAAGACAATGTGGGGGAGGTAATATATTTTACTGGACCTACTTCTATTGGTGAAAGAAACAAGCTTTCAAGCTCACACAGAGCTCTTCTTCAGGACCTGAAGCTTGTCTCTTTCACCAACAGCAAATAAAAGATATATTACCTCACCCACCCTGTCTCTCTAATATCCTGGGACCGACATGGCTACAACAACACGGCAAAAAATAATTGCCAATGGAAGGAGAGGCGTTTGGGAGACAAACCCTCTATTAGAATGTAATCTCCATTACGAAAAGATTTGGGAACGCCTTCTGTTGAAGGAAAGTTTTTATTCGTTTTACCCAGATTCCACCCAGGCTCACCAACTTTCCTTCTCACCTCACCATAAAATGAAGTCTCAGCTGATAAAGAAAAGCAACTTAGCATTTTGCCAGCATGATATGTGTAAACACTAAACAGTAAAATTTTCATAACCTCAAGCAGCTATTCCAAACAGAGAAGCTTTTTAGTCACACAGACAAATTTTTGCAAAAGTGCATTTTTTAAAAAGTTAAAAATAAACATTAAAATTGGAAGAAAAAGGAACAAACTATCAACAGCCACATGAATGTCACATGATGGTGATACAGCCTGGAATTCAGGCTCCCTCCTTCCAAACACAGATTTAGGAGAGGTACTAGCAGATACCTGCCTTTAGTTTGGTCCTAGGAGCACAATACAAATGACTTGTCATCTTAGACGAATATGCAGTTCTGGCCCATCCATCTCAATCCTGATTGGCAGCACCCACTGCTATTCCAGCCCTGGAACATTTCTATAGTTCCATCAGTGCACTCCCATCCCCCTCTGCCAAGGCTGCCCCATTTTGTGGTGGACAAACACTCACTTGGGACTATGAAACTCCATTAAAGTCATTTCCATTGAGCTAAACTGTGATTTGAACTCAGTCTCCTGCAGTTAATAGCTACATACATACTAACTCTTATATAGCAATTTTCATCAGTAGATCTCAAAGCACTTTACAAAGGAAGTCACTATCATTATCCCATTTTACAGTTGGTGAAACTAAGGCACAGAGCACCCCCCAAAACTGTTCCAACTCTACTGCCCCCAGGGATCTGCAGGGCACAAGTTGAAAAACACTGCACTAGGAGACATACCCTGCCTCTGGGAAGAGCAGCTCCCTCCACCTCTCATTTTACAGTCCAGGAAACATTCTCCTCACGTACAATGATCTTAACCTATAACCTCACAAGCAAAACTCAAGAAAACAGAATTCTCTCTCATTTTACTAAGAAGACCCTCAAGATTGTTCAGTGTTTGTGGCTGTGAAGTAGAATTACACTATATGTGTCTAGAGACTCCTTGGGATTAGTGTAAAAACTCTCTGCTATTTTCAGTTCCTATACTCGGTCGTGATTTAATTTATGCACTGGTGTGAAAAACGATTAGTAAACTAATATTTTGAAACTAGTGCCAAGTAATGATTCTTTCAAAATTCATTGGAATTAATGTCTCCAGCCCTGCCAAAACCAAGAGGGGGAAATCAGCTATTGGCAAGATGTTGACTCTTTCTAAATTTGTGTGTCTTGGGTGAATCTAAAGCAGTAATTCCCTTTCCTTGGCAACATAGTCGTGTTCCCCACCCCCTCACCCCGAGACTTATGGTTATCCTCATGTATTGTGAAATCTTCCCAAATGTTTCCACATAGTTTCAAACCACAAAGTGGGCGGGGGGGGGGTGAAGAAGAGGATAACTACAGTTCAGATGGAGTTTACGATTGCTGCTCAATTTCATAATTGCAGGGTGAATCAGCAGGGAGCAAGGTTTCAGTCAATACCATGACCCCATGGCCGGTAACCTTCATACAGATCAGCTGAAAATGGTTTCCCTTGATGCTCTCCTGACAAATCCATGAACTTGAACTCAAGGATTATTTTATCTTTCTTTCTCTGACACAGAAATTCTGTATCATAAGACTCTTGCTGAGCACTTCCTCAGAATAGATTCTTCTCAACACTAGTTGCTAGCTTCTTACATTTACACTATATACAACTGAACCTGCTGACAGGTGAACTGGTCTACTATGAAAATTTGGTTTATAGGTAAGTTGAATGAAACTCCCAGGGCTTGTCTAAAAGGGAACACTCAGGAATTAACTTGTGGTGTAAACTCAATGAACATAAATTAAAACACATTCACCGCCTGCTCCCAGTATGAATGCAGTGGGACCCCAGCTGCATGCGCATTACACATGGTGCGTACCACTGGCAGGGGCAGAACCGGACCCACAGCAGCGCCAAGGAGAAAAAGGGCTGGCCGCCTCATGGCCCACTCAGTTTGGCCTGGTGACCCCTCCGTCGTGATGGGGAAGGGGGAAAGGGGACAAAAGTGAGTTGCAATTCAAAGCCTGAGGCTTGCAGCGCCACTCAGGTCATGATGGAAGGCCGTGGTGCCAAACGAAGGCCGTGGTGCCAAACCTGAGTGGGTAGTGGGGTGGCCAGTGCTGCTCCCACTTACTGCTACTGAGGGGCCACCTCCTGCACCTTGGCTCCCTCTGCCAGGGGCCTGCCTGACCTCACCCCACTTCCAGCAGCCCATGTCCCATTTGTTCTGCCTGTAGAACTCACTCAGCCTCAAGACTTGCTACAAGTACAGGGAGCCACAGTGAGTGTCCACACAGGGTAGCTGGCCAGGTGAAGGGCGACAGGGAGCCCTGGTGGGAGGGGTGGACATGAGGGGGGTCTTGACTACAGGCTGGGCTCTGTGATGGGTCGTGGCGGGTGATTCACTTTTTTTTTTCTTTGCTCTGGATGGGAGTTTTATTGGACAAGAAACTTGGGTGCATTGTGCCTACCAGGTGAAACATTTCTGTGGGCAACTGTGTGGGCGTTTTCATTCAGGAGCAAAGTGGCTGTAGATCGCTGTACGTCAATTATCCTGCAGTTACAGTGAACTAAGACCAATTGCTCCTGAATGAGAGCATCCACACAAGAATTTAATTCGCTTTAACTCATACACATTGATTTTGCACCTTTATTTGATTTGCTTTAATTTCCTGAATGTCCCCATATAGACAAGCCCCCAGATTGCTTCAGAGCATCACAATGCGCACAACAGAATCCTGCTTTTAGAGTGAAATTTACTCCTGTGTAGAGAGCCAGCAAAGGGCCTAGGTTCCACTTAAGACCTTCTTAAGTCCCAATTTTAGGGCTTAAGTAATGCACAGACCTTGCTCTCTGCAAAGGCTGAATTTCACCAGTAGTGTACCTCCACTGAGAGGGAAGTTGCCCTAGGGAAAGAGGGCTTCATTGTACAATCAACTGATTTTAAAAAGCCAAGGCACCTTTTCCCTGTTAATGATGACTGCCTCTAAGAGTCAAGAGTGTAACACTATTTCAAAAAAGGGGAACATATTTGTGGGACGTATTAGCAGGAGTGTTGTAAGCAAGACATGAGAAGAAATTCTTCCGCTCTACTCCACTCTGATTAGGCCTCGACTGGAGTATTGTCTCCAGTTCTGGGCACCACATTCCAGGAAGGATGTGCACAAATTGGAGAGAGTCCAGAGAAGAGCAACAAAAATGATTAAAGGTCTAGAAAACATGACCTATGGGGGAAGACTGAAAAAATTGGGTTTGTTTAGTCTGGGAAAGAGAACACTGAGAGGGGACATGAGAACAGTTTTCAAGTATGTAATAGGTTGTTACAAGGAGGAGGAAGAAAAATTGTTCTTCTTAACCTCTGAGCATAGGAGAAGAAGCAATGGGCTTAAATTGCAGCAAGGGAGGTGTAGGTTGGACATTAGGAAAAACTTCCTAACTGTCAGGGTGGTTAAGCACTGGAATAAGTTGCCTAGGGGGGTTGTGGAATCTCCATCATTGGAGATTTTTAAGAGCAGGTTAGACAAACACCTGTCAGGGATAGTCTAGATAATTAGTCCTGCCACGAGTGCAGGGGACTGGACTAGATGATCTCTCAAGGTCCCTTCCCGTTCTATGATTCTATGATTCTAGGGCAGGCTGGTGACTCCCTCCACCCCTCGCTGAAAGATAATTCCAAGTGAAACTCTAGTGGTTCAATTAGGGCACACCATTTTGCATTTGATGGCTGAAATGGAAACTTTAGTACCAAAATGCTGGCCAGAGTGGCAGATACAGAATGTGGATATCCTACAAACTAGGTACCAAAGAGGATAAGTGTGCTCCCCACCATTTGGAGCATTTAATTTTACCCACACATTACACAGTGCAGTCCACACATTTCAGTGATTACCTTCATATCCTCCATGCGCTCATAAAAGCAAGGCTAGATTGTGCTGGTCATGAAGGGCTAGATTCTGCCACCCTTAGTCTCCCTGAGTTCAGGGCCACAACTCATGGCTAAGGTCCCACTCACCATAAAAAGGGTTGGAGGATACAGCCCATTTTAATTAGGTTGGACAGCAGTGGTGGCTATAGTCTGAGGCTCGGTCTACACTACAGAGTTAGATCAACATAAGGCAGCTTACCTTGACCTAACTCTGTAAGCGTCTACACTACAACATTGCTCCCGCTGATGTAAGCTGCCCACTATACTGATGCTTAGGTCACAGTAGTTAGGGCCTGTTGGCAGTCAGCCTCACGTGGGGCTCACAACTGGAGTCCCCCACCCTGGGGATGACAGCCCAAGCTGTCAGCATCACTTGGGGCTCACAACTGAAGCCCCCACCCCAGGGATGACAGCCAGCTCCAGCTGCAGGCCCCAGGGCAGGGCCAGGGTGCTCCAGCTGTCAATGCCCCACACAGTTGATGGATGTGCTCCTGGTGAGGATGCATACCACTGACAGAGGGGGTAATGTGTGGACATGAACCATGGTGGCTGCATGTCAACCTACATTAGGCTGATTTAATTCTGTAGTGTAGACAAAGCCTTAGTCACTGGATATAAAACAGAAGCACAGAATTAAAAGATGGAAAAGAGCTATTAGGTAGGTCAATAGCATCAAGGAAACAATAACAGTGATTAACTATAAGTAAGCCTCTGTGTTTGTCACGGAAGCCACAGATTCCATGATTTTCCGTGACCTCTTGTGACTTCAGCAGCGGCCTGTGTGGCTGGCCTGGGAGCAGCCTGAGCAGCTTGGGCAGCCCCCGGGTCTGTTGCACCGGCTGCTGCTGGGGCAATCTCGGGCCCCGCAGCAGGAGTTTGGGTGTGGGGGGGCTCAGAGCTGGGGATTGGATTGCGGGGCGGTGCTTACCTGGGAGAGGTCTCCCTGGAGGAGCAACAGGAACTCCCCTCCCTCAGCTCCTAGCTCCACCTGCTGCCTCCACCTGCAGGCACCGCCCCCGCAGCTCCCATTGGCCATGGTTCCCAGCCAATGGGAGCTGCAGAACCGGGACTCGGGGCGGAGCAGAGGCGGCATGTGGAGCTAGGAGCTGGACATCGCGGCTTCCCAGGAGCTGGGCAGGGAACCTGCCCCAGCCCCGCCAACGCACCCCCCTAGGGAACCTGCCCCAGCCCCGCCAACGCACCCCCCCCCGTATCTGTGGTACTCCCTGGACTGCGCGCTCCCAGCACCCGCCGCACTCCCTTGGGCCACGCCCCCCTGATCACCCACTGGGCTGCCACCCCAGCACCCACGGCACCCCCAGGGCACCCCCCCCCCCAAGTTTTAACCGGGGTATATAGTACAAGTCATGGACAGGTCACGGACTGTGAATTTTTGTTTACTGCCTGTGACCTGTCCATGACTTTTACTAAAAATACCCATGACTAAAACATAGCCCTAGGTCTAAGGTCCCCTCCTGTTCCTTGCAGCATATTCTCCAGTTGTTTGCTCACATCAGTGCTAAGTGTTTCCAGTGATGTAGTGCCCATCCCAGGCAGTGCAATTCCTATCACATTTTGCTGCGTAAGGACACAGAGAAAGCTGCACAATGATTCTCAGTCTTTGACTGGTGTAGCCCCCAAGTAGCTCAGCCAGGTTCCTGGAGCTGTGTGTGCTGGTATCTCAGCAAGACGCACACTGTCCCTGGTAGGGAAGGGGAGCCAGGGCAGACTCAGAGGTAGAGAGAAGAGCCACTATGTAGAACGACAGGGGCCCCGTTGGTTTGGGGAAGGACTACAGGCGTGCCCTCTCGGAGGAGGGGGCAGAGTCAAATGATTGACAAGAGACAGCCCGGAAAAAAGAGCTAGCCTGGAGTGGATACCCCCCCTGGGGGCACTGCTGGGGGGAGAGGCCATTTGGGAGCATTCTGGAACCAGCCAGGGAAACGGCAGGACTGGCTATGTGGGAGGCTGATAAGGCCCAGGTAGGGTTGCCAACCCTCCCGGTTTGGCTGAGAGTCTCCCGGAATGGGGCTTGATCTCCTGGAGGCTACTGAAGCCAATCCGGGAGACGTTAGGCCGCTAAAATTCTGGCGGCGCAGCAGGGCTAAGGCAGGCTTCCTACCTGCCCTGGCTCCGAGCTGCTCCGGCATGTCCAGCAGTGGCTCCTAGGCAGAGGCGTGACAGAGGGTCTCTGTGTGCTGCCCCCGCCCCAAGTGCCAACTTCTCAGCTTCCATTGGCCACCCCTGAACCTAGGAGCCACTGCCGGACATGCCACCGTTTACAGGAGCCACCCGAGGGCATCGCCACCCGGCTGGAGCTTGCACCCCAAACCTCCTCCAGAACCCCAACCCCCTACCCCATCCCTAAGCCCCCGTCTGCACCCAAACTCCTTCCTAGAGCCCACACCCCGAATCCCCTTCTGCACTCCAACCCCATGCCCCATCCCTGAGCCCATTCCCACACCCAAATTCCCTCCCAGAGCCCACACCCCCTCTTGCACCTTTATCCCCTTCCCCAGCCCCCTCCCGCACCCAAACTCCCTCCCGGAGCCCACACCCCGAACTCCCTCTTGCACTCCAAACTTTTGCCCAGCCCAGAGCCCACTCCCACACTCCAAACCCCTCGACCCCACCCCCCAGCCCATAGCCCCCACCTCCTCCTGCACCACAACCCGCTTCCCCAGCCTGGTGAAAGCGAGTGAGAGTAGGGGAGAGCGAGTGATGAAGGGAGGGCGGCTGGAGTGAGCGGGGGCGGGGCCTCAGAGAAGGGATGGAGCAGGGGTGTGATCTTGGGGAAGGGGCTGGGCAAGGGTGTTTGGGTTTGTGCGATTAGACATTTGGTAACCCTAGACCCAGGCCTGCTTGCAGGGTTCCCCTGAGAACTGGCCTCTGGGGACCTGGAAGCAAGAACCCTCAGCCTGAGCCTTTCCCTCTCCAAAATGTAGAGCTTTGCTGAGAAAACTTCCCCCAGCCCGGCTGAGTGAGCACCCCCAGCTCTCCAAGTCAGATCAGTCAGCAAGTGGCCAGCTCTGCTCTGCCCGCTAGTCCAGGGCTGCCGCCTGCTGCCAGTGTGTCTGGGCACTGGGGTAGGAGACTAACGTTAGGATTTTAGTAGAGTTTTGTAACCTGCACCCTGAGCCCTGCACCCCTTTGTGGGGAGGGGAAATCCTGGCACCAGTAGCTGCCTGACTCCTGCATGGAGAGAATGCCTGCCAGCAGCGATCGTCAGCCCTCTGCAGGGACTGAGGGGTCCAGAGGAGCAGTTGTGGAGTTGTGAGTCATCATCTCTTAGTTAGCTAGTCAGGGAGGTTGTTTGGGAGACCCCTCCTCCCTGAACTGCATCCTCAAGCCAGGGGGTCAGGGGTTGGGGATTTTATTATCTGCTGCCTGTTAAACCTGTAGAGGGACTTCCCACTTTATCCCCCTTGTGTGTCCTTTGGGTTGCACTGAACCCAGTCAGCCACATTACTAACTGCTGCACAGAAGATAGTGTGGTCACCGGTCACCAAGGGGCTCAACACAGTATGCGTACCAACAGGACAGTAATTTCACATTTGCTATATCAAGTCCATGTGACTGGGGAAATTAATGGTTATTATCAGCGTGGGCACCAATGACCCAGAGAACAGTGTTATACCCTGTTCTGTTCTATTTAGCTCCTGTTTGATGTAATTACTGTGTTGGAGATATTGTATGTGTTTGTGATATTTCTTGGGAGTCTCCAACTATCTGGCAAGTAAGTGGGGGTTACCCTGTGGTCAGAATTTTCCTCCCAAGCTGCCTGGTGACACTGACAGGAAGGAGCGAGGGGGTGGAGGCACCCCAAATAAATTCATATGGGGAGAAAATAAGGAATTTACACCCTCCTGAGTAAGTGGTGGGATCCAGAAGAACCCAGGCCTGTCCATCAAAACCCATAAGGAGATTGGCGCTAGAGGAGGTAACCATGTGGATAGGGGGTGCTACACTAGTAATAATTCTACAGTTCTGTACAGCAGGGGTAACACCAGACAGGGGTCTAGATGTCCCAATTTCTTGCATGACATTCACCACCTAAATCATAGAAGATTAGGGTTGGAAGAGACCTCAGGAGGTTATCCAGTCCAACCCCCTGCTCAAAGCAGCACCAATCCCAACTAAATCATCCCAGCCAAGGCTTTGTCAAACCGGGCCTTAAAAACCTCTCAGGATGGAGATTGCACCACCTCCTTAGGGAACCCGTTCCAGTGCTTCACCACCCTCCTAGTGAAATAGTGTTTCCTAATATCCAACCTAGACCTCCCCTACTGCAACTTGAGACCATTACTCCTTGTTCTGTTAATTGTTAGTTAGTATAACTAATTTCCTTTTCATTTTATTTGCATTTCCTGGGCTCCCTGGGTGTGGAGATCAGCATTCTCCACGGCTTTGTTAAAGGGGGGAAAAAATCAACAGGTGTCATGGGCTTGTTAACTGTGTTGTTTTACTCAGCCTTTAATTTTTCTATGGTAAATAGCTACAGTGGTTTCCGCAGTTCCACAATCAGGAAAACAAAGAATCTTGGCATACTTCATAAATACAAAGAACAGGGCTGCATGTAGCTGATTCCAAAGGTGATTAGAAACAAAAGAATGCCAGAGCATTCAAAGAACTTGGTACTGCCTGACCAGGA